>NC_135237.1:130216714-130816714 GCF_051348905.1 Ranitomeya variabilis
AGATCTCCTCTAGAGCAGTGATGTTTTTGGCTTTTCGCTTGGCAACACGGACTTTCAACTCCCTCCAAAGGTTTTCTATAGGGTTGAGATCTGGAGACTGGCTAGGCCACTCCAGGACCTTGAAATGCTTCTTATGAAGCCACTCCTTCGTTGCCCTGGCGGTGTGCTTTGGATCATTGTCATGTTGAAAGACCCAGCCACGTTTCATCTTCAATGCCCTTGCTGATGGAAGGAGGTTTGTGTAGCGCCCCCACTGCCGCAGGGCCGAGGGGTACCTGGTACCGGGCCTGTGAGCCTCTGCTCTGGGGTTGTCACGGTGGCTAGGCCCCGGTCCGTGACCCTGCCGTGGGGCGTACAGTGAATAATAGATATGGATGATGGTGGTGTTGCTGTAGTAGTGAGGCTGTGGTGGTGCGGTGCAGTAAATAACGAGGACACCAGGTTGCAGTCTCTTTACCTCTTTACTGAAGATCTCTGGGTCCTCAGTCCGGAACACGGTTCACCAGGCTGCGCAAGTCCGGCCGGTCCAATGGCACCTCCAGAGTTCTCTTCACAGGTGGAAATCGGTGCCTTCCTTCTAGCGCTATGTGTTGTGGTCCTTCCCTGCTGTGCTTACGGAAAGTCCCCCACAACTGTTGTGTCTGTTTCTTAAGTTCCCTCACAACTCGATTAGATGATGTTCTGCTAATCCTCCGTCCCTCCCTGATGTTCTGGTTGGGACGGCACCCGTTTGACGGGTAGGCTCGGAGCTCTTCCGGGACCCTAGAGTCGCCCCTCTCCACAAGTTGCCCCCCAAGACTGCATAGGTGATTTAGGTTAGACAGCCCGCCTTAAACTGACTGTCCTGCCGCTGTTTGGAGTATTGCTTGAAGCTGAATGTTATGATACTCCCTCGGCGTTCCGGCCACCGGTAGTGCGCCTCAGTAGGATGTTGCTTCGGTCTTACAGCACGACTCCTACTGGTATTTCTCCTTTGCGTGATCTCGTTTCTCACTCAGCACAATCTATCTCGCTTCTAATCCTTCCTTGGGCACCGCCGCTACCCGGAGCAGGCGCGGTCCCGTTACGTTCGTTCAAGTTGCCAAGCCTCTGTCAGGATCCCACCCCTGACAGAGACCCTACTGTATCTTCCCCCACAACACCCTCTGCCACAAGGTGTTGCCTGGTTCCAACCCAGTCAGCTTTCTCATCTAACTTCCTGCCTGACCCCCAGTTTACCCACTATGGTGGGGAGTGGCCTAATGAATAGCACCCTTAGCTCCCCCCGGAGGCCCGGCTGTGAAATGTATTGGTGTCTGTGATACCTGATCAGATGAACTCCTTCAGTGCCATCAGACGCAGCATAGCTCGCCAGAGTGGCGGAGCCACAGCACTGCAACGACCAGGACTCTGGGGCGCTGCACTTGCACTCAAAATCTCACGATACATGGCCCCATTCATTCTTTCATGTACCCGGATCAGTCGTCCTGGCCCCTTTGCAGAGAAACAGCCCCAAAGCATGATGTTTCCACCACCATGCTTTACAGTAGGTATGGTGTTTGATGGATGCAACTCAGTATTCTTTTTCCTCCAAACACGACAAGTTGTGTTTCTACCAAACAGTTCCAGTTTGGTTTCATCAGACCATAGGACATTCTCCCAAAACTCCTCTGGATCATCCAAATGCTCTCTAGCAAACTTCAGACGGGCCCGGACATGTACTGGCTTAAGCAGTGGGACACGTCTGGCACTGCAGGATCTGAGTCCATGGTGGCGTAGTGTGTTACTTATGGTAGGCCTTGTTACATTGGTCCCAGCTCTCTGCAGTTCATTCACTAGGTCCCCCCGCGTGGTTCTTGGATTTTTGCTCACCGTTCTTGTGATCATTCTGACCCCACGGGGTGGGATTTTGCGTGGAGCCCCAGGTCGAGGGAGATTATCAGTGGTCTTGAATGTCTTCCATTTTCTAATTATTGCTCCCACTGTTGATTTCTTCACTCCAAGCTGGTTGGCTATTGCAGATTCAGTCTTCCCAGCCTGGTGCGGGGCTACAATTTTGTTTCTGGTGTCCTTTGACAGCTCTTTGGTCTTCACCATAGTGGAGTTTGGAGTCAGACTGTTTGAGGGTGTGCACAGGTGTCTTTTTATACTGATAACAAGTTTAAACAGGTGCCATTACTACAGGTAATGAGTGGAGGAAAGAGGAGACTCTTAAAGAAGAAGTTACAGGTCTGTGAGAGCCAGAAATCTTGATTGTTTGTTTCTGACCAAATACTTATTTTCCACCATAATATGCAAATAAAATGATAAAAAAACAGACAATGTGATTTTCTGGATTTTTTTTTCTCAGTTTGTCTCCCATAGTTGAGGTCTACCTATGATGTAAATTACAGACGCCTCTCATCTTTTTAAGTGGTGGAACTTGCACTATTGCTGAATGACTAAATACTTTTTTGCCCCACTGTATAAACTGGCTTGCACTTCAATATTGGCATCTAGGGCACAAGCAGGGGCTGTTTTTATGCAGGATAAAGCTGTATGTACACTTTATACAAAGGCTTTGTAGCCGCAATTAGTTTCATTTTACATAACAATGACTGCAACTAAGTCATATCTGTTTTCTTTTCTATGTCCAGAAAATATTTCAGCCTTTTCCTTAAAAAAATGGATAGCATATTGGTTATTGAAATAAATGTACTGTACAATACTGGAGAAGCCATTCTTAGACGGGTTGTCCACTACTCGGACAACCTCTTCTCAATTCGTATGTTTCCTTCTTGCAAAATAATGACACCTATAGTCACCTCGGGTGCCGTTCCAGCAGTTTCGGCAGTGTCTCTCCCAAAGATTGGGTGACATAACAATGTCACGTGATCCCTGTAGCCAATCATTGCAGGCTTCACTCTCTCCCACCTTTGGACAAATCACATACATCTGGAGGAAGTGAGTGCCCCAACGGTTATACTGGCATACCCAGCATGCTATGCTATTTTTCTGTAATTTTTGAAGGATCCGAAACAGAGGATACTTATATAGCTTTCAACACAGTTGTAAACCCAATGAAGCCCTATGGATACTTTAAACGTTCAAGTGCTAAACAAAACCCTCAAAATAGTAGATATCAGAGCCCTAGGCTTAGAAAATGGGAAGAGGCCGACATGGGCAAGGGTTTGGAGGGAATTGGGGGCAATCATTAGAGGGGAGGAGTGTAGTGGCTAGTGGGTCTTTATAAAGTCAGTTTGGGGGTGAGGTTGCCCATTCTCATGTGTCACAGCCTGAGTCTCGCTCACCCCCCTTATTTTTTAAATCATTCAGAAAGTGTAGGTGGCTAATGGGTCATCATGGTGGCTCGTGACATTTGGCAGGGTCTTTGCAGTTGGTTTACATTGGTCCGAGGGATTCATCAGGATAAATTATAAGTTTGTTTATTTGGTCTGGTGATTTGTGGGATTTATGGCAAGGGAATGTTGGGACCCAGGCTATCAGCTATTCATGAAGGAACCCTTTGGTTTATGGTGCTTCCAAGCCTGTGGGTTGCAGCTGGGAGTAATCGTGTTTTACTATGGTTGTTTGGGATCACCAGATTTTGGAGCTTCAAGGACCTTGCCAAGCTTCACTAAACGTTTTTTCCTTAATGTTTTCTATTTATTTTAAAAAAGGCTGCTGTGGGCAATATTATCTAAACCTAATGGGTTTGTCTTTAATGGGCCAAGTGAGTATGTTGGTAGGGGTAGCTGAGCGCACGGGAAGAGGGTGAGAATTTTTGACCACCGAGGAATTGACAATACCAGCGTCATGATATGAACAGGTACTGTTTAAATTGCTGAGACACATTTTTAACACATTTTTAAAGTAAGTCTCCTCAATACATAATTTGTCCACCTTTTCATTTTTGCTTCCTTCCACGCCAGGGATCTTTAACTATAACAGTTTAAACACTAACATTGCAAAACATTTTTTTAATTGCCATAGGTGGGGAATAAAAAAAGCATTTATTGATCCATAGTCAGTAAAAAGAATAACATAGGATTTAGACCTAGATATACGTACCCACCTGAGGTACGGACTGAAATTCTGTAATACGATGTCTGTGTAATTTAAAAGAACCACAGAAGAAGTGCTGTACATCGGCTGTGCAAACTTGAAGAAAAGTTTGCCGGATAAACCTGCATTTGTTTCAGAGTAAGAATGAAAAGATCATTTACTGGCTTTGGTTTATGTCCAGTCCTTAGAGACCCTGGTATAATTTGGCTGTTTCAGTGAGGATGACCTCAAGGCAGGTTAAAGGTGTCAATGTTGCAGGAGAGAAGAGGCATTTCGGATTCACAATTATGTGTGTAGTTCAAGTCCACAAAACAACGAGCGTTGTAAGAAAGCTTCATTTATATGGGATTTTATTTTGTCTAAGGAAGTTACCAGCTGCAGTTGCTTTCTGGTTTGGATGGTCACTCTGGATAAAGGCAAGAACAATTTAACTTGATTGTTAACTTCAGACAGGCAATCCATTTTCCTGGAGGTAAGCATTAGAAGTTCTTACTAGCATTAGTGGATTCTTGCTAAATCCCCAGAAAGGTTGTCTGGTAGAAATTTAAGTTTAGGCAATTTGTGATTTCTGTGAATTATTAAAGGTGTTGTCCACTATTCGGACAACTCCTTCTGAATCGTGTTTCCTCCCAGTAAAATAATAACACTTATATTCATCTCTGGTGCCATTGTTGTTCCAGCAGTGTTGGCATTGGCTCATGTGTTATTGTTATGTCACTTGACTCCTATGGCCAATAAGCGCTGGCTTCACTCTCCCGTCATTCGGATGTAATTGACATCCAGAGGGGGTGAGAGAGCATCTGTAGCTCTGACTTTCCTCTAGATGTCTGATTTGTCCGAAGGAAAGGAGAGTGAAGCCAGTGCTGATTGGCTGCAGGGATTGCGTGACACAACAATGTCACGTGATCCCTGGGAGAGGCAGTGCCGACCTTGCCGGAATGGCATGAGAACCACAGGTGAGTGCTATTATTTTACTCAGGTGAAACATAGAGATTGCGAAGGGGTTGTCTGAGTAGTGGACACCCCTTTATTTCTTTAAAGGGCCTGTCCAATACCTATAATGCCTTTTATAGATATCTATATTAACAATAACCACTTTCTAATTTGCTTTATTGTAAAATTCCCTACTATTCTCCCTATTCTGCTGTTACCTATATGTGTTTTTTTTACTTCATGTGATGTTGCAATTGAGGGGGAGTCTCTAACAGGATGTAATAAGAGGATGGCCCTGCAATCACTTCTCCACGACTTCTATCTAGAGATCGGTGGACTCGTGGATGTTTGGGTCTGGTGGATTCGGCCGAACAGTTAAAAAAAGTCCGGACCCTAACCCGAACGCGGACCACATTCAGTTGAATGGGGGCCCAAACATCCAGTGTTTGCCAAGCTGTCATGTGTGTCAAGAAATTATAAAAAAACGATGTGGGTCCCACTCATATTTTTCAACCAGCCAAGCTAAAGCAAACAGCTGGGGGTTGGTATAATAAGGCTAGTAAGGGGCCAAGGATATTGCCCCCCTCAGCCTAAAAATAGCAGCCCACAGCTGTGGGGTTCATATTTGTGGGGTTGATGTCACCTTTGTATTGTCCGGCGACATCAAGCCCACGGCTTAGTAATGGAGAGGCGTCTATAACACACCTGTCCATTACTAATCCTATAGTTAGATGGTAAATAAAGACACAGCCAGAATAAAGTCTTTAATTTAAATTAAAAACAAAACATACTTTTCCATTTTTATTTAAAAATAGCAAACACAGTTATGCTCACCTAATGCCCCTTCCATTGAATCCCTCATCTGTAATAAAACGAAATTAAAAAACAACAATATTCCTCACCTCTCCATTGTCCTGTCCAACGCCGTAATCCATGTCTGGAGATAAATAGTTTTCAACCTGGACGGTGCAAGATGCAACTGTCCAGGCTAAGAACCACTAGGAGAATGAGCTGCAGCATCAGTGACCAGCAGTGACGTTATCGAGGTGGGAGCCAAGGCTGTCTGATCAGGGGTAATGATTTTACCGCTGATCAGAAGCAGTGTTTGCGGTGCTGTCATGCATATGACAGCACGACAAACAGGGGCCAATTCAGGGGCCAAACCCGAACAGTAACACAGACTTCCTGGTAAAGTCTGTGTTTAGTGTTCATGCCCAAACACTGTGTTGGTACGGACGCTGAACTTTACTGTTCAGTTTTGCCCATCTCTACTTCTATGATTTCCCCCCCAATCTCGGAACAGGACGTCATTAAGGGGCTGCAGTCATTCACCACAGCTGCTGTCACAGTCATTCTCTGATGACGTTTCAGTTTTAGTAGCAGTGATTGAGAAATGACTGCAGGATCAGTGGCCACCACCATACATTTCCTGTCCCCACAACGTTCATCTTTAGTGATCACCACCACAATCCCTCTAAAAAATTTTTTTTACAGAAAATGAAGCATTTCTCTCAGAAAATTATTGCAATTAGACATGTTTTGTTATGCACACGTTTATTTCCTTTGTGTGTTGTTTTTTGGAACATCACAAAAAAAATAGAGGAAAAAATTCAAATTGGACATAATTTCACACTAAACCCCAAAAATGGGTTGGACAAATCTGGTAGCACCATCACGTTAATATTTGGTTGCATAACCTTTGGAATAAATAATCGCAATCAGTCACTTCCTATAATCATCAACAGGCTTGGACCACTCTTCTTTTGCAAATTGCTCCAGGTATTATATTTGAAGGGTGACTTCTCCCAACAGCAACTTTAAGATCTCTCCACGGGTGTTCAATGGGATTTAGATCTCATGGCTGGCCACTTCAGAACTCTCCAGAAATAGTTCATTTTCTGGAACAATTTCAAGGGTGCCAAAACTTTCGGCCATGACTGTAGGAATTAATAGAATAGGTAAAATGGAATTAATAGAATAGGTAAAATGACAGGGAATTTTATAATAATGCAAATTATAAAAGTGGTTATGGGTTATGGCTTAAAGACAGATATTTATATACAGCATTATAGGATTCGGACAACCCCTTTATGGTTCATTCACATTGCACTATTATCGCAAACGTTTGTTGCTTTGAACATTTGTTCATGATAATTGTGAAGTCTCAACAGCCTGCCAATCACTTGATGAATGACCAAAATGCTTGTTCATCAGGTTCAAATGATATTTTGGTCTCCACAAAAAATCATCATGCTCAGCAGCATATCATCTTGTGTAAACAAGATCTGTTCTATATAAAATGATCATTTAGAGCTTACTCAATGCTCACCTGGAATTGGCCCATGTAAACAGGCTAGTAAACAAGTAGCTGGTTGTTTAGTGCTAGTGGGCAGCAAGTATTCAGGGACATTTAGAGGAATAATCAGTTTGAACAACTGAGTAAGATATATTTTCAAATTCAAATTTGAGACCGGCTTCAGGATTTCTCTGAAATTTCTGTTTCTTAGTCTTCTGCCTTAATATCAGCCAGCTTTAATTTAATTGCTTCCAATTCTGCAAGAGCTTTGTGGGAGTCTGCTAGGCCATGATTTGAAGTCTAGATAAACGGGGACAACAACAGCGCAAAAGGGTCTTATCTGGTATAAAAGTAAAAAGTGAAGAAACAAGCAACTGCTCACCTTTTGGGGTTGTGCAACCCACAACTAAGGAATCAATGCAAGATCAACTGCTGTAGCACCATCAGGACAGAAAAACCTGCTGTATATAACATGCTTGGAGCATAAGAGTGGTGATCTGTGCTGCCGATCAGGTATTCCCAATAAAAATCCAAATGACATGGTAGAAGATGAACAATACGGTTTATTATCAATGTTTTTCAAAGTTGGACTAACGTCTTCATCACAAAACCACAATAATGATACAGAATTTGACAGAAGTAACTTGAAATTTTAAACTATTTAAGTTATGTCTGTCAAACTCTGTGTCATTATTGTGCTTCTCCTGACGAAGAAATTAGTTCAGCTTTGAAATGCATTGAGAATAAACCTTTCCTTCTTATACCTCGGCCTTTGGAATTTTATTGGGCATTTTATCCTATTTACAAAAAAGTTCTGAACAGAGACTGTGCCAATGAGTCCAAATTGTTAACGACCTTCAGGAGCTAAAGTACTTGCTTTGACACACAATGGTCTTCTGGAAAAATTGGGTCACCAGCCCTAAGAGCTGTGGAATTTTATTATGTGAACTCTTTAATTTAAAAACAAAGTTTTTAAAGTTTTTCTGTAGATGAACGAAAGCGAAGAGCTTCTTTAGTGCCCTTGAATGTGCAGTAACGTAGAGTCTGCTCACTGCCTATTGAAAGCGACATAGTCTAAAAGTTATAACTTCGGCAAAGCAGTCCTTTTTCCAAGAGCTATAACTATTTTATATCTTTTTGAAGGACAATTTTAGCTTTAAATGACACCATTCTACTTACAATACAAAGTACTAAAAAAGTGAAAAAATTCCAAAAGCTGCAAAATTGTGAAAAAAATACAATTCCGTCATAGTTTTTTGGGTCTTGCTTTTGAGTTTGACAGTGGCTTTTAAATGGTCAAACTGCAGCTAAAGGAACAAGTTCAAGTTGCTATAGTTAGGTAGAGACTGGCTGTGTAACACCACCAGTATCAGTCTAGTATGAATCAGGTTCAGTAACTGAACCAGCTTCATACTTTCCTTAGCGACCTACAACAAAAATGTATGTCTTAGATTGTTAAAAGCACCACTCCAGTGTTTTTTTTATTTCAGCACTGGAGTGGTATCACTAATCCATGTTCCCTTCCTCTAGCAATATACTTACCAAACACTGTCTTCAGCTGTTTTCGGCGCTACTCAGCTCCTGATCAGCCATGATGATCATGTGACGCAACTTCATACTGACCAGACATCAGAGGTAAAGGTCACAAGCTCTCAATGTAAATGTAAGTCTATAAGAGCTTCATTCTGGTCTTGTTTTGGCTCTCATAGACTTAAGAAGTGACCTCTGGCTCACCCAACAAACACTGGAGTGATCCGTCAGGTCACAAGCTGCAGTAGACAACTGGAATGGCACCAATAACAGATGAAGACTGCGGCTGATAAGTATAAGACTAGGAGTAGGGAACTTACATTAGTTACATCACTCCAGAGGTTGAATAAAACAAAAACTCTGGAGTAGCGTTTTAAAGCACCATTATTTCCAGGGTGATGTGCATGTGAAGATAGTTAACATACAAAATACATGTATAAAAAACAAGTAAGTACAGTAATCATGACCTATTAGTGAAAGACTGGTAAAGCGGCCCATGCCCTCAGAGATTCACTATCTAAAAGATATTGCAGGAGGAGACAGTAGGTTACTGGGTTGGATCAGCTTGGGTGGTAGCGATATGACAGCAGAGATAGTGCCGGTTGTAGGCTTTCTGAAGAAAATTTTCAGGTGGTGTCTGAAGACCTTAATCGTGGAAGACAATATGTGCTGAGGTAGCATTTTCCTGCCCTGAATGGAACGTCCAGTCACAATGTGCTCCTCTACCATATTTTTTCACAGTATCACCTTCTAATTTGCTAATATGTTATCTTCATTCATGTTTCCTTGCTGCGATTAGCAGACACTGCACATCAACTAAGTGGTCTTAATGTAGAGGAGAAAAATCTGCACTGCACTGCAAAAACACTAAAATAGGTGATGTCTTGCATATTCTGAATTTCTAGCTCAATAGGTTTCATAGTTCATACAACTAGTACTCCAACTACTAGTACTGTTACTATTACCAGCATGAAATACTTAGTACTACACTCCAACCAAAGTGCTAAACATCTGCTTATGTGAGGGAGAGGCAGGGCCGTAGTCGTGGCTGAGTTTCTATACCTTAACATGCCCTGGTCTCCCGTCATATGAATATAGTGTCCCCACTGCAGCATATCTTCCGCACCATCAGGGTCCCATCGGGCTGGCTGAAGATCCACTGCTGCCGTTGCTGCATATAAAGACAGAGAGTCCGTTTCAAACTTCAAATGCAAAACTTTAATCTCTTGTTTTCGCAGCACATCCATATTCGTTACAGCTTGAGCAACAGATTCCACATTACACATTTCTTTCTCTTTCCCTGTACTTCTCTCCTTGTCACACAGCACGTGCCCGCGTCGAACTGTATCATATGGTTCCTCATCGTCCTCCCTGTTCAGAGTCTCTGCGCTTTGGAGTTCCCTCAGCCATTACGCCCCGGATCAGAGGGCTTCAGCCCATGCGATTGGAGTGCTCGCTAGGACCCTGGGGTATTCGGGCCGGGTTCAATGGTCATTAAAGGAGTAGTCACAGTGGCAGCGACTCGGTCTGTGGCCCTGGGCATCCAAGTTAGAGGGAAAATCTTTAAAGGGGTTGTTTTGAATAAAGAATGTTCATGACGCCACCTGTGGTATTCGGTCAGGGATGGTGGTACTGCAGCAGGGATGGTATGGCTTCCCACAGGTGAAGCTTAGTCCCCAGGTCTCCTGGTATAGTAGGTAAAGATGACAGATGGTGTAGTGCCGGAAAGAATTGGAGGACACAAGGTTGCAGTCTCTTTACCTTTTACTGGTAGTATGCAGCCACAGTCCAGGGTACCGGTAACAGGTGATGGTGAGGTCCGGCCAGCCTGCAAGTGATTTGGAGTCCCTTTAGCCAGGTGGGGTTGGAAGCCTTCCTTACTGCGCTGAAGTGTGCGTCCCTTGCTGCCCAAGGCTTCACACAAGGTCTCTCTTCCTAGATGTAGGACAGTACCCGCATGGCAGGCAACACGAGCCTTTTTACAGGTGTCCCTACTTGTGGTTACTCCGGGCTCTATATGCTGCTGTGCCTTTGGGTGTGGTTATGTAAAGGCGACTTGGCATCTCCTGCCCTCTGGTTTCTGCTGTGGGGCATACAGTTCCACACAGCCTTGGTCTCCCGGTGTCCGGTTTCTGCGCTGATTCTGCAGGGAGCCCACTCGTAGTTCCACTCCTAGTAACTTTCCTCTCCTTTGCTTCTTCTCCCCTCACAGTCTCTTAAGGTACCTTCACACTGAACAACTTACCAACGATATCGCTGGCGATCCGTGATGTTGCAGCGTCCTGGATAGCGATATCGTTGTGTTTGACACGCACCAGCGATCATGATCCTGCTGTGACATCGTTGGTCGGAGCTAGAAGGCCAGCACCTTATTTCGTCGCTGGATCACCCGCTGACATCGCTGAGTCGGCGTGTGTGACGCGGATTCAGCGATGTCTTCACTGGTAACCAGGGTAAACATCGGGTTACTAAGCGCAGGGCCGCGCTTAGTAACCCAATATTTACCCTGGTTACCAGTGTAAATGTAAAAAAAACCAAACACTACATACTTACATTCCGGTGTCTGTCGGGTCCCCCGGCGTTCTGCTTCCCTGCAATGTGTCAGCGCCAGCTGGCCGTAAAGCAGAGCACAGCGGTGACGTCACCGCTCTGCTTTAGGGCCGGCGCTTACACAGTGCAGGGAAGCGGACGCCGGGGGACAGACACCGGAATGTAAGTATCTAGTGTTTGGTTTTTTTACATTT
Source organism: Ranitomeya variabilis (assembly GCF_051348905.1). NCBI lineage: Eukaryota > Metazoa > Chordata > Amphibia > Anura > Dendrobatidae > Ranitomeya > Ranitomeya variabilis. Next base: position 130,228,241 of record NC_135237.1, read on the forward strand.
ACACTGGTAACCAGGGTAAACATCGGGTTACTAAGCGCGGCCCTGCGCTTAGTAACCCGATGTTTACCCTGGTTACCCGGGGACTTCGGCATCGTTGGTCGCTGGAGATCTGTCTGTGTGACAGCTCTCCAGCGACCACACAGCGACGCTGCAGCGATCGGCATCGTTGTCTAGATCGCTGCAGCGTCGCTAAATGTGACGGTACCTTTACAATCTAACTGACTCCTGTCAGGAGCTGCAGAACCTCGTGTCTGCACGGCTCCAGCTCTCCTCTTGACTCTTCCTCCACACCCCTCTCTCCAACTGACTCTGTCTCTCTCTCTGACAGACTCCATAACTCCTGCCCCAGCCAGAATATATATAGGGAAGCTCCCCTGAAACTGGGTCTAGAGCTCCCCCTTTTGGCCTGGAGTCAGAACATGTTGCATGTATGTGTTACTTGTCAAAGGGATCCTCCTCACCTCCAGGCATGGCATCACCCTCCCCGAGAGGAAGGCATTACCACCATGGTGCCTGGACTCCTGTGTTGTCACACGATGATCTGCCACATTTGCCTGCCCTTCGGTACTGCTATGACTTCTCTTGCAGCTACGATTTCTACTACTGCTGCCACTGCTGCTGTTCTGGCCTACTGGCCCTGGATGGCTGGGCTTCTCCCTTGGCAACGTTACAGGGTCACTGCTATCTTAGGCATTAAGCCTGTCAGGACTGTCTGGGCACTCAGGCTCTCCTGAGCTGTTCAGCTCCCAGGCTTCACTAACTAAAATCAGGAAATGCTTTCCCTCTTATCCGACAGTGGCCCCTCCTAGATTAACTATTTCTTAGAATGGTTTCCTATTCCTTCTATACTATGTACACTAATGTACCCCCATCTAGTGGCACAACAGAAGTATTACACATTCCCTACTAATACTGAACAAAAACAATTATACATTCAAGGCAGCATATATAAATGTATGAGTAAAAGGGGCGCTACATCACACGGACCCGGTACACCCCTTACACCTATTCACAGCCACCAGCAACCCTGTGTATCATAACTCCTACACAATCTACAGGTAAAGAGAACAAGTCTCTGTTGTTAATGATCCTGATGCTGAACCCATGATGTGCCGGGGTATAGAGGACCTACTTAGCCACATCTGTGAATTGGAAGATGAATTTTCCCGCACTATGGATTGACTGGATCCAATTGAGGACCACTTCATAGAAGTTTGAAACCTGGAAATCCAAATCTAATTACCAGGAAATTTGCCTTCAGAGTAACAACCTTCACATATGAGGCCTCTGGGAAAAGTCAGAGGGGCAATATTGGTAACCTTTGTGGAAGGGTGGCTAAGAACTACATTATGAAATGTGATATTTTCCTTCTTTGTGGTAGAAGATAGAATCCACATTTATTGCGTGTCTATAAAGAAAGGTTCTGCTCTATTGCGACACATTCAGGTTAGATGTTGGAGTGCTTGGCTCTCAGCATGCTGCAGAGTACTTTGCTGCCAATATTTTCTCAGGTAAGTAATGAGAGGAAAAATTACTCAAGTTATCTCTCCAGATTTATATGCTGTGTTAGTCCCAATGCTGGCACGTAGGGCAGAAGTAAATGGAAGCTCTGCAGTGTAATAAATTTACAATAAAGCTAAGAAAACTAGACACATAATTGCACTTAAAACAACAAATGAATCTTATCAAACCAATATTGTTTACTACACCAAAAGGTGGTGGATAACTGCAGGAATTATAATGCCATTAGAAAGGCCACAGAACTACTGTATATCTCTATATTAATTTAACCCCTTCCCACTCCACTTTTGCACTTTAGTTTTTTCCTCCCCTTCTTAACCCCTTAGTGACAGAGCCAATTTGGTACTTAATGACCGAGCCAATTTTTACAATTCTGACCACTGTCAATTTATGAGCTTATAACTCTGGAACTCTTTAACGGATCCCGCTGATTCTGTGATTATTTTTTTGTGACATACAGTACTTCATGACAGTGGTAAAATTTCATTGATATTCCTTGTTTATTAATTAAAAAAAACAGAAATATGGCAAAATATTTTAAAATTTTGCAATTTTCAAACTTTTAATTTTTATGCCCTTAAATCAGAGAGATATGTCACACAAAATAGTTAATAAATAACATTTCCCACATGTCTACTTTACATCAGCACAATTTTGGAAACTTTTTTTTGGTAGGAAGTTATAAGGGTTAAAAGTAGACCAGCGATTTCTTATTTTTACAACAAAATTTACAAAACCATTTTTTTAGGGACCACCTCACATTTAAAGTCACTTTGAGGGGTGTACATGACAGAAAATACCTAAAAGTGACACCGTTCTAAAAACTACACCCCTCAAGGTGCTCAAAACCACATTTAAGAAGTTTATTAACCCTTTATGTGCTTCACAGGAACTGAAACAATATGGAAGGAAAAAATTAACATTTAACTATTTTTTACAAACATTTTACTTCAGAATCAATTTTTGTTATTTTAACAAGTGTAAAAAGAGAAAATTAACCACAAAATTTGTTGTGAAATTTCTTCTGAATACTCCGATACCCCATATGTGGGGGTAAACCACTGTTTGGGCGCACGGCAGAGCTTGGAAGAGAAGGAGTGCCGTTTGACTTTTTCAAAGCAGAATTGGCTGTAATTGAGATTGGACGTCATGTCGTGTTTGGAGAGCCCCTGATGTGCCTAAACAGTGGAAACCCCCATAAGCGACACCATTTTGAAAACTAGACCCCTTAAGGAACTTATCTAGATGTGTGGTGTGCACTTTGAATCCTCAAGTGCTTCACAGAAGTTTATAACGTAGAGCCGTGAAAATAAAATTTGTATTTTTTCCACAAAAATGATATTTTCGCCCACAAATTCTTATTTTCACAAGGGTAACAGGAGAAATTAGACAACGAAAATTGTTGTGCAATTTGTCCTGAGTACGTAGATACCCCATATGTGGGGGTAAACCACTGTTGGGCGCACCGCAGAGCTTGGAAGAGAAGGAGTTCCGTTTGACTTTTTCAATGCAGAATTGGCTGGAATTAAGATTGGATGCCATGTCGTGTTTGGAGAGCCCCTGATGTGCCTAAACAGTGGAACCCCCCACAAGTGACACCATTTTGGAAACTACTCCCATTAAGGAACTTATCTAGATGTGTAGTGAGCACTTTGAACCAACAATTACTTCACAGAAATTTATAATGTAGAGCCGTGAAAATAAAAAATCTTTTTTTTCCTCAAAAATTATGTTTTAGCCCACAATTTTTTATTTTCACAAGGGTAACAGGAGAAATTGGACCCCAAAATTTGTTGTCCAGTTTGTCCTGAGTACGCTGATACCTCATATGTGGGGGGGGACCACACATCGGGCCTCGGAAGGGAAGTAGTGACGTTTTAAAATGCAGACTTTGATGGAATGGTCTGCAGGCATCATGTTGCATTTGCAGAGCCACTGATGTGCCTAAACAGTAGCAACCGTGACCCCATTTTGGAAACTAGATCCTCCCAAGGAACTTATCTATATGTGTGGTGAGCATTTTGAATGCCCAAGTGCTTCACAGAAGTTTGACGCAGAGCCGTGAAAATAAAAAATAATTCTTTTCCACAAAAATGATTTTTAAAGCCCCAATTTTTTTTTATTTTTGCAAGGGTAACAGGAGAAACTGGACCCCAAAAGTTGTTGTCCAATTTGTCCTGAGTACAATGATGCCCAATACGTGGGAGTAAACCACTGTTTGGGCGCATGGTAGAGCTCAGAAGGGAGGAAGCAACAATTGACGCTTTTAAATGCAAAATTGGCTGGACTCAATGGTGGAGCCATGTCGCGTTTGGACACCCCTGATGTACCTAAACAGTGGAAACCCCCCAATTCTAACTCCAACCCTAACCCCAACACAACCCTAACCCTAATCCCAACCTTAACCATAATCCTAATCACAACCCTAACCCCAACACACCCCTAATCCCAACCCAAACCATAACCCTAATCACAACCCTAACCCCAACACACCCCTAACCCTAATCCCAACCCTAACCATAACCCTAATCAAAACCATAAGCCCAACACACCCCTACCCCTAATCTCAACCCTAACCCTAGCCTCAAACCTAACCCTAATCCCAACTCTAACTTTAACCCCAAACCTAGCCCTAACCCTAACTTTAGCCCCAAACCTAACCCTAATTTTAGCCCGACTCACTTTAGCCCAACTGTAACTGTAATTGGAAAATGGAAATAAATACTTTTTTATTTTATTATTTTTTTAATTATTTTTTCCTAACTAAGGCGGTGATAAGGGGGGTTATTTACTATTTTTTTTTATTTTGATCACTGTGATAGGGTCTATCACAGTGACCAAAATGAAACAAGAGGAAAAATCTTCCTCTAGTTGTCTGCTGGCAGATCACGGCAGGCGCACTGCGCATGCGCCCACCATTTTCTTAACGTAGAAAGACGCCAGTGGCCGTGAGGGGAAGCAGGAGGACCCAGGGACATTGGGAAACACTGGTAAGTATCAGGGGGGATCAGGGACCCTATTTCTCTGTCCTCTGATGTGCAATCACATCAGAGGACAGAGACATTGAATGGCACATCGCAAAACGGCGATCGCAAAACGGGTCGGTAAAAACCGACCCGGATCATGTTCTTTGGAGCCCCCAAGATCTGCCGGGTGCCGACCTTCAGGCGGGCTCACTGCACATGCGCCTGCCATTTTCTTACCGGAAGATGGCGGCGCCCATGGGGGGAATCACGAGGGCCCAGGAGCACCAAAAGGTACCGGGGGATCGAGGACCCTATTTCTCTGTCCTCTGATGTGCAATCACATCGGAGGACAGAGAATTTAAATGGCAAACCGGGTTGTTGTTTTTTTGCGGTCGCCAGTAAACGGTTAATTACCAGCGATCACAACCCGGGGGTCGGTAAAAACAGTCTCGGCTACCCCTAACAGAGACCCTAACAGTCTCGGCTACCCCTCAGCAACCAAGACCCCAGAGAAAATCTGTCTCTGGGGCACTATACACTTTTTCCACTTTTTTTAACTAACGGCGCTGTGGTTTAAGAACCCTTAACTACTGCCGTTAAAAGGCGTATTGGGTCGTTAAGGGGTTAAAGGAGCCTTACTTTTTTATTTTTCCATTTACTCCATTTACATAGTCATATAAGGGCTTCCTTTTTACATGACAGGTTATAGTTTTGAATAACAGCATGAATTTTACCATTCAATGTACTGGAAAACAGGGCAAAAATTCCAAGTAAGGTGAAATTGCAGAAAACAAAAGTTCCACAATTATTTTTTAGGTATTTTTTTTGGTGTTCATTGTGCTGTAAAAATGACCTGACGATTTGATTCTACAGGCCAGTACTATTACGGCAATACCAATACCAATTTTTTCATATAAATAATTTTTAAACATTGTAAATGTTTTCAGCTTTTATTGCCATTTTCCAAGACACGTAAAGTTTTAATTTTAATGTGAATGGACCTGAGTGAGGGTTTGTTTTTTTGTGTGGTGAGTTGATGTTTTTATTGGTACTATTTTGGAAAGATACAGCATTGCTATTGCTTTTTATTGAAATGTTTTACATTGTTGTGGTGACTCAAAAAATGTAATTCTGGTGATTTGATTTTTTTTTACTTCTTATACTTATACTATGTACTACAGTACCATAAATTGTTGGTCTCTTATGAACGTCAGACTCAGACTGACGTTCACAGGCACACTGTTATTGCAGGGATGGATGCCTTCAGCCATGACAACCCAATGGCACTCTGCGATCGTGTCATCAAGGGGCCGCTGGGCAAGCAGAACGACACTGCCCAGTTGTCAAAGCAGAAAGTTGACTACACCTGTGTCCTCCATGGTTCTTATTTAATTTCAAATAGAAAAATGGTGTAGGTACTATAGAAATGGACACTCTAAGCTAGTGTCAAAATGGAATAAAAATAAGACTTCCAAAACAATTAAACCATAAACATTTTGTGAAATGGAAGTAACTAAAGGTGTATCTATTGGGGCATGTGGGGCATGTGCTCCGAGTGCAGTTAGCAGTGGGACACCGTCAGGCCGCTAATGCTATGGGACAAGATTAGCATCTCGCCTTATACAAGTATGAGGTGTCTCTCAGTGGGAGACATTTTGTCACCCCTTGGAAGTGAGATTTGTCCATTCTTCAAATTATGTAGCTGTTAAACTGACAACCAGTTCGTAAAACTAGCATAACCCCAGTCCCCTGCTGTCAAATTTACTACTGTGTTTCAGACATGAGTATAATTGATGCTCTGAGCTCCAGCACTTGTGAGGTCAAGGTGATGTGCCGCAACTGACATCAATGCTGCGCTACAGAGGAGGCGAAGACAGTGAAAAGCTAAGGGCTCCAAGAAGCTGAAAAAACAAGGGACTTTTATTGGGATATGAGTAGTGTAGGGAACAGTATGGGTTGGAAAAATGTGAAGAGGGGCCAAAGTATAGAGACTGGGCAGTGTGGGGTGGACTGTGACACATCATGGGGGAGAGGGGACAGCATAATGTGGAAGTAAGAGGGCACAATAGGTGGAGCAGTATGAAGAGAAGGGTAAAGCATGAGTAAGAGTCACAGTAAAGAGTGGGCAGTATGGGCGAGGGGGTGACACAGTGTGAAGGAACAGTATGCAGCCTATTATACATAGCAGGCAGCATGGGGGACAATGAACATAGTGGCAGTATGATGGTTATATCTTATAAGGGATGACAGTGTGGCAGTTGTAATATGTAACAGTGGACAGAGTGGTGGTTATAGCTAGTAAAGGTAGTCAGTGTGATGGTTATTGTTGGTTATAGCTAATAAGGACATACAGTGTGGCAGTTATAGTTTAAAAGGGTGAACAGTTTGGTGGTTAAAGTTCATTAGTAGGACAGTGGGACGGTTACAGTTCATAAGGGCGGTGGGTGTGGAAGCAATATTTTATAGCACAGGAAAGTGTGGAGGCCATGCATCATACGTGAGACAGTGTAGTGGACATATTTTATGCAGGGAGCACAATGATGGGAAATTATTCAGGGGCACAGCATAAAGCAGATATTTTTATTCACTGGCATTATAGTTGCTGTGTTATTTTTAAGAGCACCATGTTCAGATGTGCTGGAGAAGGCCAGAGAAGGGAGAAGTTTACAGACATGTGCTGTGGATGCGAAGTTATCATAGCATCTGGATCAGATGTAGATGAAAGAGATGAAGGATGAGTATGATTTCACTCAGAGCAAATGTCACCTACTGTATAAGGTACGTAGATGTATATATTTATTTATAATATTGCCTTTGTCTAATTAGTACTGTGGTTTCTGGTCTGCAGTCTGATGATGGCCGGTAACAATAATCCCCAGTATGTTCTTACCACTGTTAAAATATACTGGGAATGGTAGGTTCATGCTACATAAATGTACTGTATATGCTGCTAATCTGACATTGATCACTGTAATAAGCTTGGCAATGTATTAATGTGATGGTTCTGGTGATGTATTTATGTACTGATGGTGGTTCTGTTGTTTTATTCATGTACTAATGATGGCTCTCACGATGCTTTCATATAATGATCGTGATTCAAGTGATGTAATCGTGCATTGATGCTGCTTCTGGTGATGTAATAATTTGCTGCAAAGAGTTTGTATGTTCTCTCCGTGTTTGCGTGGGTTTCCTCCGGGTACTCCGGTTTCCTCCCACATTCCAAAGACATACTGATAGGGAATCTAGATTGTGAGCCTCATCGGGGACAGCGATAACGTGTGCAAACTGTAAAGCGCTGCGGAATATGTTAGCGCTATATAAAAATAAAGATTATTATTATTAGTCATGGTGGTTCTGTTGCTGTATTTATGTACTGATGGTGGTTTTGGTATAGGTTAAAGGGGTTTTCCAGGACAGAGCAAATTTTTGTCAAGCATTGTAGCCTGCAAAATCCTAACAGTGTGTAACATGTTCATTATCAGGATTCTGTTCCTCCTGCTGGCTGCAGAGGTCATCACACATCACACATCATACTTACTCTCACATTCCAACTAGCTTCTACTCTTGCTTTTCTCAATAAAGCAGTGGCTGTTGTTTTTCACTAAACACTAAAACATTGAGAGAATCAGGAAAGTAAGCTAGTCGGTACGTGACTGCAAGTTTGCTAATCGCATATGGATGGTCACATGCTGACTACTGAATCTGCTTAGTCGTGTATAGTAGTGGACGCCAAACTGAATTTTTACTTTGGAAGCAAGAAGACCTAGATTCACCTCTGAAATGTCTACACTAAAAGAAAACTATTTTTAATTGTTAAATTATATATTATTTTATGATTTATCTTTACAGTGTTTTGTGATTCAGTCCTACAAATACCATGGAGAGACCCAGATGATGAAGTTCTGGCAACCGAAGAGAAACTTCAGGAGCTTACTGCATACTGTTTATGTATTGAATCTATTTTTTTTGTATATATTTATTCAAACGTGTTTTGAATTCTGTGAGAACCTACCTCTGTTATTGGGAAAGCCCAGAGGAGATGTGACGTCTTAATTTACCATCTATATAATGCAGCCTGCCCAGTATTGTCTATAGCGCCTTTGAATATGAGTCAGAATACTTTGTTATACAATCATCCATGGGAGTCCTGTTCTGCAAGTATTCATGCTTGACTAACACTGGTTAATCTAATATTCATTTTATGAGTGAAGGAAAACAAACTTACAAATATTTTTCTGCTGTAGTGATTTGTTTCACGTGATACTCACAGTAGGAACCAGGGAAAAATTACCTGACACTTACTTTCTTGGCTGGTCCCAGGACTCTGGTGCCTTAAGCTAGTCCAATTATTTCCCTGCATAGCGAAGCTAGAATCAGAATACATGGAAATATGTCAGGTATGGTTGCTTGGAGTAATGATGGCAATAGATCAATGTGAAAACTACCTGGGGATACAAAAAGTAGTAATCGTAGGCAGGCTAGTCAATATCTGGAACATCATTTATTTTTATTTTACTCACTTATATAGTTTCATTAAACACTTTACAGGCATTATCATCACTGTTTCCATTGGGGCTCACAATCTAAATTCCTTATTTGTATGTCATTAGAGTGTGGGAAGAAACCAGAGTACCTGGAGGAAATATAATAACTCCTTGAGGATGTTGTCCTTTGTGAGATTTGGACCCAAGACCCAAGCGCTGCAAGTCACAATTGGTTACTAGTCAAAGAGGAAAAGAAATTTGAACCACCGGTCAGGTCAAGATCAAATTCACAGAACATATATAACTACAGGTCAAAACTCAGATAGAACTCATACAACTGGCACTTTGATATTTGTTGCTTGACAGATGTGGGCACTGCCTATGCACCACATGACACCTTTACCCAGCCCACTGCAAACCTGGGTGGAGAATACTGGGGGAGCCCGGACAGGTGCATTTATTACAATGTGAAATATGAAACCTGATACATACGCAGATATATACATCTGTATTGGGGCTATAGTGTGTTCTTAACATTTTTATGTATTTTCAATCATTTAGGTTCTTAAACAAAATGTATGATACAAGTCTTCCTTCAACCTAAAGTATAAGTTCCTAATATTTCATTTATTGAAGGAAAAAAGTAACCCAACACCATATGACCGTGTGGGAAAAAACAAAAAGTACTTGCTGTATTTGGAATAAAAACCAGCGGGTTTAATTATAATGAGGGCACCATGTGTAGACATGTTTTCCAGATGTTTAGAGGAATTTATTCTAGGCCAATTACCATAAATGAGTATTATACAAAAAAAATACTTTTGTGCCAATACCTAATAATATTTTTAACTAAGGTTTAATTATGAAACTGACCTTGAATATATGAAAAAGATATGACACCCACTAAGACCATAAAATATCTTCATTAATTTTCATCAAAGTGCCAGATGAAGCTATAAATTGGCTGCACAACACTTGGAGCAAGCAAAACTTTTCATACCTCTCTTATGGAGATCTAGACAAAGCCCAAATATAACAAAAGGGGTCAGCAAGGGAAATGATCGGTTTAGATGTTCCCAGCACAACATAGCCTCTTTTCAGAGTGTATGGAAGTGTATAGCTAGATTTCTCACCATCTCTCCTCGTCTTCTCTGTCTATTCTATCCTTAGCATCCATTTGACCACCCAGTAGCCCCCCATACACAATAAATAGCTGTCAGACAAATAATTGAACGGTAAATCATTCGGCTGGCAGCTATCTCTCCCGATTCCTGCAAACCCATGAACACTTGCCTCTACCAAGTTCTCATGTGTTCTCTATGATAGAGCTGCTACCCAACCCTCAACTAGTGATGCTCTATGTCTCGGAGAAATGCGCTTCCCACTCCCTCGAACCAATGTCCGGTGTTGAGCTCCACGTCAGCTTTTGCAAGCTGCCCTGTGAGAATCAATAACCCTAAGAAAAATCAGCAGCACTCTGAAATGCTATAATATGCAAACATTCAATATATGAAATAGAAACTGTATTATTGCTATAGAAAATACCTTAAAATGAAGGTACAGACATTACCGCACGGAACCTCAACTAATTCTTTGAAGTAAAACATTGTTTAAAAACAGGCAGAGAAATGTTTTACCTCACAAAAAGAATCAGCTGTGATCCCATGCTGTAATGTCTGTATACTCTTTTGCACCCCCTTCCTGGTCAGGAGCTGTGGTATCAGAGGTGTATCTAGCCTTTCCTGCACCCGGGGCAAAGGATCAGTTCGGCCCCCCCCCTTGGCGGGCACAAATCTGGACAGTATGGGGGCACAAATCTGGACAGTATGGGGGCACAAATCTGGACATATGGGGGCACAAATCTGGACAGTATGGGGGCTCAAATCGGGACAGTATGGGGGCACAGATCAGGACAGTATGGGGGGCACAAATCTGGACATTATGGGTACACAAATATGGACATTATGGCCCATACTGTCCAGATTTGTGCCCCCATACTGTCCTGATCTGTGCCCCCATACTGTCCAGATTTGAGCCCCCATAGGGGGCACAAATCTGGACAGTATGGGGGCATAAATCTGGACAGTATGGGGGAACAAATCTGGACATATGGGGGCTCAAATCTGGACAGTATGGGGGCACAGATCAGGACAGTATGGGGGGCACAAATCTGGACATTATGGCCCATACTGTCCAGAGTTGTGCCCCCATACTGTCCAGATTTGTGCTCCCATATAATGTCTAGATCTGTGCCCCCATACTGTCCGTCCAGATCTGTGCCCCCATCACCATCACAGTCGTCAGACTCATTCTCACAACAGTGAGTCTGACAGTCTCATCACATACCCAGGCAGTTTGCGTTGTTGCAACTTGCCGCTGCCCTGGCGGCTGCTCCCTCCCCCTCTCATGCATGATGCATGCAGGCAGGCTCTTCGGCGGTGACTCGTCGGTGTCTCTTCAAACTAACTTCAGCTCCACCCGGTCCCCACGGCCGCGGTCTGGAGCACTGACTTACCACCGGCACCGACGACGTCACCGCCCAACCACACCTGTCTTACACACAGTGAGTGACTACACACGACGACACCCGAACGGCACCGCCCGGCGCTGCGGCGCAACGACCAACGAAGCAGCCGCCCTCAGTCTGTGTCACACGCTCAGTCAGACTGTGAGACGTCAGCCGCTGCTGGCGCTTCCCTGATGCGGAAGTGCCAGCAGCGGTCAGCACCTCACAGCGGTTGTCAGGGGCGCAGTCGGCCAGGCGCTACTGAGAAGGAAGGGGCTCCTTCCTTTTCTCACAACAAGGCAAGCAAGCGCGAACCTCCGACGAGTACTGTACTAATGCGCGGTCAGACACGGCCATTACACAGTACACAGCAGGGGCACATTTATAAGATTATCTCAGCACAAGAACATTTTATTTAAACACATCCAATTGGAGAAGTTATTATTATTCCAAAGTTTATTGATTAAAATGAAGTTTTGTTAATGGGAAAACCCCTTTATGAGGCGTAGAGAGATGATGTCACTGAGACACACCAGGCAACTGGTAAAACACGAAGTGGAGGACAAAAAAGGGCAGCGGTCATAGGGGAAGGGAGCAGAATTTGGCCAAGCTGAGACAATTGTATAACATGTACATGATGACATTTTATTTTTAGTGAGCACAGTGGTCAAATGCTGCCTACTCCAGTGATGGCAATATGTGCAAGATTTATTTTCTGGTGTTAGCAACTGCCAGCCTTGGTCACATGCAAAACGATGACACATTGTGACATATACCGTATTTCTAAGAAAGGAGTGTTAGAGCAGTGTAACCGCCATAATGAGATGCTTATTAGAAAATATAATTTCTTTACCATTTATAGTGTTAAAAATGCAGTTAGAATGGTAAAAACACAATGGTTTTCTGGCACAGCGTCTCTCTGATAGTATAAGACAGCATATACACATTATAGTAAGAAAATAGCAAAGATTAAGGTGTGGTGCATTTTAACAGCACCATAAATTATAGTCAACTACAGACTTTCTCACATTATAAATACTACCCAACCCAAAAGAGCACCAACGCACTTATTAATGTTTGGCTTTGAAAGGGTGGCTTTCCACATTTTAGATCCTAATCATAATATTGTCATCATTTACTTTTGAAATACCTTATTAAACACCTCACTAAAACTTTGAGCTTACACATAAATGTTTAACAAGATACAGGAAAGTGATACTTTCATGGGTGTGGGTAGCCCAAGGCTGCAAACGTATTGGCTGATGTTTGTATAGACCTACAACTAATCCAATAATTTTTTCTCAACTCTTTTGTATTTGACTTAATATATTAATCATACTTACAACATTACTATTAACATAAAAAAATGAAAAAATATTTACACTGTGATGATTATTTATGTAATCTGTATCTAGTAAAACGACTATTTGTAAATTTTGCGAATTCCTGGTCTACTTTTGTGTCACAAGCTTATCCCCTTAGTGACAGAGCCAATTTGGTGCTTAATGACCAGGCCAATTTTTACAATTCTGACCACTGTCACTTTATGAGGTTATAGCTCTAGAACGCTTCAACATATCCCATATGCAAATTGCCTCTGCTGAAAAAAAGAGGACTTAACTCTATAGCGCCACCTATTGGAAGTAGCGATCCTACAAGTCACAATCAACCCTTTAACGAGTCGTGCAATATGACTTAGGATAAAAGCCAAATCAGTATCTCAATTCGCAGACACGGTGTTTCGGGCTGTTGGCCCTCGTCAGTGCGAAGCATGAGAACTGATTAGGCTAGGTGAGAGGCTCTGGACTGGGGTCTAAGGGGTAACGTTTCTCCTTTTGGAGAGTGACATACCAGCTGGCTTGTCAAGGTAAGGAGGCTTATTCGCCGTGCAATGCTCCTCTGGGAATTTAAATATGCAAATTGCCTCTGCTGAAAAAAAGAGGACTTAACTCTATAGCGCCACCTGTTGGAAGTAGCAATCCTACAAGTCACAATCAACCCTTTAACGAGTCGTGCAATGTGACTTAGGATAAACATATCCCACTGATTTTGAGATTGTTTTTTGTGACATATTGTACTTAATGTTAGTGGTAAAAATAGTTTTGATATAACTTGTATTTATTTATGAAAAAAACTGAACTTTGGCAAAAATTTAGCAATTTTCAAACTTTTATTTTTTGTACCCTTAAATCAGAGAGTGGTGTCACATAATATAGTTAATAAATAACATTTCTCATGCAATGCCCACCAGGGCCGTGGGGTACTCGGAACCGGGTCAGACAGTTATTTGGGGAAGTCACGGGGCCATGACCCGACTCTGTGGCCCTGGGCGTGCAATAAAAATGCAAGGGGAAAATTATATGGGATTGATTCGTGACACCACCCGTGGTGTTCGGCAAGGGATGGCTGAGGCTGTAGTTCAGCTCCACTGGGGCTGGTGGTGACGCAGCAAGATGGTACAGCTCCCCACGGGTAGAGCGGGGCCCCAGGGCAGATATAACAGTTCAGGTGGTGCTGATCATTGGGGTGCAGAAAATAAGCAAGGGACGCAGGAAAATGCAGTTTTCTTTACCTTTTTACTTCTTAATAGATGACAAGGCAATCCGGGGTGCCAGCTACAGATGACAGAAGGAGTCGGGCTTGCCTGGAAGCATTCAGGGGGTCCACCTTGCCAGGTGGGGTTGGAAGCCTTCTTGCTGCAATCACTTTTAGGGTCCCTGCCGCCTGTAGCTAAGCTGCAGCCCTCTCCTGCATCTTGGCTTTGACCCGTATGGCAGACAGCGTCGGGCTCCTGATCTGCAGCGGTGCCTCTGGGTGTTCGGTGTAGCCAGGGAGCTTGCAGTCCCCTGCTCTCTAGATTCGGCTATCGGGGCATAGAGCACTTGCACAGCCAGGACTCTGGCATCCTCCTTGTCAGTGCTTCGCTCCGGGGTCAGCTCTGACGCAGCTGCAATTCCCCAGAGCCATTGCCTCCGCTCCTCTCTTCTCAGACTAACTCCTCACAGACTCTTCTGACTCCTCCTGCCAACTAGAGAGAGCAGCTCCCCAGAAGTCGGGTCTAGAGCTCCCCCCTCTGGCCTGGAGCAGGAACTGTGATGCATGCTGTGTACTACCTTGCATGGGGACCTCTTCCTGCTTCCATACATGACATCACCCTACAGAGGGAGGCAATATCTCCGTGGCAACCGGACTCTGGGGTGCCACACCCACATGTCAACTTTATATCAGCACCATTTTGGAAACATGATTTTTTGTTTCGTTAGGACGTTATAAGGGTTAAAAGTTGACCAGCGATTTCTAATTTTTCAAACAAAATTTACAAAACCATTTTTTTTAGGGATCACCTCACATTTTAAGTGAGTTTGGGGGTCAATATAACAGAAAATACCCACAAGTGACACCATTCTAAAAACTGAACCCCTCAAGGTGCGCAAAACCACATTCAAGAAGTTTATTTACCCTTCAGGTGCTTCACGCGAGCTAAAGCAATGTGGAAGGAAAAAATTAACATTTTACTTTTTTCACAAAAAATTTACTTTGGAACCAATTTTTTTTTATTTTCACAAGGGTATCAGGAGAAAATGGACCACAACATTTGTTGTGCAACTTCTCCTGCGTACGCCGATACCCCATATGTGGAGGGAAAGCCACTGTTTGGGTGCATGGCAGGGCCCAGAAGGGAAGGAGCACCGTTTGTGATTCTATGAGTCCGCGAAAATCACAGACCGCACATGGATGGCAACAGTGTGCAGTGTGTGTGCTGTCCGTCCGTGAATAACATTGCAAAGGACAGGAGCCAGTTTATAATTTATCCATGCATGAAAATCACTGATGGAACACTGATGATAAAAACTGACAGACTGGCCAACCACTGATGATAATCGCACCATTTTTATGCATGCATAAACAAACACGCATTTTGATCCTTTAACCTTTACTATCCGCTCTGTAGGCTGCACTTATCAATACCATTGGTTTATAGTGCAGGTGCTTTTTTTCTGGGACTTGCTGTTCTCTTCCCCTACTTTGGAGGTTTTCCCCTTTCCCCTGTCTTTGCATAAACAAACACGCATTTTGATCCTTTAACCTTTACTATCCGCTCTGTAGGCTGCACTTATCAATACCATTGGTTTATAGTGCAGGTGCTTTTTTTCTGGGACTTGCTGTTCTCTTCCCCTACTTTGGAGGTTTTCCCCTTTCCCCTGTCTTTTTAATACATATTTGTTTTAACTTTTGTATTCAATAAAGATATTATTTTATTCCACTTTTTTCCTCTCATCACTTCCTACTGTTATGACACCTCGCCATAACAGTATATGTATTATTTAGTAACCTGAAGTGCATCTAGCCTGGTTTAATTAGGACTATGGGATTAAGTAAACAAACACGTGTCTGACTGATGTTGTAAGGAGATGGTCATTTTGCCCTATTCCTCCTTGAAGACCTCAGTGCTGTGTACAATGTAAAATTGAATGTGTAAGAGTGGGGTGTAATGTGAATTGTGTTGTGATGCTTTGAAGTGTTTTGCAGTGTACTGTTAAGGCCGGGATCACACATGCGAGAAACATGGCCGAGTCTCTCGTGTTAATACCCAGCACTTAACCCGGCACTCGGGAGTGGAGCATGCAGCTCCATGTATTGCTATGCGGCTGCAAGCTTCGCTCCTGAGTGCCGGGTATTAACATGCGAGACTTGGCCGTGTTTCTCGCATGTGTGATCCCGGCTGACTTCCTGGAAGAAACTCAGACCCTGCCTTGCAGCTAGAGCAGATGTTTGGCCTGAGTGCTCAAAAGGGCTGCATGTAGTGGGTGTTTTGTGGCAAGAGAGAAAGGACACTGAGACAGAGATAGCATGATCCTGAGGAAATGACAGAGAAAAAGTTATAGAGACGCAGAGAAAAGGACATTGCCAGCTCAGAAAGCTGCCAGAGATTAGAGTGACCAAATGAGAAGGTTCTGTAGAAGTTATGCCTAGCACCAAGGCCCTGAGTAGCTTACAGCTCTTACAGGTAACAAGTGAGGACGGAACAGAACGTGAGACGAAGTGAGTGTCTTGGATGGGAGTTCCCTAAGTATCAAAGAGCTTGAAACTCAGTACGGCCATATTGGAAAACTCTCTCCTTTACAAAGAGATTCGGGGCCACTGAACTGTGGGAATAGGAAATGATTTTCACGGATTGTACTGTGTGCTAATCTGCGTGGTGGTGAAAGAAGTAAGGTAAGTGGAGGCAAGAATATGCGAGACCGAGGAGGTAACAAGATGCTCTGTATCAATGAGGAAACATGTCAGAGGTTGTGTACCCACTATCCTGTGTATATAGTTGCCACACAATGGCTGTTTAGTAAAGCTTCAATCATTAAGAACTGGTGGTCTCCTTTCATGAACTGGTTAACATCTGGTCCTGGCAAACCAGCATCATCAATTACATGTGGCTTGCCCAGGCATACCACCCGATGACACAAGTCCACACACCCAGTCAGGACCTCCATCTTCATGTAGCGTGTCGGGGCGCAAGAGACAAGTACCTCTCCCATGGCTACCGATCCGGGCCAAGTTACAATGTGTAAATGTTTCAAACACTTTTTGTGCTGCACAAGGCATTACTTAGCAAAAATAGCATGTGTTACCTGGAAAGGGGTGAAACTTCCGATACACCAATATGTGCCAACATTTTAGTTAAAAAAAATGTAGTCTAAAAGTAAGCTAACGAAAAGGTGGTGTAAAGTTGGAAAAAAAGCTACTAAAGAAGCATCAAACCTATCATCCAGCATGAGCCATTGTAATATCTAATCTAAAGGTGCTTATACACCTCAAACAACTTGTTCAGCCAAGAGCTACTTCTCTTCATTCCCCCTTCTCTTCATTCCCCCACAGTCATGAACTTACAGCTCCACAGAGAGGAGACTTGGAAGCCTCTAACACATTTATACACTGGGGCTCCTAGTTGGTTGAGCGATCCTTTTGATATGGCTGACTTTATATACTGTATATACTGTGTATATATGTGGTATGCCCCACATATACATATTGGTAATTGTGCCCCATAGTGTTCGAAAGAAAAAAAAACAGCTTATCGACATATTGTACTTTACAGAATTCATCTGGCATGCTGAGCTGCTAAAGCCAAAGACAACAATTAATTGCTCTTGCTGGGTTCTGAACATGCGTGCCAGGAAGTATTCCGCTATTAAATCTGTCATTGATGACACAGTACAGCACATCAGACTCAGCATGGAATAATCTTCCTCATTCTGTGATTTGTAACTGATGCATTCAAATACCCTAATACAGCTGCAGCTATTTCCAGCATGAACTAAATACTCTTCGCAATTTTCATTAATCCTTAAATCCACAGGTTGGATTGCTGCAGCTGAGCCTCAGGCCTTAGCATTGCCGTTTCCTGGAATCCTATTTACAATGTCTCCTTCCTCATTACTCCAGTTCTGTGCTTACTTAGATAAATGCTGTTAGTCATAAAAGGAAAAAAATAGTGTTATTCCATAAACCGCTAAATTAATACACTAATGTACATCTTTGTACCCTGTTGTTTATGTGTTTGTTTTTGTCCTTAGCCATCTAATGAGTTAGCGGTTGTGTCGGCTACTTTTAATTAGCAGTTCCATTTTGTTGTTAATAAAATAATTTTTATGTCAATTGTTGTTTATCCAGGGAGATCTACTTGATCTCTCCAAACTTTGAACTAGTAAAAATAAAGTAAAAAAATAAATTCTAGGTTCGGTAATCCACCGTCCAATTTCCTGAGTTTCAAACAAACAAACAAAAAAACAAACAATGTCTTACTAATAGTTAAAGAGATGTTCAAAGACACTATGTCCCCCTGTTGTCAGTACACTCTGGCATGCTGAAAAATTGTATGAGTAATATAACGGAGCATTGATTGGTTATGTGGCTGGTTATAGCTTTATGTGTTTGGTCAATGTTATAGAGTCAAGGCTCTAAAAAGTGTATTGCCTATAGGATTGACAAAGATCGCCTAGCAGTGTACTTGTATTCTCTGTCCCTCCCATCTGTCAATCCCATGCATGACCATTGTGGTTCATTTAATCACGATTGCAGTTAGGAGGAACTGGGAAATGGGACCTCCATTCTTGTGGCTGGTTGGAGTCTAAGCAGTGGGGCTCCCAGCATTTGGACCAGTGTTTCCCAAACTCCCAAACTCCAGTCCTCTTGGTCCCCAACAGATCATGTTTTAAGGATTTCTTAAGTGTATGAAGAACCTGTTGCAATTTCTGATTGCTTGATAATAATTTCATCATATGTGCAATAATAAGGAAATCCTAAAAGCATGATCTGTTAAGGGCCCCGAGGACTGGAGTTTGGGAAACACCTGTGCTATGAATAAGTGATAAATGTTTTTCCTGGGGAAATCCATGAATTTATGACTTTTTGCAATTACCACAATTTGACATCCATATTAGTAACATACAATATAATGGACACAAATGTTAAGATACCTACACATTACACTTACGGGAAACTGTATTTAATTTACATTACTATGGGGTTTGGCTCCATCTTCTTCTTTACAGTTTTCACTTTCCTGGGAAGACTTTCTGCAAGTTTTTGGAGGTGACTGTGAGAATGTTTGCCCATTTATTCAGAAAAGCATTTGTGAGGTGGGGCACAGATGTTGGATGAGAGGGCATGGCTCACAATTTCTGATCTAGTTAATCTCAAAGGTGTTTAATGAAGTTGAGGTCAGGAGTCTGGGGGACAGACAAGTTCTTCTACACTAAACTCATACAACCATGCCTTTATTGATCTTGATTTATGGCACTGGAGCACAGTAAAACTGGAAAAAATAACCTTCCCCAAACTGTTTCCACATAATTGAAAGATACAGTTGTCCAAAATGACTTAGCATGCTGAAGCATTAAGATTTCTCTCCAATAAGTGGTCTAGGCCAACCAATAAAAAACAACCCCATAGTAGTACCCCCCTACAGTAAACTGTACAGTTAGAACAATGAAGTCATGCAGTTAACATTCTTCTGGAACTTGACAAATCCAGAACCATCCATGAGACTGATGGATAGAAAAGTGTGATTTGTCCCTCCATAGAACACCTTGCAAGTGCTGCAGAGTTCAGTGCTGGTAGCTTTACACCAATTGATCTGACAGTTGGCATTGTGGTTTGATATATAAGGCCATAAAAAAGTGCTGGCACCCTCAACTTAATATTTGGTTGCATAACTTTTGGAAAAAATAACTGCAATCAATCACTTCCTGTAACCATCAACAAGCTTCTTAAACCTCTCAACTAGAATTTTGAACCACTTGTCTTTTGCAACTGCTTCAGATCTTTAATTTGAAGGGTGTCTTATCCAAACAGCAATTTTAAGACCTCTCCACGAGTCTTCAAAGGGATTTAGATCTGGATCCATTGCTGGCCACTTCAGAACTCTCCAGCACTTTGTTTCCAACAATTTCTGGGTGCTTCTTGAAGAATGTTTGGGGTAATTTTCCTGCGGGAAGACCCGTGACCTAGCATGCAAACCCAGCTTTCTGACACTGGGCATTACATTGCAACTCAAAATCCTTTAGTGATCTTCAGATTTCATGATGCCTTGCACACAGTCAAGGCACCAGAGCCAGAAGCCACAAAACAACCCAAAACCATCTTTGAACCTTCACCATATTTGACTGTAGGTACTATGATTTTTTTCTTTGTAGGCCTCCTTCCATTTTCAGTAAACACTAGAATGATGTGCTTTACCAAATGGACGCTATCTTGGTCTCATATGTCCCCAAAACGCTTTCCCAAAAGGATTTTGGCTCACTCATGTACATTTTGGCAAAATGCACTCTAGCTTTTTTATGTCTCTGTGTCAGCAATGGGGTCCATGTGGGTTTCTTGCCATAGCATTTCATTTCATTCAAATGTCGAAGGATAGTTTGCGCTGACACTGATGCACCCTGAGGCTGCAGGTCAGCTAGAATTTTTTTGGAGCTTGATTGGTGCTGCTTATCCACCATCCAGACTTCCTCATTGCAAACTTTCATCAATTTTCTCTGCTGTTCACATCCAGTGAGATTAGCTACAGTGCCATGAGTTGTAAACGTCTTGATTATATTGGGCACCATGGACAACGGAACATAAAGATCTCTGGAAATAAACTTGTAGACTTTTCAATATTGTTCAACAATTTTGGTTCTTAAGTCCTAAGACCTCTTCTCCTCTTTGTTCACCATGCTTAGTGTGGCACACACAGATACACAATGAAAATATTGAGTCAAATTCTCCCCTTTTTATCTGATTTCAGATGCGATTTTCATATTGCCCATACCTGTTACTTGCCACAGGTGGGTTTGAGTGAGCATCACATGCGTGAAGCAAATTTGTTTACCCACAATTTTGGAAAGATGACAACAATTCTGTCCAGCTAATTTTTGGAGTTTTCTATGAAATTATGTCCAATTTACCTTTTTTTTCTCTGTTTTTTTGTGTTATTCCAATACGCACAAAGGAAATAATAATTTGTGTAAAAAAATGTGTAAGTGCAATAATTCTCTGGAGAAATACTTCATTTTCCGGAACAATTTCAAGGGTGCAAACACTTTGGCCATGACTGTATTAGGGTATGGCTCCACGGTCCGGAGGGGCGGCGGTATCGCCGCAGCGGCGAAGCCGCTCGGCGCTAAGCCCCGCCCCCTTCCTGGGACACGATGGTGCCGGATGTGTACAGTACACATCCGGGATCATCGCACCCCTCGCCATAGGGCCCTGTGATATGCCTTGCGGGGACGCTGCGTCCCCGCAAGGTGTACGGACATGCTGCGATCTGAAAAGACGTGCAGCATGTCCGGAGTCGCAGGGCCGCCGCGTGCGTGTTTCCACGCATAGTGGAGACGGGATTTCATAAAATCCCCTCCACTATGCTGGAACATCTGGACGCTGCTTGTTTGACGCTGCAGCGTCAAACAAGCAGCGTTTACTTACCGTGGAAACATACCCTAAGACATACCTAGAACAGTGTCAATTTAGAAATGCCTTCAAGGATGACCATGCATAAAATGCTTGACTTGCTCCTGAAACTAGCAGATGACATTGGCTCTATGGTTTTCCAGAAAACTGACAAACTAGTGGCCATGTGTACACCATTCTCTTCTAATCTGGAAATTCAAGATAGCATAAAGGCTAAGTTTATATTTTATTGATGACATAATGAGGCAACTCTATTATTTGGTAATTAAGAGTATGTCTTCCCTCAGGTACAGAAAGAATAATACTTACATGCTGAAAAATTTCTGGCACTTAAAATAGGATATTTGAACAGAGGTGAAACCAAAGGGATACAAATCGATCTATGTACTTATCATGCTGTCTAACTAGTTACAGGTGCTTCTCACAAAATTAGAATATCATTAAAAAGTTAATTTATTTCAGTTCTTCAATACAAAATGTGAAACTCATATATTTTTACAGAGTCATTACAAACAGTGATCTATTTCAAGTGTATTTCTGTTAATGTTGCCAAGTATTGAGTGCATTTACTGAACATACATTTCAGTAGGCCAACATTTCGGATTTCAAAAATCATTTTTCAAGCTGGACTCAGTGAACAGCCAGCTTCTTTAGCAATGACCTTTTGTGGCTTACCCTCCTCGTAGAGTGTGTCAATGACAGCCTTCTGGATATCTGTCAAGTCAGCAGTCTTCCCCATGATTGTGGAGCCTACTGAAACAGACTAAGGGACCTTTTTAAATATAAGCAATAAATTACTTGGCACTCAGGAGATCTTTTTGCAAGATAAGAGATTCGTTTATTCAGTGCATCCAGTTCAAAATTTTAAACGTTTTCGGTCTAATCACAAGACCTTCATCAGAAACAGTTTTTTGAGTACTGAAATACATATGCAAAAAATACAAAGAGATTTTTAGACAAAATACATGATGCACAGTATAAATACATGCATGATAAATTCTGCTTAAAAATTAAAAATAAAGTACATCACTAGTTGTGTGACAGACAACAATTGTGGCGGTCTGAGTGGATCCGGCCTGGTGTTCCGTGAGTCGTGAGCCTCGTTCAGGAGATGCTACGGATAGTGAACGTGTTTAAGAAAATTGTAGTGTAGTGAACATAACAAGTCTTGCCGACGGACTATCAAAGTGGGATGCTGATTGATAGACCACCCCTAAAGGACACAGAATATGAGGTGACCTCCCAAGCTGCGGGGTCATGCAAGGTGAACTGCCTAAAACATAAGAATATAGACACATGAATACATAAAAAAATGCCGTTGTGTAGGTATAGTACATAGTGACTAAGCGTAAAGTCCTATTGGACTTACTGAAGTAACAAAAAACACCCCTTATGTGTGACCACCAGGAGCCTGTATATATTGATTCTAGATGTGCAGGTCTAACTACACGATGCAGTGTACATAATAAGGGTAATGTGCCCCGAGGCCCTAAAATAGTACCTGGAAGCCACAAAATATATGTATGGGCCCACTAAGGTGCCAACGTCAGATGGAGTCCAGGAGACAAAAAAACGCCTAAGAGACATAACAGAACGGAAGTACATGAATACCGCATGGCACTGACTAAATAGCCCAGAATGGGACCAAAACCCCAATGTAAGAGATGTTACCTTGAAAAAGTCTGGAAGTATAAGGGATGAGCGCTGTAGAGAGGCGAGATACTCGCAGGGACGGTAGCGCTGTGGAGGAAAAGGCAGGGAGTAGGTGACTGAGCCAAGGAGAGTGCCAGGGACGGGGGCGAAGGGCTGCTAGAAAAGGTGCGCTGCTGTGCCTGTAACCTCTGAGGACATCGGCGCCGTGCTGCAGGGGTCGCGCTGCTCCCGGGACTGCTGACAAGCAGCGGCACTTCCGGGTTTAAGTGCGCGCTGACAGAGGGTGACCTGACCCATCGCGTCATGGGGATCACATGACTATGAAATGTTGCGCGTGCGCAGAGAAGGTGCCGGCATAAGGGGAAAACCTAAGAGATATTCGGGACCTGCAGCGCCTGCGCACAGGGGCTAGAGCCTAGGAAAGCTGTGTATATGATAGCAGAGGCCATATGCAGGTAGAGCCGCAGCGCAAGATGGACCCTGTGGAGACCGGACCGCTGAGAAGAAGGCTAGAGCTAAACCGTGGGCAAAGCTGAGGGCAAGCGTTGGAGATAATCTGCCCAGTGGCAAAGATAATCATGCATGTCAATACAGGTTCCTAAATGGTGGTCACACAGGTGCAATATAGAGATAAGGTTAACACTCTATATTGGTATGGCATTATGTAAGGATACTGTACCATGTGAGGAAAAGCCAGTGCTCAGTGCATGGGGTGCAATTAACGGTTCTGTGGAGGCACAAGAAAAAAACATGAATCAGTTAAAATCAAGACATTATTAGTCAAACAAAATATACATCACCAATGCATTCTTAACGTACACAGTGTATTACAAAAAAGCTGAGACGTCATAGTCCCTATTTAATCCCTTGGGTTCTAGAGTCTGTAGTGTGTAAATCCAGTATGCCTCCCTGATTCTGATACGGTTTTGGCCCCTTCTAGGGATGTCTATTTGTTCCAGAACCTGGAATCGGAGTTGGGCAATGCTATGATTCTTTTCAGAGAAATGATATGGGAGGGGGAGTTGCGTCTTATTACATCGAATGGTGGATTTATGTTGGGCCACCCTATCCCTCACTGTTTGTGTGGTCTCCCCCACATAGGCCAAACCGCAAGGGCATTTTATAAGATAAACCACAAATGTGGACTCACAGGTGTAGAAACCTTTTATGGGAATCGCCTTTCCAGTTTGTGGGTGAAAAACAGAGGGGCCCTTTTGTACATTGCTACACTGAAGACAGTTTAGGCAGGGGAATGTGCCTCGTTTCTGAGTTTGTAGGAAGGTTTGCTTGGGGACCACTGTGCCTGGGCCAACATCTGCCTTGACTAGTCTATCCTTAAGGTTCCTAGCTCGCTTAAAACATGACAGGAACGGCACTTTGAACTCTGGAATATTAGGATAGCTTTTTGTCAGGATGTTCCAGTGTCTCCTACTGGTAGACTGGACTAAACCAGAGAAAGGGTGAAAAGTAGAAACAAAGGGGATTCTCTTTTGGTTATCCTTGGGTTTACTATTGGATAAATTCCGTTTGGCATCCGTCAAAACCCCTTGGGGGTAGCCCCTATCAGTTAATTTATGTTCCATCTCAGTGAGTCTGATTTTTCTGACAATCCTGTCAACTCTATGGAACTGTGATTTGGGAATAGAGTTCTTGACAGAGGGTGGGTGGCAACTGGTGAAGTGTAAGAGACCATTGAGATCTGTAGGTTTAGTGAATATATCAATTGCCAAGTTGCCCTCCCTTTCCTTGTAAATCAAGGTATCCAGAAAGCTGATCCTGTGTGTGTCATGTTGTATGGAGAATCTGAGCTCGGGCCAGATACTGTTGATGTGTTGGTCAAAGGGCAGGAGTGATTCAATTGGACCATCCCAGACGCAAAATATATCATCGATATATCTCCGCCAAACCCTACAGTGAGCCGTGAATAAGGGATGATTATACACGTAGTCATTTTCAAAGGCCGCCATGTATGCTACAGCGTAGGGGGGCGCTATGTTCGCGCCCATTGCTGTGCCTTGTTGTTGGGCATAAAAAGTGTCCTGAAACATAAAGTAGTTTTCTTTAAGCACCAGGCCCAAAAGGTCGGCACAGAAATGACGAATTTTGATGTCTACTTTGTTATCACTCAGGAGTCTATCCGTAGCCGCTAAGCCTTTCTCGTGAACTATCGATGTGTACAGGCTGTTGACATCCCACGTAATCAAAAGGGAAGAGGGGGATATGGGGCCCAAGGATCTAATGACTCGAGCATTTTTTTTATGCATTCATGTGTCTATATTCTTATGTTTTAGGCAGTTCACCTTGCATGACCCCGCAGCTTGGGAGGTCACATCATATTCTGTGTCCTTTAGGGGTGGTCTATCAATCAGCATCCCACTTTGATAGTCCGTCGGCAAGACTTGTTATGTTCACTACACTACAATTTTCTTAAACACGTTAACTATCCGTAGCATCTCCTGAACGAGGCTCACGACTCACGGAACACCAGGCCGGATCCACTCAGACCGCCACAATTGTTGTCTGTCACACAACTAGTGATGTACTTTATTTTTTATTTTTGAGCAGAATGTATCATGCGTGTATTTATACTGTGCATCATGTATTTTGTCTAAAAATCTCTTTGTATTTTTTGCATATGTATTTCAGTACTCAAAAAACTGTTTCTGATGAAGGTCTTGTGATTAGACCGAAAACGTTTAAAATTTTGAACTGGATGCACTGAATAAACGAATCTCTTATCTTGCAAAAAGATCTCTTGAGTGCCAAGTAATTTATTGCTTATATTTAACGGGTTGGATACCTAACTTGTGCACCTCCAAGAAGCCTAGAGTGCCGTGTCTACTATTGCTACATAAGGGACCTTTTTAAACGCTTAGGAAGTCTTTGCAGGTGATTTTTGTTAATTTTTCTAATTTACTGAGATAACGACTTTTGGGTTTTCATTGGCTGTAAGCCAGAATCATCAACATTAACAGAAATAAACATTTGAAATAGATCACTCTGTTTGTAATGACTCTATATAATGAGTTTCACTTTTTGTATTGAAGAACAGAAATAAATTAACTTTTTGATGATATTCTAATTTTGTGAGAAGCGCCTGCATATCTTTTTGTATGATTGGCAATGTGTTGCATGATCCTCACCATTTTGTTTACCCAGATGATTCCTTCTATTACGCAGCATTATGAAACTTATTTTCTTAAACCCTTTTATTGTAATTTGTAATTATAGCTTATCTCTAAGCAGAGTTATTAGTGACTGATGTTTCAATCTGCTTTTAAAGAGGATGCGTCACTTGCCATAAATATGCAACTTGTTTATCAGGTGTAAACGGTGATGTTCTCTTGAATCTGGTGTTGTTTTATTTTGGTTACTGTGCCTCTCATATACTGAGATAGGGCCCCTTCTTCCTTGTATATAAATCTGGTCTTCTTAGCCAACTGTATATAGTTTTCAAGAAGCCTCACGTAGAGAAGAGTTAGTACCACGCCCTATTGGCTATAAGACTAAATTTACATACAGGGAAGTGGGAACCATATCTCTGCAAGAGAAAGTATTAGGAACAAAAGAAAACCAAAGCCAGATTCAGAAGAAAACAGCATTTACACCAGGTTTAAAATATGCCAATTTATGGCAATTTACACGACCTCTCTAACCCCTTCACGACCTTTGATGTATATTTACGTCAAATGTCATTGGCGTATATTTACGTCAAAGGTCGTGTCCTTGCCTTGGATGTGGGCTCGCACACAGAGCCCACATCTTTCCCTGGATATGATGACTAACTTAATCAGTAATCATGTGCTTTTAACAGCTGTGGGTGTAGCGGTGTTCTACCTGTAGCTATTAACCAGTTAAATTCCCATGTCCATCACTGACAGCGGAATTTAATACACATTGGCCGTGAGCGTGTCATTCATCTCGCCCATTGGCGCCCTTGTCACATGATCATGGTGTGCGCGATGGGCTGTCATGACAGCCGGGGGTGTGCTGAAGAACCCCGTACCTGTCATAATGATTCTCCTGTGAACGTCGGTCCGTGGACAGTTTCAATCAGACGTTAGCAGCTTCAAGTCTCCTAAGGGGACTATTCAGTGAAAAGTTAAAAAAAAACCTAAGTTATTAAATATTTTATTTTTTTTATATTAACACAAGTTCAAATTACCCCTCCTTTGACCCCATTAAAAATAAAACAATTAAAAAATAGCCATATTTGGTATCACTATTACGTTCGTAAAAGTCCAATTAATCAAAATATAAAATAAGTTAATCGAATTGGTAAGCAGCGTTGTTATGATTTTCCCAATGGCAGGGAAATCAAAATAACAACGGACTAGCTCTCGGGTGATGGGAACTAAAGTGACCGTGACCTGAACCTGACACGACACTGGAAGTAGCCGGGGAGTGTTTCCTACGATGCCCTAGACACCACGCGCCAGCCGGAGATCTAACTACCCCTATCAGAGGAATATACAGGCCTGCCTTACCTCCAGAGATGAACCCCAAAAGGAGATAGCAGCCCCCCACAGATATTGACGGTGAGTCAAGAGGAAAAGACATACGTAGGATGAACAGCAGATTTAGCACAGTGAGGTCCGCTTACTAGATAGCAGAAGTACAGGAAAGAGTCACTTCACGGTCAACTTCAAAACACTACTCAAAAACACCATCCTGAAATTACTTTAAAACTCCAGTGACAACTCATGCCACTGGAGTGGCAATTTCAGTCCACGAGAGCTTCCAGCTACAGAGAGTCACATTGCAAATAGCTGGACAAAAATAGCATAAACTAGAAACAAAATTCAACTTAGCTGAACAGGATCTTGAGGCAGGAAAATGCAACAGAATGCTACTGATACATTGTTGGCCGGCATCAGACCAGCAGCCAAGCAGCCTTAAATAGGAAACTCCCCTAATGGGTGTCAACAGGTGATCAAGGATAGAAGAAGGCAAATAAGTGGCACTACCATAAAACACCACCGGGGGAGCCCACAAACAGAATTCACAACAGTACCCCCCCCTTAAGGAGGGGGCACCGAACCCTCACCAGAACCACCAGGGCGATCTGGATGAGCACTATGAAATGCACGAACCAAATCAGGAGCATGAACATCAGATGCTGTCACCCAAGAATTATCCTCCTGACCATAGCCTTTCCACTTAACCAGATACTGAAGTTTCCGTCTGGAAACACGGGAGTCCAAGATCTTTTCCACCACATACTCCAACTCACCCTCAACCAGCACAGGAGCAGGAGGATCAGCAGACGGAACAACCGGCACCTCATACCTCCGCAACAATGACCGATGAAAAACATTATGAATAGTAAAAGATGCTGGGAGGTCCAAACGAAAGGACACAGGATTGAGAACCTCCAGAATCCTATAAGGGCCGATAAACCGAGGCTTAAACTTAGGAGACGAGACCTTCATAGGAACAAATCGAGAAGACAACCAAACCAGGTCCCCAACACAAAGACGAGGACCGACACGCCGATGACGATTAGTGAACTGTTGAGTCTTCTCCTGGGACAACTTCAGATTGTCCACAACCTGTCCCCAAATCTGATGCATTCTATCAACCACAGCATCTACTCCAGGACAATCCGAAGACTCCAATTGACCGGACGAAAAGCGAGGGTGAAACCCTGAATTACAAAAAAATGGAGAAACCAAAGTGGCAGAACTGGCCCGATTGTTAAGGGCAAACTCTGCCAATGGCAAAAAATCAAGCTAATCGTCCTGATCAGCGGACACAAAACACCTCAAGTAAGTCTCCAAGGTCTGATTAGTACGCTCAGTCTGGCCATTAGTCTGAGGATGGAATGCAGACGAAAAAGACAAGTCGATGCCCATCCTGGCACAGAACGCCCGCCAAAATCTAGACACAAACTGAGTACCCCTGTCAGACACTATATTCTCAGGAATACCATGCAAACGCACAACATTCTGAAAAAATAGAGGGACCAGCTCAGAGGAGGAGGGCAATTTGGGCAAAGGTACCAAGTGAACCATCTTGGAAAAACGGTCACACACCACTCAGATGACGGACATCCTACGAGAAACAGGAAGGTCAGAAATAAAGTCCATAGAGATGTGCGTCCAAGGCCTCTTAGGAATAGGCAAGGGCAACAACAACCCGCTGGCCCGGGAACAGCAGGGCTTAGCCCGAGCACAAACATCACAAGACTGCACAAAAATACGTACATCTCGAGACAAGGAAGGCCACCAGAAGGACCTAGACACCAGATCCCTGGTGCCAAAAATTCCAGGATGACCTGCCAACGCGGAAGAGTGAACCTCCGAAATAACTCTACTGGTCCAGTCATCAGGGACAAACAGTCTACCAGGCGGACAGCGATCAGGCCTATCCACCTGAAACTCCTGCAAAGAGCGCCGCAGGTCTGGGGAGACAGCTGACAATATCACCCCATCCTTCAGGATGCCAGTAGGTTCGGAATCACCAGGCGAGTCAGGCTCAAAACTCCTAGAGAGGGCATCCGCCCTCACATTCTTAGACCCAGGCAGATATGAAACCACAAAGTTAAATCGAGAGAAAAACAACGACCAGCGCGCCTGTCTAGGATTCAGACGCCTGGCTGACTCAAGATAAATTAGATTTTTGTGGTCAGTCAAGACCACCACCTGGTGTCTAGCACCCTCAAGCCAATGACGCCACTCCTCAAATGCCCACTTCATGGCCAAGAGCTCCCGATTTCCAACATCATAATTTCGCTCAGCGGGCGAAAACTTTCGAGAGAAAAACGCACATGGTCTCATCACTGAGCAGTCAGGACCTTTCTGCGACAAAACTGCACCTGCTCCGATCTCGGAAGCATCTACTTCAAACTGGAACGGGAGCGAAACATCAGGCTGGCGCAACACAGGAGCAGAAGAAAAGCGGCGCTTAAGCTCCCGAAAGGCCTCCACAGCCGCAGAGGACCAATTAGCAACATCAGCACCCTTCTTGGTCAAATCAGTCAAAGGTTTAGCAATGGCAGAAAAACCCGCTATGAATCGGCGATAGAAATTAGCAAATCCCAAGAATTTCTGAAGACTCTTTAGAGAAGTAGGTTGTACCCAATCACAAATAGCCTGAACCTTAACAGGGTCCATCTCCATAGATGAAGGGGAAAAAATATATCCCAAAAAGGAAATTCTCTGAACCCCAAAAATACACTTTGAGCCCTTCACAAATAGAGAATTAGCTCGTAAAACCTGAAAAACTCTCCTGACCTGTTGAACATGAGATTCCCAGTCCTCCGAAAAAATCAAAATATCATCCAAATACACAATCATAAATTTATCCAGATATTCACGGAAAATATCGTGCATAAAGGACTGAAAAACGGAAGGGGCATTCGCGAGACCGAAAGGCATTACCAAATACTCAAAATGGCCTTCAGGCGTATTAAATGCGGTCTTCCACTCATCCCCCTGCTTAATCCGCACCAAATTATACGCACCACGTAGATCGATCTTAGTGAACCACTTCGCCCCCTTTATGCGAGCAAAAAGATCAGTCAGTAAAGGTAACGGGTACTGGTATTTAACTGTAATCTTATTCAGAAGTCGATAGTCGATACAAGGTCTCAATGAACCATCCTTTTTACCCACAAAGAAAAACCCTGCCCCCAGTGGAGACAAAGAGGGGCGAATATGACCCTTTTCCAAAGATTCTCTGATATACTCCCGCATAGCAGTATGTTCAGGTACAGACAAATTAAACAAGCGACCCTTAGGAAATTTACTACCGGGAATCAACTCAATAGCGCAGTCACACTCTCTGTGAGGGGGGAGAGAATCAGTTTTAGGCTCCTGAAAGACATCATAAAAATCTGACAGAAATGCTGGGATCTCAGAGGGAGTAGATGACGAAATGGGAACCAAAGGTGCATCCCCATGAATCCCCTGACATCCCCAGCTCAGCACAGACATTGATCTCCAGTCCAAGACTGGATTATGAATTTGTAACCATGGTAATCCAAGTACTAATATGTCATGTACATTATATAACACAAGGAAACGAATAATCTCCTGATGGTCTGGGGAAAGATGCATAGTCACTTGTGTCCAATATTGTGGTTTATTGCTAGCCAAAGGTGTAGAATCAATACCCCTTAAGGGAATAGAAACCTCCAGAGGCTCTAAATCAAACCCACAACGCTTGGCAAAGGACCAATCCATGAGACTCAGAGCGGCGCCAGAATCCACATAAGCATCCACAGTAACAGATGATAAAGTACAAATCAATGTCACGGACAAAAGAAATTTAGACTGCAAGGTACCCATAGAAAAAGATTTATCAACCTTTTTATCAACCTTCTTTATGCGTTTAGAGCATGCTGATATAACATGAGCTGGATCTCCACAATAGAAGCACAACCCATTTTTGCGCCTGTAATTCTGTCGTTCGCCTCTAGACAATACACTATCGCATTGCATATGCTCTGGTGCCTCTTCAGAGGTCACCGCCAAATGATGCACAGGTTTTTGCTCAGAAGATACCGCCATATGGTGCACAGGTTTTTGCTCAGAAGATACCGCCATATGGTGCACAGATTTTTGCTCAGAAGATACCGCCATATGGTGCACAGATTTGCGCTCCCGTAAACGCCGATCAATCTGGATAGCCAATTTCATGGCATCATTCAGACCTGTAGGCACAGGGAACCCCACCATGACATCCTTCACGGCATCAGAGAGACCTTCTCTGAAATTAGCTGCTAGAGCGCACTCATTCCATTTAGTAAGCACCGACCATTTACGAAATTTTTGGCAGTATATCTCAGCTTCATCTTGCCCTTGGGAAAGAGCTATCAAGGCTTTCTCAGCCAAAATCTCTAAATTAGGTTCTTCATAAAGCAACCCCAAAGCCAGAAAAAACGCATCTACATTTAATAACGCAGGATCCCCTGGCGACAATGCAAATGCCCAACTTTGTGGGTCACCCCGCAATAGAGAAATAACAATTTTAACCTGTTGCGCAGGATCACCAGCAGAGTGAGATTTCAGAGACAAAAACAATTTACAATTCTCTCTGAAATTCAAAAAACGGGATCTGTCTCCGGTAAAAAATTCAGGCATAGGGATCTTAGGTTCAGACATTGGAGCACGTATAACAAAATCTTGTAAGTTCTGGACCTTTGTAGCCAGGTTATTCAGACCTGCAACCAAACTCTGTGGATCCATGATTCAAACAGGTGTAACCAAAGCCATTCAGAGATTAAGAGGAGAGGAAAAAAAAAAAAAAAAGGCTGAAGACTGCAGTTTAAGCAAGGAGTACAAATAAGCACTAAGGTGCACTTTCCAAACACAGAAGGAAAAAAAACCTTTTCATATCCTTTCCTGCTTTAGTGCATAGTTTTAACACATGCTGGCCGGCCAAACTGTTATGATTTTCCCAATGGCAGGGAAATCAAAATAACAACGGACTAGCTCTCGGGTGATGGGAACTAAAGTGACCGTGACCTGAACCTGACACGACACTGGAAGTAGCCGGGGAGTGTTTCCTACGATGCCCTAGACACCACGCGCCAGCCGGAGATCTAACTACCCCTATCAGAGGAATATACAGGCCTGCCTTACCTCCAGAGATGAACCCCAAAAGGAGATAGCAGCCCCCCACAGATATTGACGGTGAGTCAAGAGGAAAAGACATACGTAGGATGAACAGCAGATTTAGCACAGTGAGGTCCGCTTACTAGATAGCAGAAGTACAGGAAAGAGTCACTTCACGGTCAACTTCAAAACACTACTCAAAAACACCATCCTGAAATTACTTTAAAACTCCAGTGACAACTCATGCCACTGGAGTGGCAATTTCAGTCCACGAGAGCTTCCAGCTACAGAGAGTCACATTGCAAATAGCTGGACAAAAATAGCATAAACTAGAAACAAAATTCAACTTAGCTGAACAGGATCTTGAGGCAGGAAAATGCAACAGAATGCTACTGATACATTGTTGGCCGGCATCAGACCAGCAGCCAAGCAGCCTTAAATAGGAAACTCCCCTAATGGGTGTCAACAGGTGATCAAGGATAGAAGAAGGCAAATAAGTGGCACTACCATAAAACACCACCGGGGGAGCCCACAAACAGAATTCACAACACAGTGTACTTAGAAAAATAATCAAAACTCTGGAATTACTTTTATGGCCCCTATGGAGCGCTCCCAGGGGCCGTGGGGTACTTGGTACCGGGTCCTGCGGTTCACAGGGGGATGTCACGGTGGCTGACCCGGTCCGTGGCCCTGGGACATCTGTATAAAAGGGAAAGGTCTTTAAAGGGATAAAGTTTATGTTCGTGATGCCACCTGTGGTATTCGATCAGTGTGACCGACGCAGCTTTAAGGGGTCCGCTGGGGTGATGTTATGGCAGCTAGATGGTATACCTTCCCACAGGTGAAGTATATCCCCAGGGCTTCCCAGTATGTATGGTAGATGGTAGAATGGTGAGAGGTGCAGTGAATAACGAGGACACAAAGTTGCAGTCTCTTTACCTTTACTGAAGACTTCAGCATCCACAGTCCAGAGCACCAGACCACAGGGTAGGCAGAGTCCGGCCGGTTTGGAGGCAAGTCCAGAGTTCCCTTGTCCAGGTGGAAATCAATAGCCTTCCCTTGCGCTGCAGTGGTGTAGTCACTTACTGCCTATGGCTTCACATAAGGGTCTCACAGATGTGGTGTTTCTCTCTCTCTGTCCCCCGTAAAGGATAGGACAAAACCCGTATGACTGGTGACTTGAGCCTGTTTATAGGGTCTCTTAGATAACCCGGCTCTGTGGGGTGTCACCGTGCCTCCTGGGTACAGGTGCAGACAGGTAACCTGCAATTAGTTGTCCTGCCAGTCTCTGAAATAAGGCATAGAGGTCCTTACTCCCTCGGTGTTCCGGCCACTGGTGTTCTGCACCTCAGAAGTAGGCAGCCTGATAACATGTTTGTTATCTACATACATGTACTGACCTGGAGAATCATAACGGCAGGTCAGTTTTACCATTTAGTGAAGATGATAAATTTAAAAAAAAAGCAATTGTGGAGTTTCACTTTTTTTTGCAATTTCAACACAGTTGGAATTTTTTTCCTGCTTTCCAGCACATCACATGATAATATGAATGATGTAGTTCGAAACAGGGCCGGACTGGCCATCGGGCAGTTCTGGCAAATGCTAGAAGGGCCGGGGCCGGTGCCAGTAGTGGGCCACTGCGCGCCGACTCACCCCACCAGCGCCGCCGCTGCATTCAACTATACCGGCGTCTATGACGCCGGTACAGTTGAATGCAATGACGGAGGAGAGAGCGTCTGCTGATGCTCCCTCTCCCATCATTCCCCACTCTGCCTCTGACACTGCGGGTGCGCGATGACGTTGCGCACTCACTGTGTCCCAGGCAGTGCAGCGGCAGCCGCCGAGACAGGAGCAGGGAGCAACGTGGGAGAGGTGAGGAGTGTGTTTAGTTTTTTTTACTGAACTATGGGGCCATTCTCGGGGGGAGAGATGCGGGCTGTGCTGTATACTACTACGTGGGCTGTGCTATATACTACTGTGTGGGCTGTGCTATATACTACTAAGTGGGCTGTCCTTTATACTACTATGTGGGCTGTGTTATCTGCTATGCAGATTGTGCTATATGCTATGCAGGTTGTGCTATATACTATGCAGGTTGTGCTATATACTATGCGGGTTGTGCTGTATACTATGCAGGCTTTGCTATATACTATGCGGGTTGTGCTATATACTATGCGGGCTTTGCTATATACTATGCGGGTTGTGCTATATACTATGCGGGGGTATATTATATTCTATGGGGAGGCCGTGTTATATACTATGTGGCTGTGTTATATACTATTGTGGGGGTATATTATATTCTATGGGGGCTACATTATATATTATGGGGAGGTGGGCTGTGTTATATACTATGGGGCAAATTATATTCTATAGGGAGGCTGTGTTATATACTATGGGGGGCTGCATTATATTCTATAGGGGCTACATTATATATTATGGGGAGGTGGGCTGTATTATATTCTATGGGGGGCTGTATTAGATTTTATGAGGGATGATTGCATCATACTCTTTGATGGGGCTGCATTATATTCTGTGGGGAAGTGGGCTGTATTATATTCTATTCAGAGCTACATTATATTCTATGGGGGGTGTATTATATTTATATCCTTTGAGGGGTGATTGCATCATACTCTATGAGAGGGCACTATTAAACTATGAGGGGTTGCATTATATTCTATGGGTTGGCTGCATTATACTCTGGGGTGGATGAATTATATTATGTAGGGTGGTGGCTGCATTATACTATATGTGGGCTGCATTATACTGCATTGAGGACTATGGCCCCCTGACGAAGGTGTGTTCGCCGAAACGCGCGTTGGGGCGGAGGCGCGTTCCCAGGTATCCTCGTCCCTTGTGCGGTAAGTACTCGGCAACAACCACACTTTCAGGTACTTTACATGTGGGGTGATATGGTCTGAAGTGCCGTATTTTGGCCATACCTTTGGTCTGTTATTTCCATCGCCTCTATGTGCTGCATTTATGGTTGTTTGCGGATTGCTGCAGATTGCTGTTCTATTTTTTCACCGCACTTGCATTATCTTTCATCTAGTTTTTTGCGTTATGTATGTTTAGTTTTTATTTTTTGATTTTGTATTTCTGCTAATTTTTTATATGGCTAAGCCATGCATAATTAGATGATTATTCCTTTAAGGGACTTGGTTCCTGGGCACGCGCTTCCTGCTAGTTATTCAGCATTGTTCTTGGCAGTGTCATTTTCCCTCCTTTCACTTTGTCCATGTTTATCATTAATAAAGTTTATATTTTTGTATATTACTTTTCTGGACCGTTATTTCATCGTTTTTCTGGTAGTAGTTATATTGAGGACTATGGGGAGTACGTTATACTATATGAAGAACTATGGGGTGCATTATATTATGGGAAGTGAATTGTACTACATGGATGACTATGGTGGTGCATTATACTATATGGAGCACTATGAGGAGTGTATTATGCTATATGGAGGACTGAGCAGTGTATTGTAATATATGGAGGACTATAGGGAGAGTATTATACTATATGGAGGACTGTGGTGCACATTATAATATATGGAGGACTATGGGGTGTATTTTACTAAATAAGTAAAATGCTGCATATTCAGATTGTTTTTGCCAGAACAAAAATCATTGTTCTCAGCAGCACATCGCCGGCGTAAACTGTAGATGTGCTGCTGATAACATGATACTGTATGGTGATCTGTTAGTGATCTATTAGTGATCGTTCTGTCCCATCATTATTCCTCAGCTGGTGGAAAGAGGCCGGGAAACAAGCGTTGAACAACTTCAGTGTTGTCTATCAAACTCATTTAGCGGCTTGAGATCAGCGCATGTAAATACAACCGAAATGCCTTTGTGTGATATGCAATATGTTAGCATTTGGGCTCCATTTTAAACTTTGCCTAGGGCCGCACTTTGCCTAAAACCGGCCCTGCCTACAAGTGTACAAAGATATTATACAGTCACCATGTGACAAGTGGGCCTGTGTAACTTCAAATGCCAGGGCTGAATTTTAGTCCCAGTCCGGCCCTGGTTCTAAAGTACACATTTTCCCGCAAAAAACAAACCCTCATACGGCTATGGGGACTGAAAAATAAAAACGTTATGGCTCTTGGAATAAGGGGGAGGAAAAAACGAACACTAAAAAACAGAAAATCGCTAGCTCATGAAGGGGTTAAGGAGAGATCTGCACTAGTTTGCTCATGATACTTCTTCCCCAGTGCCTTAATGGTTCACACTTGCCATATGTTCATCCATTAATATTTGTCTCTGTTGTTAGTAAAGATATTATTTGAATACTACAATAGGTCGATATCTACATGATCTTAATCTTTTGTAAATTTATACATAATGTTTCTCTAATTTTACATGCAGGATACAAAACAAATAAATGCCTATGAAAATGAAGGCAATGATTTCCTTACAGCTTCACCTAAATTTATGCGCACTTCATAATGCGGTGAGATATTCAGCAACATCAGCAAATGCTATGCATAAAATGTAATTATTTTAATTGCTCTACAGCAATAGCTGGTGTCGCCATCATTCTCAGTATGTATCCTTTCTATTTTTTTTTTCTGGCAAGAACAATCCATGCAGCTAATTACAATTTTTAGAAGTGATTAATAAGTCCATCATATGTAGAGCTCTAAGCCAAGTTTGCTATTATAGTAATTAGGAATATCACCTGTTACTTTCCAATGACAGAAAACCAAGGAGTGTGCATGATTATAATCCTGGTAATACGTCGGTGCGATCATTAAAATACTGGCACTTGCATTATTTAAGGACTCGGGTTGTTGATCATATGTATTATTTACAGTATAACCCTATTTCTATCAACAGTTACCTTTACAAATGGATCTGAAGCCGTTACTTACATTTTTAGGCCTGGGGCACACGCAATGTAGGAAAATACGGTCCGTTTTTTACAGGCGTAATACGCAGAAATGATCCCAAAACAGTGATCCATATGTCATCCGTGGGCAGGGTGTGGCTGCGTATTTTAAGCATGTCATCCTCCGTATGTAATCCGTATGGCATCTGTACTGCGTTTTTTTCTCGCAACCTTGCAAAATGGACATATAATGGATCCATGGGCTCAAATATTAACATATATACAGTCTATATATATATGTCAGTGAGACACATATATATATATATATATATTTATATTTCATACAGCGCTAGATAGCATAAAAGCCGGTAATTCAATTGCCGGCTTTTGCTATCTCCTTATCAAACCCGACAGGATATGAGACATGGTTTACATATAGTAAATCATTTCATATCCCTTTTTTTTTGCATATTCCTCACTAATAATGTTAGTAGAGTGTGTGTGCAAAATTTGGGGGCTCTAGCTGTTAAAATAAAGGGTTAAATCGCGGAAAAAACTGGCGTGGGCTCCCGCGCAATTTTCTCCGCCAGAGTGGGAAAGCCAGTGGCTGAGGGCAGATGTTAATAGCCTAGAGAGGGACCATGGATATTGGCCCCCCCGGCTAAAATCATCTGCCCCCAGCCACCCCAGAAAAGGCACATCTGTAATATGCACCTATTCTGGCACTTAGCCCCTCTCTTCCCACTCCCGAGTAGCTGTGGGATATGGGCTAATAAAGGGTTAATGTCACCTGCTATTGTAAGGTGACATTAAGCCTGGTTAATAATGGAGAGATGTCAATGAGACACCTATCCATTATTAATCCAATAATATTAATAGGTTAATAATACACACACATTAAGAACAAAGTATTTTATTGATATGGGGTTGTAAAATCTTTATTATACACTTAATCCACCTGAGGACCCTTGTCCTGTAAAAGAAAAAAAAGAAAAAAGCAACAATATCCCATACTTTTCCGGCGCTCAGTCAAATCTCACGCTGTAAATCCATCTGAAGGGGTTAAATAATTTTACAACCAGGAGCCTGCTAATGCAGCTGTGCTCCTGGCTGTAAAATCCGGGGAATGAATGGAATGCATGGGAACACAGCTACCTAGACTTGCGGTGATGCGTCCCCTGCTGGCATAAACTCATATGAACTCGAGCGTGGGAATTTTTATGAATATTTTCTCACGCTTTAGTTCATATGAGTTATATGTGTCTGACTGACATATATATATATACCTATACTATGTGTAGACATTTATTCTATCTATTCTATTCTATCCTGTCAGTGTGATTTTACTGTACACCGCGCTTAATTGCCGGCTTTTCTCTAGAACACCGCTGCGTATTTCTCGCAAGTCACACTGATGGTCTGTGTGTAATCCGTATTTTTCTCGTCCCTATAGACTTTCATTGGCGGATTTTTTGCGCAATACGCTGACAAACGCAACATGCTGCGATTTTCTACGCACGTAAAATACAGCTGCGAAATATACGGCAGATAGGAGCTGCCCCATAGAGAATCATTGGTCCGTGTGCAATGCGTAGTTTTTGCGCCTCTCATACGTCCGTAAAACTCTCTAGTGTGACTCCGGCCTTACAGAGTACTTAAAGAGGTATTCCCATCTCCAGGATCGAAAGCTTGCAATTTGTTACCATCTTTTCAGTTAGCCATTAAAAGGTATCCGCTAAGGACTCTCAATTCTAAATATTTTTCTACCAGTGTCATACATATTTAAAAATCCTGAAGGAACAAACAGTGGCACCTTTTAGACCCAGAAACAACCAAACCCAAATCAATATGCGGTATCAATGCATCTACACCTTTTTTATCTAGTTTTTCACATGTTTTTCACATGTTTTTTCATTTGCGTCTAATTATTCTTTAAGCTTGTGCCTTTCTTAAAAATCTATTTTATAAGTATTTGCCTGTGGATTTGTTTTTTACGATCACCATTGTGTCCAAGATTTTTGGTTTCCAGATGTTTTCGCCCGATTCATTATTTGTGACTTTTCAAATGTGCTCCAATCCACCCTGGAGTGATTTTACGCGCCCAAGTCATTTTACGAAATGTACACATTTTTGCTTAAAAAAGTTTAAAGTAAAAAATAAAGAACTTTTTTTTACCTTTTGGGCAATATTAATGAATCGTGTGCACCATTTTTAAGAATTTGGTACAAGAAAACTCAACAAATATCACCAAAAGAGAACAGTGACTTAAAAAAACAACAAATGCGGTATCTGACCTAATGTTTTCACTCTCCCCTGTGCCGGGATCCGTTACTGTTTACAGTAAAAAAGACACGGGAGAGCACATCTCCCGAAATTTGTGTGACTGTATTATAACTCTAGGGGAATTGTTAGTTTCCCCTACTTCACCTGAGGAAGCAGTCTGCACTTATTTTCCTGTGTACTATACCTTAGACTGTAATGATTCATTTTAACTTCTGGCATCTTCCCAACAAATTATTCAATTAAACAATCTTTAGACTAAGTTAACTAGAGGATATACAACAATTAGTCCCCTATGTTACTACTGTATACCGTATTTTTCGGTATGCACCGGACCATAAGACGCATCTAGGTTTTAGAGAAGGAGAATTTAAAAAAAATATTGAAGCAAGAATAGAGGTCAATTCTGTGCTAATGTCCCCAATCCAGGTCTATATGGACCCCTCATCTCCATCCTGGCAAGCATGGACCCCTCATCCCTATTCTTGCATGCATGGCCCCACCCCCATCCATATTATCACGCCGGATGGGTTTTAAGGATG
Organism: Ranitomeya variabilis; assembly: GCF_051348905.1. Taxonomy (NCBI): domain Eukaryota; kingdom Metazoa; phylum Chordata; class Amphibia; order Anura; family Dendrobatidae; genus Ranitomeya; species Ranitomeya variabilis. Next base: position 130,268,528 of record NC_135237.1, read on the forward strand.
ATTTTACATACAGACACACCCCTCCCCCTTGCTTATCTTATCTTATCTTACGGTCATTTCTGAAAAGGCTATAGCCCTGCAAGTTAACAGCCCAGTCATGGCTCTCATCCAGCCACGTCTCAGATATCCCCACCATGTCATAATTATGCTCCAACAACATTAATTCTAAATCGTCCATTTTGTTGGTGAGGCTTCTGGCATTAGTATACATGCACTTTATGTATCTCTCTGTACCTCTATTCTTTTTTAAATTATTAACTGTTCTAACCCCACCCCCCATGCCACTGCCACCCCCAACTTCCTTATTTCTGCCCAGGTCTCTATCTGCATTATCTTCCCCTCCTATAAATTGAATACCCTCCCCCCCAATCCCTAGTTTAACCCCTTTCTGACCTCGGACGGGATAGTACGTCTGAGGTCAGAAGCCCCTCTTTGATGCGGGCTCCGGCGGTGAGCCCGCATCAAAGCCGGGACATGTCAGCTGTTTTGAACAGCTGACATGTGCCCGTAATAGGCGCGGGCAGAATCACGATCTGCCAGCGTCTATTAACTAGTTAAATGCCGCTGTCATACGCAGACAGCGGCATTCAACTACCGCTTCCGGCCGGGCGGCCGGAAATGATCGCATCGCCGACCCCGTCACATGATCGGAGGTTGGCGATGCTTCAGAATAGTAACCATAGAGGTCCTTGAGACCTTTATGGTTACTGATCCCCGGCAGCTGTGAGCGCTATGATCTGTGATCGCTGCTATGTAGCAGAGGCGATCGTGCTGTGCCTGCTTCTAGCTTCCCATGGAGGCTGTTGAAGCATGGCAAAAGTAAAAAAAAGTTTACAAAAATGTGAAAAAAATAAAAAAAATATAAAAGTTTAAATCACCCCCCTTTCGCCCCAATCATAATAAATCAATAAAAAAAAAAAAATCAAACCTACACATATTTGGTATCGCCGTGTTCAGAATCGCCCGATCTATCAATAAAAAAAAGCATTAACCTGATCGCTAAACGGCGTAGCGAGAAAAAAATTTGAAACGCCAGAATTACGTTTTTTTGGTCGCCGCGACATTGCATTAAAATGCAATAACGGGCGATCAAAAGAACGTATCTGCACCGAAATGGTATCATTAAAAACGCCAGCTCAGCACGCAAAAAATAAGCCCTCACCTGACCCCAGATCATGAACAATGGAGACGCTACGAGTATCGGAAAATGGCGCAATTTATTTTTATTTTTTTTAGCAAAGTTTGGAATTTTTTTTCACCACTTAGATAAAAAATAACCTAGTCATGTTAGGTGTCTATGAACTCGTACTGACCTGGAGAATCATAATGGCCGGTCAGTTTTAGCATTTAGTGAACCTGGCAAAAAAGTAAAACAAAAAACAAGTGTGGGACTGCACTTTTTTTGCAATTTCACCGCACTTGGAATTTTTTTCCCTTTTTCTAGTACACGACATGGCAAAACCAATGATGTCGTTCAAAAGTACAACTCGTCCCGCAAAAAATAAGCCCTCACATGGCCAAATTGACGGAAAAATAAAAAAGTTATGACTCTGGGAAGGAGGGGAGTGAAAAACGAACATGGAAAAACGGAAAATCCCAAGGTCATGAAGGGGTTAAACACTCCCAGGGCCGTTTCTTCAACAGGGCGGGCAGGGCGGCCACACGGGGCGCCGTGGGGCCGGGGGGCGCAGGAGAGGCCTCGGGCCCCGGTGGTCCCCTGCCCGCTGCTGCTGCTGTTTAAGGGCTGTCAGGGGCGCGGATGCCGCGCTCAGTGCTGAGCGCGGGCGCGCCCTGCCCGAACTCAGCTGCAAATCTGACAGCTGAGCGGTCAGATCATCGCCTCGCGTCGCCGCGCCCCCCCCCCCGCACCGCACATAATGGTTGCGGCCACCTCGGCGCCGCCACTCACCCATACCTCCCAACCGTCCCGATTTCAGCGGGACAGTCCCGCTTTGGCACCGGGGTCCCGCTGTCCCGCTTCGGGCATTTAAAATCCCGAATTTGCGGCCGCCGGTGAAGCCCCGCCCACTTCCGGGACGTAGAGAGAGCCTGTTTTTTTTTTTTTTTATATAAAAGCTGCCTCCTGACCGCCCGCGCAACACCCCCCCCCCCTCCCGCCCCCTGTGCGGCGCTGCCACGCTGAAGGAGAGAGCCTGCAGCAATCAAGAAGAAAGGTCAGCGATTCACTACCTCTGGCTGTGTGTGCACGGAGCTCCGGCTTCTGCTCTTAGCTGCTATCCCGGCAGAGAAGGAGAGACGGGGGAGGTGCCGGGATAGTGCAGAGCTGTGAGCAGGAGACTGAAGACTTCAGCAGAGAGCTGCACATGGACATCATCAGCCGCCCCTGCATCACAGAGGAGATTGTGTGTGTGTGATGTGTGTGATGGCTGCGTGTGTGTGTGTGTGATGGCTGTGTGTGTGTGATGGCTGCGTGTGTGTGTGTGTGATGGCTGCGTGTGTGTGATGGCTGCGTGTGTGTGTGTGATGGCTGTGTGTGTGTGATGGCTGCGTGTGTGTGTGTGTGATGGCTGCGTGTGTGTGTGTGTGATGGCTGCGTGTGTGTGTGTGATGGCTGCGTGTGTGTGTGATGGCTGCGTGTGTGTGTGTGATGGCTGCGTGTGTGTGTGTGATGGCTGCGTGTGTGTGTGATGGCTGCATGTGTGATGGCTGCGCGTGTGTGTGTGTGTGTGATGGCTGCGTGTGTGTGTGTGATGGCTGTGTGTGTGATGGCTGCGTGTGTGTGTGATGGCTGCGTGTGTGTGTGTGATGGCTGCGTGTGTGTGATGGCTGCGTGTGTGTGATGGCTGCGTGTGTGTGATGGCTGCGTGTGTGTGATGGCTGCGTGTGTGTGTGATGGCTGTGTGTGTGTGATGGCTGCGTGTGTGTGATGGCTGTGTGTGTGTGATGGCTGTGTGTGTGTGATGGCTGTGTGTGTGTGATGGCTGTGTGTGTGTGATGGCTGTGTGTGTGTGATGGCTGCGTGTGTGTGATGGCTGCGTGTGTGTGTGATGGCTGCGTGTGTGTGTGTGTGTGATGGCTGCGTGTGTGATGTCTGCGTGTGTGTGTGATGGCTGCATGTGTGTGTGATGGCTGCGTGTGTGTGTGTGTGTGATGGCTGCGTGTGTGTGTGTGATGGCTGCGTGTGTGTGTGTGTGATGGCTGCGTGTGTGTGTGTGTGATGGCTGCGTGTGTGTGTGATGGCTGCGTGTGTGATGCATTTGTGTCAAAGCTGCATGTGTTTGTGAGCTGCGTGCGTGTGAGCTGCGTGCCTGTGTGTGAGCTGCGTGCCTGTATGTCATTATACAGTATGGAGCATCATGTGTGGTCATTATACAATATGGAGCATCATGTGCGGTCATTATACAGTATGGAGCATCATGTGCGGTCATTATACAGTATGGAGCATTATGTGTGGCCATTATACAGTATGGAGCATCATGTGCGGTCATTATACAGTATGGAGCATCATGTGCGGTCATTATACAATATGGAGCATCATGTGCGGTCATTGTACAGTATGGAGCATCATGTGCGGTCATTATACAGTATGGAGCATCATGTGCGGTCATTATACAGTATGGAGCATCATGTGTGGCCATTATACAGTATGGAGCATCATGTGCGGCCATTATACAGTATGGAGCATCATGTGTGGCCATTATACAGTATGGAGCATCATGTGCGGCCATTATACAGTATGGAGCATCATGTGTGGCCATTATACAGTATGGAGCATCATGTGCGGCCATTATACAGTATGGAGCATCATGTGTGGCCATTATACAGTATGGAGCATCATGTGCGGCCATTATACAGTATGGAGCATCATGTGCGGTCATTATACAGTCTGGAGCATCATGTGCGGTCATTATACAGTCTGGAGCATCATGTGCGGTCATTATACAGTCTGGAGCATCATGTGCGGTCATTATACAGTCTGGAGCATCATGTGCGGTCATTATACAGTCTGGAGCATCATGTGCGGTCATTATACAGTCTGGAGCATCATGTGCGGTCATTATACAGTATGGAGCATCATTTGCGGTCATACAGTATGGAGCATCATGTGCGGTCATTATACAGTATGGAGCATCATGTGCGGTCATTATACAGTATGGAGCATCATGTGGGGTCATTATACAGTATGGAGCATCATGTGCGGTCATTATACAGTCTGGAGCATCATGTGCGGTCATTATACAGTATGGAGCATCATTTGCGGTCATACAGTATGGAGCATCATGTGTGTTCATTATACAGTATGGAGCATCATGTGCGGCCATTATACAGTATGGAGCATCATGTGGGGTCATTATACAGTATGGAGCATCATGTGCGGTCATTATACAGTATGGAGCATCATGTGCGGTCATACAGTATGGAGCATCATGTGTGTTCATTATACAGTATGGAGCATCATGTGTGGCCATTATACAGTATGGAGCGTCATGTGTGTTCATTATACAGTATGGAGCATCATGTGTGGCCATTATACAGTATGGGGCACTGTGTGGCCATATTTTTTTGTTTATAATTATTGTATATGAAACAGTGTGATCGGCAGTGCTAAATGGGTGTGGTTGGGATGTGGATATGGGTGTGACTAATTATGAATGGGTGTGGTCAGAGGCGTGGCCTAAAATTTGCCGCGGCGCGCAAAGCGCGCCGCAAACTTTGTCCCTCTTTCCCATCTTCAAAAGTTGGGAGGTATGACTCACCTCCGCTCCGCGCTGGATGAACAGCGAGAATGAACAGCCAGGATGAGGCAGCTCGGCCACTCCCACACTGATAGCAGGGGCGCCGCGCTCTCGGCTGAGCACGGGCGCTCCCTGAGACAGTGATCAAAGAGCTAAGCACACACACTATCACTGTCAGACTAGGCTGCCTGGCTGTTGCCAATTTCAATGCTGGACAGGACAGGCTGCAGTCTAGTCTGACAGTGGTAGCAGTATAGCAAAAATGCCCACCCCCTGCCTATGGATTAGTCCTTCCCTTCCCAGCAGCCCCATTTAGCAGTCTGAGCGCGCTCAGACTCAGAGGGCAGAGGGCACTGACACACTGAACAGGTGAGGGGGTCTGAGGGATGGGATGGGTTGGGCTAGCCTTTTTTTTTGGATGGGGACCCCCACACCTGCCCCCCCCCCAACCACCCTTGGGGCATGCTGATTTGGCATGCCCCACAGCATGAAACCCGGGAGGGGGCCCAGCTGACTTACCTCATCTTTGGCAGTCTGGTGGCATCCTCACCCAGGCGAGAAGTGTTGGAAAGAGTTATGGCAGTAACTGTATACCTGGCAACCAATAATTTAGCTTTTCGAGGATCGTCAAATACATTGTTTACACCAAATAATGGACATTTCCTTGGGCTTATAGAGCTTCTTGGAAAATTTGAACCAGTAATGAGAGATCATTTAAAACGAATTACTTCCCAGGAAATCCATACACATTACTGTGGAAATTTAATTCAAAATGAAATTATCTGCTTGATGGCCTCTCAGGTGAAGAAATGTATTCTAGAAAAAGCCAAAAGATCTAAGTATTTTTCAATAATGTTGGACTGCACACAAGATGCAGGTCACACTGAACAGTTGTCATACACCTTAAGATTTGTTGATATAGATGATGATCACGTAGCAATAAAGGAACATTTTATTGGCTATCGTCCTGCTACTGATACATCTGGGGAAAGTCTCGCCAATCTCCTTTTAGAAGAGATTAGTAAATGTGACCTGGAATTAGAAAATGAACTGGCAGAAAAGCTGAATTATTCGGAAGCTATTAATGCTTTTGCAGCGGCTAAATCTAGAAGAGTCAGTTTCTCATAAATCTGCAACCTACAATTTTTAGGATCTGTTTCCAAAATAATTAATAGATATTATTTACCTACAACTTTGTTCTCACCGTTAATAATTAGCATACTTGTCCCTTTTCCCCAAGTTCTATATAAGTTAAAGGCAAATTATAATTTATTAAAAAAAGGGAAGATACAAGCCTGCTCTCTATTTATTACTCAAGCCCACAAAAATAATGTTTATTATTTTCGGTGCCGGGGGGGGGGGGGGGGGGGAGAAATTTCCTACTCTCGCCCTGTGTCATTTTTGGGCTAGAAACTGCCCTGAACACTCCTCCAACCTTCTAGCCATTTTCTCCCCCAGCACAGCTGCACCTTCCCCATTGAGGTGTAGCCCGTCCCTACTTGTCATTGTTCTCGTAACAGACCACCTAAATAAATGAAAAAAAATTGCCAATAGATTCTCTAGTAGCAATTTGACAACCTGAGAAGAACAGGATAACTAATGTTTGTGGCTAGTCAGGGTCGTTCTTTCTTTGCATCAATAGAAGGGTTGTCGTTTTAGCAAGTTCGCAATGCCAACACTGGTATCCAGTGTCAGACTGAGGTGCCAGGAGCCCAGCAGTAACATTGATACTGGAACCATTGCTCACAAATTCACCTATTATTATGCTTTGCTTATATAATGCTATCATATTCATTTACATTATTATTGCTGTCCCCAGTGGGGCTCACAATCTAAATTCCCTATCAGTATGACTTTAGATTGTGGGAGGAAACCGGAGAACCTGGAGGAAACCCACGCAAACACGGGGAGAACATACAAACTCCTTGCAGATGTTGTCCTTGGTGGGATTTGAACCCAGGACCCCAGCGCTGTAAAGTAACAGTGCTAACCACTTAGCCACCATGTTTCTCTAGCTTTATCATAATAATAAACTGGGTTGTTTGTTACATGAATGATGAGATGCTGCTTTTGTCTGTAATTACTGCATTAAATGCACTGTGCCAAGCACTCCTTATGTGGGGGGAGGTTGGGAACACTCTTGCCCAGGGGGGCACTAAAGGATTCATCTGTTCACCTATGGACCAGTCTGATCCTGCTTATATTATTAAGACCGCAAGGCATGAGCTGTACATTATGTGTATGTTCATTCCTATAATTTGGAGATGTTAACCTGTCAGTATGGTCCATCTTTCCTTCAGGACACAAATGCGTGAGTGCATCTCATGACAGTATAATCCTTGGGCAAGCGGATGCCCAATCCACATCTGCTATATCTAAGTTTAAGAACTCAAGCAAAGAGACATAAGAGAAAGTCAATTGACAGTTACCCAATATGTGTGTTCCTAATAAATGCTTGGTACCTAAAACTGATATAAACCTGAAGAAAGCTTTCTATATCAATTAAATAAAGTGTATTGGCAGGTTATCAGCCTAGTGAGAAATAAAAGCATTTACGGGGAAATGTAAAATGACAAACTCTTAACCTTAGCTGTCAGTATGATTCATTCTGCTCTGATCACATATTTACAACATCTACTATTAATCAATATTACTAAACTGCTCTTCGTCATTTAAAAAAACTTCTAAAACTCAAAAAGTTGTATTTAGCTAAGGTCTTAGCATTGATGACCACACTAATCCCTAGAAGAAAGAGGTTGTGGCGCTCTACCGGGCACCATGTCCCCAGCTTCTATTAATAATCTTGGATGAAAATATGTAGTCTATGGCCCATTGTCAGATTTTCAAGAAGTGAAGGCAGCAAAAGTGAGACGATGGTCATTAAAATGTGCAGACTGTATAATAGAGACATTGGATCATAACTACTGACTTCTCTCTATCATATATCAATGTTTAAAACTACTTTGACTGCTCAAGCGCAAACGTGAAAAGCTGAAAAACTTAAGTAAGAGAAACTAGTATAAATAGACTTCACAACCACATCCTGCCTACTTGTCCGTGGACTGCACCTTACATTTCTAGTAGTCAACACCCACTCCAGTTAAGTAAAACTGAACAAGTAAATCGAGTATTAAAATGTTCTGCCTATGACAAGAGCGGCTTTACAAATAGCTGGGGAATGTGGAGGCACAATGTGTCATGCAACACAATCTATTGATAACATTCAGTAAACTGGAATGCAGGCAAATAATTACCTAGTAACCAGAAAGAAATGTGTAAATCTACCATTGCTCATTCTGTACATTATTAAAATTGGACTTAAGTAAACAGATGACAAGCATATCTAGAAAGCAATGGTTGAAAGGTTTGTATCAGGAGGCATACAACCAAAGAAGGCCATTCATATTAGATATCTATGTTTAGAATTGATATGATACTCTATTTACATCGTTCATGTAACGGTCTTTTCAGTAAATATACAGTGCTGATCAAAGTTTGTACATACCTGTCCATGGATGGGTTTTCCTTCCTCATATTGAAATATGCACATTGTAGACTTAGAATGAAGGCAGCAAAACCACAAAGTAACATATGGAAACAAGGAGTAAATATACACATGTGAAACAAATCAGATTGTATGTTAAGCCTTAAAGGGAACTTGTCACCAGGTTTGGTCGATATGAGGTACGGCCACCACCTTTCGGGACTGATATACAGCCTTCTATAATGCTGTACACACGTGGTCAAAATTGTTGGTACCCCTCATTTAATGACAGAAAAACCCACAATGGTCACAGAAATAACTCGAATTGACAAAAAGTAAAAAGTTGAAAATGAACAAATGAAAGTCAGACAACCATACTTCCACAGAATTAAGAAAAAAACTCATGAAATAGGCCTGGACAGAAATGATGGTACCCCTGAAAATAATGTTATAAAAGGGAAATGTTAAATCGCGGTGTGTCCACTAATTAGCATCACAGGTGTCTACAATCTTGGAATTAGTGAGTGGGCCTGTATATAGGGCTACAGATACTCACTGTGCTGTTTGGTGACATGGTGTGTATCACACTCAACATGGACCAGAGGAAGCAAAGGAACGAGTGGTCTCAGGAGATTAGAAAGAAAATTATAAACAAACATGTTAAAGGTAAATGTTATAAGACCATCTCCAAGCAGCTTGATGTTTCTGTGACTACTGTTGCGCATATTATTCATAAATTTAAGGGACTGTAGCCAACCTCCCTGGACATGGCTGCAGGAGGAAAATTGATGACAAATCATAGAGACGGATAATGCGAATGGTAACAAAAGAGCCCAGAAAAACTTCTAACAGATTAAAGATGAACTTGAAGCTCAATGAAAATCAGTGACAGATCGCACCATCCATCATTGTATGAGCCAAAGTGGACTTCATGTGAGACGACCAAGGAGGACACCATTGTTGAAAAAAAAAGAAGCCAGACTGGAATTTGCCAAACTACAGTGCCTTGTGAAAGTATTCGGCTCCCTGGAACTTTTCAACCTTTTCCCACATATCATGCTTCAAACATAAATATACCAAATGTAAATTTTTGGTAAAGAATCATCAACAAGTGAAACACAATTGTGAAGTTGAACGAAATTTATTGGTTATTTAAAATTTTTGTGGAAATTTAAAAACTGAAAAGTGGGGCATGCAATATTATTTGGCCTCTTTACTTTCAGTGCAGAAAACTCACTCCAGAAGTTCATTGTGGATCTCTGAATGATCCAATCTTGTCCTAATTGCCTAATGATGATAAATATAATCCACCTGTGTGTAATCAAGTCTCCGTATAACTGCACCTTCTCTTTGATAGTCTCAGGGTTCTGTTTGAAGCACAGAGAGCATCATGAAGACCAAGGGACACAACAGGCAGGTCCGTGATACTGTTGTGGAGAAGTTTAAAGCCGGATTTGGATACAAAATGATTTCCAAAACTTTAAACATCCCAAGGAGCACTGTGCAAGCGATCATATTGAAATGGAAGGAGTATCATACCACTGCAAATCTATCAAGACCCGGCCATCCCTCGAAACTTTCATCTCAAACAAGGAAAAGACTGAACAAAGATGCAGCCATGAGGGCCATGATCACTCTGGATGAACTGCAGAGATCTACAGCTGAGGTGGGACAGTCTGTCCATAGAACAACAATTAGTCGTACACTGCACAAATCTGGCCTTTATAAAAGAGTGGTAAGAAGAAAGCCATTTCTCAAAGATATCCATAAAAAGTGTTGTTTAAAGTTTGCAACAAGCCACATGGGAGACACACCAAACATGTGGAAGAAGGTGCTCTGGTCAGATGAAACAATAATCAAACTTTTTGGCAACAATGCCAAATGATATGTTTGGAATAAAGGCAACACAGCTTATCACCCTGAACACACCATCCCCACTGTCAAACATGTTGGTGGCAGCATCATGGTTTGGGCCTGCTTTTCTACAGCAGAGACAGGGAAGATGGTTAAAATTGATGGGAAGATGGATGGAGCCAAATACAGGACCATTCTTGAAGAAAACCTGTTAGAGTCTGCAAAAGACCTGAGACTGGGACGGAGATTTGTCTTCCAACAAGACAATGATCCCAAACATAAAGCAAAATCTACAATGGAGTGGTTCACAAATAAATGTATCCAGGTGTTAGAATGGCCAAGCCAAAGTCCAGACCTCAATCCAATCGAGAATTTGTGGAAAGAGCTGAAAACTGCTGTTCACAATCTCCATCAAACCTCACTGAGCTTGAGCTGTTTGCCAAGGAAGAATGGGCAAGAATTTCAGTCTCTCAATGTACAAAACTGATAGAGACATACCCCAAGCGACTTGCAGCTGTTATTGCAGCAAAAGGTGGCGCAACAAAGTATTAAGTTAAAGGGTCCGAATAATATTGCGCGCCCCACTTTTCAGTTTTTGAATTTCCACAAAAATTTAAAATAACCAATAAATTTCGTTCAACTTCACAATATTTTTCCACTTGTTGTTGATTCTTCACCAACAATTTATATTTGGTATCTTTATGTTTGAAGCATGATATGTGGGAAAAGGTTGAAAAGTTCCATGGGGCCGAATAATTTCGCAAGGCACTGTATATGTTGACAAGCCACAAAGCTTCTGGGAGACTGTCCTATGGACAGATGAGACAAAAATGGAACTTTTTCGGCAAGGCACATCAGCTCTACAGTATGTTCACAGACAGAAAAATGAAGCATATCTAGAAAAGAACACTTTCCCTTCTGTCAAACATGGAGGTGGCTCTGTTATGTTCTGGGGCTGCTTTGCTGCATCTGGCACAGGGTGTCTAGAATCTGTGCAGGGTACAATGAAATCTCGAGACTATCAAGGGATTCTAGAGAGAAATGTGGTTCCCAGTGTCAGAAAGCTTGGTCTCAGTCGCAGGTCATGGGTCTTGCAACAGGATAATGACCCAAAACACACAGCTAAAAACACCCAAGAATGGCAAAGAGGAAAACATTGGACTATTCTGAAATGGCCTTCTATGAGCTCTGACCTAAATCCAATTGAGCATCTTTGGAAAGAGCTGAAACATGCTGTCTGGAAAAGACAACTTTCAAACACGAGACAACTGGAGCAGTTTGCTCTTGAGGAGTGGGCCAAAATACCTGTCGAGAGGTGCAGAAGTCTCATTGACAGTTACAGGAATCGTTTGATTGCAGTGATTGCCTCAAAAGGTTGTGCAACAAAATATTAAGTTAAGGGTACAATCACTTCTGTCCAGGCCTATTTCATGAGTTTTATTTTATTTTTTTAATTCTGTGGAAGCATGGTTGAAAAGCAATGTCTGACTTTCATTTGTTAATTTTTATAGATTTTTTATTTATCATTACTTTTGTCAGATTTAAGTTATTTCTGTGACCATTGTGGGTTTTTCTGTCATTAAACAAGGGGTACCAACAATTTTGACCACGTGTGTATATCTGCCGCCAATCAAACCAGTAAGAGAAAATTTTTTTTTTTTATTATACTCATCTGTGGGGCAGTCAGGACTTAGGGGTGTCGATGTTCTTGGTCCGGCACCTCCCTTCTTCTTACGATGCCATCCTCCTTCTTGCTTCATATTGATGATGCGGTAAGGAGGTGGCGGTGACCCTCACATGCCTTCTCTCTCCTGAACACTGAGCACATGTGTCACGTATGGCACCCTGACATTTTATTAATGTAATGTCATGTGCGGTTCATTAATGTGTGCCATGTATTGTAATGTGGTGTACTCATTATGTTTAGGATTAGGGATAGAATATAGCAAAGGGTAACAGCAGGGTTCAAATAGAGGAGGGCACATTAGAGAATAGATAGGAGTGTTAGGTAGATACAGGCAGCATAGGGTTAAGCAAATGGGAGAGTCCACAGAGGAGAGCAGCACAGAGCAGGGAGGTGTAGGACAGGCACTTCCTGATTTGATGCAGAAGCCTGGGCAGCCTTGCCCAGAGCAAGATGCAGCAGTGAGAGTGAACAGTTGAACAGCCATGGGGATAGGGCTGCTATGGCAGGAAGGGGCCCCAGGCTGGAGATTGTGCAGGGGCACCAGCTAGGAAGGACTGACCCAAAGAGGATCTGGGGTCTATGACCGGGACAGAGGTAGCTGCAATGGCATCTTTGGCACATTTCCCAATTAGAAGCGGATGAGGGGAAGGCAGAGAGCTGGTGACGTGCAAGGCACGGACAGAACAGAGTTTATCTAGAGGTATGGTAGCAAATGCCAAGAGGAAAGAGAGAGAGATTACAGGAAGAATAGAGTCTGCCCGGAAGGCAGGGAACGTACAAAAAACATTGCCCTGTGTGAACTGTGCTGCCTATGTGATGAATGCGCTGCTGTCCAGTCCAGTAAAGTTAATCTGTTGGAAAAAGACCACTCTAAAGTGGTTTATGGGGCTCATGGATGTGGAGCCGGTGTGACAGCAGCCGAGGGAAACCTGACAGTGACTGTGAGTGTTTTGCTGCCTATGCAGCAAAAAGGACACTGTATGTTATCTGTGGGGCATCAGGGTGTGGGAACAGAACAGCCTATTGCCACGACTACCACTCTGGCCACCTTACAATGTGTCCCTATGTTATCCACACAATTTCTTCGGAATTGCGCTCCTCAAAGAGCCCCGGTGCCTGCGCACTGCAGTACTTTGCTATGCTCTCAACAGGGCAGAGAGGTATGACTGCGCAGGAGCGCGATGCCGAGGAGACTTTGTGGATGACGGAGGGATGCGTCATCCACACGAAGCACGAAGGAGGATGGCAATCCTAAGAAGAAGGGAGGCGCTGGACCAAGAAGATTTACACCACTCGGATCAGACAACCCCGCAGGTGAGTAAAAGTTGTTTTTCTTCTCTTACATGTCTGGTTGGGGGCAGATATACAGCATTATAGAATGGGGTATATCAGCCCTCAAAGGAGGTGACAGTATCTCATATATGCCAAACCTTCTGACAGGTTCGCTTTAAATTCCTCAAAGTACCCCTTTCTACTTTGATGAAAGCTTTACACCCTTTTGGCATTCTCTCAAGCACTGTTCACACAATGGAAATGCACAGCATCCAGGTTAATAGCCTATTAGTGACGCTCTTCTATTAGATCAGGCGGGCTGCCCTGCGCTATCCAAATGCATCCCATGTGAACAGACACCCCAGTTTACAAGACCAAATGGTCCCAACTGCACCCCGAAAAAGAGTGCAAAAAACACACATAAAAGTATGTGAGGTATTAGTTAATATTTTGGCCAAAATACCCAAGCTCGTAACCCACGTCACGGGTCCCCACGCTTATGAGTCCTAACACTAAACAAATATAGCCCAAAGAGAGGATTTAGAGATCCTCCAAAACTTAAAAAAATACTAGCAAAAAGGCAGAGATGTTTACCTACCCAGGCCTCCAAGCAAATGCACTATCAGGATGCAGTGGACCCATGCCACATACAAGTCTTTTATGTGCAGTAATATGCCAAGCAGCCACCCTTTCCATTGGGATTGATAGGCTGTGAGTGGTTGCCTCATCGGTATTTCAGGACCTGTGTTGCCGCCATCTTAAATACATGGGTCCACTGCATCCTGATAGTGCATTTGTTTGGAGGCCTGGGTAGGTAAACATCTCTGACATTTTGCTAGTATTTTTTTAAATTTTTGGAGGATCTCTAAATCCTCTTTTTGTGCTATATTTGGTCACTGTCCTGTTGCAACACAAATGACGGTCACACTAAATGCAAACCAGATTGGATGGCATGTCATAGCAGAATGCTGTGGTAGTAAGGTACAAATAAACAAAATGATCCAGCTGACACTTTCCAAAATTAATCCATTCAGTGGGAAAACCAGTAAAGCATGCCACTGCATGGCATTTTAGATGTCATAATATGTCCAAGAAAGATAAATGATCCAGGATACAGCATACATAAAAACATCAAATTGTATTTAATCCATTAAAAAAGTAAAAAAAAATGTACATACTTTGCCAAAGGTTGAAGTTAATACCCTCTATGGTATAATACAATTCATAATTTTAGAATACAATATTTATACCATTTTATTATACCATATTGATATCAGAACTAAGCGACGCATTTTTTTATGGAGGGTATTCAATTCAAACACTTACAAAGTATGTGTATTTTTTCACTTTTTTAATCAATTAAATAAAATTTGATGTTTTAACATATACTGTAAGATGGATCCTTTACCTTTCATGGTAGTCAGGTATGCTTTAAATTTGGAATAAATCAATAACAGTGTCACCAGCAAAGCAGCCACACAACATCCCACCTTCCCATACATGCCTTATGGTGGACACTTAGACATAATGGTTGGTACCAAAAATTACATATTTTGACTTTTTAGACCACAGCACAGATTTCCACTGATCTAATATCCAGTCGTTTTTCGTTTCCTAAGCAAGTCTCTTCTTCATTTTTGCGATTCTCACTAGTGACTTCTTTGTAGCAATTCGACCATAAAGGCCTGCTTCTCACAGTCTTCCCTGGACAACTTATGTTGAGATGATTCTGCTGCATGGTGTCAGGGCATCATTTACCAGGGTTATTATTTGAGGTGCTGTCAATTTGCAGTTTCTGATGCTGTCATTTCTGATAAATTTATTCTCTGCAGCAAAGGCATAGCTAGGGGTTCATCTCAGGGGGTCAAAACATCTGAGTGGGCCCCTAACCAAGTTACCCTGATTACAAATACAGTGGCGCACCCTAACCTTGGGTAGAGGGGAATCTCAGCAGATGATAATGCTGATACTGAAAACAACTCACTATACAAAGACCAACACTGATATTACTGTCATATGGTAACCATATAGTGGTAGAACATGTAAGAGATCACAGTACAGGTATAGATAGTGACTTTCAGCTGATGATTTTTCTGATGGAGTCGTTCATGACACACTGACATGACAATTTCTCCAGCCACAACTTGTCAACAGCGATTACAACACAGGCACATTTGACGTCTCACATTTCCACCGTCCCCATCTATTCCCAACCTGCACAAACTTCTGTTTGCTGTTAAGCACAATAACAGCACTCTTCTTTCTGCCCCACATAATAGTGCCCACCATTGTGCCCCTTACAAAGTAAAATGTCTCCTTTGTGCCATCTAGATGGTAAAACTGCCCCCAAGAAATTATTAATGCCCTGTTCAAATGCCTTAGAAAACAGTGTCCATATTTTGCCCCTAGAAAGTCTAGAAGTCAAGAAGGTAATAATGCCCATGTGCACCTTTGATGGTTAAAGTACCCTGTGTTCCCCATAACAATAATACTTCCTAAATGTCCGCTTAACATTTAATAATGTCCCCTGAGTCAATCCATGTCCAACTACCCTCTACACAGTGTGATGGGCCCACATCTCTCCTATGCACAGTTTGGTGGACCCACAGCTCCACTATACACATGAAGATGGACCCACAGCTCTCCTATACACAATATGATGAACAGACAGCTCCCTTTTTGCACAGTATGATGGGCCCACAGCTCTCCTATACACAGTATGGTGGATCCACAGCTCCCCTATACACAGTATGATAAGTCCACAGCACTTCTATATACAGTATGGTGAGCCCACATATCTCCTATACACAGTATGTTGTGCCCACAGCTCCCCTATACACAGTATGATGATCCCACAACACTTCTATATACAGTATGATGAGCCCACAGGTCTCCTATACACAGTATGATGAGCCCACAGCTCCCCTATATACAGTATAATGCCCTCAAAAATTCTCTATACACAGTATGATGGGGTCACAGCTCCACTGTGCACAGCAGTCCTTGCTTGTACATATATTTTTATGTTCGTCTTGCCTATATGATATTGAGCTTTTGTTTTTTTGCATTTTTTGCACTTAGCTTATTACGGATCCAGGGGTGTTGTTACTTTGTACTACTTTGTGGTTTTACATGTTTTTATCATGGTTGTATGTTCTACTGGTGTTAAATAAAAATGTGTTTTCTATCATGTATCAGGTGAGCGCATTCTACATGCATTTATCTTTCCTCTCCCCTTTAATGAAGTTATCTACATGCATTATGCAGCAACCTCATCCCCCCCATATGTTAATGGGTTTACATAGTAGTGCACCCCGCATTTTGCATATTCCCAGATTATCTCCAACGCTGTATATTGACCCATATTATCTCCCACGTGTTAACAGTCCCACAATAGCTCCCACGCTGCATAATTGTAGCACATTAGGTCCCACTCTATATAACGGGTGCATATTAGTCCCCACTCTGTATAATGGCTCCACATTAGCTCCCATGCTGTCTAATTGCCCCACATTAGCTCTCACACTGTATGATGGCCTCCATATTAGCTCCCACACTGTATAATGGCCCCACATTAGATCACACGCTGCATAATGGCTGCACATTAACTTCAACTCTCTATAATGGCTGCACATTAGCTCCCACTCGGTATAATGGCCCCACATTCCCTCCCATACTGTTTACTGGCCGCACATTAGCTCCCACTCTGTATAATGGCCCCACATTCCCTCCCATACTGTTTACTGGCCGCACATTAGCTCCCACTCTGTATAATGGCCCCACATTCCCTCCATTACTGTATACTGGCTGCACATTAGCTCTGACTCTGTATAATGGCCCCACATTCCCAAACATACTGTATACTGGCTGCACATTAGCTCCCACTCTATAATGGCCCCACATTCCCTCCCATACTGTATACTGGCCGTACATTAGCTCCCACTCTGTATAATGGCCCCACATTCTCTCCCATACTGTATACTGGCTGCACATTAGCTCCCACTCTGAATAATGACCCCACAGTAGCTCCAAGGCTATATAATGGCCCCCATTTTTGCTTACACTCTGTATAATAGCACCCACATTACCTTGCTCACTATATAATTGCCTCACATTATTCCTTACAATGTATGAGGGGACCCCCATAATCTATGATGCACCCACAGTTACACCACAAGTTTTGAACAATATAAAAAACATCATATATAATCATATACTCACCTAATCCATGATCCTGACCAACGCACAGTCATCTCGCCAGAACACGCATAGGACGTGAGTCGCAGCACGATGATGTCACCGCTGTGGGACTCTGATGTCCTGTGCATGTGGCATGCTGGCATCTCGGCCAATTCGGTAGACCGCAGGCTTAAAGTAGTGCAGTGGCAGGGCTTGAAGATTACGTCTCCTCGCACTACCGTAGAGCTATATTGAAGAACTGCGCATGCAGATATAGTCAACTCTAGCTTAGCTCCATGTAGACCCTTCTGAGCGTTGCGCTCGTGGTGGCCGCACCATCTGCCCCCCTGACAGCTGCGCTACTGCTCTGCAGCAGATGTAATTCTTAATCTTCCTTTCCTGGAATGGTCCTCTTGAGAGCCAGTTTCATTATAGCAATTGATGGTTTTAATGACTGCCCTTGAGGATAAAAACAAGGTTCTGGCAATTTTGTGGATTGATTGACTTTCTTAATGTAATTATGGACTGCTTCGGTTCTTTGCTTAGTTGAGCTGTTCTTGCCATATCCTGGCTTGTGGAATAAGACTCAGCACTGTATGGAACTATGTACCAAGACTGCCCTTGCAAAACACGCCATATGGTCGCAAACACTTTCTGAAAGCTGGTGATTCCGTAAATGAACTTTCTATATGGCATACCTGTTCATTTTAAGCTAATCCAGGTGACTACCTGATGAACCTGCTTGAGTGAATGCCAAGGTTGCAAGGTTGTGTAAAGCAGTCATCAAAGTAAATGGGGGTATTTTGGCAAACCTAAGTTTTAACACATACAGTATTGTTTCACACGTGTTTCTTTATGCCTGATTTCCATATGTGTTCCTTTGTGGTTTTGTGCCTTCAGATGAAATCTACAGTTTGCACATTCCAATAAGGACAAGGAGACCCATTGCATGTACAGGTATGTCAAAGTTTTACTGGTATTATGCAGCGAATTAAATACTTATTGAACATGTCACCAATTTTCCAAGTAAATATATTTCTAAAGATGTTATTGACATGAAATTCTCACCAGATGGCGGTAACCACCCATCCAATCCACACAGGCACAGAAATCAAAACATAGATGTCCATAAATTAAGTTATGTGTTAGGCCGGCGTCACACTAGAGAGTTTTATGGACGTATGAGAGGCGCAAAAACGACGCATTGCCACGGACCAATGTTTCTCTATGGGGCAGCTCCTATCTGCCGTATATTTCTCAGCTGTATTTTACGGGCGTAGAAAATTGCAGCATGCTGCGTTTGTCAGCGTATTGCGCAAAAAATCTGCCAATGAAAGTCTATGGGGGTGAGAAAAATACAGATTACACACGGACCATGCGTGTGACTTGCGAGAAATACGCACCAGTGTTCTAGAGAAAAGCCGGCAATTCAGTGCGGTGTACAGTAAAATCACACTGACAGGTTAGAATAGAATAGATAACATAAATGTCTACACATAGTATAGGGATATATATATATATATATATATATATATATATGTCAGTGAGACACATATATATATATATATATATACATATTTATATTTCATACAGCGCAAGATAGCAGAAAAGCCAGTAATTCAATTGTCGGCTTTTGCTATCCTCCTTCCCAAACCCGACATGATATAAGACATGGTTTACATACAGTAAACAATTTCATATCCCTTTTTATTGCATATTCCTCACTACTAATGTTAGTAGAGTGTGTGTGCAAAATTTGGGGGCTCTAGCTGTTAAAATAAAGGGTTAAATCGTGGAAAAAACTGGCGTGGGCTCCCACGCAATTTTCTCCGCCAGAGTGGGAAAGCCAGTGACTGAGGGCCGATATTAATAGCCTAATTTATTATACTCTTAATCCAAATTTATCTGAATATTTTCCCACGCTAGAGTTCATATGAGGTTATGCCAGCAGGGGGCGCAGCACCACAAGTCAACGATGCTACGTTCCCCTGCTTCCCATTCATTCCCCAGATTTTACAGTCAGGAGCAAA
Source organism: Ranitomeya variabilis (assembly GCF_051348905.1). Lineage (NCBI taxonomy): Eukaryota > Metazoa > Chordata > Amphibia > Anura > Dendrobatidae > Ranitomeya > Ranitomeya variabilis. The sequence goes on from NC_135237.1 coordinate 130,287,731, forward strand.
GCTGCATTAGCAGGCTCCTGGTTGTAAAATTATTTAACCCCTTCAGATGGATTTACATCGTGGGACATGACTGTAACGGCGAAAAGGTATGGGATATTGTTGTTTTTTTATTTTTCCTTTTTTACAGAACGAGGGCCGTCATTTGGATTAAAAGTATAATAAACTATTACAACACCCTGTGTCTTTATTTCAATAAAATACTTTTTTCCGAATGTGTGTGCGTTTTATTAACCATTTACTACTATTGGATTAATAATGGATAGGTGTCTTATTGACACCTCTCCATTATTAACCAGGCTTAATGTCACCTTACAATAGCAAGGTGGTATTAAACCCTTATTACTCCATATCCCACCGCTACAGGGGTGTGGGAAGAGAGTGGCTAAGTGCCAGAATAGGCGCATCTTACAGATGTGCCTTTTCTGGGGTGGCTGGGGGCAGATGTTTTTAGCCAGGGGGGGCCAATAACCATGGTCCCTCTCTAGGCTATTAATATCTGCCCTCAGTCACTGGCTTTCCCACTCTGGTGGAGAAAATTGCGCGAGAGCCCACGCCAGTTTTGTCCGTGATTTAACCCTTTATTTTAACAGCTAGAGCCCCCAAATTTTGCACACACACTCTACTAACATTAGTAGTGAGGAATATGAAAAAATAAAAGGGATATGAAATGGTTTACTGCATGTAAACCATGTCTTATATCATGTCGGGTTTGAGAAGGAGATATTGAATTATCGTTTTTTTGCTATCTAGCGCTGTATGAAATATAAATATATATATATATATAAATGTGGCTCACTGACACATATATATACACACATATATATATATATATATATATATATATATATATATATATATATATATATGTTTTCATGAATATTTGAGCCCATGGATCCATTCTATGTCCATTTTGCGAGCTGGCGAGAAAATCTCGCCGTACGGATGCCATACGGATTACATACGGAGGTTTACATGCGCAAAATACGCAGCCACACCCTGCCTATGGATGACATACGGATCACTGTTTTGGGATCATTTTTGCGTATTACACCTGTAAAATATGGATTGTATTTCCCTACGCTGAGTGTGACGCCGGCCTAATAATGAGAAATGACACAGGGAAAAAGTACTGAACAGGCTTACTGAAATTTAATTAATGCTTTGCACAAAAGCCTTTGTTGGTGATGACAACTTCAAGATGCCTCCTGTATGGAGAAAACTAGTCGCATGCATTGCTCAGGTGTGATTTTAACCCCTTCTTGTACACACACTCTTGAAATCCTGAAATTCCCGTTGGCTCCCTCTATGAACTCTGAGCTTTAGTTCCTTTCATAAAGTTTCTCTTGGATTCAGGTCAGGTGATTGGCTTGGCCATTCTAGCATTTTTGCTGTCTTTCTCTGAGGCAAATTGAGAGTTTCCTTCATGTTTGGAATCATTGTCTTGCTGAAATGTCCACCCTTATATTTCATCTTCATCATAATGGAAGATGGCAGCAAATTTTCATCACGAATGTCTTGGTACATTGTCCATTCATCCTTTCTTTGATTATGCAAAGTTTGCCAATGCCGTATGCTGAAAAACAATTCCACACCATAATCTTCCCACCTCTAAACTTCACTGTTGGTATAGTGGTTTGGGGGTGATATGAAGTGCCTTTTTGACTCTAAACATGGTGTGTATTATGGCAGCCAAAGAGTTCAATTTTAGTCTCATCTGACCAGACAATATTCTACCAGTATTTCACAGGCTTGTCTAAATGTTGTTGAGAAAACTCACGTGAAGTAATTATCCCCCTCTACTCCTCGTTGGTCAGACCTCATCTGGATACTGTGTCCAGTTCTGGGCACCACATTTTAAAAAAGACATTGAAAAACTATAGCAAGCTCAGAGAAGAGCTACCAGGATGGTGAGCGGACTGCAAAGTATCTCCTACGAGGAACGGTTAAAGGATCTGGGAATTTTTAGCTTGCAAAAAACAAGGCTAAGAGGAGACTTAATAGCTGTCTACAGATATCTGAAGGGCTGTCACCGTGTAGAGGGATCATCCTTATTTTTATTTGCACATGGAAACATGAGAAGCAATGGAATGCAACTGAAAGGGAGAAGATACAGATTAGATATATTAGAAAAAAACTTTCTGACAGTGATCAATGAGTGGAGCAGACTGCCACGGGAGGTGGTGAGCTCCTTCAATGGAAGTCTTCAAACAGAGGCTGGACAGACATCTATCTGAGATGGTTTAGTGAATCCTGTATTGAGCAGGAGGTGGGACCAGATGGCCCAGGAGGTTCTAACTCTAACATTCTATGATTCTATACCATTTTTTTTAAAACAAATCTTTTCATAAGTGTATTTTTAGCTTAGTTTATTAAAGGGAACCTGTCACCCCGTTTTTTCCGTATGAGATAAAAATACTGTTAAATAGGGCCTGAGCTGTGCATTACAATAGTGTATTTTCCTGAAGCAGAGTTTGCAGATTTAGATCTCTGCTTCAGGAAAATGGCCGCCGCGATCTCCATCTGCGCACGCGCGGCATCCCGCGGACATTTTCCTGAAGCCCCGGGCAGCAGAGCGCTCGATCTGCGCACGCGCGGCCACAGGAAGATGACCGCCCCCACCGATCACCAGGGGAATAGCACAGATCGCGCTCTTTTCCCTCCCCTGTGCAGTGGATTCTGGACTTGGGCATGCGCACACCACTACGCCACCAACGGAAAACTAAGCAAGATCTGGGGGAAGACACCACGCCCTTTTGACCAGACCAGCCTGATTGACAGGCGAAAACGGCTAGTTTGGTAACGTATTTCGGCAGCAAAGGTGGGGAATCGGGGTCCACAAAATACACTGTTGTAATGCACAGCTCAGGCCATATTTAACGGTATTTTTATCTCATACGGAAAAAAAGGGGTGACAGGTTCCCTTTAAAGGTTCAGTTTCATGGTGGATTTGTATTGATGTTGTCTTGATGTGGTGACCAATTACTTTGTTCAATGTCAGTTTTGCACTCATTCCCTAATTTTTCATCTGGACAGATAAAGCCCTAGGAAATAAACGTTCAGTTGCTACCTTTGTTGTCAAGAGCAGAAAAATAGTACTGTACACCACCAAGAAAGAAACCCCTTTAAAAAAAATCAGTCATCCCAAAATGTATAAACTACACACATGGCTTTGAAGAAGATATAGTCTATAAAAATTGCATCATCTTTAGAGTTCTTATTGCTGTTTCAGTTCTACAAAAACTGAACTTTAGTCAAATATGCTAATTAGGGTGTTCCGTGCAAGCATCATGTGTCCAAGAGGCTCCGTGTACTGCTCCCCTCACTGGTATTCAATGTCCTACCTCCCTCACAAGTGATTAATAATGCTGGCTTGTCTGGAGTGAGAACTGTCTGCCGAAAAGGCTCAGACAAGCCTGAGCTGTCAATCACCAGTTACAGTTATATGAAAAAGTTTTGGCACCCCTATTAATCTTAAGCTGTCAAATTTTGTTTGAATGCAGATTGCACATTTTCTGTTAGTACAATAAACCTCATTTCAAGGCAGAAACATTACTGTGTCCAACAGTTATTAGATATATGAAACTGAAATAGCTGTTGCAAAAAAAACAATTTTTATAAAACATTAAGCTTAAGATTAATAGAGGTGCCCAAACTTTTTCATATAACTGTATGTAAAACCATAACAATGGGGGGAACAATGCACTGAGCCTCTTGGCCATGCCAGGGGTAATTAGCATATTCAATTGCATTTTAGCATCTGTAAAACAGATGAAGTGATTAGACCACTTAAGGGGAGATTTTTATAGGGGTTTTATGTCCTACAAGGCTATGTGCTTCATTTATGCTGTCAGTTTGAGCTGACAGACTTTTATTTTCAAAGGGATTGACCACTGCTCACATAACCCCTTCTGAATTCCTATGTTTTCCCCAGAAATATAACAATACCTACTCACCTCTGATGCAGGCGCCATTCCAACAGTGTTGGCACTGGCTCTCCTGGAACTTATATTACATTATTGTGTCATGTGATCCCTGCAGCCAATCAGCGCTGGCTTCACTCTCCCCTCCTTTGGACAAATCAGCAGCATCTGCTGCTGCTTTCCAGCTTCCTCAGGATATTAATTGCATCTGGAGCGCCCGCAAGGGCCTAGGGGTACTCGGTACCGGGTTCGGTTATCATTAAAGGGGTGGTCACAGTGGCAGTGACCCGGTCTATGGCCCTGGAAGGGTCTTTAAAAGGGTTTTTAGGAATAAGAATGTTCGTGACGCCACCTGTGGTATTCGGTCAGGGATGACCGACACTGCTTAAAGGGGTCCACTGGGGTGATGTTATGGCAGCTGGGATGGTATGGCTTCCCACAGGTGAAGCTGGGTCCTCAGGGCTCCCAATGTAATAGATAAAGATGGTGTAGTAGGAAACAGAGGACACAAGGTTGCAGTCTCTTTACCTCTTTACTAGTGTAAGGCAGCCACAGTTCAGGGTACCGGATCACAGGTACTGGTATGCTCTGACCGACTTGGAAGCGACTCAGGAATCCCCCTAGCCAGGTGGGGTTGGAAGCCTTCCCTTCTGCGCTGTGTTGTAGTCCCTTGCTGCCTTAGGCCTCACACAAGGTCCTTATGTTCTCTCTGTCCCCCTTGTTGGTAGGACACTACGCACATGGCAGGCAGGGTATCTCAGGATGACTCTGAATCGCCCCCAGGCGCAGGGCAATGGGGTACTCAGCACCGGGTCCCTCGGTCTTGGTTCTGGGGATGTCACGGTGGCCCGACCCGGTCCGTGGCCCTGCTGAGGGGCGCCCAATTAAAGGTGATAGTTTGTCAAGTGTTCGTGACGCCACCTGTGGTATTTGGTCAGGGTGACCAACGCTGCTGGGGGTCCGCTGGGGTGATGGAATGGCAGCCAGATGGTATACCTTCCCACAGGTGAAGTATGTCCCCAGGGCTTCCCAAAGTGAGTGGATGATGATAGTGGTCGTTGTAAGGCGCGATGAATAACGAGGACACAAAGGTTGCAGTCTCTTTACCTTTTACTGAAGACTTCAGAGTCCACAGTCCAGAGTACCGCTCACAGGGCTGGCTGAGTCCGGCCGGTCCGAAGGCACATCCAGAGCTCCCTTAGCCAGGAGGAAATCAGTAGCCATCCTACTAGCGCCTTTGTGTTGTAGTACCTCCCTGCTGAGCACCACGGGAAAGTCCTCACAACCTTTGTAGATATTTCTGATGTTCTCTCTCTCTGTCCCCCAGATGATATGGATAGGACAACCTGTATGACGGGGTAGGCCTGGAGTTAATTTATAGGGACCCTAGAGACGCCCCTGTCCCACAATTGCCTCCGTGTCTTCTTAGGTATTTAGGTTGGGCAGCCAACTTGGAATTGACTGTCCTGCCATTGTCTGGAGTAATGCGTAGAGTCAGTACTCCCTCGGTGTTCCGGCCTCCGGCTACGCACCTCGGAAGGAGGCTGCCGACCTCGGGGCAGGACTCCTCCCAGTATTATCTCCTTGTGCTGTGACTTTGGTTCTCACTCTCCACAATATACTTCGCTTCGTGTCCTTTCTTAGGATGCTGCCGCAATGATGTGCAGGTCCAGCTCCGTAACGTTCTATCTCTTGCTAGGTCTCTGTCAGGATCCCACCCCTGACAGGACCTCTCTGGGTAAAACCCAGGCTGCTTCTCCCTCGATGTTATCTGGTCGAAGCCCAGTCTGCTTCTCTCTAACTTCCTATCCAACCCACCAGTTTTACCCGTGTGTGAGGAGTGCCCTAATAGATAGAAGCTTTGCTCCCCCTGGTGGACTGGAGTGTGAAGTGTAGTGTGTGACTGTGATACCTGGCAAGGTGAACTCCTTTAGTACCATCAGACGTAACATCACTCCCCCTGGTGGAAGAGCGACATTACTGCAGCAACCAGTACTCTGGGGCACTGCACCTCCAGGCTCTATCTGTTACTGTGCCTTTGGGTATTAATGGTGGACAGGCGACCTGCAATCTCCTGTCCGCCGGTTTCTGCTGTGGGACATAGTGTTACCCCCACAACCTCCGTCTTCTGGCTACCGGAATTCTGCGCTTCAGAGTGTAGGAAGCTCAGTCACAGCTTCCCTCCAGCTCTTTACTTCTCCTGCGCTTCTCTTCCCCTTTCAGTCTCCTATAGACTGCTCTGTTCTAGTTCCTTCCAGGAGCTGCAGCACCTCACGTGGCTGCACGGCCTCAGCTTTCCTCTCGCAGACTATCCACTCCTCTCTCTGTCTCTCCCTCCAACAGACTGAACTCCTTCCCCGTCTCTGACAGACTGCCTAACTCCTCCCCCAGACCAGAATATATGTCTATATCTAGAGAAGCACCCCTGAAACCGGGTTCAGAGCTCCACCTTCTGGCCTTGAGTCAGAACAGTGTTGTATGTGCTGAATACCTATTAAAGGGATCCTTCCTCGCTTCCAAGCATGAAATCACTACCCCCTGTGAGGAAAGCAATGCCAATGTAACAATCGGTTACCTGTGCTGTTACACATCTGTAGGAGATTTAAGGCTGCAGGGTGAGCCAGTGCCAACACCGCTGGGACAGCCCTGACACCGCAAGTAAGTATAGGTGTAGTTTTTAGTGATGAGTGAATGTGCTCGGATAATGTGCTATCCGAGCATGCTGGGGTGCTATCCAGGTATCTTGGGCATGCTCGGATATTTTCGAGCTCCTGCGGCTGCATGTTTTGCCATGGAAGACAGCCTCAGCACATGTAGGGATTGCCTGTTTGCCTGTCCACCAATGCAAAATATACAGCAGGGACTTGAAAATATTATCTGGGCATACCCAAGATACTCGGATAACAACCGAACATGCTCGGATAAGACGTTATCAGAGCATGTTCGCTCATCACTAGTTGTTATTATACTGGGCAGGGATTCATAAGGGGTGGTCTGAGTAATGGACAGCCCCTTCATGCTAGACTAAACTTACTCCCTCAAGGTCAGAGCAGTATTCAACCGGTGTTTCTATATATTGTTTGGTATATTTTATGGGTAATTTTATAACAAACTTACAAGATATCTTGAGACCTTGCCCAGCAGCCAAGTAGGACACCTCCATTTAGAAGTATACTATGCTTCTCATGTATAGCTCCATGGAGTCAATGGTGCTATATAAATAAATAATAATAATAATCACAGTACATAATGAAGTAGGTCACTGGTAGACCAGGGAAAGGTAGAGTGGATCACAGCAGAGTGGAATCCGGTTACCAGCTTTGCTGTGGAGCCATGTGGTTACCTGTTTTGCCCTGCATTCTTTAAAACATTAATATAATATACTTTTCCATTTTGAGTTAACATTTTTGGGCTTAAAAATACATTTCCGTTGCATTATTCTGCAATTTATTCCATTTTCACATTTGCATTATTGTTTGATGATTTGGCCATGAATATTAAAACCAAAAATCCCTATATAAAACATTTTTAGCATGATAATAAAATACACTCTTCCAAATGTCATATCTTGAACAAAAAGGAATTTGTTAATTTTATAGAAAGAAAATTAGGTTTGCATTTAAATGTTACAAAGGACAGGATGAAATGTACTAAACTATTTACTGGATTTTGTTTATCGAATCAATTACAGGACATTTCAAACAAAAGCTCTTTTAGGAGACCCTCCTTTTTTAAGCAGCACAAAAATGTGAAAGGAGAATAAACACTGCCCTCTTCAGGCATTTTGTAGCATTACAATAATACTCTGGAAGAAAAAATCAAAGTGTCGGCAACTAAATAAAGTCTTCAAATCTTTATTTCAAAACAAGAATCAAAATTCATAGTGGTAGATTTTATGTTTTGAAATAAAGCTTTGAAGATTTTATTTATTTGCCGACACTTGGAATTTTTCTTCATATTTTAGCGTGGGTCATTGGTTCTCCTCGGAGCAGCAACGCCCTATTGCGAACAGTCCTGATATTGAATGACATGATGAGGCTTTACATTTTTTTTTCATTACATGAATGCAATAACATTCTGGAATTTTATATGATAACAATATTACAGTTCCAAAAATACAAGAATATGCTTCTGTATGAAAAGGGGTACATGGAGCAAAAGAAAAACATACATAGTGCAAATACATGAAGACCGTGGCATACATTAAAGGGTTGTCAGGGCCCAATATATTGATGACTTAGACTGTCCGTAGCACAGCTCTTCAGCATCAGATCGGTGGGGTTCTTTTTCTGGATCCTTTGAATAGGAGCTGTTCTGCAGACCCCAGCAGCGGCTGCTACACATTGAATGGAGCTTTGCTTTGCAGCTCCAATAACAGTGTTTAAATCCAGTGACTACCAGAGGAAATAACAGCTGATCGGTGGGCGTGCTGGGTGTTGGAACCTCACTGATCTGATATTGCTGATGAATAAGTCATCAGCATGTTGTGCCCAGAAATACTAGTTAAACTATGCTACTCAGACTAATCAAGTTTTAAACCGATCAAAAATTCAGCACATTTCTAATTCCATATTTTTCCTTTAGCTCCTAAGTTGACAGCAGCTATACTCAGCTTTCTAAAATTTGAAATAATAAAAATAGATTTTTTTAAACTATTTTTTAAAGCACAACCACAATACATCCATGTAACTGTGATACATTTTAACAGTCAGTACACCAGTTAGCATCCCTTCACCTAACATACATTAACACCTCGGATCCCAGGTTGTAATGTACTCTATTTTGCATTCACATGTCTAGGGTGTGCTAGTGCAGATGATGAAAATGGAGGGTATATCTCACTGATTTAACACTGCCGGTTTTTCCTGCACATTGGTGCTCCCATCCACAGACTGCAGGGAACTGCAGAACAGCTCTTTTCACTTTGTAAGGAACTCTTCACAGTGTTTGTGGCCAGAAGCGTGGACCCTCACCTGGCATGCATTTAGAACAGGTTTTCCAGGTGCCTAAAAACCCCTTTGCCAGCACTGTTCCTCTCTGCAGCGCAGCCCAACGGCAAACCCCCATACAGCGTAAGGCGACTTTCACACTAGCGTCGTGCACTGCACGTCGCTATGCGTCGTTTTGTAGAAAAACCGCATCCTGCAAAAGTGCTTGCAGGATGCGCTTTTTCTCCATTGACTTGCATTAGCGACACATTGCCACACGTCGCAACCGTCGTGCGACGATTGCGTCGTGTTGCGTCGGACCGTCGCCACCAAAAAACGTTGCTTGTAGCGTTTTTTGGTGCGTCGTTCCCGTCTTTTCCAACCGCGCATGCGTGGCCGGAACTCCGCCCCCACCTCCCCGCACCTCACAATGGGGCAGCGGATGCGTTGAAAAACAGCATCCGCTGCCCCCGTTGTGCGGCGCATTCACTGCTAGCGTCGGTACGTTGCAACGACGCAATTCGACGTGCGTCGTCCGACGCTAGTGTGAAAGTAGCCTAAGTCTGTGCCTGTGCAGCCTTCTTGGGCCCTCACCCTTTAATCATTGGGAAAAGTTCTCCTACATTGCTTTACCTGATCATAGAGGGAACTGTGCAGCTGCAGTTATTGATGCACAAACATCCCTACCCTGTTTTTTCACTCATATCTATCAATGCAAAAAGGAAACATTAAACTAAACTAACAGGGTGAGCGGCTGTGATTTGTGTTTCTCCTACCCCTTCTATCTGGTTGGGTGGCTTTTTTTTTTTTTTTTTTTTACTATTATGGTTTAATTTGTGAATATGTTTCAAGTCTAAATGATGGATCTGTATTATTTTTTGTTAGAAACAGAAACGAAACTAACTTTAACATAAAACGTATTGATCACTCATTATTTCATTCCTTGTTAGGAGGGATAAATAAAAAAATAGATTTGTTTTATTTTTTATGACATTCACTGTGCAGAATAATTGACAAGTTCTCTCTATTCTGCAGGTTGGTAAAATTACAAAAAGATCCAATTAACACATATTTTTGTTTGCTTTACAATATTACTTAGCTGTTAAGTTTCCTGGCGCTCCAGTGCAGATGATCCGATAGTCTGCTGCTTGTCTTTGCTTGTTTGCCAGGAGCGATTATGTGCTGGACTGCTGCAGCCAATCTCTCGCCTTAGTGGTAATGCCAGTGTGTATGGCTAAGACTAGTGGTTTGCAAATCTTCCTAAAACAATCTTAGGTTTGCCTTGATCCAATAACCATAATAAAGTCAATCCTAAATATATTCCATAGGGGTATAGAGAATGAGTTCTTCTGATATTTTACCTTTAAATTTGTCGTTTAAAGTCAGATTTCAATGGAGAACTTTATTTCTTTTGGCCTTGTTGCCGTTTTCTTTAGCGTGACAGGTAAGCACTGTTCTTAATCATCATATACAAAATTTTGAATCTGACTTGCTGCAATCACTCCAGAAGAAAAGCAGTGGTAGGTAGATTCATTGTTTAAGGCTGGGGCCACACTGCATTATGGCAGTCCGTTAGACGGACTGCGTTACACCGCGGCATAACGCAGTCCATTAACGCTGCCATTGACCCCTATTATCGGGCGCATCGCCAATGCATGCCATAATCAGCATGCGCTAGTGATGTGCCCTCATTCAGTGACGGAGCCTCAGACGCGGGCTGCAGCATCTGAGGCTCTGTCACCGCTAGCGCAGATGAATCATCTGCGCTAGCGGTATAGCATAACGCGATGCTAATGCTTTAACGCATTATGAACCTAGCCTTAGGGTCTGAACAATGTTAGTCATGTTCTGAGGAATTCCCCTATTATTTTAACCTTATTTTAGTGGTAATTTCATTTTGAATATTACACTATAAACTTGTGACCATGCTCATTCATCAAAATGTGATTTAAATGTGAAAAGGTTAGAAAGTTTTAAGTCTTTATGATACCAAAAATCCTCTGTTCATTGTGTCCAAAGACATCTAATATTTTAGATCACGTGTGGCACTAGCACAGGGAAAACTGAGCATTTCCCTCTGACCATCTAAATGAGTCTTCCAGGGGAGAGAGGACCTTTGTAGCTGCCCTTCACTTTGAAGATGTGGATTCTGAACAGAGAACCTACCGTATTTTTCGGACTATAAGACGCACCGGACCATAAGACGCACCCCAAATTTGGGGTGAAAATTGCAGAAAAAAAGATTTTTATAAGATGGGGGTCCATCTTATTGTCCGAATTTAAAGTATCTTACCTAAGGGTTGGCGGTGGCAGAGCAAAGTCACAGGAGGCATGGTGTTGGCAGAGGTGCGGTGATGCTGAGGGGCAGTACGGCGTGCACCTGAGCAGTTTCCCTTCCTGCTTAGGTGGGTGACGCCTCAGCCTGGTGTCCATGGGGGGTTGCGGCAGTGCTGTGGCGGTGGCAGACGTGCGGTCACCTCAGGTGAGGTGATGCCACGGCCCAGTATCCAAGGTGAGCAGCAGAGCTGTGTTAATCACCGGTTTCTCGGTGGCGGCGGCAATCTTCCTGAGGCTGCGCTTGCACAGATTGAGTGCTCTGCTTCCCAGGTCTTCAGGAAAATACCCGCGGGAGGCGGCGCGTACGCAAATGGTGATCGCGGCGGCCATTTTCCTAAAGCCGAGATCTCAATCTGCGAACTCGGCTTCAGGAAAATGGCCGCCGTGATCTCAATCTGCACACATGCGGCCTCCCATGGCCATTTTCCTGAAGCCCCGGGAAGCAGAGAACTCAATCTGCACACGCGCGGCCTCAGGAAGATGGCCGCCGCCACCAAGAAAGCCGTGATTCACGCGGCTCTGCTGCTCGCCTTGGATACCGGCCGCGGCGTCACCTCAACTGTTGAAGGGACCCTGCTCACGCCATACCGCTCACTGCACCTCATCATCCCCGCACCCTGCCGCCTGCATTCGAACTATAAGATGCACCCCCCATTTTGGAAAAAAGTGCGTCTTATAGTCCGAAAAATATGGTAATAGGATATCTTAAAACAGATTTTCAAAACTAGACATCTTCTTTAAGGGGGATGTTTCAGTGTCATTTATTTATTTTACTCATTTATACAGCACCATTACATTCTACAGAAATCATCTCTGTCCTGGTCCCATTGGGGCTCACAATCTATGTTCCCTATCAGTATGTGTTTGGATTGTAGGAGGAAACCAGAGAACCTGAAGGAAACATACACAAACACAGGGAGAACATAAAGACACCTTGCAGACGTTCTCCTTGGTGGAATTTGAACCCAGGACCCCAGCACTGCAAGGCTGCAGTGCTAACCACTGAGCCACTGTTTAAGGAGTAACTAAACCTTTATCTTTTTTTAATACTTGCGTGCCCTATTAATTGCAAGCAGATAAGTGGAGGGCTTGGTCTGGGTCTTGAAACCCCAGCAATCGCTAAAAAAAACTTGAGAGGTGTGCAAAACAGACTTCAGGAGCACCCAACTCTTGCCCTCAGTGTCCACATAGAGCAGGGTATGGATTCAATATAAAGCTACAAACCTATTCATTCTACTGATTCACTCTTTTGGCATGCTCAGACAGGTCTCATAGTCTATACCAGGGGTGGGCAATTAATTTTGCCATGGGGCCGCATGAGAAATTGGGATGGTTTTAGAGGGACGGACTAATATAATTACCGTATTTTTCGGACCATAAGACGCACCCCAAATTTGGGGTGAAAATTGCAGAAAAAAGATTTTTTATAAGATGGGGGTCCGTCTTATTGTCCGAATTTACAGTATCTTAGGCTACTTTCACATTAGCGTGCACCGACGCATACTGTGGAAGCGCTGCACAACGGGGCAGCGGATGCTGTTTTTCAACGCATCCGCTGCCCCATTGTGAGGTGCCGGGAGGAGGGGGCGGAGTTCTGTCCGCGCATGCGAGGTCAGAAATGCTGGACACGGCGCACCAAAAAACGTTACATGCAACGTGCGGTCTGACGCAACCATCGTATGACGGTTGCAACGTGTGGCAATGCGTCGCACTGCGTCGCTAATGCAAGTCAATGGAGAAAAAACGCATCCTGTAAGCACTTTTGCAGAATGCGTTTTTCTACAAAACGACGCATAGCGACGTGCAGTGCACGATGCTAGTGTGAAAGTAGCCTTACCTGAAGGCTGGTGGTGGCAGAGCAGGGTCACAGGAGGCAAGGTGTCGGCAGAGGTGGGGTGATGCGGTGTGGCGTGCACCTGAGCAGGGTCCCTTCCTACTTAGGTGGGCGACGCCACGGCCTGGTGTCCATGGGGGGTTGAGCAGTGGTGTGGCGATGGCAGAGGTGCGGCGGGTCCCTTCCACCGGTGAGGTGATGCAGCGGCCCGGAATGCAATGTGAGCAGCAGAGCTGGGTTGAATATCGGTGGCGGCGGCCATCTTCCCGAGGCCGCGCGTGCGCAGATGGAGTGCTCTGCTTCACGGGGCTTCAGGAAAATGGCCGCGGAAGGCCGCGTGTGCGCAGATGGAGATCGCGGCGGCCATTTTCCTGAAGCAGAGTTCGCATCTCTGCTTCAGGAAAATGGCCGCCGCGATCTCCATCTGCGCACGCGCGGCATCCCGCGGCCATTTTCCTGAAGCCCCGGGCAGCAGAGCGCTCGATCTGCGCACGCGCGGCCACAGGAAGATGGCCGCCCCCACCGATCACCAGGGGAATAGCGCAGATCGCGCTCTTTTCCCTCCCCTGTGCAGTGGATTCTGGACTTGAGCATGCGCACACCACTACGCCACCAACGGAAAACTAAGCAAGATCTGGGGGAAGACACCATGCCCATTTTCCTGAAGCCGAGATCTAAATCTGCAAACCCGGCTTCAGGAAAATGGCCGCCGCGATCTCCATCTGCGCACGTGCGGCCTCCTGCGGCCATTTTCCTGAAGCCCCGTGAAGCAGAGCACTGCATCTGCGCACGCACGGCCTCGGGAAGATGACCGCCGCCACCGATATTCAACCCGGCTCTGCTGCTCACATTGTACAGGGCTGATGCGTATCAGCTCAGGGCCTTCACTCCAGCCACCAGCGGTCCTCCTCAGAAGCGTCTGGCGGCTGGCCGAGCGGTGCCGGGGGCGGCTATCAGAAGTGACAGCTAGCTGGCGGGCCGTTTAAAATCATCAGGTGGGCTGAATGCGTCCCGCGGGCCGCATCTTGCCCAGGTCTGGTCTATACTCTGAATTAAACATGTTCTCTGCTCTTTTTGTGCGCTCAGGCAAGAGCGTCTACCCCTGTCACCTGAGCTGTGCACTTTTTGAGAAATTTGTGGGAGGTTTCAGGACCCAAATCTCCACCATTCTACCTGCAATTAAAAGGGAACTCAATCATTTTAAAAAAATGATAAGGGTTATTTTTTTAATCTTTGCTTAATCTGTACAACCTCTTCTTGAAAGAAAGCTTTCTAGGTGAAGAACCAATTAAGACATTACTACCTTCTCCAGCCCTAATGATAAGCTTTTATCTCCATGGTAAGTAGGCGTCTGCTCAGATTTATAAATGTGATTACTGAATGTGGGACCACCCTATTCTCTCAAAGGGCATATGAAAATGGTTACTTCACATCCATTACCAGGACTCTCTACCCATCCCATGACATTCTATTTCCAGTATTGTTTTGGCAATGGTGGACTACCCCGAGTACCATGGACCAGTCGTGATTGCAACCTTTAGACATCTTATAGATATGGCTGTGGAAGGATGGCTCATACAAGAGAAAGGGCCTGGATGCTTACATTCACTGACAGTAAGTATAGACCTTGAATTGATGAGAAGCTGATGTACACAATCTATGAGAAAAATTGCAGAACTCATTTTCAAACCAATAATCTTTATTTACACATAGATGAAATTGCCTTAAAACTAATTCCTTGAGTTTTGGAAATAAATGGGGCAAATGTACAGTACAAAGTCAAAATATAATTTGTTGCCTAGAGCAGGTCTTGTGGATGATGATGATCATGGTTGGGCCATTTGTAATAAACACGATAAGATGGATACCTTGTTATATCTACAATGGTTTCTTCAGCTAACACTATGATGTGCCAGACAGAACAATGTTAATGCTATATCTGGCTTACAAGGACAGGCTCCTGCAAGCTGGCAGGCAGAGATAAATTAATATTTCACAACTACATTAACATTTTAATTGATCCAGAGGAGATGTAGCTTTTCCAAACTGTCAGATTACTGCACAAGCCAAATGGGAAAAAAATATCACAGGCGAAAATAAACACAGGGTTATAATGTCAAGGGGATGGATTCATCAAATCTGCCGATACCGTCTTCCTATTAAATGAAGCAAGCGTATTTGGCTGATAATTAAAGAGCAAAGCCCCAAGATATACTTTTATTTCTAATACAAATTATTGGTCTCAAGGCATTTTACAATCTATGTTAGAGAAAAAGAAATTGGCAAGAAGAGAATAGGTTACTGTGACAGGAATGCAAACTAAGATGAAGCAACCTAATAATTGTACAAGGGATTATTCGTGGAGAATTGGCTTAAAGGGGGAAATTATAAAAAAATAAATAAAAGAGCCATTAGTCTCCTTAAAAAAATTGAGCTACACCAGCGCTGCAAAGATAACATGCCTGAATACTCAAACAACAGCTGCAGCCATTCGATGGCCATAGAGGCCTCCTACTGCACGATGCTGGGGTCAGCTGCAGTGGTCACTTGAGTACACAGGCATGAAATTGCTGTCCAAAAACAAAAATTGGAACATGACCCTCAGTTTACACAGAATATTATGTTCAGTGATGAGGCAAACTTTTTTTGGGTGGACCATTTATATGGATATACCTAAATAACATGGGAATGGTGACCGTTTTCTTGCGTAGGGTGTCTTGCATTGAAATCTGCTGCAATGACCCGGGTACTGCGTTCACCAGGCATCAACACAATTTCTATCTGCTCCTTACGTGTTAACCTCTGTGACATGTCAATGGCAGTAAACAAAGAGAAACTAAAGTTACATTAAAACCAAGCACACCATTGTTTTTCTTGTGAAATTCTCAATACGTTTGATGTTTCACATGACCCTCTTCCCATTGGAAAAAAATAAAGTTGGATCCAAAATGGCCAACTTCAAATGGCCGCCATGGTCACCTCACCACCCATCTTGAAAAGTATTTCCCCTTCCATATACTAATGTGCCACAAACAGGAAGTTTATATCACCAACCATTCCCATTTTATTTAGGTGTGTTCATACACATGGCCCACCCTGTATAATGGGTGTATGTTCTGTGCATGGAAAACTTGGTTGGAATATGTATGTGAACAACAGACGTCTGGTTGAGGCTTAAAAACACAATGATTTATTTTGAAATCTATGGAAGCCAAGAAGGAGATACTTTTATGCATTACCTATAGGATCATCTCTGATGGCATTTGTTAGTCACCTTGACCCACACAAGTCAATCTCTGCCTTGGGGCAAATTTGGCCTGCAGGGTTATTAGATTTAGCCCATGATGCTAGCACCGTGCCCCCAGCCCACATCGCAATTTCAACTGTTTCTGCAACCTGGACGCCAATACAGTTAAAAGCAATGGTGGAAAAGGGAAGCCGTCATCTAACGCACCATCCACCATCATTCTCCCTATGTGTCTCTTGTCTCAGTTCTACATGCACGATGACGTCACTATTTTGCAACCGCTGTGCCGAGCAGTGAAGAACTGCAGAGTGCTCGCTGCTGAGACCGAAACAGCAAGGAATGAGAGGTGAGGTTTTATTAGTTTTTTTTTTGTGTGGCCCATTATACTGTATGAAACTCTATGTGGGGCCCATTATGTTGTATGGATGACTATGTGGGACCATTATACTGTATGAAGTACTATGTGGGGCCCATTATACTGTATAGAGGACTATGTGGGGCCATAAGACTATTGAGGACTATGTGGTGCCCAATATACTATATGGAGGACTATGTGGGGTCATTATACTGGATGAATAACTATGTGGGGCCATTAATCTGTATGGAGGACTATGTGATGCCCATTATACTCTATGGAGGACTTTTTGGGCCCATTATACTGTATGGAGGACTATGTGGGGCTCATTATTCTGTATGGAGGACTATGTGGGACCCACTTGTAAGGGGTGTGTTGGAGGGCTAAGTTATGCCTTGCATCCCTTCACATTCCTTCCTAATAAAGCAAGTACTGTTTTATGTGTAGTAATATGCTAAATAATATTATGATGTTTTTGTACTGTGTAAGTTATGTATCTTTATGGGCTAGTGATAGAGATAGGGAGATACAGTGTTAGAGTAAGGTTTTTTAATAGTAATGGATAATATATGGTTTAGGACAGTGGGGGCACTATAGATTAGGAGATAAAGTCAGGATGAGAAATAGGGGATTTCTGAGTAGAAGGAGCCAGGGTAGTTATAGTTCAGGCACTACCTGGGTTTAGTGAGTTAGAGTGTGGGATGAGGAGAAGTGAGGTTGTTGCAGCAACAAGTTCAGGAGGTGCCCAGCAGTGTAGGGCCTCAGGGCCGAAAGTTAAACGAGCACGAGGGGACAAGTTCAGCAAGAGAGTAATAGCAGCTAGGTGCAGTGGGAAGACCCAAAATGTCCGAGACCGGTCTGAGTAGGATTGGAAAGCAACATCCTCTGTTTCATCCTCAGAGGGGAAAACAGGCGGGGAACTCCAGGCATGAACTAGTTTGGCTAGTCGGGATGCTGCAGTATCGGAGGGTACGGTACAGGAACAAAGAATTTCAGGAGAGCCAGGGACAGCACAGTGGAAAGGATATATTCGT
This sequence comes from Ranitomeya variabilis, assembly GCF_051348905.1. Classification (NCBI taxonomy): domain Eukaryota; kingdom Metazoa; phylum Chordata; class Amphibia; order Anura; family Dendrobatidae; genus Ranitomeya; species Ranitomeya variabilis. The sequence continues at coordinate 130,305,386 of NC_135237.1, forward strand.
AATGAGGATTACTGTGCGATGTCTTTGACCAATCTGGACGTGCTGAGAAAAGTTGTGTTGTTAAAAGTGAACTTGCACTCTGGCAATCATTGTGTGATGCTGCCTGAAGCCGGGCCAATGCAACCTGAGGAGGACTCTAACCTAAAAGTGAGTGACTTGCACTGCACCCAAATCACACAGCAGATAGGACTTTGTAATTTCTTTGCGGGGTGCCAGGGTGTGGGAACACATCAACCCCTCACCATGACTACCACCCTGGCCACCTCACACACTATTCTTTATTTAGGACTATGTGGAGCCCTATATACGATATGGAGGACTCTGAGGGGCTCATTATACTGTATGGATGTCTATGTGGGGCCCAATATACTGTATGGAGAACTTTGTGGGGCCATTAATCTGTATGGAGGACTATGTGAGGCCCATTATACTGTATGGAGGACTTTTTGGGCCCATTTTGCTGTATGGAGGACTATGTGGGGCCCATTATACTGTGTGGAGGACTTTGTGGGGCCTATTATACTGTGTGGAGGGCTGTATAGGGTCAAATATACTATATGGAGAACTATGTGGGGCCCATTATACTGTATGGAGCACTATGTGGGACCCATTATATTGTATGGAGGACTATGTGAGGCCCAGTATAATGTGTGGAGGACTATGTGGGCCTATTATACTGTATGGAGGGCTGTGTGGAGCCCGTTATACTGTGTGGAGGGCTGTGGGGGATCTTAGTTGGGGTATCATACTGCGTTGGGGTCACGATACTTTGCTAGGGAGTACATCATCATACTATGTGTGTGTTGGGTACTGTGGAGGAATTCACTGAGGGGTTGCATACTGTGTTTGGAGGACATTTTTGTTGCCATCATACTTTATTACCTGTATTTATTAATTAATTTTTTTTATTCTTTGTTATTACATATTTAAATTAGGCCATTGGGTCATATGTTTTTACTGCTCTTACATAACATATTACATAACATAAATAGAAAAAGAAATACCAGCACATCAAAAAGTGTGTATAGGTGCCAACCAAAAAAATATAACTACAAGAAAATATTAAGTTGCACCCTGAATTGCTCTGAATGATAACTTTAGAAAATTGGAACTGCATTAATGTCATAGAAAATAGGAAAACACTCCATTATGTACATATGGAATATTGGAAAAATTAAACTGCAATGTTGCTATGAAAAATTACAGTAAAAAAAGAAGGTACTCCGAACAGATTGGCCAATATACCTGAGCCCAACAGCCAACGTCAAGGCATTCTTCATTGTTGGGCCCCTGTAAGGGTGCAACTTAATCTTTCTTATATTACATAACATATTATATTATTCCAGTATGCCCCATTTGTGACTATATGTTTATTTTATTCTAAGATCTGTTAATTAAAATGTACTTTGTCCATGGGATAACACCTTTTAAAGGGAAGGTGCCACCAGTTTTCTTGTAGTTTTTTTTTTTGTGAAATCAAGCTTAAAATAGTAAATAGAATGTATTAATGCAATGTTTGTACTGTTTGCAAACATTTCTATATGAAAAATATAATATATTTTATTACAAATATATATATTTACCACTAGGGGGAGCATTTTCCGTTTTAGACCTCAAGCAGCTATATTCAGTTCTCATGCTTCGCACTGACGAGGGCCAACAGCCCGAAACATCGTGTCTGCGAATTGAGATAGTGATTTGGCTTTTATCATAAGTCATATTGCACGACTCGTTAGAGGGTTGATTGTGACTTTTAGGATCGCTACTTCCAACAGGAGGCACTATAGAGTTAAGTCCTCTTTTTCTCAGAAGAGGCAATTTGCACAAGCAGCTATAGTGAGACTTAACAGCTTTAGGGTATGTGTACACGTTCAGGATTTCTTGCAGAAATTTCCTGACAAAAAACGGACATTTCTGCCAGAAATCTGCATGCGTTTTAATGCGTTTTTTGTGCGTTTTTTTTGCCTTTTTTTCCCAATGCATTAAATAGCGGGAAAAACGCAAAAAAACCCACAAAATTAATGAACATGCTGCTTTTTTTACCGCGAAGCGTTTTTTTCGTGGAAAAAAACGCATCATGTGCACAAAAATTGCAGAATGCATTCTAAACGATAGGCTGCACATGTATGCATTTTTTATGCGTTTTTATCGTGAAAAACGCGAAAAAAACGTGAAAAATCCTGAACGTGTGCACATAGCCTTACTGTTAGCTGGAAAATTGGGGCAGTAACTGCTGACATCACCATTTCCCTCCCCTTTTGGGTGGTCTAGTATCCCTGGGGCAGAATGATGAGTAGCATCACAGGGCAGCGCCATTTTGTGTGTGACTGCCCTGTGATCTGCTATCACCAGTAGTTACTGCATCAGAAGCACAGCTTGTTTACAGAGGAGCAGAAGATGGTGGACTCAGCAGCATCATGGACCTGAGGAAAAGTGAAGACATGTGGTGTGTATGGAGCAGCATTGTCTGAGCAGAGCTGTCTGTGACTCATCCATCAGTAACATAAGAAGGAGATCCAGGTCTGCAGTGAATGGCCAGGCATTGTGGAGGGAGGGGAGAGATACATTGGTATGGCTGAGAGAGACTGATGGGAGAGAGAGACATGTAGAATGATGAGTGAGACACATATGGAGCATGATGGGGAGAGAGATACACATGGAATAGCAGGGGTGAGACATAAGGAGCATGATGGGGAGAGAGATATACATGGAATAGCAGGGGTGAGACACTTGGAGCGTGATGGGGAAAGAGACGTAGTATGATGAGTGAGACATATGGAGTGTGATAGAGATACACATGGAATAGCAGGGGTGAGACATATGGAGCATGATGGGGAGAGAGATACACATCGAATAGCAGGGGTGAGACACTTGGAGCGTGATGGGGAAAGAGACGTAGTATGATGAGTGAGACATATGGAGTGTGATAGAGAGATACACATGGAATAGCAGGGGTGAGACACTTGGGCTATGTGCACACTTTGCACATTTTGATGCTTTTCCTCAGCGTTTTTGGATGCGCGGAATTGCATCAAATCCGCAGTGTAGTGCTCAACCAATGTTAGTCAATGGGAAATTGAGAATTGTTGTGCACATGCTGCGGAAAAATACGCGCGGATTTGCAGGGTTTTATTTTCCACAGCATGTCAATTCTTTTTGCGGATCTGCAGCGTTTCTGCACCCATTGACTACCATTGAGTTAGGCAAATCCGCAGCAAAGCTGCAGGTTTAAAAATCTGTGGTTTTGCTGCGGAGTTGCGTGCGATAAATGCTACAGATAGGGAGGAGAAAGAGTGTGTGTGGAGACTTGTGTGGGCGGAGACTGTGTGAGCTGAGAATATGTGTGTGTCTGTGTGTATCTGTGTGTACGTGTGTGTGTGCGGGAACAGGGAGCATACTGCTGGTTTATTTTTATTTTATTTTTTTCAGGAGATCGAGGGCGTTGCATGGATTAGCTGAATAGTAAAGATGGGAAACTGTGTAGTGTTTTATTTCATTAAAATACTTTATTCTGGCTATGTGTTTATTTAACCCATTAACAACTATAGGATTAGTAATGGCCTCTCCATTCCTAAGCCGGCTTGATGTCACCTTACAATACAAGGGTGACATCAACCCCACAAATATTACCCATATGCCACCGCTACAGGGCAGTGGGAAGAGTGAGGCTAAGTGCTGGAATTGGCGCATCTTAGAGATGTGCCATTTCAGGAGTGGCTTTGAGCTGGTGTTTATAGCCGGGGAGGTGGGGGGGGGGCATTATCCATGGCCCCTTCTTAGGCTATTAATATTAGCCCGCAGCTGTCTGCATAGCCTTTTCTGGTTATTAATTATAGGGGAACCCCAAATTTTTTTTTGGGGGGGAGTCCCCCTATTTTAATAGCCAGTAAAGACTAAATATACAGCTGCAGGCTGATATTCATAGCCTGGGAAGTGAGAGAGACCCATGGGAAGAGAGCCATGCAGGGGGAAGAGGAGGGAGAGCGACCCAAGGGGAGTGAGACATGCAGGGGGAGGAGTGCATAGGAGCGAGAGCAACCCATGGGGAGAGAGACATGCAAGGGGGAGAGGAGGGAGAGCGACCCATGGGGAGAAAGACATGCAGGGGGAGAGGAGTGCATAGGAGAACGACCCATGGGGAAAGACATGCAGGGGGAGAGGAGTGCATAGGAGCGAGAGCAAACAGGAACGGGGATGGAGAGCACACATGGGGAGAGACAGTCATCTCCAGGGTCACAGACGGAGATATATGGGGGAAGAAACAGGGTGACTGCAGCACAGAGTATTTCAGGAGAGCAGTGTGCTGGTCTATGGGGGGGTCATAGAGGAGCTATATCGGGGTGGGGTGGAAGGAGCAGGGTGATAGGAGCACAGAGTATTTCAGGAGAGCAGTGTGCTGCACTATGGGAGATCACAGAGGAGATATATGAGGGAAGGCTATATGATCCCTGCTGTGTGCACGCTACTTCTCTCCTGTTTTGTGAATAACATTCTTGCAACCCCCCTTCCCCCACCTTAACCACTGTCCTGTCAGCTGTCCTGCTCCCTCTTTGCAGGCTGTGAGTGCAGCTTACCGGAGATCACAGGGACTGTGTGTGAGTGGGGAGGCGGAGACAGAGCAGGAGAAGGACACAGGGCAGAGTGTGAGGAGCAGAGGATGTCTGCTCAGGACGCACAGAGCAGTGCCTGGAGTACAGGACAGAGGAGAACGGAGGTAAATCACCCGCACTCCCCACTCTCCATCCTCCGGCTCCAGTGGGCGCTTCTGTCCTGCGATAGAGAGTAAGTGGAGCTCGGCAGATAGCACTGGGTTATAATAAAATGGCGACCAACCAGACTTACAGCAGTGAATTGTGCAGCCCACAGAGGCGTGCCCAGCTCACTGCTAATGCTGCTGCAATGATAAAGATAGGGTCAACGGCAGTCCGTTATCTCCTATGTCCATGGGGTGCCGTATTATGACACCGATAGTGTCGTGCTACTGCTGTGAAACCAAGATGTCAGCCCATAGTGCCTTCTTTAAAGTCATATAACACACAAACTACGTTTCACATGCATTCAAAACTTGGTTATAAGAGCAGCTTATGCTACATTACATTGATTTATTAATGATCTACAAATGCGGTACCTTCCCTTTAAGTTTGTTTCAATATTATTCATCGTTATATTTGATAAGGAAAAACCTTCTCAAGTGTAGACATTTTTTTTTTATTAAATATCAAGGTTGGACCACAATTTTGTCCATGTTTCTAATTTTGTCCCTCTGTGTATTTGAGTTTGACATCTCTGCCTTAACTATTTATATTTTACAATGGATTTTTTTTTTACAATGTGTGAGAACTTGATTTCTCATAGGATAAGTGGTAGATTTTTTAGGTATAATTTTAGGATACAAGTTGCATACAATAATGCATAAAAATATCCTAGGGTAATTTTTTTGTTAGTTGCTTTACATCTTTTTCCATTTACCTTTAGGCTATGTGCACACGTTGCGGAATGTTGTGCGGATTTTTCCGCACTGATTTTGGGAAATCCGCACTGTGGATTTACTGCGGAATTACAGCAGATTTACCATGGTTTTTTGTGCGTATTCCACCTGCGGGTTTACACCTGCAGATTCCTATTGTGGAGCAGGTGTAAAACGCTGCGGAATCTGCACAAAGAATTGACATGCTACGGAATAAACAACGCAGTGTTTCCATGCGTTTTTTTCCACAGCATGTGCACTACGGATTTTGTTTTCCATAGGTTTACATGGTACTGCAAACTCATAGAAAACTGCTGCGAATCCGCAGCAGCCAATCCGCTGCAGATCCGCAGCAAAATCCGCAGTGTGTGCACATACCCTAACTGATTTAATTATTTTACAACACAGGTTGTTAAGTGTATGGAGAGAGGTGTTGTCCATATGGACGAAGGTTGTAATGTTGCTGAAGCTCTTTACTGTGTGGGAAGAGACATAGAAATTGGAGCTTCGCAGACTTCATGATTTGGAATGAAATTGTGACAATGAGGTATATCATTGTATCATTAATAATTAAACCGTACTAGCAAATTTTATTATGTTGTATTTGCTAACAAGAGGAAAAAAAGTCTCTTTAGAACGCCTTTAAATGCAATGGATACCATTGACAGAAAAAAACTGTGCTACTGGTTACCTTTAGTTAATAAATAAAATTAATATGTTTCAATCTGCAATTCTCATTCCTACATTCATTTTCAGGTTTTCAGATTACTGAGCTGCAGTTTGCAACCTGATTCAAGCTCAAGTTTTTCTCTTGTGGGAGTGACTCTTTCAGTAATACAGGCTGGATGTGAGCTCTCTATATTAGCACTGCTCCAATACTGTAATTTCCTCTCCATATGATTTCCTCCTTGTCTATCTTCTGTCTTGTCTACTCTCCAGAAACCCCAGATTTTTTTCTCCCCTTTCTTCACTAATAGGGAGTGGGGCAACAAAGAGAGCCAGCAGAATCAGGAAGTCGGATAGATTTGTAACATTCAGCACTCAGTCAGATAAAAGACTCACAGACACTCTGCAGTAGCAAAATGGTATAACATTTTTAATGAAGATTATTTAGAAAATTTCTTAACTTTGCATTTAGCTGTAAAAAGAGTGATCCAAAGGCAAAGTAATTTCCATCCTAAATCCCTAATCTATTATTAGTGCAATAATCTAAACTATTTTCTAATATACTTGCATTGAAAATCCCCTACTGTTCCAAAACTAAGCTAACAGCTATTCTATTTTATCCCCTACTTCCTGTGTGATGACGATACGTTTGAGAATCCCATTGCATGCTGGGATAGTCAACAAAGCGCTATCAGGGGGCAGGGGCTGCGATCCCTGCTACAGCGTCTGCCCCCTCCCTGAAATGATGCATCATCAGTGACGATAGTTTCAGGGGCCGGGTTAGTCCGATGTGCACGATGACAGCTCACGCTCTGTTGCCATCTCAGATGAGCAGTAATGAGATAGCAACAGAGCAGTATCAGAACCCCCACAGTGCAGAGGCCAGTGACATCACTTGCGTGGGCAGTGCTGGTCTCTTGTTATCTAAAGAGCCTTTTATGCAGTATAATTATTACCGACATTAACATTTATATAAGTGTCCATTCCCAATCATTGGCCAGTGTAACCCTTACCAACGTGCAAACGATTAACAGTAATTTGTCATTTGATTGCATCTTTTTGCAGGCATATACAGTGAAGGAAATAAGTATTTGATCCCTTGCTGATTTTGTAAGTTTGCCCACTGACAAAGACATTTACAGTCTATAATTTTAAGGGTAGGTTAATTTTAACATTGAGAGACAGAATATCAAAAATAAAATCCAGAAGATCACATTGTATAAATTATATAAATTTATTTGCATTTTGCAGTGAGAAATAAGTATTTGATCCCTCTGGCAAAAAAGACTTAATACTTGGTGGCAAAACCCTTGTTGGCAAGCACAGCAGACTTTTCTTGTAGTTGATTATGAGGTTTTGCGCACATGTCAGGAGGAATTTTGGTCCACTCCTCTTTGCTGATCATCTCTAAATCATTAAGATTTTGAGGCTGTCGCTTGGCAACTCGGAGCTTCAACTCCCTCCATAAGTTTTCTATAGGATTAAGGCTTGGAGACTGGCTAGGCCACTCCATGACCTGAATGTGCTTCTTTTTGAGCCAATCCTTTGTTGCCTTGGCTGTATGTTTTGGGTCATTGTCTTGCTGGAAGACCCAGCCATGACCCATTTATAATGTCCTGGCAGAGGGAAGGAGGTTGTCACAAAGGATTTTGCAGTACATGGCTCCATCCATTCTCCCATTGATGCGGGAAGTAGTCCTTTGCCCTTAGCAGAGAAATACCCCCAAAACATGTTTCCACCTGTAGGTCAAAGGCATTCCTCTTCCTCCAAACACGACGAGTTGAGTTAATGCCAAAGACCTCAATTTTTGTCTCATCGGACCACCGCACCTTCTCCCAATCACTCACAGAATCATCCAGGTGTTCATTGGCAAACTTCAGACGGGCCTGCACATGTGCCTTCTTGAGCAGGTTGACCTTGTGGGCACTGCAGAATTTTAAACCTTTACGGCGCAATGTGTTACTAATGGTTTTATTGGTGACTGTGGTTCCAGCTGCCTTGAGATCATTAACAAGTTCCCCCAGTGTAGTTTTAGGCTGGTCTCTCACCTTCCCATTTCTATGACTAATTTCTAACATTTACTAGGTCATCGTATTTCTACACATTGACTTTTAGAAACAGGAACACATGGGCTACTTGCACAGTGAACAAGTCTGTAGGAACATGTTCACACACCACCAAGAAACTTGAAGACACAAAAGAGCATAGTAAAACCAAAAACACTCAGTTTCAAAAAATCACAGTAATCCGCAAATGCTAGTAAAAAAATGTAAAAAACAGGGTATTTGGTTGATATGTTTTTTGCAAAAAATGTATAATAAGCTGCTCCACCAAACGTCAAGGTATACCCATATAGAGCAATCCTAACTGATGTTTGCAGTCCCTATCTGATGAATTTAAAAACCTGATCATCTGTATATTACCTGTGTGAACAGGGTTCAGAGAGGAAATGTCCATGTGGACACGCTGAGTGGAACAGCTTTTGTGCAGATAGCCCACAAGGAGTGGTGGGTAACTCCCTAGTCTTGCAGACACAAGAGAACAATTATGGAAACAGGAACACATGGGCTACTTGCACAGTGAACAAGTCTGTAGGAACATGTTCACACACCACCAAGAAACTTGAAGACACAAAAGAGCATAGTAAAACCAAAAACACTCAGTTTCAAAAAATCACAGTAATCCGCAAGTGCGGATTGACTTTTAGAGTACAATATCTGTATCGATATATTTTGTAACTTCTTCTGAAAACAGATTCAACCTGTTCTTTTTCGGTACAACAAATTGCCATAGCATTATTGTTGAACAAGAATGATGAACATGTACAAATCAGGCGATAGTATTAGATATTTTCTGTTCCAAACACCTAATTGTATATATTTATCAAGCTTTAATTTCCGGGTTTTTCAGTCTGGAAGTGGCCTAGATATGAAACTTAACAAGACCCTAAAAATAAGTAATATTTTGTTTGCTGCTTCATAGGATTTAAACTTCTTCCTTACCATTGAAATATCCTCAAGTTTTTATAGTTTGAACCAAGTGCCAATAACTTATGTTTTAATTTACTTACACTTGATAAATGTCCCTTTCCAACATACAAATGAAAGGATTCTGCTATTAAAATGTTTCATGCTTAAAATCTGCCAGTTATCAGGAACAGAAGAGAAGAATATGAGAGAAGTTAATCAGACAAGGAGGCAGCTGTGCAGAGACAGAATGTAATTAAGGCTCTATCTGGAATTACAGAATCACAGATTTATAAGAGCACTATAGCAATGAAATCCCATCAATCAGCTTGGAGTACGCAACCAATTTATTTATATAATAGTCTGATTTTGAAATGCTTTTGTGACAGGTAGAAAAAAAAAGCAAAGTCTGTTGTATCCAATCAAATAAAAAAAATTCTCATGACTAAGTCAGCTTGATATCATGAAAAGCCAAGCTTTAACTAAAGACGGATTTACCAACTAGATTAATGATTTCACTGAAAGACGTCTTGATCTAATCCTCATTTCATACTACATCAATCTCTGTTTTCTCTTTCTTTTTTTTAATTCAAGTAAATTTCCAGTATATAATCAGTAATCGGTAGTGTTGAGCGATACCTTCCGATATGCAAAGATATCGGTTATTATTATTAATCGTATGAACATATATTTAAACATCATATAAGAATACATAAATGATAAACAGTGATTGAAAAGAACAAAGGAGCAGAAATCAGAGTCGGATATCGAGATTTTCTATGTATGCAATAACATTGTCATTTCCAGTATAGAAATCATTCTTGTCACCAGTATAAGATCTGAGGGGACATTCCTCGACAATGTGCTGAATTGTTTGATGGTCAGCTCCACAGTCACAGGCAGGAGAGTCAGATTTTCCCCATTTATGCATAAGATCTGCACAGACACCAAAGTTTGTTCTGATACGATTCAAAGTGACCCAGGTTTTCCTTGGCAGATTGAAGCCTGGTGGTGGATTTTGAAAGTGAGGAAACGTTTGAGGCTCACCGTCTACTGCACTGACCCAAAGTTCACGCCATTTCTCTTCTAAATTGAAATCATGATCATACAGGGTAATTGCGGTTCGGATGGGTGGATGTCTTGATTTCAGTTGCTGTATTTGAACATCTTGGATATTTTGATGTATTGGGAGATTTTCATTATTCAATACTTTGGTGTATTCTTTAAGTAGGAGCTTTTGTCTTCTCAGATTTGCAGGTGCGATATGGGTCAAGACAGGTAACCAGTGGATGGGCGTAGGTCTGATAGCACCAGAAATTATGCGCATAGAGTTGTTCAACTGATTGTCGATTGCATTCACATGACAACTATTCAGCCATACTGGAGCACAATATACTGCGGTAGAGTACACCAAGGCAAGGGTAGACGTTCGCAAGACAGGTGTGGAGGAACCCCAGGAGGATCCGCAGAGTTTCTGAATAATATTGTTGCGTGCTTTCAGTTTCTGTGCTGTCTTTTCCAAGTGAGATTTGAAGGTTAGGCTTCTATCAAGGATTATGCCTAAATACTTGGGATTGAAGTTGTATTGAAGGTATCGGTATCGGATTGGCCGATATCCAAAAAATATCGGATATCACCGATACCCGATACCAATGCATATCAATGGGACACAAAATATCGGAATGGTTCCCAGGGTCTGAAGGAGAGGAAACTCTCCTTCAGGCCCTGGGATCCATATTCATGTATAAAATAAAGAATAAAAATAAAAAATATTGATATACTCACCCCTCCGATGGCCCCGGCTCTCACCGGTCCAAGCATCTGCCTCCGTTCCTAAGAATGCAGAGTGAAGGACCTTCGATGACGTCGCGGCTTGTGATTGGTCGCGTTACCGCTCATGTGACCGCTCACGCGACCAATCACAAGCCGCGAAGTCATCGAAGGTCCTTCACTCCCTGCATTCTTAGGAACGGAGGCACCGCTAAGAGCCAGGGTCCGCCGGAGGGGTGAGTATATCAATATTTTTTATTTTTATTATTAATTTTTTACATGAATATGGATCCCAGGGCCTGAAGGAGAGTCTCCTCTCCTCCAGACCCTGGGAACCATACGCACCGCACACTTCCGATTCAGATTTCCGATATCGCAAAAATATCGGAACTCGGTATCGGAATTCCGATACAGCAAATATCGGCCGATACCCGATATTTGCAGTATCGGAATGCTCAACACTAGTAATCGGTGATCTTTACACAGATTCCCCAATATGTCAATTTTAAATTTAAATTCGTAATATGCAAAAGAAAAACCTTCACGTTCAGGACCTTCATGACCTTTACTTTCTTATGGACCAGTAAGGGATCATTCACACATCAGTGTTTGCAGTACATGTGCTGTCCATGTTTTTCACGTTCTGTGGAACGCCCGTCAGGGCCGTGGGGTACTCGATACCGGGTCCAGTACTTAAAGGGATGTGTCACGGTGGCGGCGACCCGGTCCATGGCCCTGGGTGCCCATGTTAAAGGGACGGTCTTTAAAGGGATTTGTAAAATAATAAATGTTCGTGATGTCACCTGTGGTATTCGGTCAGAGGTGACCGACGCTGCTTAAAGGGGTCCTCTGGGGTGATGTTATGGCAGCCAGATGGCACAACTTCCCACAGGTGAAGTAGGTCCCCAGGCTCCCGGTGAATAGATGGAGGATGGTGAGTGGTGCAGTAAAGAACGAAGGACACAGTTGTGCAGTCTTTTTACCTGGTTTACTGATGGTAGCAGGTAGCCACAGTCCAGGGCACCAGATCACAGGACAGGCAGAGTCCGGCCGGCTTAGAAGCGAGTTCAGAGTCTAGCTTTATCAGGTGGAGTTAAAAGCCTTCCTTTTAGCGCTGTGTTGTTATAGTCCCTTACTGCCTATGGCTTTGTAGCAAGGTCTTCTCAGTTATCTCTGTCCTTTGTGTAAGTGGGACACACACCCATATGACAGGTGACTCGAGCCTTTTTACAGGGTCTCTATCATGACCCGGGCTCTATGTGTGACTGTGTCTCCTGGGTGTTAGGGCAAACAGGTGATGTATAATCCAGCTGTCCTGTCGGTTTCTGCTATGTGTCTTAGGCTACTTTCACACTTGCGTTGTTTGGCCTCCGTCGCAATGCGTCGTTTTGGAGAAAAAACGCATCCTGCAAAGTTGCCCGTAGGATGAGTTTTTTCTCCATAGACTTGTATTACCGACGCATCGCGACGTATGGACACACGTTCCATACGTCGTGCACTGGATGCGTCGGTATTTGGCAGACCGCCGTAGCGAAAAAACGTTCAAGGGAACGTTTTTTGTACGTCGGGTCCTGCATTTTGAACTGCGCAGGCGCAGCGGAACTCCACCCCCTCCTCCCTGGGACTTCACAATGGGCAGTGGACGCGTTGAAACACTGTGTCCGCTGCCCATGTTGTGCAAAAAATCACCACTGTCCGTCGGTACGTTGCGCCGAAGCTTTGTGACGGCCCCGTACTGACGGAAGTGTGAAAGAAGCCTTAGAGTCCCACAAAAGCCTTGGTCTTCTGTCTACCGGTGTCTGCGCTCAATCAGGGATTGAGCCCAGTCGCAGCTATTCTCCTTTGTTGTCACTCTCCTGTGCTTCACTCTCCGGCACGTTAGCTAAAGGCTGTTCTTCCTTCTGTATCTCGCTATCTAGGAGCTACAGCACCTCAGTTTGTACGGCCCCTCACCCGTCCTTCTGCCTCCGACTGCTGTCCGGCACCAACTGACTAAATGTTCCCAACTGCCTAGCAACTGACTCCTCCTCCCGACCAAAGAGAGAGCAGCTCCCCTGATTTTGGATGTAGAGCTCCCTCTTCTGGCCTGAAGTCAGAATGGTGTTGTGTGTGCTAATTACCTGTCAAAAAGGAATTTTCCATCGCTTCCAAAGCGTGACATCACTCTCCCTGTGAGGAAAGCAATGCCACTGTGATAACTAGGACCCTGGGGCGTCACATCTGCACACTGACATATTATATTCTATGGGTCTATATATATGATGTTTTTTTTCTGACAAACAGTCCACATAAAAATAACTAAATGTCCCACTTTGGTTTGACTTGTGGATCAAATTCACATTTTCAAGTGAATGGGTTTGCAAAAAAAAAACAAAACAGCACGTGGCTGCCAACTTAGCTGCTTCCATGTATTGTCCTCTTTTCACTGACTGTTTTCCAGGAGAGGCTTTGGAAACTCTCAGCAGGTTTTTTTTTGTTTTTGCTTACAAGAAAAACTTATGACACACCGATCATAAAAAAAAGACAATCAGGCCAAAAAGAGATGAAAACAGTATCACCACACAGATGAAAAAGTGATAACACAAAATGAAGTTTGAGTTCTACCGACATGAACACTTGACACTCTGCTCTTCGTATAATTGCATTTATGTATGAAATCACAAAAAATGAACCCTAAAGTCAAGTGATGGGCTCCAAGGTCAGCACCTGCCAGCATGTGTGGCCTAGTTTTGTGTCAGAGCCTTGGGCAGCCGGAACATCATCTTGTACACAGCCCACTGTGTAAAAGCATTTCTAAAACATTTCAGTGTAGACTTTTTTTCACAAAATTATATTTAACCCCTTAAGCCCCAAGGGTGGTTTGCACGTTAATGACCGGGCCAGTTTTTACAATTCTGACCACTGTCCCTTTATGAGGTTATAACTCTGGAACGCTTCAACGGATCTTGGCGATTCTGACAATGTTTTCTCGTGACATATTGTACTTCATGATAGTGGTAAAATTTCTTCGATATAACTTGCGTTTACTTGTGACAAAAACGGAAATTTGGCAAAAAATTTGAAAATGTAGCAATTTTCCAACTTTGAATTTTTATGCCCTTAAATCACAGATATGTCACAAAAAATAATTAATAAGTAACATTTCCCACATGTCTACTTTACATCAGCACAATTTTGGAACCAAAATTTTTTTCTGTTAGGGAGTTATAAGGGTTAAAGGGTTGACCAGCAATTTCTCATTTTTACAACACCAATATTGTTTAGGGACCACATCACATTTGAAGTCATTTTGAGGGGTCTATATGATAGAAAATAACCAAGTGTGACACCATTCTAAAAACTGCACCCCTCAAGGTGCTCAAAACCACTTTCAAGAAGTTTATTAACCCTTCAGGTGTTTTACAGGAATTTTTGGAATGTTAAAAAAAAAAATGAACATTTAACTTTTTTTCACAAAAAATTTCCTTCAGCTCCAATTTGTTTTATTTTACCAAGGGTAACAGGAAAAAATGGACCCCAAAAGTTGTACAATTTGTCCTGAGTACGCTGATACCCCATATGTGGGGGTAAACCACTGTTTGGGTGCATGGCAGAGCTCAGAAGGGAAGGAGCGCCGTTTGACTTTTCAATGCAAAATTGACTGGAATTGAGATGGGACGCCATGTTGCGTTTGGAGAGCCCCTGATGTGCCTAAACATTGAAACCCCCCACAACTGACACCATTTTGGAAAGCAGACCCCCTAAGGAACTTATCTAGATGTGTGGTGAGCACTTTGACCCACCAAGTGCTTCAGAGAAGTTTATAATGCAGAGCCGTCAAAATAAAAAATCATATTTTTCACAAATATGATCTTTTCGCCCCCAATTTTTTATTTTCCCAATGGTAAGATAAGAAATTGGACCCCTAAAGTTGTTGTGCCATTTGTTCTGAGTACGCTGATACCTCATATGTGGGGGTAAACCATTGTTTGGGTGCATGGCAGAGCTCGGAAGGGAAAGAGCGCTGTTTGACTTTTCAATGCAAAATTGACTGGAATTGAGATGGGACGCCATGTTGCGTTTGGAGAGGCCCTGATGTGCCTAATCATTGATACCCCCCACAAGTGACACCATTTTGGAAAGTAGACCCCCTAAGGAACTTATCTAGATGTGTGGTGAGCACTTTAACCCACCAAGTGCTTCACAGAAGTTTATAATGCAGAGCCGTAAAAATAAAAAATCATATTTTTTCACAAATATGATGTTTTCGCCCCCAATTTTTTATTTTCCCAAGGGTAAGAGAAGAAATTGGACACCAAACGTTGTTGTGCCATTTGTCCTGAGTACGCCGATACCCCATATGTGGGGGTAAACCACTGTTTGGGCGCATGGCAGAGCTCAGAAGGGAAGGAGCGCCATTTGACATTTCAATGCAAAATTGACTGGAATTGAGATGGGTCACCATGTCACGTTTGGAGAGCCCCTGATGTGCCTAAACATTGAAACCCCCCCACAAGTGACACCATTTTGGAAAGGAGACCCCTTAAGGAACTTAACTAGATGTGTTTTGACAGCTTTGAACCCCCAAGCGTTTCACTACAGTTTATAACGCAGAGCCGTGAAAATAAAAATTCTTTTTTTTTTCACAAAAATTATTTTTTAGCCCAAAGTTTTGTATTTTCCCAAGGGTAACAGGAGAAATTCGACCCCAAAAGTTGTTATTCAATTTGTCCTGAGTACACTGATACCCCATATGTGGGGGGGAACCACCGTTTGGGCGCATAGTAGAGCTCAGAAGGGAAAGAGCGCCATTTGGAATGCAGACTTAGTGTCAGGACTCTGAACATTTTTTATTACCTTTTGTGCAATCACAAAAAGGTGCATAATAACGCATAAGTACAGTACAAAAGGAGAAAAACTCCTCCAAGTTAAACAAGGTTTAAATGGCGATGCATCTACGCCATATATAAATCAGATAGTCCCTATTAAAACCACTGATATAAAAAGGAACAGTCTCACCTCAGTCTTTTGTCAATCATATCGAGGGAAAGTGATCCTTAGACACTTGGTGTCAAAAGCATGAGGGAGGCAAATAATATTAAATCCATACATTACCCCACATCGATCACCATAAGGTCATGTTACCCCAGGATTTACGCTTCCCAGGGAGTCACCAGGATCAGGAGCTGGATGCAACGCAAAATACTCTAGCACAGACTGAAGGCTGGGGTGGAGTTTTATAGCAGGAAGACACAGTGCACATGAGACCAAAGACGCCATCTTGGAAAAGGGCAGTAATGCACGAAAGGTAATAAAAATGTTCAAAGTCCTGACAACAATCATGGTGGTAGTTGATCGCCTGAGTAAAGCTGCTCACTTTGTTCCGTGCACCGGCCTCCCCTCAGCTAAAGATACAGTGAACTTGGTTATACAGAATGTCTTTCGGTTGCATAGGGTCCCGGATGAGATCATCTCTGACCGTGGAGTACAGTTCACTTCAAGATTCTGGAAGGGGTTTTGCTCTGCACTCAATATTAATGTCTGTCTTTCTTCCATTTACCATCCCCAGACAAAATGGTCAGACTGAGCGTACCAACCAGACGCTGGAACAATATCTAAGATGCTATGTCAGCCATCTCCAGGATGATTGGTTGGAGTTGCTGCCGTTAGCCGAATTTTCATATAACAATTCTCAGAGCGCCTCCACTAAATTTACACCTTTCTTTGCCAATCTGGGTTATCATCCGTGTATCTTACCTAGGTCTCCAATTAATTGTCCGGTTCCGGCAGTGGAGGAAAGGCTGACTGCGATGAGGCAAAATCTGGAGGTTCTGAAGGAATCCCTGACCACAGCTCAAGATCGTTATAAGAGATGGGCTGATAGATTCCGTAAACCTGCACCCATGTTCAAGGTAGGAGATTCCGTGTGGTTAGCAACTAAGAATCTGAAGTTAAACGTTCCTTCACAAAAACCTGGACAGAAATTCATTGGCCCTTTCAAGATCAACGGTATTGTGAGCTCTGTGACCTGCCGGCTGAAGCTGCCTAGGACTATGAAGGTACACACAGTTTTTCATGTATCTTTACTAAAGCCTGTATCTCCTAATACCTTCCAGGGACGTGTTGTGTCACCTCCGCAGCCTGTGGTGATTGATGGGCAAGAACAATTTGTGGTGGAGGAAATTATTGATTCCAGGATTCGCAGGAATCGGCTCCAATATCTGATAAGATGGCAGAGATATCCCCCTGAGGAAGACTCTTGGAAACCTGTGGAAAACATCAATGCCCAACAGAAGATTTCTCATTTTCATCAGAGATTCCCTGAGAAACCAGGTCCAGAATCGTCCTGAGACCGCTTCTAAGGAGGGAGTAATGTCAGGACTCTGAACATTTTTTATTACCTTTTGTGCATTACTGCCCTTTTCCAAGATGGCGTCTTTGGTCTCATGTGCACTGTGTCTTCCTGCTATAAAACTCCACCCCAGCCTTCAGTCTGTGCTAGAGTATTCTGCCTTGCATCGAGCTCCTGTCCCTTGTGACTCCCTGGCTATATACCTGCGCCTGTGAACCTGTGTGGTGATCCTGCTACTCTGCTCTGAGTTCCTGCTGCATACACCAGTTTCCAGTAATCCTCCTTCATCTGCTGCTTGTGTTTTCTTCCATCTGCATTTGTTGGACATGTAAGCTTAGGCTTTTATTTATATCCGTATGTACATTTTTGTACATTTCTATATAATTTTAAACATTTTCACTGATAGGGACCATACAACTCCCAGTTGGGGAGAATTTTAATTCTAATTTTAATAAATTTAATAAAATTAATTAAATAAATTCTGCTTTTTGAATAGGTATAAAATTTTAATTCACCCTCTAACTCCTTAAAAATTAACTGTTGCCTCTTGGTTTACTATCATAGGGTTAATCAGCTCCTAGTATGTGTAACTGAGGGCTTACATCCTTGCTTGGCCTCTGGGGTGAGATTGGGGGCGTGGCTTCGCCTGCACAGAACATATATGAAGGACGGCGAGTTGAGGGACCGTAACCCTGATGAAGAAGAGCGTAGCTCTTTGAAACGTGTTGGTTGGTCTATTCACATTCCTTTGAGCACTACAGCGCTCCTTCCTTAGTGTGACGTCACAGGTAGGCAGAGCTTAGCGACCATTTTCATTCCTATCCCGCGCTGTATCCAGGGACACCTTTATGCTACACTATCTGCATGTTACAATCCTATAGCGCGGCATCTTTTTAGTATTATATGTTGGACATGTAAGCTGTTGCTGCTCTGCAAAAACCTGAGACTATTACCCAGGCCTCCCTGGTTGAGCTAAGATATTATTTGAACTGCCTTATAAGCATAGCTATCTGTGTTTGGACTAAACAATGACTTATTCGTGTCAAGTATCCTCAAGAATAATTATGCTTCATAGACTTTCTGCGTGATTGCATTTTCCTCTGAAGTTCCCTATAGACTGTTAAGCTGCATTTAATATTTACACCAAGTGTTGTGGACTTGAGTTTCTCTCTGCACCTGTTTGAATCACCGTGTGATAATATAGACTTTTTGATAATATAGACTTTACCACTTATAAAACTGTGTCCTGTAGTTGTCTTGTTCCACGCAGAGTCTCCTGAGTTATCCCCTATAATTATTACACTTAGATGGATTCGTCTGAAGGCATCACGTTGCATTTGCAGAGCCCCTGATGCACCTAAACAGTAGAAATCCCCCACAAGTGACCCCATATTGGAAACTAGACCCCCCAAGGAACTTATCTAGATGTGTTGTGAAAACTTTGAACCCCCAAGTGTTTCACTACAGCTTATAACACAGAGCCGTGAAAATAAAATCATTTTTTTTCCACAAAAAATATTTTTTAGCCCCCTATTTTGTATTTTTCCAAGGGTAACAGGAGAAATTGGACCCCAAAAGTTGTTGTCCAATTTGTCCTGAGTACGCTGATACACCATATGTGGGGGAGAACCACCGTTTGGGCGCATGGCAGAGCTCGGAAGGGAAAGAGCGCCATTTGGAATGCTGACTTAGATGGATTGGTCTGCAGGCGTCACGTTGCATTTGCAGATCCCCTGATGCACCTAAACAGTAGAAATCCCCCACAAGTGACCCCATATTGGAAACTAGACCCCCCATGGAACTTATCTAGATGTGTTGTGAAAACTTTGAACCCCCAAGTGTTTCACTACAGCTTATAACACAGAGCCGTAAAAATAAAAAATAATTTATTTCCAAAAAAATTATTTTTTAGCCCCGTTTTGTATTTTTCAAAGGGAAACAGGAGAAATTGGACCCCAAAAGTTGTTGTCCAATTTGTCCTGAGTAGGCTGATACCCCACATGTGGGGGGAACCACCGTTTGGGCGCATGGCAGAGCTCGGAAGGGAAGGAGCGCCATTTGGAATGCAGACTTAGATGGATCGGTCTGCAGGTGTCACGTTGCATTTGCAGAGCCCCTGATGCATCTAAACAGTAGAAATCCCCCACAAGTGACCCCATATTGGAAACTAGACCCCACAAGGAACTTATCTAGATGTGTTGTGAGAATTTTGAACCACCAAGTGTTTCACTACAGTTTATAACGCAGAGTCATAAAAATAAAAATTATTTTTTTTCCCACAAAAATGTTTTTTTAGCCCACAAAATTTTTATTTTCCCAAGGGTAACAAGCGAAATTGGACCCCAATAGTTGTTGTCCAATTTGTCCTGAGTATGCTGATACCCCATATGTTGGGGTAAACCCTTGTTTCGGCACACGGAGGAGCTCAGAAGGGAAGGAGCACTGTTTTACTTTTTCAACGCAGAATTGGCTGGAATTGAGATCGGACGCCATGTCACGTTTGGAGAGTCCTGATGTGCTTAAACAGTGGAAACCCCCAATTCTAACTGAAACCCTATCCCAAACACACCCCTAACCCTAATCCCAACCATAACCCTAACCACACCCCTAACCCTGACACACCCCTAACCCTAATCCCAAGCGTAAATGTAATCCAAACCCTAACTTTAGCCCCAACCCTAACTTTATCCCCAAACCTAACCCTAACTTTAGCCCCAACCCTAACTCAAACTTTAGCCCCAACCCTAACCCTAACTTTAGCCCCAACCCTAACTGTAGCCCTAACCCTAACTTTAGCCCCAACCCTAACTTTAGCCCCAGCCCTAACCCTAACTTTAGCCCCAGCCAGGGCCGTATTTAGAGTTTCTGCTGCCCTAGGCACTTTTCGTGCTGCCTCCCCCATTGGCGAGTATAACTAATGCAGACACTATCGGCAGTGACTTAGGCTACTTTCACATCAGCGATTTTTGACATTTGCGGCAGATCCGGCAGTTTTTCCGCATCCCTAACGGATCACTTATGGCAACACTGTGTTCGGCCTCATTCATTCCCTATGGGACTTGCGGCACTTGCGGTTTTGTTGCGATCCGGCAAATGCGGTACTTGCAGCAACAGGAAAAAAAAATGCTGCTAGCATTGTTTTTTTTTTGTCTTGCCTCAAGTGCCGCACATGTCCACAAGTCCCATAGGGAATGAATGAGGCCGAACACAGAGTTGCCGGCTCGTAAGTGATATGTTACGCGACAGATGCGGAAAAACTGCAGTGTCTGCCGCGAACGGAGAAAATCGCTGATGTGAAAGTAGCCTTAGCAAACCTTTCCATTAGTTGTCATGTGAGAATCTGGTGGATCTCATACACCGTACATGGTCAGTTGATTCTGCCACGGTTGCACGGTTTGGCTGACAGATTTTTAAGGGCAACCTGTCAGTCGATTCATACTACCAAAACCACGGGCAGCATCAGTCAGACTGCAAACAGGGACGTTTATCTCTGCAATGCTCGGACGTTTCAGAGAGAATAGTGTGAAGAGCTGGATGGGTAATTTAGTGAGAGAACGGACTAATCTGTTGCTATCGTCTGTGGGCTTCTCACTCCATGTCTCTAGATCAGGGGTGGGCAATTTATTTCCCCGAGGGGCCAGATGAAAGACCATGACTGTTGTGGAGCATGAAATAGCATGAAAATAATTCTACTCAATATTAATTAGTATTAATTGTATCACTTAATATTGAGAATTAAGTATGCTGACACCCGCTATATATCTTTAAACCCCCCACAGCCCCTTATATACAGCATGAGCCCCACACAGCCTCCCCATATACAGCATGAGCCCCACACAGCCTCCCCATATACAGCATGAGACCCACACAACCTCCCCATATACAGCATGAGACCAGCCTCTCATCTCCTCAGCAGCCTCCCCTCTCCAGCCTCTCATCCCCTCTCCTCAGCAGCCTCCCCTCTCCAGCCTCTCATCCCCTCTCCTCAGCAGCCTCCCCTCACCAGCCTCTCATCCCCTCTCCTCAGCAGCCTCCCCTCACCAGCCTCTCATCCCCTCTCCTCAGCAGCCTCCCCTCACCAGCCTCTCATCCCCTCTCCTCAGCAGCCTCCCCTCACCAGCCTCTCATCCCCTCTCCTCAGCAGCCTCCCCTCACCAGCCTCTCATCCCCTCTCCTCAGCAGCCTCCCCTCACCAGCCTCTCATCCCCTCTCCTCAGCAGCCTCCCCTCACCAGCCTCTCATCTCCTCCCCTCACCAGCCTCTCATCCCCTCTCCTCAGCAGCCTCCCCACACCAGCCTCTCATCTCCTCTCCTTACCAGCCTCTCCTCTCCTTACCAGCCTCTCCTCTCCAGCCTCTCATCTCCTTTCCAGCCTCTCATCTCCTTTCCAGCCCCTCATCTCCTCTCCTCACCAGCCTCTCATCTCCTTTCCAGCCTCTCATCTCCTCTCCTTACCAGCCTCTCCTCACCAGCCTCTCCTCTCCTTACCAGCCTCTCCTCCTTTCCAGCCTCTCCTCTCCTTACCAGCCTCTCCTCTCCTTTCCAGCCTCTCATCTCCTCTCCTCAGCAGCCTCCCCACACCAGCCTCTCATCTCCTCTCCTCACCAGCCTCTCCTCTCCTTACCAGCCTCTCCTCTCCTCAGCAGCCTCTCCTCTCCTCAGCAGCCTCCCAACACCAGCCTCTCATCTCCTTTCCAGCCTCTCATCTCCTCTCCAGCCTCTCATCTCCTTTCCAGTCTCTCATCTCTCCTCACCAGCCTCTCATCTCCTCACCAGCCTCTCCTCTCCTTACCAGCCTCTCCTCTCCTTACCAGCCTCTCCTCTCCAGCCTCTCCTTTCCTCTCCAGCCTCTCCTCTCCTCACCAGCCTCTCCTCTCCTCACCAGCCTCTCCTCTGCTCACCAGCCTCTCATCTCCTCTCCTTTCCAGCCTCTCATCTCCTCTCCTTTCCAGCCTCTCATCTCCTCTCCTTTCCAGCCTCTCATCTCCTCTCCAGCCTCTCCTCTCCTGCCTCTCCTCTCCTTACCAGCCTCTCCTCTCCTTACCAGCCTCTCATCTCCTCTCCTTACCAGCCTCTCCTCACCAGCCTCTCATCTCCTCTCCTCAGAAGCCTCCCCACACCAGCCTCTCATCTCCTCTCCTTTCCAGCCTCTCATCTCTCCTCAGAAGCCTCCCCACACCTGCCTCTCATCTCCTCTCCTTTCCAGCCTCTCATCTCCTCAG
The DNA here is from genome assembly GCF_051348905.1 of Ranitomeya variabilis. Taxonomy (NCBI): domain Eukaryota; kingdom Metazoa; phylum Chordata; class Amphibia; order Anura; family Dendrobatidae; genus Ranitomeya; species Ranitomeya variabilis. The sequence continues at coordinate 130,327,808 of NC_135237.1, forward strand.
CAGCCTCCCCCACCAGCCTCTCATCTCCTCTCCTTACCAGCCTCTCATCTCCTCCCCTTACCAGCCTCCCCTCTCCTCACTCATCAGCTGACTCCCGTCTCCTCTCTCATCTCACTCCTCTCTGCAGCTTCCTCTGAGTCCTCACACACTGCCCGCCTCCTCTCCCTGCTCACCGCCGACTTCAGTATCTTCTCCCACAAACATGTCCGTCCTGCTTCTCTACAAAAAAGCAAAATGTCTTCCAGCTTGAAACGTGTAAATCCCCACAATCTGTGTCTCCCCTGTATGTGCATGCTGAGACTTATAGTGCCACAGCAGCTGAGACAGGACGGAAGGGCTCTTACCTGCAGACAGCAGCCGTGGACCTTAGCAGGGTCCCCCCTCTGACAGGCAACATCTGAGGGGGCAGACAAGCACAGAGGTGAGACCCCCAATATCACCAGACCCCCCTGATGCTCCCTGTACAAACCCCCCAGTCACCTTCTCACCACATGGGGGACAGTACTGGCAGAGCACAAGAAGTGCAGCACTGAAACACTTCCCCCGCAGATGACACAGAAAGGTTCCTTGTTACCGAGGAGACAGGAAATCCTCGGGCTGACAGCAGTTAACTCCTTACTGTCTGTGCCATCACCTGCGGAGTATTCCTGAGGGCTCTCACACCTCCAGTCTGCTCCAGTGCTCCTACATAAGAGCGCGCAGCGTGTCACATGACCCGCGTCAGGACCGTGATACACTTGGGCCTGCTGCTTAAAGGTACAGCACCCATTTCTGCCCCATACAGTAGTCAGGGCTGTAATGCCCTGATGGCGGCCCTGCGCCCGAGACCCCCTCCCCCCGCAGCAGCCAAGACTGAGGTGGGTGGGTGGGGCCAGGGGTGAACCTAGCCTCTATGCTGCCTGAGGCGAACTGCAAAATGGCGCCCCCCCCCCCATAGTAAAATCAGTATAAATAAATCTGGTTTACTCTTTACTTACATTCAATTTACATTACATTTACTCTTTACATGCAACTCGGTAGTTTGAAGTCACATAGAGTGCAGAAATATGTCTACAGCCCTGAACACCCCTTTAATTGCTACGTACTGTAGATCTGTATCCAGATGTACGATAAATATTAGTGATTGCAGGGGCCTTCACCATTTCACCCCCACTAATCACAGGCTGCAGTGGTCGTACTATTATGTACAGCAAATGACTGTGAGGTCAGTGATTGGCTGCAGCGGTCATGTAAATAATGCACAGGTCGACATCACTTTTGGTACCAGAGGGGAACACCGACACGAATGAGAATCACTAAATAATGTAATAGGGGGTTTTCAATTTTATTTTTTAAGACCATCCCTTACTCTTTTGAAAATTTGGCAAAATAAGAGAAAATTAAAGCCCACAACTGTCAGGTGACTGGCACAGGCCCCCCTTCAGAGAAGCGTCTAAGGCTATGTGCACACATTGCGGATCCGCCGCTGTGGGTCCGCAGCGGTTTCCCATGCGTTTACAGTACAATGTAAACCTATGGAAAACGGAATCCGCAGTGCACATGCTGCGGAAAAATCGTGCGGAAACGCTGCGGTTTACATTCCGCAGCGTGTCAATTCTTTGTGCGGTTTCTGCAGCGGTTTACACCTGCTCCATAATGGGAATCTGTAGGTGTAAAACCGCAGGTGAAATCCGCACAAAAAAAAAAAAAAACACAGTAAATCCGCGGTAAAACGCAGTGCCTTTTACCTGCGGATTTCTGAAATCCTCTGCGGAAAAATCCGCAGCCCTCAAAAATACGTGTGCACATAGCCTCACAGTCACCTGACCGCTGCAGTTAATCACAGGTTTTATCTGTTCTGTGACATCCAGATGGTGCAGTCATCACTTCCAGAACCGCTGTCGACCACCAGAGAGGTCTGTGGCTGAATTCCCGGGGGTGACAGGAGGGCAATATCTCTCTGTGTAGGATTTATTTTAAATAAACTAGTATGTATATACTGTATATTTCCCCATCTCAGACAACCCCTTTAATGCCAGGCAGGATACAATACAAACATAACACATCCTCTTCTATTTACCTTCATGGTCACACAGTCTCCTGCTGCCTGCGGCTCCTGTGCTTAGCTGGTGTATACCAAAGAGGGCACACAGCAGGCAGCCAGGGGGGACTGGTACCATTGTCATATTAAGGAAGCAATTTATGACGTGGGATTTACCCTGCTGGCATCACTGCTATATTCTAGTGACAGTGACAAGCGCATAATACCAGGGGCATAGGAGAATAGATGGGGGCACGAGAGAACAGAGGGGGGGGGACAAGAGAACAGAGGGGGAGGGGGAACGAGAGAATAGATGGGGGCACGAGAGAACAGAGGGGGGGGGGGCACGAGAGAATTACAGTGACGGTTGCGCACTCTAATTGTGAATATAGGGGAACCTCAGAATATGACTGCTCTGTTATTGAAAATAAATCTATATACAAAAACAACCATTGATTTTACCGCCATATTGTGACAATATGCAACTTTGATGGTCGCAATACTGTGAGTACCCCTATAACAATACAATAATGCTGAAGTGCCCACTTTACATGTAATAAGTCCCTCATGTACTGCTCCATTATACACAGTATGGTGAGCTCAAAGCTTCCATATACACTGTATAAGGCCCCCACAGCTCCCCTATACCCCGTATGATGATTCTATAACTCCCCTATACACCATATGATGTTCCCACTGCTTCCCTATTTACACAGTATAATGCTGACAGATCTCCACTATAGAAAGTATAATGCCCCCCAGAGCTCCACTATATACAGTGTAATGGGCCAACAGCTCCCATATGCACAATATGCCTTCACAGTTCCCTATACACAGTATGGTGGGTCCACAGCTCCCTTCTAAACAGTATGATGTCCCTCACAGTTCTCCTGTACACAGTATGATGGACCCGCAGCTCCCTTATGCACAGTATGATGTGGCTACAGCTCCCGTATACACAGTATGATGGGGCCACAGCTCCCGTATACACAGTATGATGGGGCCACAGCTCCCGTATACACAGTATGATGGGCCCGCAGCTCCCTTATACACAGTATGAGCCCGCAGCTCCCTTATACACAGTATGATGGACTCACAGCTCCCTTATACACAGTATGATGGGCCCGCAGCTTCCTTATACACAGTATGATGGGCCCGCAGCTCCCTTATACACAGTATGATGGGCCCGCAGCTCCCTTACCACAGTATGATGGGCCCGCAGCTCCCTTATACACAGTATGATGGGCCCGCAGCTCCCTTATACACAGTATGATGGGCCCGCAGCTTCCTGTCATGATTTGGCAGTCTGCAGTCACATAAAGTGACTGCAGACATTTATTCCAAACCTTTATCAACTTTATAGTATTAAATTGCTTATTATTAAATTATTAAAGCACCACTCTAGCAGGGTTTTTTTCCACCGTTGGAGTGGTGCTTTAAGCGCAGGTCCCCATTCCCAGTCATTTACTCATCCTCCGGCGTAGTCACTAATTTGTGGCACTGCTGCAGTGCCGCTGCTCAAACCTGTGAGCGCAGCTTCTGACTGGCCAGAAGTGAGAAGCTATGTCACAAGCGCTCAATGTAAGACTATGAGGCTATGTGCACACGTTGCGGATTCGTATGCGGATTTTTCCCGCACCGTTTTTGCAAAATCCACAGGTAAAATGTGCTGCGTTTTACATGCGTATTTACCGCGGATTTCCTGCGTTTTTTGTGAGGATTTCGCCTGCGTTTTTACACCTGCAGATTCCTATACAGGAGCAGGTGTAAAATGCTGCAGAATCCGCACAAAGAATGGTGCAGAAAATACAAAGCAGCGTTTCCGTGTGGTATTTTCAACACCATGGGTACTGCGGATTTGGTTTTCCATAGGTTTACATGGTACTGTACACCGCATGGAAAACTGCTACGAATCCGCAGCCAAATCCGCACCGTGTGCACACAGCCTGACAGTGAGAAAGAGGCCAGAACGAGGCTCTCACAGACTTACATTGATTAGTGACCTCTGCGCTGCTCCATGAAACACTGGAGCCTCGGACAGGTCACAAACTGCAGGAGACGGAGCCGAGCAGAGACTAAAACAGAGGAAAACGCCAGAAGGTGAGTATCAGACAGGGAGCAGGGGACGGGGATTGTCAGCACCGCTCCAGCAGTGAAATAAATAATAATGCTGCAGTGGTGCTGTAAATGTGATGCAGCTCCTGGTTACTGTATGGGGGCTCCTAATACTAATACTCATAAAAGACCCAGGTGGTACGTATCAAAAGCCCCCCCCCCCCCCATCTCCAGCCCCTCCAGACAGCAAATATTACATGTGATGGAGCGCATATAATATCATAACAAAACATTATAATATTCAGCCCCAATACCCCCATCATCTCACATCCACCCCTCGGTGCCCTGTGCCCCTCACCCACCTTCAGCCCCCACAACACCCCCATGGTCTCACATTTACCCCCCAGTGCCCTGCCTCCCCTCCCCCACTTCAGTACCCAATACCCCCATCATCTTTCATCCACCCCATCAGTACCCTGTCCCCCTCACCCACTTTCAGCGCCCACAACACCCCCATAGTCTCACATTTACCCCCCAGTGCCCTGTCTCACTCCCCCACAATATCCCCATGCTCTCACATCCACCCCCTCAGTACCCTGTCCCCCCTCACCCACAATACCCCAATGGTCTCACATTCACATCACAGTGACATACCTGAATTTAATAAGCCTAAAATGTTCCATCCCCAGCACTTACTGATAACTTTGCAGACAGGACCAGGAAGTGTCTAGGTGAAATGCAACATGTGGGCACTAGGACCCAGAGTGCCTGAGCCAATCCCAGCGTGCACAGAGGGAAGAACTGCAGCCGGGGAAAAGCTTCATGATCAGGTCAGAAGGGGCGAAACCATTCACTGCAGGAGGGAGACTGCAGCCGGCCACTGTGCTAGCAGCCTGCAGAGTCTCCGTCAGATGAGAGCAGAGCAGACATCATACTGCTCTGCTCCTATGCTGTGTTCTGTATGTCACAGAAGTGGCCCTGGCTCCCGGTGGGCCCCTTCATGTGACAGAGCCCGGGGCGATGGCCCCCTCCAGTCGCTACGCTACTGTGTAGCAGGCAAGCAGCCACAGTCCCCGCCCACAGGCTGTGCTTAGTTCGTTCAATCACAAGTAGCTCGTCTTCCTGGCTGGGGCTGCTCACCTCTTCCCCATCCCGGCCCTCAGTACTTAACTTATAACCGGACAAGTTTGTGTGAGGAGGCAGCACCGCGCCCGGCATCCCCGCCGCCTCCTGCTGGTGACACAGCCTCATGTTTATGGCTAGTACCCGGCACATCTGATCTGGCTGCAGGGGGGCTGCGCTGCCGCCCCGTTTTGAGGGACTGGATGCCGCTAGAGGCGAAGTGCTCAACTCACCTTATTATAGCGGCGCCCCTGGTTGGGGCGACCCCGGACTTTAAAAAAAAAATAAAAAAAAAATTTTTTTTTTTCTTAAACTTGCTCAGGTGCCGCCCCCTGCATTGTCCCCGCCCTAGGCACGTGCCCTCGAGTGCCTAGTGGCAAATACGGCCCTGGCCCCAGCCCTAACTGTAGCCCTAACCCTAACTGTAGCCCTAACCCTAGCCCTAACCCCAACCCTAGCCCCAACCCTAGCCCTAACCCTAGACCTAACCCTAACCCTAATGGGAAAATGGAAATAAATACATTTTTTACATTTTTTGTTTTTCCCAAACTAAGGTGGTGATGAAGGGGGGTTTGATTTACTTTTATAGCGGGTTTTTTAGCGGATTTTTATGATTGACAGCTGTCACACACTAAAAGACGCTTTTTATTGCAAAAAATATTTTTTGCATTATCACATTTTCAGAGCTATAATTTTTCCATATTTTGGTCCACAGAGTCATGTGAGGTCTTGTTTTTTGCGGGACGAATTGACATTTTTATTGGTAACATTTTTGGGCACGTGACATTTTTTGATCGCTTTTTATTCCGATTTTTGTGAGGCAGAATGACCAAAAACCAGCTATTAATGAATTTCTTTTGGGGGGGGCATTTATACCGTTCCACGTTTGGTAAAATGGATAAAGCAGTTTTATTCTTCGGGTCAGTACGATTACAGCGATACCTCATTTACATCATTTTTTTAGGTTTTGGCGCTTTTATACGATAAAAACTATTTTATAGAAAAAATATTTTTGCATCGCTATATTCTGAGGACTATAACTTTTTATTTTTTTGCTGATGATGCTGTGTGGCAGCTCATTTTTTGCGGGACAAGATGACGTTTTCAGCGGTACAATGGTTATTTAAATCCGTCTTTTTGACCGCGTGTTATTCCACTTTTTGTTCGGCGGTATGATAATAAAGCGTTTTTGCCTCGTTTTTTTTTTTTTACGGTGTTCACTGAAGGGGTTAACTAGTGGGATAGTTTTATAGGTTGGGTCGTTACGGACGTGGCGATACTAAATATGTGTACTTTTACTGTTTTTTTTATTATTTAGATAAAGAAATGTATTTATGGGAACAATATATATATTTTTTTCTTTATTTAGGAATTTTTTTTTATTTTTTTTTTACACATTTAAAAATAATTTTTTTTACTTTGTCCCAGGGGGGACATCACAGTATAGTGACAGATCGCTGGTCTGACACTTTGCAGAGCACTGTGTCAGATCAGCGATCTGACGTGCCCTGCTCCTGGCTTACCAGCGCCTGCTCTGAGCAGGCACTTGGTAAGCCACCTCCCTGCAGGACCCGGAAGTAGCCCCGTGGCCATTTTGGATCCGGGGCTTGCAGGGAGGAGACGCTCGGTACAAGGTGAGCACATCGCCTTGTACCGATCTTCTCAGGGAAGCATGCAGGGAGCCCCCTCCCTGCGCGATGCTTCCCTGTACCGCCGGAACACTGCAATCATGTTTGATCGCAGTGTGCCGGGGGTTAATGTCCGTGACCGCTCCTGGCACATAGTGCCGGATGTCAGCTGCGACAGTCAGCTGACACCCGGCCGCGATCGGCCACGCTCCCCCCGTGAGCGCGGCCGATCACATATGACGTACTATCCCGTCACTGGGAATTAAGTCCCAGGTCACATCGACGGGATAGTACGTCATATGGGATTACGGGGTTAAAGGGAGCCTGTCAGCAGGATTGTGCACAGTAACCTACAGACAGTGTCAGGTCGGCGCTGTTACACTGATTACAATGATAACTTGGGTGATGAAATCCATCTTGTGATTGTTATTTAATCTTTATTTTCAGTTTTGAGTTAATGATATGCCCGTGCCCCGGGGCGGCCTGTGGGGGGTCTTCATGTGGTGCTCTGATTAGATATTCATGTGACCTCCCCCTAGTTTGCATATTGAATATCTGTACATAATGAAGAAAAAAAGCAAAAACCCTTCTGCAGGCAGGTGCGCAGTAGCAGCTATCGGTGTGTACAGAGGTAATCCGATAGCTGATATTGTGCAGGCGCCGGAGGTGCCATCTTGCTCGAGAAGAAAGAAAAAAATTCCTCCTCCAAGATGGCACCTTCTTTTTTACTGTATATTTCTAAGCAATTTTGCAGATGAGTATTTCATATATAGATTTTTTTATGCTTTTTTCCCTTTTTTCCCATTTTCTATGGCAGTAATGCAGTTTCATTGTTCTAGAGTAATCATTCTTGGTAAGTCATGGTGCAACCTTTATCGTTTTTCAAGTTATATGCTTATTATATGTTATATTTTTTTTAACAAGTTCAATATATGGCAAAACTGACCTGGCAATTTGATTCCCCAGGTCAGTACAAGTACGCAGCTACCAAACATGTATAGTTTTTTTTTTTGTTTGTTTGTTTTTTATTTAAGTGATGAAACAAATTCAGAAATTTGTAAAAAAGAAAATGTACTTTTGTGGGCATTTTCCAAGACCCATAATGTTCTCATTTTTCAGGATCTGTTGTAGTGTGAGGGCTTATTTTTTGCGCCATGAACTGACATTTTTACTGATACCATTTTGGGTAAGATACAAGGTTTTGATTGCCTTTTATTGCATTTTATTGAATGTTGTGGTGACCACAGGCCAGCATTCACAAGAGGACCATGATGATAGGCACGGATGTCTTCAGCAGACCCTGGCTGTCATGACTACCCACTTGTGCCCCACAATCACTTGATGGGTGCATCGATGGGTGGGATCAATGACGTGCTTCCTCTCTGCAGATGTTAAATGCCACTGTCAGTGATTGACAGTGGCATTTAGCTGGTTAACAGCCACTGGTGAATCTCGGATCTATCCGTAGCTGTTAGAGGTACTGGATGGCTGATCAAATCAGCTATCAACTGCGGGAAAAAAAAAAAAAAGATTTATGTATTCTGTACAAAATATTTACGAATGAATGGAAAAACTGTACTTGTGTTCTACAGGGATGATGGAGAGTTTAATGATTCAAAGAAATAAAATAAGTGAACAATTAAATAAGAATGTACATGAGATAATGGCTAGCCTAGAAAATTTTAAGCTTTATGGGGACTTTGAGAAATTCAATTGATCTGTCACCTGTCAGTGTGTTGAAATTTGAAAGTGACATGATTGAAAAAGAAGCCTCAAAATATAGAAGGGATAAATTACCTATTAAGAATATATTATCCAATAATATATTGTTCAAGAGAAATAATTAAACGTAGTTTTTCCACATTGTATCTACAAAGGACCAAGTCAGGGAGAGACCCAAATTAAAAAGGTACATATATGGTATCAAGCATTAACATATAAGGTTGTTATATCATTTTTGGAATACACAAAGCAAAAATATAAAAAGAAGGAACACACTATTAAACATGAGGTGGGCCCATACAGAGTGGGAGAAATCCTATGACACATCTCACCAGCAAAACAGTTAATTAATTTTTTGTTCAACCCACAAGACTGTGTTCACTTAATGATGCCAGTAATGTAAAGTAACACATCCATTCTTACACTTCATGAAGTTTTTCTTTTATTTGAATCTTCAATTATCTATAATATAATGCTAGGAGCGTCACTCTGTCCAAAGCCTTTATAGACTGTGCAAGCGCAACGTGCCTGCGCAGTCTGGACCCCACAGAGATACGCATCAGGGGATGAGGACTGTGGCCCAGGAGATCGCGGTATGCGTAAGCACTGAATGCATACCGCGATCTCCGGCACAACAACTTATCTATCCGGTATTGCTGCGGGGTCTCTTCGGTCCGGAGGCCGGGACATGAATCGTCCGTCGGAAATGGCGCATGCGTATAGCGCACTTCAGGCACCATTTTGTAAGCTACACATCCGGGGATGAAGATTGTGGCCCAGGAGGGTGGTGGCACCAGAATCGGCGCCTGCGCTGTCCGCGCTTTCCGGCGCCATTTTTATACTGAATCTATATGTATAAAATATGTCAGCGGAGCAATCCAGCCACTTTCTACTGAATATACGTCAGCGCAGCAAGTCAGTGACTTTTTACTGCACATGACAGAATGGGGGTGCAGGATGGGAGCAGCACATGACAGAATGAGGGCGCAGGATGGGAGCAGCACAATATAGAATGGGGGCACAGGATGGGAGCAGCACATGACAGAATGGGGGCGCAGGATGGGAGCCGCATGACAGGATGGGGACACAGGATGAGAGCACCACATAAAAGGATGGGGACGCAGAATTGGAGTAGCACATACCAGGATGGGGGCAGCGCACATACCAGAATGGGGGAGCAGGATGGGAGCAGCACATGACAGCATGGGGGTTCAAGATGGAAGCACGACATGACAGGATGGGGGCGCAGGATGGGAGCACCATATGACATGATTAGGGCGCAGGATGGGAGCACATGACAGGATTGGGGCACAGGATGGAAGTGTAGCGCCCCCACTGCCGCAGGGCCGAGGGGTACCCGGTACCGGGCCTCTAAGTCTCTGCTCTGGGGTTGTCACGGTGGCTAGGCCCGGTCCCTGACCCTGCTGAGGGGCGTACAGTAAATAATAGATGTGGATGGTGGTGGTGGTGCGGTGCAGTAAATAATGAGGACACCAGGTTGCAGTCTCTTTACCTCTTTACTGAAGGTCTCTGCGTCCTCAGTCCGGAATACGGTTCACCAGGCTGCGCAAGTCCGGCCGGTCCGATGGCACCTCCAGAGTTCTCTTTGCAGGTGGAAATCTGTGCCTTCCTGCTAGCGCTATGTGTTGTGGTCCTCCCCTGCTGTGCTTACGGGATAGTCCCCACAACTGTTGTGTCTGTTTCTCGTGTTCCCTCACAACAACTCGATTAGATGATGTTCTGCTAATCCTCCGTCCCTCCCGGTGTTATGGTTGGGACGCACCCGTATGACGGGTAGGCTCGGAGCTTTTCCGGGACCCTAGAGTCGCCCCTCTCCACAGGTTGCCCCCTATATCTGCATAGGTGATTTGGGTGAGACAGCCCGCCTATGACTGACTGTCCTGCCGTTGGTTTGAAGTATTGCCTGAAGCTGAATATAGTAATACTTCCTCGGCGTTCCGGCCGCCGGTTGTGCGCCTCAGTAGGATGTTGCCTCGGTCTTACAGCACGACTCCTACTGGTATTCTCCTTCTTGCTTTGATCTCGTTTCTCACTCAGCACAATATATCTCGCTTCTGTTCCTTTCTTAGGGCACTGCCGCTATGCTGAGCAGGCACGGTCCCGTGACGTTCTTTCTTGTTGCCAGGCCTCTGTCAGGGTCCCAAACCTGACAGGGACCCTACCGAATCTTCCCCACAACACCCCCTGCCACAAGGTGTTGCCTGGTTCCAACCCAGTCAGCTTTCTGTCTAACTTCCTGCCTGACCCCCAGTTTTCCCACACGGTGAGGAGTGGCCTAATAAATAGCACCCTTAGCTCCCCCTGGAGGCCCGACTGTGAAATGTATTGGTGTATGTGATACCTGGTCAGATGAACTCCTTCAGTGCCATCAGACGTACCATAGCCCCCCTTAGCGGCGGAGCCACAGTACTGCAATGACCAGGACTCTGGGGCGCTGCACTCCCCCCGGTTAAATCCAGTACTCCGGGACTGGGAAGAAAACAACAATACATGTCAGCAAAAAGACATACAATTTTTGTGAGTGCAATAACAATAAGCAGATTTGAACAGAGCTTCCCTTTATGGGAGGTGAGGACACTTGAACGTTACAAACATGGTTAAATACTTTTAAATAACTTTTCTTACCCAACCGGGTATTCTACTAAGTGCAAAATTTTTAAACATTAATTCAACATTGCCTTTAAGGATGTACACTCTAAATCCACTAAAGACCTTCTTATAACACATTATAAGGCTTGAGCAACTGTGCTACATTCTCCTACTTTACGTCTGCAGGACCGCCTGTCCTACCGGCTCCAGACTTACTGCCTCTCCTTTCTATTACAGGACCGCTCCTTTCCGCCCGAGCCTACTGTCCTTCCACTACTATACACAGTATAGAACATGTTTTTCTTTCAGTTTGAGATCACTGAGCCATCTCTATATGGCTCCTAAGAGGACTCACCACTAACCCCTACGGGTTCACTTCCTGTCCTCATCCTTCTATTAACATTATTGAACATTTCTTACAATCAACTAATTGGTTACATTTAACTTTCACATATCAACATTATTACTTCTTCTTTCAAAGCATCATCATTCCTTAAGTGCTATCGATGAACATCCCCTTTAAGAGGGGACCAAGTCTCTATGAGGTAGTGCAACTTCTCAAGCTGCAAATCCGTATGCAGCTAGGACTCCAATACAAGTTCCAAGAATCGTATCTTCGCAAAGAGTCCGTCTTTTATATAAAACCAGTAGAGGGCACCTTTAAGAAGGTGCAACTATGTACAAGGAGTTTGTATCATGCATTGTTCATGATTCAGCAGTTTCTTAGTAATGGAACAAAAGGTAGAAAAACAACCAAAAAGCAGAAACAATAGGGATCCCGGGTCAACAAAGGGATCCCTTTAAGAGTTAACCCTGGACGGGTTTGAGCAGCATAGCAGAAAAACAATGAACTATTTACATATTATGCAGAGTTTTAAGATCTTACTCTTGTGATGCGGAAGGTGGTTTTCTTCCGGGCCTCTCCAGACCAACGGGTCGCGCTGCCGATCCAAGGAGTGGTTCCTGCCCCAGCAGTGACAGGATCCCTCGCCGTGATGCTCTTCTCACTGATGGGCCGGCACGCCCCCAAGGTACGTGGTGGGTCCGGGTTCCCCGCTGCTCCGCAGGGACAGGTTCCGTTGCCTTTTCAGCAGGAGGTTCGGCTTCCGATGTTCCTGCAGCGGCCTGGAGTGCGACGCACCGCTGGACGCCCCGAGCTATCCAGCCAGCTTCACCTGTTTCCCTCCTCCACCTGGTGTAGGTTACAGCGTCACCTGGCTCCAGGTCGCGAGTGAACCTTCCTCCGCAGGGCTCCACTTCCTCCCGGTCTACACGGACCTGTAGCGGCTCCCCGATCTCCTGTATAACTCCCCTTCCGTGTCGGGAGTTAAAGGACACCACTACACCCCAGTGTGACGGCGGGGTTTCTTCTACGCTGGTCAGGTCAATCTGGGCTGCAGGCTGGGGCCGGCTCCGCCACGCCGTCATCAAGTGCCGCAGGTGTTCGGCCTCCGGCAAGATCCTCATGCCCTGTGTCTGCAGCGTACCTTCAGCCGCGGCCGGGTTGGGAGGAGCCGGGGACACCGGAGACAGGTGGACCTCCGTGGGCTGGCCCAGCCGAGCGAGCACGCGGGCATCAGCCTCCAAGCGGCGTGCTATCTGTCTGGCCTCGGCTGCGGCCACACACTCCTCGGACATCTGCCAGTTAGGTCGACCCATCGGTGGTTCCGTGAGGGCCAGTCCCCGCAACGATGGCGTCTCCGAGGCTGTGTCCGGTGATGCGGCTCCATGCCGAGTCAGGTCATCCCCACGCGGTGCTCCCGGCGTCGCCATCTTTATCTCCTCCCCAGCGTCTTCTTCCCGCGGTCTCTTTCGTGGGCGGCCCCGTCTCCATGGTCTCCACCCTCCAAACAGGATCAGGAGGCGGACCTCGGCTGTTGACGGACACGTCCTCAGGACACAGAAATATTTAGACTGGGCGGCCATTGTCGTTCGCGCTCTCCAGCTTGTCCACGCCTACTCCACGCCCCTCTTCTTCTCCTGCGCTCTCCTCAGCGCTGTAATGGCGGCGGATTTTGGCGGCAAGTGACACAGCACAGTCTTTGCAATAAAGTACAGTCCAAGCACAATAAATCACAGTCCCAAGGCACACATGACCTGATTCTTCAGGCTTAAGTAGATCCTGTTCGTGACGCCAAGTTGTAGCGCCCCCACTGCCGCAGGGCCGAGGGGTACCCGGTACCGGGCCTCTAAGTCTCTGCTCTGGGATTGTCACGGTGGCTAGGCCCGGTCCGTGACCCTGCTGAGGGGCGTACAGTAAATAATAGATGTGGATGGTGGTGGTGGTGCGGTGCAGTAAATAATGAGGACACCAGGTTGCAGTCTCTTTACCTATTTACTGAAGGTCTCTGCGTCCTCAGTCCGGAATACGGTTCACCAGGCTGCGCAAGTCCGGCCGGTCCGATGGCACCTCCAGAGTTCTCTTTGCAGGTGGAAATCTGTGCCTTCCTGCTAGCGCTATGTGTTGTGGTCCTCCCCTGCTGTGCTTACGGGATAGTCCCCACAACTGTTGTGTCTGTTTCTCGTGTTCCCTCACAACAACTCGATTAGATGATGTTCTGCTAATCCTCCGTCCCTCCCGGTGTTATGGTTGGGACGCACCCGTATGACGGGTAGGCTCGGAGCTTTTCCGGGACCCTAGAGTCGCCCCTCTCCACAGGTTGCCCCCTATATCTGCATAGGTGATTTGGGTGAGACAGCCCGCCTATGACTGACTGTCCTGCCGTTGGTTTGAAGTATTGCCTGAAGCTGAATATAGTAATACTTCCTCGGCGTTCCGGCCGCCGGTTGTGCGCCTCAGTAGGATGTTGCCTCGGTCTTACAGCACGACTCCTACTGGTATTCTCCTTCTTGCTTTGATCTCGTTTCTCACTCAGCACAATATATCTCGCTTCTGTTCCTTTCTTAGGGCACCGCCGCTATGCTGAGCAGGCACGGTCCCGTGACGTTCTTTCTTGTTGCCAGGCCTCTGTCAGGGTCCCAAACCTGACAGGGACCCTACCGAATCTTCCCCACAACACCCCCTGCCACAAGGTGTTGCCTGGTTCCAACCCAGTCAGCTTTCTGTCTAACTTCCTGCCTGACCCCCAGTTTTCCCACACGGTGAGGAGTGGCCTAATAAATAGCACCCTTAGCTCCCCCTGGAGGCCCGACTGTGAAATGTATTGGTGTATGTGATACCTGGTCAGATGAACTCCTTCAGTGCCATCAGACGTACCATAGCCCCCCTTAGCGGCGGAGCCACAGTACTGCAACGACCAGGACTCTGGGGCACTGCAGAAGCACATGACAGGATGAGGGCACAGGAAGAGAGTAGCACATGACAAGATGGAGGCACACAAAACAGGATGATAGCACAGGATGGGGCTGCACATGACAGGAAGGGGGCGCAGGATGGGAGCAGCATGTAACAGGATGGGGGCACAAGATGGTATCAGCACATGACAAAATTAGGGCGCAGGATTGAAGCAGTACATACCAGGATGGAGATCATATACCAATATAAATGCTCACCACCCGGGTGTAGAATGGGTTCAATAGCTAGTGTATATACAGTATATTAATATTTAACACTATAATCGAGGTGAGAGGCTAGTCTCTTACCACCTTCCATTGGGGAAATATGTTTAGAACTGCCCACACTATCCATACAGGACAGTTCTGTGAACGTGGTTGTGGAACCACTGTGCCTCAGACCACGGAGAGCCTGGAGGGGCGTGACTAAGCAAGCACCGGACTGTTCACTAGAGCCTCTGATGGTGAGATTAGACTTGACTACTGATGCACGCCAGGTGCCACTCGAGGACAGACCAACGGAAGCTCGGCAGCTGGACAAGGAAGGACAGACTGGATGCTGCGGCAGAGTTCGTATCAGAGTGCAGCAGGTAGAGTTTGTATCAGAGTGCAGCAGGCAGGAGCTGCACCAGAGTGCAGCAGGCAGGAGCTGCACCAGAGTGCAGCAAGGACTGGTGCGCAACCTTACGTAACTTAGACTGCAGAACAGGAAGGTTGCTCAGGCACTTCCCCAGTGGGGAGGACCAATATATACATACTGCTCCACAGCCATTGGCTGGGGAGGAAATAGCAAGTGCACACGCTGGCCCTTTAAGAGGGCGGGAGCGTGAGTGCGCTTGCTCTAAGGACATAGCTAGAGACCCAGCTGGAAGCTCTGCTGGAAGCATGTGGCGCACGAGAAAGGTGAGAACCGGTCACAGCACGGGTGAGTGAAGTGACACGCCAGAGACCCTGCCTGTCAGAGCAGGGATCCGGCATAGTGCTAACAAGTTCACACATTAATCAGGCTACTGGTGAAGTTATTTTTAGATTCATGAATTCCACCCCAGCTGAGTCCCGGGTCCAACTCATTAGGTTTGGTACCACTGAAAATTACTAGTGATGAGCGAATATACTCGTTACTCAAAATTTCCAGAGCACGCTCAGGGGTCCTCCGAGTATTCTTTAGTGACCGGAGATTTAGTTTTCTTCGCTACAGCTGAATGATTTACATCTGTTAGCCAGCATAAGTACATGTGGGGGTTGCCTGGTTGCTAGATGACAGAAGTAAATCATTCAGCTGCGGTGAAGAAAACTAAAAACACTAAAAAATACTCGGAGGACACCCGAGCATGCTCGGGAAATCTCGAGTAACGAGTATATTCACTCATCACTAAAAATTACCCACTTTCTTAAGCTGTCAGGAGCAAAAAAATGAGTAAGCGAAAGAGAGCATGAAGGGGAGGAAAATATAGAAGTAAAACAAAATGGCCCCTTAAAAGAATAAGGGCGGTCTAACCCAAAATTTCAACCTCTCCAATTATTCTTTGAATAGTGATGAATCAAAATTATTCAAGTAGGGAATCAGATTTTGCCCCATATCTCATCGCAATGATATCACCCACTCTTAGATTTATAAACTGCAAATTGGTGAAATAAATAATGATCTAGAGTACAAACAAGTGTATTTAAGACATAAATCCTCTTTCTACGTTCTGCAAAGCAGAGACACATTCTTGTAGACTTTTTTTAACTTTGATTTCAAAGGACCTAACAATGTCAGCCAAAAATCCCCTCACCCCTTGTGAGGAATAACTTAAATTTGGTGGAGAAGAAAACTCTGCAGAACAATTCTGTTTTATTTATCAGAATTCAGAAATGCAGATAAGAGAGGAGGGGTAGTAATCACAGTAAAACAGGACTACCTTGAGGAAGCCTATCGCATCTTGTCAGATGAAAACTACTATATACAACTAGATGGTGGCCCGATTCTAACGCATCGGGTATTCTAAAATATGTATGTAGTTTATTTATGAAGTTTTCAGAATAATGCAATTTATACAAAGGATTCGGCCGGCCACATCGTGGTATGTGTTAAAGAGGGGGGCCCACTGAGACTCTTTCGCCCGGGGTCCTCAAAAACCTGGAGCCGGCCCTGGCTTCACTGATTGGTCATGCCCGGCCATGAATTTGAACACCACGCTTCGCTAATTGGTCCCGGCCGGGCATGACCAATCAGTGAAGCCAGGGCCGGCTCCAGGTTTTTGAGGGCCCCGGGCGAAAGAGTCTCAGTGGGCCCCCCTCTTTAACACATACCACGATTCATGACGCACAGATACAGCAGAGAAATATAGCACAGCCAAGTAGCGAATAACACAGCCCATGTAGTATATAACACTGCCCACGTAGTATATAGCACGGCCATATAGTATATAACACAGCCCACGTAGTATATAACACAGCCACATAGTATATAGTACAGCCACGTAGTATATTGCCCAGCCACGTAGTATATAGCACAGCCCACGTAGTAAATAGCACAGACACGTAGTATATTGCCCAGACACATAGTATATTGCCCAGACACGTAGTATATTGCCCAGCCACGTAGTATATAGCACAGACAGGTAGTATATTGCCCAGCTACATAGTATATTGCCCAGCCATGTAGTATATTGCCCAGTCACGTAGTATATTGCCCAGCCACGTAGTATATTGCCCAGCCACGTAGTATATAGCACAGTCCACGTAGTCAATAGCACAGACACGTAGTATATTGCCCAGACACGTAGTATATTGCCCAGACACGTAGTATATTGCCCAGCCACATAGTATATAGCACAGACACGTAGTATATTGCAAAGCCACGTAGTATATTGTCCAGCCACGTAGTATATAGAACAGACAGGTAGTATATTGCCCAGCCACATAGTATATTGCCCAGCCATGTAGTATATTGCCCAGTCACGTAGTATATTGCCCAGCCACGTAGTATATTGCCCAGCCACATAGTATATAGCACAGACACGTAGTATATTGCCCAGCCACGTAGTATATTGCCCAGCCACATAGTATAAAGCACAGACACGTAGTATATTGCCCAGCCACGTAGTATATAGCACAGACACGTAGTATATTGCAAAGCCACGTAGTATATTGTCCAGCCACGTAGTATATAGAACAGACAGGTAGTATATTGCCCAGCCACATAGTATATTGCCCAGCCATGTAGTATATTGCCCAGTCACGTAGTATATTGCCCAGCCACGTAGTATATTGCCCAGCCACATAGTATATAGCACAGACACGTAGTATATTGCCCAGCCACGTAGTATATTGCCCAGCCACATAGTATAAAGCACAGACACGTAGTATATTGCCCAGCCACGTAATATATTGCACAGCCACATAGTATATAGCACAGAGACGTGGTATATAACACTGCCCATGCAGTATATAACCCAGGCCACGTAGTATAGAGCACAGCAATGAAGTATATTGCCCAGCCACGTAATATATACCACAGACACGTAGTATATAGCACAGCCCACATAGTATATAGCACAGAGATGTAGTATATAACACAGCCCGCGCAGTATCTAACACAGCCCTTGTAGTATATAGCAATGTGGGCACCATATCCCTGTTAAAAAAAAAAAATTAAAATAAAAATAGTTATATACTCACCTTCCGTCGGCCCCCGAATCCAACCCAGGCATTGGACGCAATGCATGGACCGGACCGTCGCGAGGAGCGGGAAAGGCCTGGGCTGGATACGGGGGCCGACAGAAGGTGAGTATATAATGATTTTTTATTTTTTTATTATTTTTAACATTAGATCTTTTCCCTATTGATGCTGCATAGGCAGCATCAATAGCAAAAAGTTGGTCACACAGGGATAATAGCAGTGTTAACGGAGTGCGTTACACCGTGGCATAACGCGGTCCGTTAATGCTGCCATTAACCCTGTGTGAGCACTGACTGGAGGGGAGTATGGAGCGGGCACTGACGGCAGGAGAGTAGGGAGCGGCCATTTCGCGGCCACACTGTGCCCATAGCTGATTGGTCACGGTCAAATGGCCACGACCAATCAGCGACTTGGGATTTTCGTGACAGACAGACAGACGGAAGTGACCCTTAGACAATTATATAGTAGATTACATGAAGATCTGTCTGCGATATATTAACAAACATTCAATTTACTTATCAAAACAGCCTATGAGTTAAAATGTATCAATTAACTATTAATGACAGTGTGGGAATAATCATAGGAAGATGGTGAAACGCAAAACAAAAACTGAGCAAATCTGCAGCAAATCCCCAAACATTTTTATACATGCATTTTTGCTGCAGATTTCACTGACTCAATTGAAGTCAATGGGTGCAGGAACGCTGCAAAAATGCAAAGAGAATTGACATGCTGCTGAAAAAAACGCATTGCAATAATTAAGGAAAATAACTGATCATGTGCACAATGCATAAACGCATGTGCAAAAATGCATAAAAAACGCACTGTGTGCACATAGCCTAAAGCAGCCCCAAAGGAGTATAATGCAGTCCCCATAGAATATAATGCACTCCCATAGGAATATAATGCAGCCCCAGAGGAATATAATGCAGCTTCCCATAGAATGTAAATTCAGCCCTATAGGAATATAATGCAGTCCCCCTCATAGGAGTATAGTTCAGCCCCATATTCATCCAATATTATGGCCACCATTTACTCACTGATTTAAAATAAAAACTACAATACTCACCTCTTCATTCTTCATTCGCCGGCTGCAGGGCATCTCCGCACCTCAGCAGCTCCACTGCCCGCAATGGCGTCATTGTGCCTGATGTGTGAAAGGCAGAGGAGGATGATTGGAGAGGGAGCTCTCTCCTCCATTGCTTTCAACTGTATCGGCTTCAATGATGCCAATGTCACCTCTTACAATATATGCATGGATATTTCACTTTGAAACAGAAAAAGTCTCTTCAGGATGAGGAAGGATATGGCTCACTCATAAAATTAGACAATTGTGAACCTTAATACAAAGGATTACAGGCAGAACAGATGGGTTCTTCCATACATTTCATTCTAAACATAATGGAAATACAGTTTAATTAACAATCAAACCCATGGTGGGAATAAATAAGTCATTCGCCATCTGTCCGAGGTACAGCATAAGTACAGTGCAGTCAGAAAGGGGTTAATTCATGACTTCGGTAGGACTTACACAAGATGTCTGAACAGTAACATGAACGCGCACAGATTTTTGTTTTATACATGAACATCGTTTATGCTGCTATTCTGCATTGTGGAATTATTTTCATTAAATCTCACAACTGGTTACGTCAGAAAGATCTCTATGTAAATGGTCTACACTCATTTCATATCCATTACTAGAAAATGGGGAGCCGATAAAGGAGCTGCTCCCATATGGGACCTTCCAGTATTGAGGGAAGTCATATCCATTATTAGAAAACTAGATGGTGGCCCGATTCTAACGCATCGGGTATTCTAGAATATGCATGTCCACGTAGTATATTGCACAGCCCACGTAGTATATTGCCCAGTGACGTAGTATATTGCCTAGTGACGTAGTATATTGCCCAGCCACGTAGTATATTGCCCAGTTACGTAGTATACAGCACAGAGCCACGTAGTATATTGCCCAGCCACATAGTATATTGCCCAGCCACATAGTATATTGCCCAGTTACGTAGTATATTGCCCAGTGATGTAGTATATTGCCCAGCCACGTAGTATATTGCCCAGTTACGTAGTATATTGCCCAGTGACGTAGTATACAGCACAGAGCCACGTAGTATATTGCCCAGTGACGTAGTATACAGCACAGAGCCACGTAGTATATTGCCCAGCCACGTAGTATGTTGCCCAGTGACGTAGTATACAGCACAGAGCCACGTAGTATATTGCCCAGCCACGTAGTATATTGCCCAGTCACGTAGTATATTGCCCAGCTACGTAGTATATTGCCCAGTCACGTATGTCACAGGTTAAAAAATAAAAAATAAACATATACTCACCTTCCGAGGGCCCCTTGTAGTCCTGTCGCCTGTGTGTGGTGCACGCGGCAGCTTCCGGTCCCAGGGTTGGTATGAGCGCAGGACCTGTGATGACGTCGCGGTCACATGACCGTGACGTCATGGTAGGTCCTTGTCGCGCAGCCGCGCAGGGCCTGTGATGACATCGCGGTCACATGACCGTGACGTCATGGCAGGTCCTTCTCGCATACCATCCTTGCCACCGGAACCTGCCGCTTGCATGAAGCGGTCACCGGAGCGTCGCGAGGAGCGGGAAAGGCGGCGGAAGGTGAGTATATAATGATTTTTTATTTTTTTTATTATTTTTCACATTAGATCTTTTTACTATTGACGCTGCATAGGCAGCATCAATAGTAAAAACTTGGTGACACAGGGTTAATAGCGGCGGTAACGGAGTGAGTTACCCGCGGAATAACGCGGTCTGTTACCGCTGGCATTAACCCTGTGTGAGCGGTGACTGCGGGGAGTATGCGGGCGCCGGGCACTGACTGCAGGGGAGTAGGGAGGGACTAATCGGACTGTGGCCGTCGCTGATTGGTCGCGGCAGCCATGACAGGCAGCTGGCGGGACCAATCAGCGACTTGGATTCCATGACAGACAGAGGCCACGACCAATGAATATCCGTGACAAACAGGACAGACAGAAGGACAGACAGAAAGATAGAAGTGACCCTTAGACAATTATATAGTAGATGGGGAGCTGATAAAGGAGCGTCTATCATATGGGACCTTCTTGTATGGAGGGAAGTCTCTGTAGAACCTCAAGCTGATCACATAGCCAACCACCTTGTCTCAGGGGGTCTTATAATGTAGGAGAAGCTGGTGCAAGGAGGGTCAGTTTCTTTAAATTAGTGCACAGCACCAACATGATAGCAAAGTGTCTGTAGTTTAGACTGGACTGAAATTCCAAGAAACAAAAACCTGACCAGCACCTCCTAACAGGAAAAGCAAGTGTGAACAAGTGCAAGCTGCAGTGACTGTGCTATATACAAACCAAAGAGTGCAGCAGCAGCACACTGAGTATGCTAAGATGTGTGCAAACATAGAATATGGAAAATCTAAACTGCATTACAGCTATATAGAATACACTTAGAACATGAAGGTACTTAGCACAAAAACTGTCCAATTCCTGTGTGCCCGTAACACTTGCTTTTTCTGTTACGCTGTACGGATCAGCTGTTATTTTGTAGTGTACATTTGGAAGCAGAGGCGTAGCTAGGGTTTTAGTTCAGTGGGGTCGAAGCTTCTGAGTGGGCCCCTAACCAGGTAACCTTGATTACAACTGGGTGACGCACCCTAATAATGGAGGAGAACCTCAGCAGATGACAGTGATGTTACTGAAAATAATCTCTATATAAAGACCAACATGGATATTACCGCCATAGTGTCGGTGGTAGATACAAGCCCTACAGAACATAGATCACTACACAGTTACAGATAATGACTTACCGCTGACGTTCTTTCTGATGGAATTGTTCACTTTTCACGTCTTTTCCATCTGGCCCAGACCGACATGACAACTTCTTCCAGCCACGACTCGGCTGCAGAGAAAACAACACAGACACATTTCACGCCTCATATTTTCAGCCATCACCATCTATTCTCAACCTGCACAACCTCCTCATCCTGCTGATACCCCAATACTGAGCCACTGCTGCCGTATGTGACCCTATTACTGCACCTGCTGTGTGGTTCTCTGTGCATTCTAAATTCTAAAGCAACCCTCGATAATAAAGTAATGCCAGGTGCAAGTGCCATAGAAAACAGTGCCCATATTTTGCCCCCTAGAAAGTAATATTGTCCTGTGTGCCCCTTTAATAGTAACATTAACCTAAGTTCCCATATAACAATAAGTGCCCACTTAACATTGAATAATTTCCAGAGTTTCCTGTTGTGAATTTGGATTCTGGGCTCCCCCGGTGGCTACTGGTGGAATTGAACTTGTGACATCATCTTCCCTGTTCACCTGTTCTGATTAGATCTGGGTGTCGCTATATAACCTGGTTTCTCTGTTAGATGCTTGCCGGTCAACAATGTTATCAGAAGCCTCTCTGTGCTTGTTCCTGCTCCCAGACATCTACTAGATAAGTTGGACATTCGTCCATGTTTTGTTTTTGTATTTTGGTTCCAGTTCACAGCTGCAGTTTCGTTACTGTGTCTGGAAAGCTCTTGTTGATCAGGAATTGCCACTCTGGTATTATGAGTTAATGCCAGAGTCCTAAAGTAATTTCTGGATGTGTTTTGTTAGGGTTTTCTACTGACCATGAAAGTATGCTTTCTGTCTTCTGCTATCTAGAAAGCGGACCTCAAATTTGCTAAAACTATTTTCCTGCTGCGTTTGTTGTTTCATCTCATATCACCGCCAATATATGTGGGGGGCCTCTGTCTCCTTTTTGGGCATTTCTCTAGAGGTGAGTCAGGTCTTATATTTCCCTCTGCTAGCATTATTTAGTTCTCCGGCCGGCGCTGGGCATATAGGGATAAAAAGTAGGACATGCTACCTGGCTACTTCTAGATGATGCGGTAGGTTTAGTTCATGGTCAGTATAGTTACATCTTCCAAGAGCTTGTTCCTATTGAGGCTTATGCTAGTTCTCTGGCCATGGAGATCATGACAGTTTGACCGGCCCACTAAAGGGTTAAAATCCTTGGCTGAGAAAGGAGAGAAATAAGAAGTCTGCTGAAAATTTTTTTTTTTTTTCTCTAGTAGTTAGTGTGCTCTTAATTGGATCACTTGCCAGTCTGTCTATGCTGCAGTCTTTCTTTTTTTTCTCTCTCCTTCTAATCTTTGAATGGCTCTATGTTCACCTGTCTATAATGGATCTACAGAGTGTAACTGCAGGTTTGAATAATCTCGCCACGAAAGTACAAAGTTTGCAAGATTTTGTTGTTCATGCTCCGGTATCAGAGCCGAGAATTCCTTTGCCGGAATTCTTCTCAGGGAATAGATCTAGCTTTCAGAATTTTAGAAATAATTGTAAGTTATTTTTGTCCCTGAAATCTCGTTCTGCTGGAGACCCTGCACAGCAGGTTGGGATTGTGATTTCCTTGCTCCGCGGCGACCCTCAAGATTGGGCTTTTGCATTGGCACCAGGGGATCCTGCGTTGCGCAATGTGGATGCGTTTTTTCTGGCCTTGGGCTTGCTGTATGAGGAACCTCATTTGGAACTTCAGGCAGAAAAAACTTTGATGTCCCTATCGCAGGGGCAAGATGAAGCTGAAATTTACTGCCAAAAATTCCGTAAATGGTCTGTGCTTACTCAGTGGAATGAGTGTGCCTTGGCGGCTACTTTCAGAGAGGGTCTTTCTGATGCCATTAAGGATGTTATGGTGGGGTTCCCTGTGCCTGCAAGTCTGAATGAGTCCATGACAATGGCCATTCAGATCGATAGGCGTCTGCGGGAGCGCAAACCAGTGCACCATCTGGCGGTGTCCACTGAGAAGACGCCAGAAAACATGCAGTGTGATAGAATTCTGTCCAGAAGCGAGCGGCAGAATTTTAGACGGAAAAATGGGTTGTGTTTCTATTGTGGGGATTCTACTCATGTTATATCAGCATGCTTTAAGCGTACTAAAAAGCTTGATAAATCCGTTCCCATTGGCACTTTACAGTCTAAATTTATTTTGTCTGTGACCCTGATTTGCTCTTTGTCATCTATTACTACGGACGCCTATATCGACTCTGGCGCCGCTTTGAGTCTTATGGATTGGTCCTTTGCCAATCGTTGTGGGTATGATTTAGAGCCTTTGGAGACTCTTATTCCTCTGAAGGGGATTGACTCCACCCCATTGGCTAATAATAAACCACAATACTGGACACAAGTGACTATGTGTATTAATCCGGATCACCAGGAGACTATTCGTTTTCTGGTGCTGTATAATCTACATGATGATTTGGTGCTGGGATTGCCATGGCTGCAGTCTCACAACCCAGTCCTTGACTGGAGAGCTATGTCTGTGTTGAGCTGGGGATGTAAGGGGACTCATGGGGACGTACCTTTGGTGTCCATTTCATCATCTATTCCCTCTGAAATCCCTGAGTTCCTGTCTGATTATCGTGACGTCTTTGAAGAACCCAAGCTGGGTTCACTACCTCCGCACCGTGAGTGCGATTGTGCTATAGATTTAATTCCGGGTAGTAAATACCCAAAGGGTCGTTTATTTAATCTGTCTGTGCCTGAACATACTGCTATGCGAGAATATATAAAGGAGTCCTTGGAAAAGGGACATATTCGTCCATCGTCATCTCCCTTAGGAGCCGGTTTTTTCTTTGTGTCAAAAAAAGACGGCTCTTTGA
Source organism: Ranitomeya variabilis (assembly GCF_051348905.1). Lineage (NCBI taxonomy): Eukaryota > Metazoa > Chordata > Amphibia > Anura > Dendrobatidae > Ranitomeya > Ranitomeya variabilis. Next base: position 130,352,584 of record NC_135237.1, read on the forward strand.
GACCATGTATTGATTATCGGCTTTTGAATAAAATCACGGTTAAATATCAATACCCATTGCCGTTGCTGACTGATTTGTTTGCTCGCATAAAGGGGGCCAAGTGGTTCTCTAAGATTGATCTCCGTGGGGCGTATAATTTGGTGCGGATCAGGCAGGGGGATGAGTGGAAAACCGCATTTAATACGCCCGAGGGCCACTTTGAGTATTTGGTGATGCCTTTTGGTCTTTCTAATGCCCCTTCAGTCTTCCAGTCCTTTATGCATGATATTTTCCGCGATTTTTTGGATAAATTTATGATAGTGTATCTGGATGATATTCTGATTTTTTCGGATGATTGGGACTCTCATGTCCGGCAAGTTAAGAGGGTTTTTCAGGTTTTGCGGTCTAATTCTCTGTGTGTCAAGGGTTCTAAGTGCGTTTTTGGGGTTCAGAGAATTTCCTTTTTGGGATATATTTTTTCTCCCTCTTCCATTGAGATGGATCCTGTCAAGGTTCAAGCTATTTGTGATTGGACGCAGCCCTCTTCTCTTAAAAGTCTTCAGAAATTTTTGGGCTTTGCCAACTTTTATCGTCGATTTATTTCTGGTTTTTCGGATGTCGTTAAGCCATTGACCGATTTGACTAGACAGGGTGCTGATGTTGCTAATTGGTCCCCTGATGCTGTGGAGGCCTTTCAGGAGCTTAAGCGCCGTTTTTCTTCTGCCCCTGTGTTGCGTCAGCCTGATGTGACTCTTCCTTTTCAGGTTGAGGTCGACGCTTCTGAGATCGGGGCTGGGGCAGTGTTGTCGCAGAAAAGTTCTGACTGCGCCGTGATGAGGCCTTGTGCCTTCTTTTCCCGTAAATTTTCGCCCGCTGAGCGGAATTATGATGTTGGGAATCGGGAGCTTTTGGCCATGAAGTGGGCGTTTGAGGAGTGGCGCCATTGGCTCGAGGGGGCCAGACATCAGGTGGTGGTATTGACTGACCACAAAAATTTGATCTATCTTGAGACCGCCAGGCGCCTGAATCCTAGACAGGCGCGCTGGTCATTATTTTTCTCTCGGTTTAATTTTGTGGTATCGTACCTACCGGGTTCTAAGAATGTTAAGGCGGATGCCCTTTCTAGGAGTTTTGAGCCTGATTCACCCGGCAACTCTGACCCCACAGGTATTCTTAAGGAGGGAGTTATCTTGTCAGCCGTTTCTCCAGACCTGCGGCGGGCCTTGCAGGAGTTTCAGGCGGATAGACCGGATCGTTGTCCGCCTGATAGGTTGTTTGTTCCTGATGATTGGACCAGTAGAGTCATCTCTGAGGTACATTCTTCTGCATTGGCAGGTCATCCTGGAATTTTTGGTACCAGGGATTTGGTGGCAAGATCCTTCTGGTGGCCTTCCCTGTCACGAGATGTGCGAGGCTTTGTGCAGTCTTGTGACGTTTGTGCTCGGGCCAAGCCTTGTTGTTCTCGGGCTAGTGGATTATTGTTGCCCTTGCCTATTCCTAAGAGGCCTTGGACACACATCTCGATGGATTTTATTTCAGATCTGCCTGTTTCTCAGAAGATGTCTGTCATCTGGGTGGTGTGTGACCGTTTTTCTAAGATGGTCCATTTGGTTCCCCTGCCCAAATTGCCTTCTTCTTCCGAGTTGGTGCCCCTGTTTTTTCAAAATGTTGTTCGTTTGCATGGTATTCCTGAGAATATCGTTTCTGACAGAGGAACCCAATTTGTGTCTAGATTTTGGCGGGCATTCTGTGCTAGGATGGGCATAGATTTGTCTTTTTCGTCTGCTTTTCACCCTCAGACTAATGGCCAGACCGAGCGGACTAATCAGACCCTGGAGACATATCTGAGGTGTTTTGTGTCTGCTGACCAGGATGATTGGGTTGCTTTTTTGCCATTGGCGGAGTTCGCCCTCAATAATCGGGCCAGCTCTGCCACTTTGGTGTCCCCGTTTTTCTGTAATTCGGGGTTCCACCCTCGATTTTCCTCCGGTCAGATGGAATCCTCGGATTGTCCTGGAGTGGATGCGGTGGTGGAGAGATTGCATCATATCTGGGGGCAGGTGATGGACAATTTAAAGTTGTCCCAGGAGAAGACTCAGCTTTTTGCCAACCGTCACCGTCGTGTTGGTTCTCGGCTTTGTGTTGGAGATTTGGTGTGGTTGTCTTCTCGTTTTGTCCCTATGAGGGTCTCATCTCCTAAGTTTAAGCCTCGGTTCATCGGTCCGTATAAAATATTGGAGATTCTTAACCCTGTTTCCTTCCGTTTGGACCTCCCTGCATCCTTTTCTATTCATAACGTTTTTCATCGGTCGTTATTGCGCAGGTATGAGGCACCGGTTGTGCCTTCCGTTGAGCCTCCTGCTCCGGTGTTGGTTGAGGGTGAGTTGGAGTACGTTGTGGAAAAAATCCTAGACTCCCGTGTTTCCAGACGGAGACTCCAGTATCTGGTCAAGTGGAAGGGATACGGCCAGGAGGATAATTCTTGGGTCACTGCATCCGATGTTCATGCCTCTGATCTGGTTCGTGCCTTTCATAGGGCCCATCCTGATCGCCCTGGTGGTTCTGGTGAGGGTTCGGTGCCCCCTCCTTGAGGGGGGGGTACTGTTGTGAATTTGGATTCTGGGCTCCCCCGGTGGCTACTGGTGGAATTGAACTTGTGACATCATCTTCCCTGTTCACCTGTTCTGATTAGATCTGGGTGTCGCTATATAACCTGGTTTCTCTGTTAGATGCTTGCCGGTCAACAATGTTATCAGAAGCCTCTCTGTGCTTGTTCCTGCTCCCAGACATCTACTAGATAAGTTGGACATTCGTCCATGTTTTGTTTTTGTATTTTGGTTCCAGTTCACAGCTGCAGTTTCGTTACTGTGTCTGGAAAGCTCTTGTTGATCAGGAATTGCCACTCTGGTATTATGAGTTAATGCCAGAGTCCTAAAGTAATTTCTGGATGTGTTTTGTTAGGGTTTTCTACTGACCATGAAAGTATGCTTTCTGTCTTCTGCTATCTAGAAAGCGGACCTCAAATTTGCTAAAACTATTTTCCTGCTGCGTTTGTTGTTTCATCTCATATCACCGCCAATATATGTGGGGGGCCTCTGTCTCCTTTTTGGGCATTTCTCTAGAGGTGAGTCAGGTCTTATATTTCCCTCTGCTAGCATTATTTAGTTCTCCGGCCGGCGCTGGGCATATAGGGATAAAAAGTAGGACATGCTACCTGGCTACTTCTAGATGATGCGGTAGGTTTAGTTCATGGTCAGTATAGTTACATCTTCCAAGAGCTTGTTCCTATTGAGGCTTATGCTAGTTCTCTGGCCATGGAGATCATGACAGTTTCCCCCTGTACATCTCCCCTATACACAATATAATGCTCTTTTATACACAGTATAATGCCCCCTCACTGTATAGTACCACCCAAACAGTATACTGGCCCCTTAGTAGCCCCCAAACTGATGGCTCCAACACTATAAGATGACCCCCTCACTGTAATCTCTGTTGTGAATTCTGCTCTTGGGTTCCCTCCGGTGGTTGTTGATAGTAATGCAGTTGTCCCTGGGTTGCAATCCTGGGCAGGTGTCCCTTCTGATTGCAGCTCTGACTGGGATATTTAGGTGTGCAGGATTCATTAGCCCTTGCCAGTTGTCCATTGTTCTTGGAGGTTTTGCATCTCTGTCTGGTTCCTCCTGCCCTGCTGCCAAATCAGCCAAGATAAGTGTCTGGTTTTTGTTTCTACAGCACACATGCTGTGTGCTTTACAATTCAGTGCTATTCATGTTTTTTTCTTGTCCAGCTTAGACTGTGTTTGGATATTTTCAGTCAAGTTGGATTCTCAGGATAAGCAGATATACATTCCATGTCTTTAGTTAGATGTGGAATTTTTGTATTATCTGCTGTGGATATTTTTAGGGTTTTAATACTGACCGCTTAGTATTCTGTCCTATCCTTTCCTATTTAGATAGCGTGGCCTCTTTTGCTAAATCCTGATTTCTGCCTGCGTGTGTCTTTTCCTCTAATACTCACAGTCAATATTTGTGGGGGGCTGCCTATCCGTTGGGGTTCTGCTCTGAGGCAAGATAGAATTCCCATTTCCATCTATAGGGGTATTTAGTCCTCCGGCTGTGTCGAGGTGTCTAGGATGTGTTAGGTACACCCCACGGCTACTTCTAGTTGTGGTGTCAGTTTAGGGTTTGCGGTCAGTACAGGTTCCACCTACTCCTGAGAAAGTCCCATGCGGCTCCAAGGTCACCAGATCATAACAAATCTCCACACTGTATGATGGCCCCCTAGATAGCCTCCATATAGTAAAATGCACCAGATAGTCTTCAATATAGTATAATGCACCCCCATATGACTCCATATAGTGTAATGCACTCCCCATAGGCTTGCTCTATATTGTATAATGCACCCCTATAGGCAGACTCTATAGTATAAGGCAGCACCCCATAGGCAGACCCTGTAGTATAGGGCAGCATCCCATAGGCAGACTCTGTAGTATAAGACAGAACCCCATAGGCAGACCCTGTAGTATAAGACAGCACCCCATAGGCAGACTCTGTAGTATAAGGCAGCATCCCATAGGCAAACTCTGTAGTATAATGCAGCACCCCATAGGCAGACTCTGTAGTATAAGGCAGCACCCCATAGGCAAACCCTGTAGTATAAGGCAGCACCCCATCCCCATAGGCAGACCCTGTAGTATAAGACAGCACCCCATAGGCAGACCCTGTAGTATAGGACAGCACCCCATAGGCAGACCTTGTAGTATAAGACAGCACCCCATAAGCATACCCTGTAGTATAAAACAGCATCCCATAGGCAGACCCTGTAGTATAAGACAGCACCCCATAGGCAGACTCTGTAGTATAAGTCAGCACCCCCACAGGCAGACTCTCCCCCTGTACAGCTCCCCTATACACAGTATGATGCTCTTTTATACACAGTATAATGTCCCCTCACTGTATAGTACCACCCACACAGTATACTGGCCCCTTAGTAGCCCCCAAACTGATGGCTCCAACACTGTAAGATGACCCCCTCACTGTAATCTCCACACTGTATGATGACCCCCTAGATAGCCTCCATATAGTATAATGCACCAGATAGTCCTCAATATAGTATAATGCATCCCTGTTGTGAACTATACCTTTTGGCTCCCTCTTGTGGTCACTAGTGATTTGGCACTTGGATTGTCTTTTACCAGGTTGGTACTCACCTGCTTCGTTAGACCATGGGTGTTGCTATTTAAACTTCCTGGATTCTCAGTCCAGTGCCTGGCATCGTTGTAATCAGTTCACTTCTGTTTGCTCCTGTCTTCAGGTCCTGGTTCTTTGCAAGATAAGCTAAGTCCTGCTTTCGTACTCTTGATCATTTGCATTGTTCATATTTTTTGTCCAGCTTGTACAATATGTGATTCCTGTTATTGCTGGAAGCTCTAGGGGGGCTGATATTCTCCCCCCACACCGTCAGTCGGTTTGGGGGTTCTTGGATATTCAACGTGGATATTTTGCAGGGTTTTTTGCTGACCATATAAGTCTTCTTACTATATTCTGCTATTAGTCAGTGGGCCTCTCTTTGCTAAATCTAGTTCATTCTTACGTTTGTCTTTTCTTCTTACCTCACCGTTATTATTTGTTGGGGGCTTGTATTACTTTGGGGTCTTTTCTCTGGAGGCAAGAGAGGTCTTATTTTCCCTGATAGGGGTAGTTAGTTCTCCGGCTGGCGCGAGACGTCTAGAACCAACGTAGGCACGTTCCCTGGCTGCTGTTAGTGTTTGCGCTAGGATCAGGTATATGGTCAGCCTAGTTACCACGTCCCTATGAGCTGGTATTTATGTTTTGCAGACTTTGCTGTAATCTTTGAGGTTCCCTGCCATTGGAACCATAACAGTATGCCAGGCCTATACAGGTCCTTCTCAAAAAATTAGCATATAGTGTTAAATTTCATTATTTACCATAATGTAATGATTACAATTAAACTTTCATATATTATAGATTCAATATCCACCAACTGAAATTTGTCAGGTCTTTTATTGTTTTCATACTGATGATTTTGGCATACAACTCCTGATAACCCAAAAAACCTGTCTCAATAAATTAGCATATCAAGAAAAGGTTCTCTAAACGACCTATTACCCTAATCTTCTGAATCAACTAATTAACTCTAAACACAAGCAAAAGATACCTGAGGCTTTTAAAAACTCCCTGCCTGGTACATTACTCAAAACCCCCATCATGGGTAAGACTAGCGACCTGACAGATGTCAAGAAGGCCATCATTGACACCCTCAAGCAAGAGGGTAAGACCCAGAAAGAAATTTCTCAACAAATAGGCTGTTCCCAGAGTGCTGTATCAAGGCACCTCAATGGTAAGTCTGTTGGAAGGAAACAATATGGCAGAAAACGCTGTACAACGAGAAGAGGTGACCGGACCCTGAGGAAGATTGTGGAGAAGGACCGATTCCAGACCTTGGGGAACCTGAGGAAGCAGTGGACTGAGTCTGGTGTGGAAACATCCAGAGCCACCGTGCACAGGCGTGTGCAGGAAATGGGCTACAGGTGCCGCATTCCCCAGGTAAAGCCACTTTTGAACCATAAACAGCGGCAGAAGCGCCTGACCTGGGCTACAGAGAAGCAGCACTGGACTGTTGCTAAGTGGTCCCAAGTACTTTTTTCTGATGAAAGCAAATTTTGCATGTCATTCGGAAATCAAGGTGCCAGAGTCTGGAGGAAGACTGGGGAGAAGGAAATGCCAAAATGCCTGAAGTCCAGTGTCAAGTACCCACAGTCAGTGATGGTGTGGGGTGCCATGTCAGCTGCTGGTGTTGGTCCACTGTGTTTCATCAAGGGCAGGGTCAATGCAGCTAGCTATCAGGAGATTTTGGAGCACTTCATGCTTCCATCGGCTGAAATGCTTTATGGAGATGAAGATTTCATTTTTCAGCACGGCCTGGCACCTGCTCACAGTGCCAAAACCACTGGTAAATGGTTTACTGACCATGGTATTACTGTGCTCAATTGGCCTGCCAACTCTCCTGACATGAACCCCATAGAGAATCTGTGGGATATTGTGAAGAGAAAGTTGAGAGACGCAAGACCCAACACTCTGGATGAGCTTAAGGCCGCTATTGAAGCATCCTGGGCCTCCATAACATCTCAGCAGTGTCACAGGCTGATTGCCTCCATGCCACGCCGCATTGAAGCAGTCATTTCTGCCAAAGGATTCCCGACCAAGTATTGAGTGCATAACTGAACATTATTATTTGATGGTTTTTTTGTTTGTTATTAAAAAACACTTTTATTTGATTGGACGGGTGAAATATGCTAATTTATTGAGACAGGTTTTTTGGGTTATCAGGAGTTGTATGCCAAAATCATCAGTATTAAAACAATAAAAGACCTGACAAATTTCAGTTGGTGGATAATGAATCTATAATATATGAAAGTTTAATTGTAATCCTTACATTATGGTAAATAATGAAATTTAACACTATATGCTAATTTTTTGAGAAGGACCTGTAAATAGTTAATGCATTGCTGAAGTGGGATTAAAAGAAAAGAAGTTCTGAGTTTTTTTTTTTTTTCTTCCTCCCCTTTATCTCTGAGTGGCTTGAAGCTTTGCTGCAGACATGAATGTTCAGACCTTGATTACTAGTGTGGACCAGCTTGCTGCACGTGTGCAGGGCATTCAGGATTTTGTTGTTAGCAGTCCTATGTCAGAGCCTAAGATACCTATTCCTGAGCTGTTCTCTGGAGATCGATTTAAATTTAGGAATTTTAGGAATAATTGTAAATTGTTTCTATCTTTGAAACCTCGTTCGTCTGGAGATTCAGCTCAGCAAGTCAAAATTATTATCTCCTTCTTGCGTGGCGACCCTCAGGATTGGGCCTTCTCGTTAGCGTCAGGAGATCCTGCATTGGCGGATGTTGATGCGTTTTTTCTGGCGCTCGGATTGCTTTATGAGGAGCCTAATCTTGAAATTCAGGCAGAAAAAGCGCTACTGGCCATCTCTCAGGGCCAGGATGAAGCTGAGGTGTACTGCCAAAAATTTCGGAAATGGTCCGTGCTTACTCGATGGAATGAATGTGCTCTGGCCGCAAATTTCAGAAATAGCCTTTCTGAAGCCATTAAGAATGTGATGGTGGGTTTTACAATTCCTACAAGTCTGAATGATTCTATGGCGCTGGCTATTCAGATTGATCGGCGTTTGCGGGAGCGCAAATCCGCTAAACCTCTGGCGGTGTTGTCTGAACAGACACCTGTCTCAATGCAATGCGATAGAATCCTGACTAGAACCGAACGACAAAATCATAGACGTCAGAATGGGCTGTGTTTTTACTGTGGTGATTCTACACATGTTATATCAGCATGCTCTAAACGCCTAACCAAGGTTGTCAGTCCTGTCACCATTGGTAATTTGCAGCCTAAATTTATTTTGTCTGTGACTTTAATTTGTTCATTGTCTTCCTACCCTGTTATGGCATTTGTGGATTCAGGTGCTGCCCTGAGTCTTATGGACTTGTCGTTTGCCAAGCGCTGCGGTTTTGTCCTGGAGCCTTTAAAGGTTCCGATTCCTCTCAGAGGAATTGATGCTACGCCACTGGCGGAAAATAGACCGCAGTATTGGACACAAGTGACCATGTGCATGACTCCTGAACATCGGGAGGTGATTCGTTTTCTTGTTCTGCATAAAATGAATGATTTGGTCGTTTTAGGTCTGCCATGGTTACAGACCCATAATCCTGTTTTGGATTGGAAGGCTATGTCTGCCTCAAGTTGGGGTTGTCAGGGAATTCATTGCGATTCTCCGCCGGAGTCTATTGCTACTTCTACTCCTTCAGAAGTTCCTGAGTATTTGTGTGACTATCAGGATGTATTCAGTGAGTCCAGGTCCAGTGCTCTTCCTCCTCATAGGGACTGTGACTGCGCTATAGATTTGATTCCTGGCAGTAAATTTCCTAAGGGACGATTATTTAATTTGTCTGTACCCGAGCATGCCGCGATGCGTTCTTATGTCAAGGAGTCTTTGGAGAAGGGGCATATTCGTCCATCCTCTTCCCCTCTCGGTGCGGGATTCTTTTTTGTGGCCAAGAAAGACGGGTCTTTGAGACCTTGTATAGACTATCGGCTTCTGAATAAAATCACTGTTAAGTTTCAGTATCCGTTGCCACTATTGTCAGACTTGTTTGCTCGGATTAAGGGCGCCAAGTGGTTCACCAAGATAGATCTTCGTGGTGCGTACAACCTTGTGCGCATTAGGCAGGGAGATGAATGGAAAACTGCATTCAATACGCCCGAAGGTCATTTTGAATACTTGGTGATGCCCTTTGGGCTCTCTAATGCCCCTTCAGTGTTTCAGTCCTTTATGCATGATATCTTCCGGAAGTATCTGGATAAATTTTTGATTGTGTATCTTGATGATATTCTAGTTTTCTCGGATGATTGGGATTCTCATGTAAAGCAGGTCAGGATGGTGTTTCAGGTTTTGCGTGATAACGCTTTGTTTGTGAAGGGCTCAAAGTGTCTCTTTGGAGTGCAGAAGGTTTCCTTTTTGGGTTTTATTTTCTCCCCTTCTGCCGTGGAGATGGACCCAGTCAAGGTCCGAGCTATTCATGATTGGACTCAGCCCACGTCTGTTAAGAGTCTTCAGAAGTTCTTGGGGTTCGCTAATTTCTACCGTCGCTTTATCGCTAATTTTTCTAGCGTTGTTAAACCTTTGACGGATATGACCAAGAAAGGTTCTGATGTGGCTAATTGGGCTCCTGCAGCCGTGGAGGCCTTCCAGGAGCTGAAGCGCCGGTTTACTTCGGCGCCTGTTTTGTGCCAGCCTGATGTCTCACTTCCCTTTCAGGTTGAAGTGGATGCTTCTGAGATCGGTGCTGGGGCTGTTTTGTCGCAGAGAGGCTCTGGTTGTTCTGTGATGAGACCATGTGCCTTTTTCTCTAGGAAGTTTTCGCCTGCTGAGCGGAACTATGATGTTGGTAATCGGGAGTTGTTGGCCATGAAGTGGGCATTTGAGGAGTGGCGTCATTGGCTCGAGGGTGCTAAGCATCGTGTGGTGGTCTTGACTGATCACAAAAATCTGATGTATCTCGAGTCTGCTAAGCGCCTGAATCCTAGACAGGCTCGTTGGTCATTGTTTTTCTCTCGTTTTGACTTTGTGGTCTCATACCTGCCTGGTTCGAAGAATGTTAAGGCTGATGCTCTCTCTAGGAGCTTTGTGCCTGACTCTCCTGGAGTCTCGGAGCCAGCTGGTATTCTTAAAGAGGGAGTGATCGTGTCGGCCATATCTCCGGATTTGCGATGTGTGTTGCAGAGATTTCAGGCTGGTAGACCTGACTCGTGTCCACCCGACAGACTGTTTGTTCCTGATAAATGGACCAGCAGAGTCATTTCCGAGGTTCATTCCTCGGTGTTGGCAGGGCATCCGGGAATTTTTGGTACCCGAGATTTGGTGGCTAGGTCCTTTTGGTGGCCTTCCTTGTCACGGGATGTGCGGTCATTTGTGCAGTCCTGTGGGACTTGTGCTCGGGCTAAGCCTTGTTGTTCTCGTGCTAGCGGGTTGCTTCTGCCCTTGCCCGTCCCGAAGAGGCCTTGGACACACATTTCCATGGATTTCATTTCTGATCTTCCGGTGTCTCAAGGAATGTCTGTCATTTGGGTGGTGTGTGATCGTTTTTCAAGATGGTCCATTTGGTACCCTTGCCTAAGTTGCCTTCCTCTTCCGATCTGGTTCCTTTGTTTTTTCAGAATGTGGTTCGTTTACACGGCATTCCGGAGAATATCGTGTCCGACAGAGGATCCCAGTTTGTGTCCAGATTCTGGCGATCTTTTTGTGCTAAAATGGGCATTGATTTGTCGTTTTCATCTGCCTTCCATCCTCAGACTAATGGTCAAACGGAGCAAACTAATCAGACACTGGAGGCTTATATGAGATGTTTTGTTTCTGCGGACCAGAATGATTGGGTGACCTTCTTGCCATTGGCGGAGTTTGCCCTTAATAATCGGGCTAGTTCCGCTACTTTGGTTTCGCCATTCTTCTGCAACTCTGGTTTTCATCCTCGTTTCTCCTCGGGTCATGTTGAGTCTTCTGACTGTCCTGGGGTGGATTCCGTGGTGGATAGGTTGCAGCGGATTTGGAATCATGTGGTGGACAACTTGAAGTTGTCACAGGAGAAGGCTCAGCGTTTTGCCAACCGCCGCCGCAGTGTGGGCCCCCGACTTCGTGTTGGGGATTTGGTTTGGTTGTCTTCTCGGTATGTTCCTCTGAAGGTTTCCTCTCCTAAGTTTAAGCCTTGCTTTATTGGTCCTTATAAAATTTTGGAAGTTCTTAACCCGGTTTCTTTTCGTTTGGATCTTCCGGTGTCGTTTGCCATTCACAACGTGTTCCATAGGTCTTTGTTGCGGCGGTACGTTGTGCCTGTGGTTCCTGCTGTTGAGCCTCCTGCTCCAGTGTTGGTTGAGGGCGAGTTGGAGTACGTAGTGGAGAAGATCTTGGATTCTCGTCTCTCTAGACGGAGGCTTCAGTATTTGGTCAAATGGAAGGGCTATGGTCAGGAGGATAATTCCTGGGTGGCCGCCTCTGATGTTCATGCGGCCGATTTGGTTCGTGCCTTCCACGCTGCTCATCCTGGTCGCCCTGGTGGTCTTGGTGAGGGTTCGGTGACCCCTCCTTAAAGGGGGGGTACTGTTGTGAACTATACCTTTTGGCTCCCTCTTGTGGTCACTAGTGATTTGGCACTTGGATTGTCTTTTACCAGGTTGGTACTCACCTGCTTCGTTAGACCATGGGTGTTGCTATTTAAACTTCCTGGATTCTCAGTCCAGTGCCTGGCATCGTTGTAATCAGTTCACTTCTGTTTGCTCCTGTCTTCAGGTCCTGGTTCTTTGCAAGATAAGCTAAGTCCTGCTTTCGTACTCTTGATCATTTGCATTGTTCATATTTTTTGTCCAGCTTGTACAATATGTGATTCCTGTTATTGCTGGAAGCTCTAGGGGGGCTGATATTCTCCCCCCACACCGTCAGTCGGTTTGGGGGTTCTTGGATATTCAGCGTGGATATTTTGCAGGGTTTTTTGCTGACCATATAAGTCTTCTTACTATATTCTGCTATTAGTCAGTGGGCCTCTCTTTGCTAAATCTAGTTCATTCTTACGTTTGTCTTTTCTTCTTACCTCACCGTTATTATTTGTTGGGGGCTTGTATTACTTTGGGGTCTTTTCTCTGGAGGCAAGAGAGGTCTTATTTTCCCTGATAGGGGTAGTTAGTTCTCCGGCTGGCGCGAGACGTCTAGAACCAACGTAGGCACGTTCCCCGGCTGCTGTTAGTGTTTGCGCTAGGATCAGGTATATGGTCAGCCTAGTTACCACGTCCCTATGAGCTGGTATTTATGTTTTGCAGACTTTGCTGTAATCTTTGAGGTTCCCTGCCATTGGAACCATAACACATCCCCCATAGGACTCTATATAGTATAATGCACTCCCCATAGGCCTACTCTATATTGTATAATGCATCCCCATAGGCAGACTCTATAGTATAAGGCAGCCCCCCATAGGCAGACTCTATAGTATAACGCAGCACCCCATAGGAAGACCCGGTAGTATAAGGCAGCACCCCATAGGCAGACTCTGTAGTATAAGACAGAACTCCATAGGCAGACCCTATAGTATAAGACAGCACCCCACAGGCAGACTCTGTATTATAAGGCAGCACCCCATAAACAGACCCTGTAGTATAAGGCAGCAGCCCCATAGGCAGACTCTGTAGTATAAGGCAGCACCCCATACGCAGACCCTGTAGTATAAGACAGCACCCCATAGGCAGACCCTGTAGTATAAGGCAGCACCCCATTGACAGACCCTGTAGTATAAGGCAGCAGCCCCATAGGCAGACTCTGTAGTATAAGGCAGCACTCCATAGGCAGACTCTGTAGTATAAGGCAGCACCCCATAGGCAGACCCTGTAGTATAAGCCAGCACCCCATAGGCAGTCCCTGTAGTATAAGACAGCACCCCATAGGCAGACCCTGTAGTATAAGACAGCACCCCATAGGCAGACCCTGTAGTATAAGCCAGCACCCCATAGGCAGACCCTGTAGTATAAGACAGCACCCCATAGGCAGACCTTGTAGTATAAGACAGCACCCCATAGGCAGACCCTGTGCTATAAGACAGCACCCCCCACAGGCGGACTCTGCAGTATAAGGCAGCATCCCCACAAGCAGACTCGGATGCTGTCTTACACTACACATAGGCAGACCCTGTAGTATAAGGCAGCACCCCATAGGCAGACTCTGTAGTAGTATGCAGCACCCCAACAGGCAGACTCTGTAGTGTAAGGCAGCACTCCCCCCACAGGCAGCCTCTGTAGTATAAGGCAGCATCCCCCCAACATGCAGACTCTGTAGTATAAGGCAGCACCCCCAGGCAGACTCTGTAGTATAAGGCAGCACCTGCCCACACAGGCAGACCCTGCCATATAAGGCAGCACCCCCCACAGGCAGACTCTGTATTATGAGGCAGCACCCCCCCACAGGCAGACCCTGTAGTATAAGGCAGCACCGCCCCACAGGTAGACTCTGTAGTATAAGGCAGCACCCCCCCCCCCACACACAGGAAGACTGCAGTCATCGCTCCTCCTGTCAGTGTCGGAGACATCAGACGCTGACAGGGGGATGATGGGAGAAGGAGCAAAGTGCTCCTTCCCTCATCAATGCGGTTAGCTGCATCAGCTAGATGCTGATACAGCTGACCTTGTGATGACAGGCGGGGGCCCACTGCTGTGCATGCCAATACAGTTACAGTACCACTGCTGTGCACGCCAATAGTTACAGTAGCATATCTCCAGGTGGGCCCCCTCTGAGCACCGTGCCCGGGGCAATGGCCCCCTCTGCCACCCGGTAGCTACGCTACTGTTTGGAGGTGGTGACTGCGTCCTTGGTTGGCCGAGCACTTCTCCCATCAGACGTCTGATTTTGACATATATGACAAAAATGGACCAAGTATTCTGTTCAGAGTTTGATCGGAGTGCGGTCGAAGTGTCATCTAATTTTCTTGTACATGGAGAAATTTTAAAAACTTTCTCCACCTTCTCCTTTTTGACATCCGAGTGCAGTCCGATTTTTTCACAGACCCTTTGACTTGCGTTGCTGATTTTGAGCACTCCCAGCCATATTTGCATAGTGCTTTTATGCTTGTTTTCTCAAGACTGGCACATCAGATGTCTACAAAAAAAGGTATCATTTTTATTGCGGTGCAAGAACCTATATAGCCATACCATTACTTCTATTTGCAAAAATATGCCAAAATATTGCCTTTAATTGTAGATTTCCCATACCGGATTTCCACCTTTCACACCGTCAATAGTATATTTGTAAAGAGAAGGTTAAGACGTCTGTTGTCTCCTGCTCTATCCTTCCTGTGTCTCTTTGCCTTTCCTTGTTCCTTGGGGATTTTCAGGAGCAATGCAGCAAATCATCGTTCACGGACGGATGACCTCAGGGAAGCTAACAAATTGAGGTGAGCTCGCCAGAGCAGTAAGATGCGAGTACAGACAGAGCATGCCCAGAACTGGAGAAGGGGTAGAGCTGCAAATGATAGCTCAGTGTGCAGATGGTGCACTGAGCACAGCTATTACCATATGAATGGAAAAGGCTTGCTGAGATCTTTTTATGATTCTTCAATCACACTTAAAGCAATAGGATCACCCGTCATCCATTTTTCAAGCACAGAACAGTCAGGTGGACCGTGCTTTCTACACTGTCCTCGGTGATCTTCCATCCTCGAAAGCCTCAGAACCTCAAGCCTGCAGCTACACCTGAGCCCTACACGGTATGTTCTCATGGTGAGTATGGATGACATTGATGACTTATATATATATATATATATATATATATATATATATATATATAATTAAGATTGCTAGATAAATTATAATATTCCTGGTGTCACATAGTACAGCACATAATATACCCCGTGCATATCTAGATATGAATCACTGCACAATACTGGAACCCTCTAATTGATTAGCATTGGAGGTGGCATCCAAGCAATTAGCAGTAATGTAAATGCATGACTGTATAGACTAAATACATATACTGTGTATAAAGACTAATGAACTTTTAGAAACGCATCTCTGCAATTACCACAAAAGTGACCTTGTACCATTCGTATGTAATAAAGTACACATTATTTTGGAATTTATGGGGAATGTACAGTACCTGTCAAAAGTTTGGACACACTTGTTCATGCAGTGTTTTAAATTGTTCTTATTGGAATGTGCACATTGTAGATTCAGACTGAAGGCAGTAAAGACAAGAAGCAACAAATATGGAAACAAGGAGTAAAGAAACGTGTGAAACAAAACAAAGTACCGTATGTTTGAACCTTAGATTTCTCATAGTACCGCCTTTACTCCGATGATAGTTTTACATACCTTTGGATTTCTGTTAAGCAGTTTTACCTGATGTAGTCACCTGAAATGGTTTTCAAACAGTCTTGAAGGAGCACCAACACAAGCACTGAGCAATTGTTGGCTGCTTTGCCTTCTCTTTGTTGACAACTCATTCCAATGCATCTCACTTGGGCTTAGGCCTGGTGATTGTGGAGGTTATGACTCCTGACGCAGCACCTCATCCAATACATTCTTAGTCACATAGCCCTTACATTGCCTGGAAATGTGTTGTAGGTCACAGTCCTGTTGTAACACAAATGAAGGTCCCACTAAGAGCAAACTAGATGGAATGGCATGTCATAGCAGAATGCTATACTGGCTAAGGTTGTCTTAAAATTGGAATAAATCACCAACAGAATAACCAGCAAAGAACCTCCACACCATCATACCTTCCCTTCGATGCTTTACAGTGGTCCTCACACATATAGAAAACATCCGCTCTCTATTTCTGCATCTCACAAAGGCATTGCAGTTGGTACAAAAATTATACAATTTTGACTGATCAGACCCCAGCATAGATTTCCACTGATCTAATGTCCAGCCCAAGTGTTGCTTGGCCCAAACAAGTCTCTTCTTGTTTGCGGTCTTCAGTCGTGGCTTCTTTGCAGCTATTCGACCATAAAGGCCTGCTTCTTGCAGTCTACTCTGGACAGTTGATGGTGAGATTTGTATGCTACTAGATAACTGTGTATCATTTATGAAGGCTGTTATCTGAGGTGCTGGCAATTTGCAGTGTCTGATGCTGGTAACGCTGATGAACTTATCCTCTGCATCAGAGGTAATCCTTGGCCTTCCTTTCCGGTCCTCATGAGAGCCAGTTTTATCAATATGACTGATGGTTTTCATGACTGCACTTGAAGACACATTCAAAGTTCTAGCAATTTTACAGATTGACTGACCGTCATGTATTTAAAGTACTCATGTACTGTCCTTTCTCTTTACTTCATTGACTGGTTCTTGCCATATTGTGGCTTAGAACAGTTGTTGAATAGTGCTCTGAACTGTATGGAGCTGTGTACCAACACTGCCTCTGCAAACAGTAATGATGGCTGCACAAACTTTACGAAGATAGGTTATTCCACAAATTAACTCTTGACTAGTCATACCTAATCATTGGGAGCCATTACACGTGACCACCTGATGAAACTTGATGAGAGAATAACAATGGTATATAAAACTGTCATCAGAGTAGGGATCTAAGGTTTAACACATATCCTTGTTTGTTTCACAAGTGTTTCTTTACTCTTTGCTTCCATATGTGCTCCTTTGTGGTTTTGCTGCCTTCAGTCTGAATCTACAATGTGCACACTCCAATCAGAGAATGAAATCCATTGCATGAACACTTGTGTCACATGTCTGCCTGGTCCTGTATGTGGTAACATAGTCTGGCTCCTGTATGGAAAGTGTCCTGGTTAGTCAAAACAGGTAGGAAAACTTGTAGTTCACTATATAAATGCAGCATATGATTCCTCCAAAGACATTAAAGGGGAATGAGATGTTTTCATATTTTATGATGCTACAGACATCGCCGCTGGCCTCAGTCCTTATGCGGTACATACATAAAATATTAAGGCTGCCGTCACACTAGCAGTATTTGGTCAGTATTTTACATCAGTATTTGTAAGCCAAAACCAGGAGTGGGTGATAAATGCAGAAGTGGTGACGTGTTTCTATTATACTTTTCCTTTATTTGTTCCACTCCTGGTTTTGGCTTACAAATACTGATGTAGAATACTGACCAAATACTGCTAGTGTGATGGCAGCCCAACTCTTTAAAGTACACACACATATTGGAAAGTTATTCACAGCAAATAACAGTCAATGTCAATCTTATTGTATATTCTTCACATGTTGTGAGACTTTTTATGTACAGCACATGCTATCCATTGGAGAAATATTTGTATCATTTTTCTTGATGAAAATTTTTTGTGTCCAGAAGTGAATGTTTATACATAATCCCAAGAATCTTACTACAATCTACTAACAGAGGAAAAATATGTCTTTAATTAGGTGTTGCTTAAATGTGTATTCCCATCTTGCAAAATGGCTAATTTTGTAAAGTTGTTGTAAATACAATTAACTTTGCGCTTTTTAAAAATATTATGTGATGAGGTCTAGGAGTAGTGTCTGAATATATGCAGCGCTTACAAGCTCTTTCATTGTGAGTTTGTAAGTGCTGGCTGGCAGGGATAACTGGAGCATGTTGTTAGCTCCTGATCTCACCCAGCTTCACTGTTGCTGGGCTTGGCTTCTCCAATTCTGTGTGAGTTGCAGCACAGGGAGGGCAGAGTTTGGGCTTGTGGCACTGGCCTGAACTGCCAATCAGAAGCACCTGCCCAAGGCAATCAGTTGGGTAACAGTCCAACGTGGTCTAAATAGAAATCTTTAAAGCCTGCTCACTTTTTTACTCCCCTGCAGTTCTACTTTCAGTGCTGCCAGGGTTTCCAACTGGTGGCTCTACATCCTGTTCATGTGACCACTGCAGCCAATCACTGGCCACAGCTGTTAAATATGAAGACAGTGATTTAATGTAGTGTTCATCATATGCCCATCTAACCTGAACAGAAGCATGGAGATGGGTAGGTACTTGGTACTTTATTTTAGAACCTGCTGAACTGTTGAAAAAAAATCAGGACATTCTATTTTAAAAGGTTGCCTATTATTAGGGCCTATTGATGTCATAGTGAGTGGTCCCTAAAAAGCCTCTCAATCTAACAGTCACAGCTTAGTCATATATTAATTACATGGTGGGTAGCTCATCTGAAAGTAATGCTAAGTATTCTCAGCAAACGCTGCAGCAGAAGACGTATCGGCCTGAGTGCATAACGTCCCAGTGATGACATAACATTCAATGCTACTGTCTTATTTTATTTTAACTCTTTAGTGACCGGGGAATGTTTTGGGTTTTTTTGCTTTCACTTTTTCCTCCCCTTCTTCCAACAGCTACTTTTTTATTTTTCCATAAACATAGTCACGTGACAGCCTGTCTTTTTGCAGAGTGATATACTTTTGAATTACAACATTCATTTATGACAAACTGTACTGAAAAACGTGGAAAAATTCCTAATGGGATGGATGAAATGGTGATAAAAATGCAAATCAGCAATTTTTTTTTTTAGTTTTGTTTTTACAGCCTTCATTATGTGGTAAAAAAAAGTTTTGCGTTAAAATCGGCAATGCAAATCTATGGGTTCGTGGAAAACATCAGACCGCATTCGGATGACAACCGAGTGCAGTCTGATTTTCACGGACTGATTTTTTTTTCCTCTACACCTTTGAGAAAAACAGATCCCACTCTAATGAGAGTCTGATTAGCATAATCGGACCATTTTTCACAGATGGAGCGAAAACAATCTTGTGACCCTAGCCTTTAGGTGATGACAGAAAATTAGAACTTTTGTAAGTTTTTTGCTTTTTGTCACCATTTTCTCAGACCCAAAATGTTTTTCTTTCTTTCCTCACTCCACGATGGAACTGTATGAGGGCTTGTTTCTTGCAAGTTGAACCAACTTTTTTACTGATATCAATTTGGGATACATATAACATTTTGATGGCTTTTTTGTTTGCATTTTTGGGAGGTGAACACGATGTGACCAAAAAAACCTGCAATTCTGCAGTTTTGATTTTTTTTTCTATTTACTGTGTTTGCCATACAGGTTAATTAATTTTATAATTTGATAGGTTGTACCTGTGATCGCTTGATACCAACCAATACTTGATTGCAGTATATAGTGAACTTCCCAGTCTCCTTTGGAGTCCATCCACAGGCTGGGCTTCATGGGAGTGCAAAAAAAGCAGCAACAGGGGCCCAGCTGCAAAGGTAACCCATCGCCAAGTGTGATCCCGTTACAGAAGATTGACAGCAGCATTTAAATGGCTAAAAGGCTGTTAGACAAAGTGCTCGATATGTAACATAGCCAGCATCTGCTGCATGTGGAGCGAGATCACCTCCCGAGCCCCTTCCACACTTGCAAACCCCTTCCCTGGACATTTATTAACTTCCCAATTTTGAAAGGGAAAAAAATGAATCTTTTATGGTGACATCCAGCCCACGAATTAGTAATGGAGAGGCATCTATAAGACACCTATCTATTACTAATCCTATAGTTATATGGTAAATAAAGACACAGCCACAATAAAGTCCTTTATTTGAAATAAAACAAAACACACTTTTTAATTTTTATTTAAAACAACAAACACAGTTATACTCACCTAGCGCCCATTCCATTGAATCACTTGTCTCCTGTAATAAAACAATAATCAAAAACAACCATATCCCTCACCTCTCCTACGTTATGTCCTACGCCGTAATCCATGTCTGGAGATTAAGTTTTCAACCTGGATGGTGCAAAGGTGCGATCAATGAACTGCGGTGACCTCGGTGAGATCACCGCTAGAATGCAGTACCCGGAGGATTTCGCTGCGGTGAATTTGAACTGAGTGGAGCCATTCTCACACAGAGCTTTGACATTTAGAATGAAACCAGGCTCTGTATGTAAAATGTCTATAGACAGTGAGCGGCCTATCACAGGAGGTGGCGTATCGGACTGGCATGTACCTGCTTCTGTGTTGGAGCAATGATAAGCTCCTGGTGATAAAACAATCATTGCAAGCAAACAAAAGGACAGAGCTTGATAAGAGAGGCATCTCTGAAATCTGTGTTTTAACCCCTACCTCATGCTGACTTTGGATTGGAAAGCAAAAACCTGTTGACAAACTCCCTTTAACAAGTCCTGGACTTCTGTTTTAGAGGCTAAATTACAGGAAGCTATCTGTATATCATTACTGCATTGGATAAAATGCATTTATTATTGTGGTATGATTTAAAATCCCTTGCCAGGTTTGAATGCAGTTGTCTCATTTATCATTTAGATCTAGTACTATTAGATGATGTGAGAACTGTGGGCATACTGCATATTAGATCTCATAGCAGGGAATGCATTAAAATGTGAACACTTGTTTAAGAGGTGAACCTAGGTTTCAGTCCCAGGAGTAAAGTCCTGTAGGTCTTGAATTAATATAGATTTATGAGAAATATGTTTGTTTTTGTTTTTTTAAATTACAATGAGTCCTAAATGGCATGAGAATTCATTGTTGCATGTTTAGTGGTAGAGATTCATGACACTGAATTATAGATCACTCACCCGTTAAAGCCAGTCTGTCACATTTAAAGGCAATGTGTCATCACATAATTCATCAATTAAAGAAATGCAAAGTAATGACAATGTCAGCCTGGCGACTACTGATCACTGCTCATTCACCGCCCTGATGCTCTGCTTACGGCATCCAGAACCTCCTATCAATGCTCACCACAGATCACTCTGTGATCAGTGACATGAGGACAGCAGTGGACTACAACAAAATGGTGCTTGGCTCCATCCACAGCTGTGATCTGGACAGCCTTAGTGAGACTTGCACACCAGCAAATAAAGATGGTAACCAGCAGCAGCTGCAGAAAAAAATAATAAGTAAGAAAAAGTTAAGACATGACACTTCATTTTTTATTAAAAATAATTGATTATGTTATCAATAATTATTAATAAAAAAACAAAAATACAACATATTCCCTTTAAAGGGAATCTGTCAGTAGGATAAACCCTCCTAATCTGTCTATATGGGCACATAGGTCATAGGAAGCTGAATAAAATTGATACCTTGATATTTGCGATCAAATGTTTTATTCTAGAGAAACACACATTTTTCTTATCTGTCAGTGTTCTGTTAAAGAAGCAGTCTCATCAAAATTTGTATCCTCTTAATAACAGGAAGATCGTGACGACAGGCAAGGGGGTCTTCAGCAGACCCCCAACTCATGACAACCCATCAGCGCCCCCGCGATCACGTCTTGGCAGCTCTGGGTCTGCTGAAGTTTAAATGTTTTTTTTCTTTTGGTCCAGCAAGAGTTATTGTCAGTCTCTTGCTGGAAGTTGTCTTTTAGGCTGGTCAGCTGGTGTGGGTTGGTAACCACTTCCACCTCACTTTAAATAGTCACTTGACTCATCAGCTGATCATTGGTTATAGAGTTTTTCTCTGCAGACCAGCTAGATGTGTGGCGCTCTCCTGTGACCATGGTATTACTGCTGTGGGAGTTCTGCTGTTTTCTCTGCTGCAGTGGAGCTTAGCAGCTGAGTCTACGCGGGAGTAGTTTTCTTTTTTTCTGTCACCTGTTCATCTCTTCCCATGTGCTACCATCTACACGTGACAGCGGGTGGAATAACCCACATAGGGCGTTAGGCAAGCTTAGGGACAGGCACGGGTTTGTGTCAGGAGGTTTCTCATCCCTCGCACCTTACCATTAGGGCCTTCCTCTTCTTTTTCTATACCAAATTATTTATATGCAAATATTATATAGCTGTATATGCTATTTTTCTTAATACAACCTCGTTCAAAATTCCCATAGACTTGCGAAGATATAAAAAGTGACCTCCGCTTCACACAGCAATCACTGTGTGATTTCGCAGGTCACAACTTCATTCACATGGTGCTGGAATGGGACCAAAAATGGGGAAGACATGCTACTATATGACTATACGCATTACACTCAGGGTCGAACTGGAGTTCCAGTAGGCCCTGCTCCTCAGTGGGCACTCGAGCAGGACATAGAGGGGGCTGCTGGTTTCACCTGAATGTGCGTTTGAGGAAAGTGACCTCGCTGGGCACAATGACATCAGCCGTCGACCTCTGATAGGTTGGCACCCATGTTAACATAACCAGGCCGGATCTGAAGGGAGAGGATACCGTGCGGCAACAGGAGCGCAGTCAGGTAAGAAGAATCTTTTTTTTTTCTTCTGTGGATGCAACATGATACAGGGCCAGGACCAGGGACATGGAACCAGGGTCATGGAGCCAGCGCAAGGGACATGGGGCCAGGACCAGGAACATGAGGCCAGGACAAGGGACTTAAGGTCAGGACAAGGGACACAGGGGCCAGCATAAGGGATATAGGGGCCCAAGATGGGGGAACATAGAGGCCCAAGATGGAGGGACATTATTAATTAAAGGGGCCAGATTGAGGGACTTACTGTATGGAGGCCAAAATGAGGAACCTACATTATTAGTTTATGGTGGCAAGTGGTTGGATATAATTACTGTAGGGGCCAATTAGGGAAAATTACTGCTGTTATATAATGAATTTTTTAGAATACTGTTTTACATGACACTGTGCAGCCTTTTTTCTTATTTTCTGCAGCAATGAGTTCTGACTGGAAGAAGTAATGGCGGTTTGTGCCAGATGAAGAGGAAAAGCAAAGATGAAGGACTTCAAATAGAGATGTCAGTGGTAAGTCAGTGTATTGCATGTACACTTACACTATACCCTATATACTATATACAGAGTTCCTGTGTTTAATGTAACTGATGGTAATAACAGCATTGTTAGTATTGTGGTTTTTATTAGTGATCAGTATTGTAATATTCAGTCACTATGTCGTAATATATAGTTCGGTTATGGTGTGGCAGTATTTCTCCATTGTTTGTGGAATTATTTGGTCGCTATATGCTGGTAATATGTGGTCTGGCCATGGTGACATGGTATTTCTCCCTTGTACAGTATGTGGAATTGTTCTGTCACGATGTGGTGATAATATATAGTGCAGTCATAGAGTGACAATATTTCTCCCTTGTATGTGGAATTATTTTGTTGGTTTATGCTGGTAATATCTGATCTGGTCATGGTATTTCTCCCTTGTACAGTATGTGGGATTATTTGGTCACTATGTGGTGGTAATACGTAGCCCAGTCACCAATCATGGTGTGGCGGTATTTCTCTCTGCACTGAGGTTCCCCGGTGAAAACAAGTAATCACCTTTCCACAAGATAAATGATAACTTATTGATAGGAGGGGGTCTGACTGCTGGGACACAAACCGATCTGCGGAATGTGGCGCTTTTATCCCCATTAGGCTGGAGCGGCATGTGAGCTTTTATCCCCATTAGAGTGGAGCGGCATGTGAGCTTTTATCCCCATTAGAGTGGAGCGGCATGTGCGAAGTGACCACTGATTAATTCATTCCCTCAGTGGCTGCGAGTGCTTGTTTTTTTTCTGAAAGCCCCAAAGAGAATGAATGAAGCTGTGGTCAGACATCCCACCTGAGGCTCCATTTTAATATGGGGATAAAAGTATCCTGTCAGGGATAAAACTTTCCAATTCTTCCGATCGGTGCGGTTTCCTATGGTTGAACCCAAACGATCAATAAGTTGTCACCTATCCTTTGGAGCCCATGGATCTGTGATAACTTGTTTTAAACTTTTGTTTTAACCAAAGAACGCCTTTAATACAAACTACTGTAATTGTACATCCCAGTTATGGTGGTGCACAGTAGATGTGCAGGAGCCACCTGTGTCTTACAGTCGACGCTCCACTATAATGGGGATAACAGCATATAGCTGTAGGGTGGGCACCTAGGGTCCATTCCTCCTGTGGGGCTGGGCCCAGACATCCAAGTCCAATGCTGATTACACTCACATACCGTACATGATCCCTAACAAAGGGATAAAAGAAAAAAAATGCCCGTATTAAAAGCAAATAAATGTCAGTGCCCAGCTGTCAGCAACCCAGGAGAGAGGACAATGGTGTATTTCACCCCTATAGTTGTTTTTCCTTTTTTTACATTTCTCAGAATTTTAGTAGCAGCCATTTACTAGCAGTCACGGTGTATCATTTCCATGATCATGTCTATTGCAAGCTGCGTACTTACTTGATAATTTATTAATGCTTTCAGCCAGTTGTCAGCCTAAAAATAATGGCTTCACATTGCTAGTACTGTATTATTTATCAGACCACAGATCTCGTCATTTGATATGCCTTATGGTGTTTTAATTCAGCCCTTGCTGAGTGGAGAATGACTATCTAATGTACAGCTTTGTGCTGGCTGTGGCCTTTATGTGCTGATACTGACAATCAATCCAAATGTGATTTTACAATATACCGTACTGAGTGGGGGTATGGTAAACTGATCGGCTGCTGGGTAGTCGAGATCCTAATATCACAGCTAGATCCAATGACTGTCAGTGAACACACATTACTACTAATGACGACAGCTGCACTATTGCTACAGAGGGGCAGGTGCAAGGAACGGACCTACAAATTTTCTGCAGCAAATTCTGCAGCCACAAAAACTGCTGTGGATTTTGCTGAGGAAATACAGTGGATCTGGATCGCCCCCAGAGTAGGGCAATGGGGTACTCGGTACCGGGTCCTGCGATTCGGGGGTATCACAGTGGCTGACCCGGTCCGTGGCCCTCAGGGGCGTCCAGTAAAAGAGTTTATGTATGGGCAAGGTGCAGTAAAGAACGAGGAGACAGGTTTGCAGTCTTTTACCTTGTTTACTGAAGACTTCAGATGGTATCCTCAGCCTGGAGCGCCAGACGACAGGGCAGACAGAGTCCGGTCGGTCTGAAGGCAATTCCAGAGTCCCCCTATCCAGGTGGAAATCAGTAGCCTTCCTACTAGTGCCCGGGTGTTGTAGTACCTCCCTGCTGAGCTTCCCGGTAAGGTCCTCTCAACTCTTGTAGATGTTCTTAGTGGTATGTCTTCCTCTCTCTGTCCCCCAGGTGGTGTGGATAGGACAAACCCGTATGACTGATGGCCTGAGGCTTTTTGTAGGGACCCTAGAGACGCCCCGGCCCCCACAGTTGCCACTGAGTCTTCTTAGGTATTAAGGTCGGGCAGCCAACTTGGAATTGACTGTCCTGCCGGTCTCTGGTTCAAGGCTTGGAAACAGTTGCTCCCTCGGTGTTCCTGGCTACCGGCTTCTGCGCCTCAGAAAGGAGCAGCTTGTTCCTGGCTGATCTCCCTCTGGTATTCCTCTCCTGCGCTCTGCTTTCCTGCACACTCTCCGCTGTACGTCCACCTTTTAGTGTCTTTTCCCAGGAGTTGCAGCACGTCATGCCAGCAGAGCTCCTCTCCTTCTTTCTGCCTGACAGGAACTGAACTCCTTTCCCTCCAAATCAGGATGTCATTAGGGGAGCTCACCCTAAACAGGCTTAGAGCTCCCCCTTCTGGTCTGGAGTGTGAACATGTTGCATGTGTGTGATACCCGAATGTGGTTGTCTTTCATTGCCTTCAGACATGACATCACTTCTCCCCTGAAAGGATAATGACATCACTGCAATGACCAGGACACTGGGGCGCCGCAGATCTACTGCACATTTCACCCTTGCCACTGAAAAAGCATGAAATCCGGCGTGAAATCAGCAGTATAAATTGACATGATGCCGCTTTCACATCTGCCGCAATGATCAATTCACACAGGAGATTTTCTCTGTAGTGTGTACGTGAAATTTCCAAATTTTCACTGACGATGCTCCATCTGCTAAGCTGTCATTATACAGCCACACACCCACTTGGGTTGACATAGGACACCCACACAGGAGTTTTTCTTCTGCAGCAGATAAACAGCGATGTAGAAGGCTTCATAATTATTGCTGCAATGTTGTGTTCACACATCGGGACCGCAGAGCGTTTTTTTTTCATACAATCTTCCAAAATTGCTAAAAAAATGCTGCAGCGGTCATGTGGCTGTTTAATGACAGCTGAGCATCTCTGTACAGCAGTGATTTCAGAAAATCTAATATTTGTGTTTCAACCCAGCACCTAAAGGCAAATTGGTGATCATTAGGAGGCTATTCAGGATGAATGTCAGAACTGACACATTTTTGTAGACTTGATGTCATAAATACCTTTTATTTGAAGGCAATGAATACAGTGTTTGCTGTCGTGGTCAAAAGTTTTGGGACCCACACAAATTTTGGTTTTTCACAAAGTTTGCTTCTTCGGTGATTTTAGATCTTTTAATCGGATGTTTATATGGTTATTGAAGTATAAGTAGAAGCATTTGATACGTTTTTACACTTTTATTAACAAATACATGAAGTTTATAAAAAGACTCAATATTTACAATAAAAATGAACAGCAAAACCACTAAGAATAAAACCTATGCTTCTTCTTTATTGGAAATTCATTAAAAGGGTATAAAAAATATATTCATCATTAGCCATAGACTGACGCTTTTGTGGCATACACAGCACCCTAAGTCATAGTCTTCATCAGAGAAAAGAACTTTACCCCCGTTCTCTGCAGTCCACATTTTCTGAAGCCCCCTTCAGACTGTATTCAGGACATCTGGAAGAATGACCTTCCATAGGAGAGATGAGTGCTACCATGAGTCCTGCGTCATGCCAACAGTTAAGCATCCTGATACCATTCACACACGGGGGCTTTTCATCCAAAGGAGTGGGCTCACTCACAATTTTGCCACATAACACTACCAGGAATAAAGAATCATTTCTAAACATCCTCCAAGAGCAACTTCTCCCACGTATCCACGAGCAATTTGGTGATGAACAATTATTTTCCTCAGCATGATGGAGACCATGTCACAAGGCAAAATTGATACCTAAGTGGTTCGGTGAATAAAACATTGAAATTTGGGGTTCATTGCCTGTGGTCAATCCTAAAAAAGCAGGTGGACAAACAAAAACACAGAAATTATAGCACTGATTAGGCAAGAACAAGTTGTCATCAGTCAGGATTTGGTGCAGACGCTGATATTCAGCTGCCAGGGTGAAGGGCAGAAGTCCTGAATAATAAGGGGCAACAAATTGAGTCTTTACATAAACTTGATATAGTTGTCAATAAAAGTTTTAAAATGTATAAAAATGCTTTTAATTGTACTTCAGTAACTATAGAAACATCTGACTAAACTTTGTGAAAACCAACATTTTTGTCAATCTCAGAACTTTTGGCCACAATTGTATACTTATCAATACATTAGGAAATGCCTACTCACAGTGAATCTAGTGCTGAGGTGACACAGTCAGAGGGAGAATACACAGTGACACTCAGAGACTCAAAGAAGGGGTGTTTTCTCACATCCATCCAGCCCAGACTATCATGGTGACCTCTCCCAGCTGTACACAGTTCTCCAGTCATCCATACACTGTGCCCCCTGAATATAATAATGCCATAAACTAAGTTATCTAAATATAGCTCCACACAGTGTTCTCCCGATTCTACTAATCAATTTAAGAAAAAAAGCCAGTAACACTGTTCTGCATGATTTGTGCCCAGTGACTGGACCGTTGTACAAGCGTATCATTTCCATGGAACTCAGCACCGTAACAGATAGAAAACGATCAATGTCATTTGTAAACTCTTATTTGATTATTGTACTGTCTGATCAAATAAAATGGCATGGACTATCTTCATTTTAATAATGCAACATAATGTGTCCACTGAATATAATATTTCCCCACACTGAGCTGCTAACATAAAATAGTCTTCTGCACTGTACCTCTTAAATACAGTGGGGGAAATAAGTATTTGATCCCTTGCTGATTTTGTAAGTTTGCCCACTGACAAAGACATGAACAGTCCATAATTTTAAGAGTAGGTTAATTTTAACAGTGAGAGAGAGAATATCAAAAGTAAAATCCAGAAAATTATATAAATTTTTTTGCATTTTGCAGTGAGAAATAAGTATTTGATCCCCTACCAACCTAAGGCTATGTGCACACTTTGCGTTTTTTGCTGCGGATCCGCAGCGTTTTTGGACACTGCGGATCCGCAGCAGTTTTCCATGTGGTGTACAGTACAATGTTAACCTATGGAAAACAAAAAACAATGTGCACATGCTGCGGAAAAAAACGCGCGGAAACGCAGCGGTTTTCATTCCGCAGCATGTCAATTCTTTGGGCGGAATCCGCAGCGGTTTGGCAACTGCTCCATGTTAAAAACCCGCAGGTGTCTAAAACCGCAGTGGAAACCGCACAAAAAAACGCAATAAATCCGCAGTACTTTTTACACTGCGGATTTCATCAAATCCGCTGCGGAAAAATCTGCAGCAGAATCCGCAAAGTGTGCACATTGCCTAAGAGTGCTGGCTCCTACAGACCAGTTAGACCAGGGGTCCCCAACCTGTAGCTCGGGAGCCTCATGTGGCTCGCGGTCCCATGAATTGTGACTCGCAGCTGTCTGCCAGTTTGGTGCATTAGCTCCAGATTTAGTAAACTGGTATGAAGAGCACATCTCAAAATGGTGAACTTTGTGAGTAGCCGTGCACAGAAGAGCAGATTTGGGTACACTTCTACTGGTCTTGGGGGTTTAGAGATAATTTACGGTAAGTATGGTACACTGGAGACAGGATGATACTACCGGTTAGAGGAGGTGCTTGAAGATGGATGTGACTGTGTTGGGAGTGCGTGATGGGAGAATGCTGAATGTGTGGTGAACCCCTGGATCTTGGTATATTGCTTCGGGGTGACTTGTGTGGAAAAGCTTTAGTTATCATTGTACCCGTAATGGGGGGGCTTTGGTTGCCACAACTGTGAGGGGGGACAGGAGCTGGATGTGGCTCGTGACCCTCTTGCAGAGCTGAATGTGGCTCTCAAGGTCAGAAAGGTCGGGGACCACTGAGTTAGACGCTCCTAATCAACTCGTTACCTGCATTAGAGACAGCTGTCCTACATAGTCACCGTTATAAAAGACTCCTGTCCACGGACTCAAATAATCAGTCAGACTCTAACCTCTACAACATGGGCAACACTAAAGAGCTTGCTAAGGATGTCAGGAACAAGATCATAGACCTGCACAAAGCTCGAATGGGCTACAAAACTATAAGAAGCTGGGTGAGAAGGACCCAGTTATTTCACCGTTTAACTGAAAGAGCAGCATCGGGGTTGGCAACCAGCTTCTACTGTTTAATGCTGCACAAATGCTGATTATGGCCCCATAAACACATTTGCCCTATATAATGCTGCACAAATGCTGATTATGGCCCCATAAGATGCTCCATAGAGATATTTCCCCCATATAATGCTGCACAAATGCTGATTATGGCCCCATAAACACATTTGCCCTATATAATGCTGCACAAATGCTGATTATGGCCCCATAAGATGCTCCATAGACACATTTGCCTCGTATAATGCTCCACAAATGCTGATTATGGCCCCATAAGATGCTCCATAGAAATATTTGCCCCATACAATGCTGCACAAATGCTGATTATGGTCCCATAAGATGCTCCATAGACTATTATGCCCCATATGCTGTTGCTGTGATTAAAAAAAAAAAAATCACATACTCACCTCTCGTCGCTCAGGCCCCCGGCACTTGCTATATTCACCTGTCCACGTTCCACTGTCAGCGCCGCTGTGTCTACTGCGTCCTCTGCACTGACTGTTCAGGCAGAGGGCGGCGTGCACACTAATGGCGTCATCGCGCCCTCTGACCTGAGCGTCACTGCAGAGGACGCGGAAGTCGGAGCAGCGCCGACGGTGGAACGCGGGACAGGTGAATATCGCACACTGCCCCCGTCATACTCACCTGCTCCCGATGCGGTCCCTGCACGTCCCTGGTTCTCCGGCGCCGGCAGCTTCTTCCTGTGTTGAGCGGTCACATGGTACCGCTCATTACAGTAATGAATATGCGGCTCCACTCCTATGGGAGTGGAGTCGGGTCCATATTCATGTCTGTAATGAGCGGTACCATGTGACCGCTCAACGCTGGAAGAAGCTGTCAGCGCCCGGAGATCCAGGGATGTGCAGGGACCGTGCCAGGAGGGGAGTATGATTAGACAGCTCCCCCTCCCCTGCCGACCCCTGGGAATGACTCGAGTATAAGCCGAGAGAGGCAATTTCAGCCTAAAAAAAATGGGCTGAAATTCTCAGCTTATACTCGAGTATATACGGTATTCCAGTAGCTAATCCCCATTGATTAAATTGGAATACCATCTGCTATTTATAACCTAAATGTAATAGCCTAATTTATTCAATGTGGAAAACGTGGTAATAACCCTGCTAAACAACATTCAGAAAACTCTGTGTTATTTAAATGCACTTTTTGCTTTTTATTTACTTAGTTACAATTTTTGCCCATTTTTTTCTCTTGTAGGTTTTATATGTTTTATGGCCAATGTGAACCTGCGTTTAAATTCTGCATGTGTACCAACTCAAGTCAAGCTCAATTTTTGTGTTTTAACAATCAGAATATGTGGTTCAGGCCGCATTGTACACTCACCTCAGCTCTGTCCCTGCCTCCTGATTTTGTGCATGAGGCTGCACTGACATTGTGCACTGACCTCAGCTCTGTCCCTGCCTCCTGGTTTTGTGCATGGGGCTGCACTGACATCGTACATTGACCTCAGCTCTGTCCCTGCCTCCTGGTATCGTGCATGGGGCTGCACTGACCTCAGCTCTGTCCCTGCCTCCTGGTTTTGTGCATGGGGCGGCACTGACATTGTGCACGGACCTCAGCTCTGTCCTTGCCACCTGGTATCGTCCATGGGGCTACACTGACATTGTGCACTGACCTCAGCTCTGTCCCTGCCTCCTGGTATCTTGCATGGGGCTGCACTGACCTCAGCTCTGTCCCTGCCTCCTGGTATCTTGCATGGGGCTGCACTGACATTGTGCACTGACCTCAGCTCTGTCCCTGCTTCCTAGTATTGTGCATTGGGGCTGTAGTGACCTCAGCTTCCTTTGCCTTGATTCTGACCTGGGCCTAGTCCCGGAGCTGGCACCTCTGGAGATTTCTCCAAGCTCTGATCCATTCTTTCAGGCCTGACCTCTGGCTTCCCATGAGGATATTTCAGCATTACCCTCGCCTCCTCCTGCTACCTTCTTCTTTATGAATTCTGGCCTCCTGATGTCTCACAGCTGCCAGTCTAAGACTATTCCGGGATTCTGAAGATTTCCTATAGCAGTCTAGACCCTGGCATAGGTTAGCAGGTGAACACTAGGGAGTTCCTTAGGCTCCCTGCCCCATGTTTAGACAGTGACAATCAAACTGAAGCGTTAACCCTTTAATGAACAGAGAATGTATCATTTTCTTCCCTTGTTCCAAGAGCCATAACGGTTTCATTTCTCTGCTGACATAGCAGTATAAGCAGGGTCGGAACATATCTCCGCATTCCTAAAAGTCCGCTCTATCAAAATACAAAAACCAATTCATTGCCTTCTGGTAAATGGTGTAGAGAAAAATCAGTTTTTTCAAAACTTTTGTCCTAAATAGACATAAATAAAACCGTCCGCTCATAACGAAAAAATACAAAACCTCACGCAGCTCCATAGACGGAAAATAAAGAGGTTACACGTCTCGGAAAATCAATTTTTTTTTTTTTTTCAATCTTCAAAATCTTGGTAGAAAATGTAAAAGTTAAAAAAATATCTCTGTAATCGCCCTGACCCAGAGAATCAGTGTTACCGGTGTGAATAGCGTCAAAACAAGACCCCAAAAATGACATTGTGCCCCACCCGGGACTCTCCTCCATTTCCCAGGACACTAAGTGGTGCACGGCCACTATTCGCCCCACTCGGCTATGGCCACGGGCGGAACACTAAAGTATGTTCATTGGAAGCAGAGGAAACATGCACATAAAATGAGCTGAGGAGGCAAAGTGCAGGGCGGCCATTCTCTCCACTAGTCTTCCCCGTGCACCTTGCTCCGGGCTGCTGTCAATCCTCCAGTGACACACGGCACTGACCGTCTGCAGCCTGCACAGCACGGGGACCGTAAGACCACTCCCCTCCAGCAGCACAAGCTGGAGCCTGACTCCTCCCACACACGTGACTCATCACATGGTCATGACATCATTGAAGGTCCTTAAGCGTAGGCGCTTGCGTGTGACATCATCAGAGGTCTTTCAGTCGCTACAAGCTGCAGCTTGAGGAGGACTGTGTGACCGCGGCCCCATCACAGGTAATAGCAGTGTGCGCTTCATGAGCCTCAGAGACGCAGCGGTGCTGACACGTGACACACGGAGACTGCTTGAGCCTCCTACACGTACAGATCACATGGTCGTGACGTCACCAAAGGTCCTGTAGCTTATTGTGATGCACCGTCCGATGTCATCAAGGACCTTTAACCCATTATGACCCTGCACCTCTAGTCTCTACCAATACTCATGAGTGCTCATAAGGGTACAGTATGCGCCATAATTAACACTCGGGTCACATCTCGCAGCCGTGTGCTTCCAGTGCAGTTATTGGATGTTATTTACCTGTGAAGCCTTTTGAATGGGAGTAATATAGAATATGCAGGTGCTCTGTACCCGAGGTTTACTGGGCGCGCTGTACCCGAGGTTTACTGGGCGCGCTGTACCCGAGGTTTACTGGGCGCGCTGTACCCGAGGTTTACTGGGCGCGCTGTACCCGAGGTTTACTGGGCGCGCTGTACCCGAGGTTTACTGGGCGCGCTGTACCCGCGGTTTACTGGGCGCGCTGTACCCGAGGTTTACTGGGCGCGCTGTACCCGAGGTTTACTGGGCGCGCTGTACCCGAGGTTTACTGGGCGCGCTGTACCCGAGGTTTACTGGGCGCGCTGTACCCGAGGTTTACTGGACGCGCTGTATCCGAGGTTTACTGGGCGCGCTGTACCCGAGGTTTACTGGGCGCGCTGTACCCGAGGTTTACTGGGCGCGCTGTACCCGCGGTTTACTGGGCGCGCTGTACCCGAGGTTTACTGGGCGCGCTGTACCCGCGGTTTACTGGGCGCGCTGTACCCGAGGTTTACTGGGCGCGCTGTACCGGTGGTTTGCTACCCATATTTCAGATGTAAGTCTTTATCCCCTTCATATGTGCTGAACTATAGATCCCCGTGGTCAGGTGGGATCAGTAGACCCCAAGGGAAAGGCTTATGCTTCACCTCGAATACTGACAGTTATCAAATGTATGGAAGACCCCCGTATTTATCCATCCAGAGGCCTCGTTATGCCAGGACATTACATAGACTGTCAAGGAGAGTATTGGGCACTGGGGGAAATAAACCATTACATTATATAGCCGTTGGCCACGAGTACATTCAGCTGACCATTAGGGTATGTGCACACGCTGCGGATTTTGCTGCGGATTCGCAGTGGATTTGGCGCTGCGGATCCCCAGCAGTTTTCCCAAAGTTTACAGTACCATGTAAACCTATGGGAAAAAAAAAACAGCTGTGCACATGCTGCGGAAAAATCCGCGCGGAATCGCAGCGGATTATTTTCCGCAGCATGTCAATTCTTTCTGCGGATTCCGCGGTTTTCGACATGCACCAATAGGAAAGTGCAGTTGAAAACCCGCAGAGGAATCCGCAGAAGAAACCGCGATAAAATCCGCAGTGAAAACCGCAGTGGTTTTGCACTGCGGATTTTCCAAATCCGCTGCGGAAAAATCCGCAGCAGAATCCGCAACGTGTGCACATACCCTTACATTTCCCCACTCCCCTATAGAGATTCTGCAGGTTTGGGTGACGTTAATGATTATGGGGGCCTGTATTATCATTTTCTCTCACAAATAGCAGGTGATCGATGGTGGTCCTAACACCAGGAAGCTCGGTGATACTCCAGGTTCTTACATTTACATTCTCTACAACATATTAACTGCTAGACTATGCCTTAGGCCTCCTTCACATGTCCGTGCTTTGTCATTTCTTTATCCATACCGGAAAAAGACTGATGGTAAAAACGGACTCAAGGATGGAAAACACTGATGACACCAGTACCGTTTTTCATGTACGTCTTTTATATGGACGTGTGAAGGAGGCTTTAAAGGGGAATTCCCACAATAGTAAGATATCTCATTTCCATAGGAGAGGGGATACTCTAATTATCACTGAGGGTCTGAATCAATGGCCAAGGATGAGCAATGAAGCTCCATTCATTGTCTATAAAACGTAAGTGTCCAGTCGAGTACAGCGCTCAGCTTTATCCAGCAGTCCTATAGACAATGATTGGAATGGAGGTGTGCATGCTGGACCTGTGCATGCTGGACCTGCGCTCCCTGCACAGCCCGAATACGGATAAAGAGGGACAAAGGGATACAACCCTCAGCAGAGCCAGAGTCACTTTATTGGCGCAGTCAGTATGCCAGTCCCTATAGTCATTGTGATAGTTTTTACCATAATATACCTTGCATTAGACCACCATGGTTCCTTTGGCTGATAATGTTCTTTTCTTCTTTCTCAGGTTTCCTCTACTATGTTAAGGTGGACTAATGATGACTGTGACTTCTATTAGGTTTCCTTCTGGATATCTTTACCCAGCACATCTGCAGAATGAACATATCCGCAGTGTTTAATGCTCTGCTTGTGTCTGTCTTGGCTGCAGTGTTGTGGAAATATGTCAAGTTATGGGAGCAGTTTTCTATAATTGAGGAGGAGTTGGACCTTACGCGTCAATCCCAGGAGCTGTCACAGGTCCGCATAGACTATCAGGCAGCTCTGTATGCTCTTGTGGAAGATGGCACCAAAATGGTTTGTACGGGTAAGATGCATACAGATCGCGTGTGTCGCTTTGAGTCGCTTTGTTACTCTACAGAGGCGGAGGAGTTTGTCTTTTTTCACAGTAACTCATCCATCATGTTGCCCAGCTTGGGTTCTAGACGCTTCCAGCCTGCTCTGCTAGACCTCTCTTCAGTGGATGACCACAATACACAATATTTCAACTTCATTGAGCTTCCAGCTGCTGCCCTGAAATTTATGCCCAAGCCGGTGTTTGTGCCAGATGTTGCCCTCATTATGAACAGGTTTAATCCAGATAACCTCATGCATGTGTTTCATGATGACCTTCTGCCCATATTCTACACCATGCAGCAGTTCCCGGACCTAGACCTGGACTCTCGTCTGTTCTTTATGGAGGGCTGGGTGGAAGGCTCTCACTTCGACCTGTACAAGCTTATGAGCAACAAGCTGCCTCTCTTTAAAGAGCAGTTAAAGACTTTGGGTAGGCTTTTATGTTTCACCAAGTGTTATGTTGGTTTAACAAAAATCACCACATGGTATCAGTATGGTTTTGTCCAACCACAGGGTCCAAAGGCCAATATACTGGTGTCTGGTAATGAAATTAGGCACTTTGCTAAATTCATATTGGGAAAATTGAATATTAGCACTGAGCAAAGTGCATCCGAAGACTATATAGTTCTCTTCAGCCGAACAATGGATCGACTAATTGTAAATGAGGCCGATTTACTCCTGGCTCTTGCTCAGGAATTTCAGATGAAAACTATCACAGTGTCTTTAGAGGACCACACTTTTACAGACATTGTGCGTTTGATCAGTAATGCTTCCATGCTTGTCTGTATGCACGGAGCACAGTTAGTTATGTCACTCTTTCTGCCGAAAGGGGCTGCTGTGGTCGAACTCTTCCCTTATGGCGTAAACCCAGATCATTACACACCATACAAAACTCTGGCAACTCTTCCCGGCATGGAACTCCAGTATGTTGCCTGGCAAAATAAAGAAATAGCAAATACAATCACGTATCCTGAAAGGCCATGGGAGCAAGGTGGCATTATCCATCTAGATGCCAGTGAACAAGAACGTATAAAAAAAAGCAAGGAAGTGCCGCGTCATCTTTGCTGCCGTAATCCTGAGTGGCTTTTCCGTATTTACCAGGACACAAAGGTTGACGTAACATCTCTTATTCAAGCTATAAGAAGCGTTGTGAAAACCAAGCCTGGTACTAGGAAGCAGAAGTGGGCAAATGGATTATATCCGGGGAAGGTAAGGGAATCCAGATGCCAGGCTTCTAGCTCTGAAGCAAGCGTAACAAAGCTGTCTGTGACCTGGCAGATCCCGTGGAATCTCAAGTATTTGAAAGTAAGAGATGTGAAATATGAAGTATGGATCCAGGAGCAAGGAGAAAACACGTACATGCCTTACATGTTATCTTACCAAAACCACACCTTTTCTGAAAGCATTAAACCATCAACGACCTACTTGGTATGGATCCGCTGCATATTTAATAAAACGCTATTAGGACCATTTGCCGACGTCTTGGTGTGCAAAACATAACACTAAACTATTTTTCTACTATTTATGACCATCCATTACTAGGCAATGCATTGCCGCCGAGAAAGTCAGATTTGCTGCATAATTCACAGTCCGGATTTTGTATGTGTAGAATCGTTTTTTTATAAGACAAGATGCAAAAACTCTGGTAAAATAACTCAATGTACCACAATGATTGGAAGATTTGGACTCCGCAAGGGGATAATCCTATGGTGAAAAACTGCTGTATGACCACTATGTATATACCGTAATCATAATTTATATTCATTTTTCCAGAGATGACTTCTACAGAGTATTTGCTGTTATGTGGATCGTGAACT
Organism: Ranitomeya variabilis; assembly: GCF_051348905.1. Taxonomy (NCBI): domain Eukaryota; kingdom Metazoa; phylum Chordata; class Amphibia; order Anura; family Dendrobatidae; genus Ranitomeya; species Ranitomeya variabilis. Next base: position 130,389,092 of record NC_135237.1, read on the forward strand.
ATATTTCATTATGTGTTAATTTATTTTTAGGAACAAAAAAGGATGAGCATAAGCCAGTTTGACAGGGGACTGAGGAAGGACTATGATGTCTAGGCTTGTCATGGACCTTCTGAACTAATCTCAACAGCCTCATATATGACTATGAGGTAATTGAGTTTGGGTCAGAAGACCCCCAGCCAGTCCAGACATCATGATTTGTACTTGGTCTAAGAATGTTGGATGTGTAAAACGGACCTTAAAGGGGCTAGCTCCTGTAGTCTCATAGACAATGGAGCAGAGGCGAACATGTGCAGCCATTGCTTCAGTGTAGCAAGACATTTCTCAGCCTCTTAGGCTACTTTCACACTAGCGTCGTACGACGCACGACGAATTGCGCTAATGTAAGTCTATGGAGAAAAAACGCATCCTGCAAGCACTTTTGCAGGATGCGTTTTTTCTACAAAACGACGCATAGCGACGTGCAGTGCACGACACTAGTGTGCAAGTAGCCTTAGCCAGGATTTATTTCGGGGTCCTAGCGATCAGTAAGTTGTCACCTATCCTGTGGATAGGTTATAATTTGCCAAAATGGGACTAAGCCTTTTAGTTATAGGTTATGTTTACATTTGGAAATTAATATTTACATGTTATCTGTAGATTTTGCAAATACATTGCTTCCCTACTCATGCATTGGTCTTATGATCCACATGTGTTCTAGACCGGTTCTGCATTTACTGCATTTATACATGTGCTGGTTGTTATTGGGGTCACAGACAAAACCCCTAAACACTAAGAAGAGCTCCAATAAAGAGTTATTAGTTGGTCTTCTAGATTACTGTATAGGTCTATGGTAGCATGAGGCAACAAGTCATTGGAGCAGTCTGTGTGCAGATGTAGATCCAGTGAGCATGTTGGGAGATTCCAGCTCTGAAACTTGGGAAATTTTCAGCCAAACCTTCAACTCCTCAATTTCCCTGATTCCCGACCCCACAGCCCTGCCTCACTACTGAACATGTACATAAAGTGCAGCACAGATTCATCTCAACTAAAAGCCATCCTCCTTAGATCAGGAACAAAACAGACATGTATTATATGTTTTAGGAGTATTGAGTCGGTCCATTTTATACCGACTCCAACTCCACAGCCCAGGCAGTACCATAATAATATTTCAATTATTTATGTATTTATTTTTTAAAAGAATTGGTCACTACTTCTTATTCATTGCCTATCTTTAGTCCCGGCCAGCAATATCTGAGGAGTAAGGGTGCGACCCTCAGCATCCACGCCAATTACTGTATTTTTCGGACTATAAGACACACTTTTTTCCCCCAAAATTTGAGGGGAAATGGAGGTGCGTCTTATAGTCAGAATGTACTTACCAGTAGTGTGGGGGCACCAGGAGTCGAGTGATTCTGCGGTGGTCCGACGGTGCAGAACATTTTGTGAGAGTTCGGAGCCCCTGCACTTCTATTGCTGCGATGCTGTGGCCTTTGGGAAAATGGCCTCTGGAGGTGGCGCATGCGCAGATTGAGATATCGACATCGAGATCTCGGGAGACTACAAAGAAAGACCTATTTACAATAGTGATTATGTATTGATGCATCTGTAGTTAAGCACTCTCCATAGACTTCAATGGGTATCTGTAAAACAGCCATACGAATAGTCCTATTGAGTTAAATTATCACTGTATATCAGTTCCTAAAAATACAGATAAAATAGCTTGCAATCACTCCTGTCTGAAAGAAGCCTCAAGCAAACAAAGCAAATCAGATTGATAACAAGACATGTGATATGTTGAGAGTAGTGATAGGTGAACACGAATGGTAAAGTTCTGGGTCAAAGCTTTTTGAAAGGCGTAACAAGCTTCTCCGGTGTGGGCACTTCCGGCCACATCACAGCCATGCCAGGTATTGGCATGGCTGTTATTAGCCGGCACAACATGTTTAAAAAAAATACAAAAAAAGATGTGGGGTCAACTCTATTTGTGATAACAAGCGCAAGGCATCTGAGAGACGCCTCTCCATTACTAACCCATGGGCTTGATGTCAGCGGACATTACACAACTGACATCAACCCCACAATCCTATTACCCCAATTGCCACTGTACCAGGGCAATCAGGAAGAGCCAAGTCTAAGCACCAGAATTGGCGCGTTTAATGGATGCGCCATTTCTGGGGCGGCTGAGGATCGGACTTATTAGGCTGGGAAGGGGCCAATATCCATGGCCCTTCCCAGCCTATTAATATCAGCCACCAGATGTCTGCTTTGTGTTAGCTGGTTATTAAAAATAGGGGGGACCCCCACATCATTTTTTTTAGGGTTCCCCCATTGTTAATAAGCAATGGCAAAGCACACAGCTGTGAGCTGATCACTCTCGCTACGATCAAGGTTACTGCAGCTCACAGCTGCTGGCTCACACACTGTCCTCTGTGTGGCAGCGTGGGAACTGTGATACCCTGCGGTTGTTACTGATGGTGACTTCAGAAAGGTTACCCCTGGTCAGAGCTGCTGTTTCCCATGCTGTCACACAGAGGACCACTTGTGATCCGCCGGCTGTTCCGGCCCCACATTCATTTGTATGGGGCTCGGGATTAAGTCCTGGGACTCGAACAGAACTTTTTTTCTAAAGTTCAGCCTAACCCGATGGACCCGAACATCCATGGTTCTCCCCATTCCTAGTTGAGAACATAGATGCCTTGTTAGCAACAAGTGAAGCCGTATGTAACAGTTCTGGGTCCACTTAGACTGAAATCTGAAAATAGTCCTTGTGTAGTCTGCTGGCCGAAACCACATGAACCAGGGATCATCCCACCGAATGCCAATTCTCCCTTTGACGTGGGCATAATGCTAATCAGACAACATAGGGTGAGGGTTTAACAGTGTGGCAATGCTTTCTTGAACCACAAAACAAGCAGATAACACATAGAACAGTCACAGCAAAATACCCCAATATGGTGCACATTAGAGTCTCACCCTTCCGCTCACTTACTGGGATAAGAGCAGCTGTTACTTCAGAGCTTCTAGGGTCAACTACACCACCTGTGGCATGCACACACAGAAGAGATAATGACAAGCTTAGGTAGATGACAGTCCATTCAGTTACAAGGGCAGTTGACCGAAGGGTTACAACCTGGCTTCATCTTCCAGGACCGACTACCCCACCTGTGGCACGCACTGAGAGAAGGTAACTACAAGCTTAGGAAGATGATAGTCCATTCAGGTACAAGGTTTAATATCTGGCTTCTCCAAACATTTCCATGGAGCCAGACGACCGGCGGGATCTAATTTTGGCTTTCTCCAAACGTATCCATGGATTTGCGATGGTCGATGGACAAACTGGCATCCTGTAGAATGATAAATCTGTGTCCCTCGTGATGGAGCCATGATGTATTGGCTGCTGTCCTGTAGAGACTCTCTGGATGTCTTGGTTCAATCTCTGGCTCTCTCTGCTCCCTCTCTTTTACTGAGAAATATAACCTCTTTTTATGGTTAACAAGTGTCCTTCATTCAGTATTTACAGGTAATGCTGATAACACCAACTCACATTGTTTGATTATGTAATGTATTTGCCTAGATTTTCCTCCTATGTCTTGAATTCCAAGAAACTGGCTGGCATGGACAATGTATTATTAACACATCAGCAAACATCACTAGTCATCCAGGATAAGAGCACTGTATGTTACATCAAATGTCTACTTACAAAACAATATTGCAAGCTTACACAAGCAAAAGTCTGTTTTCTTGCTCAACTAGGAATAAACGCATAAATTCAAAATTCAACATATAGATACCACTCTATTCTTCCTGGCTTGCTAGAAATATATGTCTGGTTAATTAAGATACAATGCTGTGTCCTTACAGTCCTTCATCTTGGAGCTGAGTAATATTCTTGAAGCTGAGTGTAAGGCACTCGAGTAACTTCTGTTATACTTCACTTTTAATGATAATCTTATTTACAACATCAATCTTCTCACTTATCATTTTCTCATAAATTTTCCATGCCTGTTTCAATAGAGGTGATGACCATTAACATCGGTGACAAGCCAGTTTTACACATCATTTTTTTTATCATATGTGTAGAACAGATCATGTTTTTTTTCAGGGTGCCGGATCTATTTTTGGTCCGTTTTTTTCCATATGGAAAAGGTTTCTAATTATCTGTTACTCATTACACAGTAAAGTACTGACATCCCAGGTCTGACATCTGTTTGATTCACAACATGGATCAAAGCAGGATGTGTGTCCACTTTTTTTTCATGTACAATCGGTGCACAAAAAAACGACATGTGAAAATGCACATTTATTGTTTACGTAGCACTAGCCGAAGACACAAGATGGCCGTCTCGTGCCCTCCAGCTCCTTTGTGCTTTCAGCAGCATCAGATCCTGTCTTTCCGTTTTCATGCTGAAAGTAACTACAAAGCCTCAGGACATGATTTATGTGCTAAGATCGGGTTGGTTCTTAAAGGGAACCTGTCACCCCCAAAATCAATGATGAGGTAAGCCCACCGTCATCAGGGGCTTATCTACAGCATTCTGTAATGCTGTAGATAAGCCGCCGATGTTACCTGAAAGAGGAGAAAAAGGTTAGATTATACTCAGCCAGGGGCGTTCCCGCTGCGGTCCGGGTCTGATGGGTGTCTCAGGTCTGCTCCGGGGCCTCCTATCTTCATTCCATGACTGTTATGATCTGGTGGCCTAAGAGCAGCATGAGACGTACTCTGGAGAAGGTGGTACCTGTACTGACCGCAGACCCTGAACTTAACACCGCAACTAGAAGTAGCCGTGGAATGTACCTATCACTCCCTAGACATCTCGACACAGCCGGAGGACTAATTACCCCTAGAGATAGAAAAGGGAACACTATCTTGCCTCAGAGAAAATCCCCAAAGGATAGACAGCCCCCCACAAATATTGACTGTGAGAGGAGGAGAGGGAAAAAACATACACAGACTGAAATCAGAATTTAGCAAAGGAGGCCACTTCTAGCTAAATAGAAAGGATAGGACAGAGTACTATGTGGTCAGTATTAAAACACTAGAAAATATCCACCACAGAAAATACAAAATCTCCACAGCTAACTAAAGATATGGAGGGTATATCTGCATCTCCATAGATATCAGCTTGGCTAAACAAATCCTTATACAGACCAAGCTGGACAAGAAAAAAACATGGAAAAGAACTGAACAATAAGGCCACAGCATGTGGACAGCAAAAAATCAAGGCCAGAACTTATCTTTGTTGAAATGAACAGCAAAGCAGGAGAGACCAGGCAGGGATGTGAAACCTCCAGGAACAATGGACAACTGGCACTGACTAAAGGGTCAGGCAAGGCTAAATAGCCCAGTCAGAATTGCAAAAAGTGAACACACCTGATAAATGCTGAGATTCAGAGACAGCAGCGCTACCACTTACAACCACCGGAGGGAGCCCAAGAGCAGAATTCACAACAGTACCCCCCCCCTTGAGGAGTGGTCACCGAACCCTCACCAGAGCCCCCAGGCCGATCCGGATGAGCCAAATGAAAGGCACGAACCAAATCCTCAGCATGAACATCGGAGGCAACAACCCAAGAATTATCCTCCTGGCCATAACCCTTCCATTTGACAAGATACTGAAGCTTCCGCCTCGAAAAACGAGAATCCAAAATCTTCTCAACCACATACTCCAACTCCCCATCAATCAACAGGAGGATCAACAGGGGCAGGAGTGTTGTGAATTCCGTTCTCGAACTCCCTCCTGTGGTCATGAATGGTACTTCGGTGAGTTCTGTCCGTGGACTCCCTCTGGTGGCTGTGAGTGGAACTACTGGTTCTGAGGTTCCTTCCTCAGCTGCCTTCGTTTGCGGCTAGGCTGGTTTCTCTATTTAACTCCACTCAGATCGTTACTTCATGCCAGCTGTCAATGTATCTGCACTGGTTCAGATCTCTCTCGGATCTTTCTGATGACCTGTCTACTCCAGCAGAAGCTAAGTCACTGCTAGTTCTTTTGTTGTTCATTGTGTACTGAATATATATTTCTTAGTACTTGCTAAGTTCTAGTCCAGCTTGCTAACATGATATTGCCTTGCTAGCTGGTAGCTCTGGGTTGCAGAGTGGCACCTCCGCACCGTGAGTCGGTGCGGGGGTCTTTTTGTACACTCTGCGTGGCTTTTTGTAGATTTTTGTGCTGACCGCATAGATCCCTTTCCTATCCTCAGTCTATTTAGTAAGTCTGGCCTCCTTTGCTGAAACCTGTTTCATCCCTGTGTTTGTGACTTTCCTCTTAACTCACAGTTAATATATGTGGGGGGGCTTCCTTTACCTTTGGGGAATTTTCTCTGAGGCAAGGAAAGGCTTATTTTCCTATCTTTAGGGGTAGTTAGCTCTTAGGCTGTGAAGAGGCGTCTAGGGAGAATTAGGTACGCTCCACAGCTATTTCTAGTGTGTGTGTTATAGGATTAGGATTGCGGTCAGCAGAGTTCCCACTTCCCAGAGCTTGTCCTGTTTTTTTAGTTTAACCATCAGGTCATTCCAGGTGCACCTAACCACCAGGTCCATAACACAGGAGGATCAACAGAGGGAACAACGGGCACCACATATTTCCGCAACAAAGATCTATAAAAAACATTATGGATGGAAAAAGAGGCTGGAAGGGCCAAACGAAAAGACACTGGATTGATAATCTCAGAAATCCTATAAGGGCCAATAAACCGAGGCTTAAACTTAGGGGAAGAAACCTTCATAGGAACATGACGGGAAGACAACCAGACCAAATCCCCAACCCGAAGCCGGGAACCAACACACCGACGACGGTTAGCAAAACGCTGAGCCCCCTCCTGAGACAACACCAAATTGTCAACAACATGAGCCCAAATTTGCTGCAACCTGTCAACCACAGAGTCCACCCCAGGACAATCAGAAGGCTCAACCTGCCCCGAAGAAAAACGATGAAAACCAGAGTTACAAAAGAAGGGTGAAACCAAGGTAGCAGAACTAGCCTGATTATTAAGGGCAAACTCAGCCAATGGCAAGAAAACCACCCAATCATCCTGATCAGCAGACACAAAGCATCTCAAATAAGTTTCCAAAGTCTGATTAGTTCGCTCGGTTTGGCCATTTGTCTGAGGATGAAATGCGGAAGAAAAAGACAAATCAATGCCCAGCCTAGCACAAAAGGCCCGCCAAAACCTAGAAACAAACTGGGAACCTCTATCGGACACCATATTCTCCGGAATGCCATGCAAACGAACCAAATGCTGAAAAAACAACGGAACCAAATCAGAAGAGGATGGCAACTTAGGCAAAGGTACCAAATGAACCATCTTAGAAAACCGGTCACAAACCACCCAGATAACTGACATCCTCTGGGAAATCGGAAGATACGAAATAAAATCCATAGAAATATGCGTCCAAGGCCTCTCAGGGACCGGCAAAGGCAAAAGCAACCCACTAGCACGGGAACAGCAAGGCTTGGCCCGCGCACAAGTCCCACAGGACTGCACAAAAGAATGCACATCCCGTGACAAAGAAGGCCACCAAAAGGACCTACCAACCAAATCTCTGGTACCAAAAATCCCAGGATGACCAGCCAACACAGAACAATGAACCTCCGAAATCACTTTACTAGTCCATCTGTCAGGAACAAACAGTTTCCCCACTGGACAGCGGTGAGGTTTATCAGCCTGAAATTCCCGAAGAACCCGTCGTAAATCAGCGGAGATGGCAGAAAGAATCACCCCTTCCTTCAGAATGCCGACCGGCTCAAGGACCCCAGGAGAATCAGGCAAAAAGCTCCTAGAGAGGGCATCAGCCTTAACATTCTTAGAACCCGGAAGATACGAGACCACAAAATCAAAACGGGAGAAAAACAGGGACCATCGGGCCTGTCTAGGATTCAGCCGTTTGGCAGACTCGAGGTAAATCAAATTCTTATGATCGGTCAAGACCACAATACGGTGCTTGGCCCCCTCAAGCCAATGTCACCACTCCTCAAATGCCCACTTCATAGCCAACAACTCACGATTGCCGACATCATAATTGCGTTCCGCAGGCGAAAACTTTCGAGAAAAGAAGGCACACGGTTTCATCAAGGAACCATCAGAATTCCTCTGAGACAAAACGGCCCCTGCCCCAATCTCAGAAGCGTCAACCTCAACCTGAAAAGGAAGAGAAACATCCGGCTGACGCAACACAGGGGCAGAAGTAAATCGGCGTTTAAGCTCCTGAAAGGCAGAAACAGCCGCAGAGGACCAATTCGTCACATCAGCGCCTTTCTTCGTCAAATCGGTCAGGGGTTTAACCACACTGGAGAAGTTGGCAATGAAACGGCGATAAAAATTAGCAAAGCCCAAAAATTTCTGAAGTCTCTTCACGGATGTGGGCTGGATCCAATCATGAATGGCCTGAACCTTAACCGGATCCATTTCTCTAGATGAGGGAGAAAAAATGAAGCCCAAAAAAGAAATCTTCTGTACTCCAAAGAGGAACTTAGACCCCTTCACAAACAAGGCATTATCACGAAGGATCTGAAATACCATCCTGACTTGTTTCACATGAGACTCCCAATCATCTGAAAAAATCAAAATATCATCCAAATATACAATCATGAATTTATCAAGATAATTCCGAAATAAATCATGCATGAAGGACTGAAACACAGTTGGAGCATTAGAGAGTCCGAATGGCATCACAAGGTATTCAAAATGGCCTTTGAGCGTATTAAACGCAGTTTTCCATTCGTCACCCTGCTTAATACGAACAAGATTATATGCCCCTCGAAGGTCAATCTTAGTAAACCAACTAGCCCCCTTAATCCTAGCAAACAGATCAGAAAGCAAAGGCAAAGGGTATTGGAATTTGACCGTGATCTTATTCAAGAGGCGATAATCAATACAGGGTCTCAAGGAGCCATCTTTTTTGGCAACAAAAAAAAAACCTGCTCCCAATGGTGAAGAAGATGGCCGAATATGCCCCTTTTCCAAGGACTCCTTAACATAGCTCCGCATGGCGGTATGTTCTGGCACAGACAGGTTGAAAAGTCGGCCCTTAGGGAACTTACAGCCTGGAATCAAGTCAATAGCACAATCACAGTCCCTATGCGGTGGAAGGGAACTGGACTTGGGCTCATTGAATACATCCTGGAAATCTGACAAAAACTCAGGAATTTCAGAAGAGGGGGAGGAGGCAATTGACATCAAAGGAACGTCCCCATGAACCCCCTGACAACCCCAACTAGTCAGACATAGATTTCCAATCTAATACCGGATTATGCACCTGTAACCATGGGAAACCCAGCACAATAGCATCATGCAAATTATGCAACACCAGAAAACGACAATCTTCCTGATGGGCTGGCGCCATGCACATGGTCAGCTGTGTCCAAAACTGAGGTTTATTTTTAGCCAACGGTGTAGCATCAATGCCCCTCAAAGGAATAGGACTCTGCAAAGGCTGCAAGGGGAAACCACAACGTCTGGCAAATTCTAAGTCCATTAAGTTTAGAGCGGCGCCTGAATCCACAAATGCCATGACAGAAAATGACGATAATGAGCAGATCAGGGTCACAGATAACAGAAATTTAGGTTGTACAGTACTGATGGTAACAGAACTAGCGATTCTCTTGGTACGCTTAGGGCAATCAGAAATAACATGAGCAGAATCGCCGCAGTAAAAGCACAACCTATTCTGACATCTGAATCCTTGTCGTTCAGCTCTAGACACAATCCTATCACACTGCATAGGCTCAGGACTCCGCTCGGAAGACAATGCCATAGTGTGCACAACTCTGCGCTCGCGCAAGCGCCGATCAATCTGAATGGCCAGTGACATAGAATCACTCAGACCAGCAGGCGTGGGGAACGCCACCATAACATCTTTAACGGATTCAGAAAGACCCTGAAAATTGCCGCTAAAGCATCCTCATTCCATTTAGTCAGTACAGACCATTTTCTAAATTTCTGGCAATATGATTCTGCCGCTTCTTGACCCTGACACAGGGCCAGCAAGGTCTTCTCAGCATGATCCACTGAATTAGGTTCATCATACAATAACCCAAGCGCCTGAAAAAAGGTGTCTACATTAAGCAACGCCGGATTCCCAGGTTCCTGGGCAAATGCCCAATCCTGGGGGTCACCACGCAGCAGAGATATAACAATTTTAACCTGCTGGATGGGATCACCAGAGGAACGGGGTTTCAGAGCAAAAAACAGTTTACAGTTATTTTTAAAGCTAAAAAATTTGGACCTGTCCCCAAAAAACAAATCAGGAGTTGGAATTCTAGGCTCTAAAACCGGAGTCTGAACGATATAATCGGAAATACCCTGTGCTCTAGCAGCAAGTTGATCCACACGAGAAGCCAATCCCTGAACATCCATACCAGCGCCGAACTCCAGAGGTAAAGAGGGAAGAAAAAAAAAAAACACAACAGACTACAGAAAAAAAAATGGCTCAGCACTTTCCTTCCCTTCTTCTGAGATGCGGTTAACTCATTGTTGGCCAGTTGTACTGGTATGATCTGGTGGCCTAAGAGCAGCATGAGACGTACTCTGGAGAAAGTGGTACCTGTACTGACCGCAGACCCTGAACTACACCGCAACTAGAAGTAGCCGTGGAATGTACCTATCACTCCCTAGACATCTCGACACAGCCGGAGGACTAATTACCCCTAGAGATAGAAAAGGGAAAACTATCTTGCCTCAGAGAAAATCCCCAAAGGATAGACAGCCCCCCACAAATATTGACTGTGAGAGGAGAGGGAAAAAACGTACACAGACTGAAATCAGAATTTAGCAAAGGAGGCCACTTCTAGCTAAATAGAAAGGATAGGACAGAGTACTATGCGGTCAGTATTAAAACACTAGAAAATATCCACCACAGAAAATACAAAATCTCCACAGCTAACTAAAGATATGGAGGGTATATCTGCATCTCCAGAGATATCAGCTTGGCTAAACAAATCCTTATACAGACCAAGCTGGACAAGACAAAAACATGGAAAAGAACTGAACAATAAGGCCACAGCATGTGGACAGCAAAAAATCAAGGCCAGAACTTATCTTTGTTTAAATGAACAGCAAAGCAGGAGAGACCAGGCAGGGATGTGAATCCTCCAGGAACAATGGACAACTGGCACTGACTAAAGGGTCAGGCAAGACTAAATAGCCCAGTCAGAATTGCAAAAAGTGAACACACCTGATAAATGCTGAGATTCAGAGACATCAGCGCTACCACTTACAACCACCAGAGGGAGCCCAAGAGCAGAATTCACAACACATGACGTCCTCTTCTGGTCTTCATGCTCCGGCGCAGGCGTACTTTGCCCTGTTGAGGGCAGAGCAAAGTACTGCAGTGCGCAAGTGCCGGGCCTCTCTGTCCTTTCCGGTGCCTGCGCACTGCAGTACTTTGCTCTGCCCTCAACAGGGAAGACAAAGTACACCTGTGCCGGAGCCACTGCAAGAAGACCAGAAGAGGACGTCATGGAATGAAGATGGGAGGCGCTGTACCGGACCTGAGACGCCCATCGGAGCGGGACCGCCCCTGGGTGAGTATAATCTAATGTCTTTTTCTCATCTTTCAGGATACATCGGGGGCTTATCTACAGCATTACAAAATGCTGTAGATAAGCCCCTGATGCTGGTGAGCTTACCTCACCATCGATTTTGGGGGTGACAGGTTCCCTTTGAAGTCACACATGCTAGAAATATTTGTCTAATGTGTAATGGCCAATGGTCGCACGTTCGGTATTTGGTCAGTATTTTACATCAGTACTTTTAAGCCAAAACCAGGAGTGGATGATAAATCCAGAAGTGGTGATGTGTTTGTACTATATTGTTCCTCTCCTGGTTTTGGCTTACAAATACTGATGTAATACAGACTACATACTGAACGTGTGAAGGTGGGATTAGGAATGACGATGACGATACGTCCTTGAAACTGCTCTGCCTGTCAGTCTTGTACAGTGTTCTATAGTACCTATAGCGACATAAAGGGAGTAAAAATTATCAAAATTATAAAATATCAATTTTTTTTTGAAAAATATACATTAATATTATACAAAAATATTAAATATATAAAACATAATAAAGTAAATTATATGAAATAAAAAACCTGAGTGAATGATGCATGAAACAGACTGGAAAGCACAACATACAAAAAGTAGCATTAAGCCCCAAATAGTATGAACACCATGTAGTCAAAATCTCTGCACATTCTTTAGATGAGCTATAAAATACAGTCTCTTGGAATTCTGTGATCCAAGCATGGACAACATAGATCACCGCAGGCGTCGAGGTGTTCTCCTGCCCCTCTTTACACTATGGGCATAGGTAGGTAGTTCTTATTAGATATATAGTTATTGTACTATTTCTATGCTGGTTTCATATATACCATAACTGTATTTCTATGAATGTGACTGCAGCATGTGCATCATCTACCAAATATACACATTAATTGTTTATATTTTATAAATGGACCATATATGTGTGGCTATTATCACACTATAGACGGTATCTTCCTTTTTGATCTATGCTGCCCGTGCATGGGTCACAGAATTCCAAGAAACTGTTTTTTATTCTAGTCTGTTTCATTAGGATTGTTACTTCCAATAGGTGGCACTAGAGTTTTACTCCTCTTCCTCTCTGAAGAGACTATTAGCATGCATCATTGATTCAGGTTTTTGTATACATATTAGTTTTTTCATTATTTTTTTCTATATTTAATTAATATTTTTTCTATAATGTATATTTTTCAATAAATGTTTGATATTTTATGATTGTGCTCCTTTTTGCTTCCTCTATGTTGCTGTAGGTACCATGTAATGTGTAGGAGGGGATCTGTTTAACTTTGTGAGAAGTCCTTTTCTTGTTCTGATCACGAGTTATAGGATCTGCAGGGGTGATAGCAGGATTGACGATTGTGAAGGGGTGATAATATTAAATAAAAAGGAATCCATTTAATTACAGCTTTATGTTTCCTATTTGTCTCTGGCTGAAATTTCTGTTGCATTAACATATTTGGACCACAAGATGGTGCAGAATAATCACTGCTCTGGATTTACCTATGAAATAATCTTTTCTTTAAAAGAGCAGAAGCAACGATGAAAGAAACTCGCATCTTTCTAGGCTAAGTAACGTTAGTTGATGTAAGGGGCTCCCAGATACATTATGTTGGCAAAAGTACTAGATGGACTAGGAGTGAGAAACAGCACACATAGGGCATTAACCTGATAGCATGGAGTGTAAGCGCGCTTAGGCTACGTTCACATTTGCGTTGTGCGCCGCAGCGTCGGCGCCGCAGCGCACAACGCAAACAAAAACGCGGCAAAACGCACGCTAAAACGCTGCGTTTTGCGCCGCATGCGTCGTTTTTGCCCGCAAGTTGGACGCAAAAAAAATGCAACTTGAAGCGTTTCTTGCGTCCAACGCTTGCGGCCATGCGGCGCAAAACGCAGCACAACGCATGTCCATGCGCCCCCATGTTAAGTATAGGGGCGCATGACGCATGCGGCGCCGCTGCGGCGCCCGACGCTGCGGCGCTGACCGCAAATGTGAACGTAGCCTTATTTACCTCATGATTCTGGGCGACCATGTCACATAAATGGCCTTAGATAACAATACCCCAGCTGCTGGTTGGATAAACCAACATTGATACACACTAGTGATGAGTGAACGTGCTCGGATAAGGTGTTATTAGAGCATGCTCGGTTGCTATCCGAGTGTCTTCAGTGTGCTCGAAAAATGTTTTCGAGTCCCCGCGCCTGCATGTCTCGCGGCTGTTAGACACGAACCATGCAGGGATTGCCTGTTTGTTATGCAATCTCTGTTTTTTGAGCACACCGAAGACACTCGGATGGCAACCAAGCATGCTTGGATAACTCGATATCTGAGCATGGTCGCTCATCACTAATATACCCAGGAAAAGGTGCGGGTGTGCTACACTGCTGGTGAAGATCTTTATTGTGGTTTCCCTGAGGAAGAGGTCCATTCGACCTAGAAACACATTGGCAATAATCAATAAGTAATTCACTCTTCCTCCATGGCCTGTATGCACGCTCACCACACAAGACTCCATTGCTGAGCAAAAAGCATGTTCAAATGCGTTTAACGTTTCCTCAGCAACATTTAGACAAGATTGTGAAATACTGGGAGAATATAGTCTGATTAAGCAACTGATGACTGCTAACAATATTGTAGGGACTGCATAAATGCAAATGGATTTAAAGGGAACTTGTCACCCCCCCCCAGGGCCTACTAAGGTAAAAGAGCCGCCTTCTGCAGCACTAAGGCTGCATTCTGTGAAGGTGGCTCTTATGTTTTTTATCCCTAATAACGCTGAAATATTCACTTTTATAAATTGCGTGACATACCTGTATTGAGTCCGGGGGGTACATTTTCTCCCCCTGACTCAGCCGCCCCGTACTCAATACAGGTATGGCGCGCAATTTATAAAAGTGAATATTTCAGCGTTATTAAGGAGCAAAAACATAAGAGCCACCTTCACAGAATGCAGCCTTAGTGCTGAAGAAGGTGGCTCTTTTACCTTAATAGGCCCTGGGGGGTGACAGGTTCCCGTGAAAATGAAGGATTCAGTAGAGAAGAGATCCATAGTATTAAAATATTGAATTTTTATTCACTCATAAATACAGAAATGATTAGATATAAAAATTTGAAAAGCAGAGATGCCAAGCATAGGGACGCTAAAAGTAGATGACAGAGTAAGATCAGGATAATACAATGTATTTCAGGAATACTGTGACTTTAAATGCTCCTGTATCATTGTTACAAAATGGATAATAAATGTACAACATGGCACACTGGGTAGTGTGGGGTAAAAAAATTCACTATATTGAACCTTCTATAGTCAAGAGAGGCTTATGCATAAATCATGGCACAGGAGCTTGATACAACAGATAGTGCAGAAACTCAGACGCCCCCCCAAGTGACTTCCGACGCCCTGAGAATAAGCTGGCGGCGAATCGCGCGTCGGGGTGAGGGGATGCTGAGGTGATCACTCCACAGGACTTACACCGCCACTGTCCCTTCAGGTAAAATGGCACTGAGCACTTTATTAATTTTCTATACCACTACTTGTCGTTTCTTGGCATGATCATAGGTCAACAGTTTGGTTTTTGGATATATTTAGAGAGGATGCACTGATTCAGATTCCTTATTTCATTTGCACATTATAGCATTACAAGTTATTATTCTGAAACTCTGCACTATTTCTTGTATCCAACCCCTGTGCCATGATATTACATATCATCTTGACTATAGAAAGTTCAATATATGAATAGAGAGAGAGAGAGACTTTTCCCCGGGTTGGAATATGCTTCCTGGCATGCTCAGAAGTAAAAACTGCATCCGTCACTTGATTCCTGCTTTTCACAGTGTGCACAGGATCCAGTGTCCATAGGCTCCCATTCTGTGGAACGACGTATGCCGCAGGAGGCGTCAGGGAAAGTTTTTCTACTGCAGACATAAAACGTTTCATGGAACGTTTTTTGGAAAAGACAGGCTGTCAAATTTCACAGGATCCAGTGCATGACGGACGAAACGTGTAGCCATCCGATGCGATACGTCCTAATACAAGTCTATGAGAAAATGCAGGATCCTGTTTTCTCAAAAAACGACGTATCTCGACAGGACTACAAAGACGGAAGTGTGAAAGAGGCCTTAGGCTTCCTTCATACTTCTGTCAGTAGTGTCCCATCCTAATGCGTCGAGAGAGAGATTTTTTTTTCTCTTTTCCCCCTGCCTTGAAAATCCTTCCGGGCATGCTCAGAGGGAAAAAAACGTGATACGTCGCTGGATTCCTGTGTGTGACGGTCAGTGACGGATCCTGCGTCCATAGGCTTCCATTTTAGCCAGTGACGGGCATCACTGACCGATTTTCCGACGTGCAGAAAAAATGTTCCTCTGAACATTTTCTCTGCCCGACGGACCGTTTTTTACACAGGATCCAGTGCATGACGGATGAAACAGATGGCCATCTGTCACAATCCGTCGCTAATACAAGTCTATGAGAAAATGCAGGATCCTGCATTCTCAAAAATCGACGTATCTCGACGGGAGCTGAAAGACGGAAGTGTGAAAGAGGCCTTATTGAAATACATTGTATTATCCCGATCTTACTCTGTCACCTACTTTTAGTGTCCTTGTTCTTTGCATCTCTGCTTTTCACATTTTTATAGCTAATCATTTTTATATTTATGATTGAATAAAAATTAAATATTTTAATGCTATGGATATCTTCTCTACTTGATCCTTCATTTTGATTGTTCGAACTTACCGAGAACACAATCTGGTCAGAGGAGACCAAAATTGAACTCTTTGGATGCCATAACATCTACTGCCATCTACAAAGATGATGAGGATGAAAGGAGGGTGGATATTTCAACAATACAGTGATCCCAAATACACAGCCAAGGAAACTCTCAATTGGCTTTTGTACGAAGTATTAATTAATTTTCAGTAAGCGTGTTCAATACTTTTTCCCTGTGTTATTTTTCGTTATTACACATAACTTAATTTATGGACATCTACTATTTGATTTCTTTGCCTGTATGGATTGGATGGGTTTTTACCGAAATCTGGGGAGAATTTCATGTCAGTAGCACCTTTAGAAATATATTTTCTTAGAAAATTGGTGACACGTTGAATACTTATTTCACCTACTGTATGTCTTTTTAGTCAGGTCTTTTTTCTCCCACCATTTATGAATGTATGTCATTGTGAGATACAGATATATATACATATATATATATATATATATATATATATATATAATTTCCATGACTATGAAAATTGTACATTCACACTGAAGGCATCGAAACTATGAATTAACACATGTGGAATTATATAAAAAAGTGTGAAACAACTGAAATTATGTCTTATATTCTAGGTTCTTCAAAGTAGCCACTTTTTGCTTTGATGACTGCTTTGCACACTCTTGGCATTCTCTTGAGGAGCTTCAAGAGGTAGTCACCGGGAATGGTCTTCACTTCACAGGTGTGCCCTGTCAGGTTTAATAAGTGGGATTTCTTGCCTTATAAATGGGGTTGGGACCATCAGTTATGTTGAGCAGAAGTCTGGTGGATACACAGCTGATAGTCCTACTGAATAGACTGTTAGAATTTGTATTATGGCAAGAAAAAAGCAGCTAAGTAAAAAAAAACGAGTGGCCATCATTACTTTAAGAAAAGAAGGTCAGTCAGTCTGAAAAATTGGGAAAACTTTGAAAGTGTCCCCAAGTGCTGTGGCAAAAACCATCAAGCACTACAAAGAGACTGGCTCACATGAGGACCGCCCCAGGAAAGGAAGACCAAGAGTCACCTCTGCTTCTGAGGATAAGTTTATCCGAGTCACCAGCCTCAGAAATCACAGGTTAACAGCAGCTCAAATTAGAGACCAGGTCAATGCCACACAGAGTCCTAGCAGCAGACACATCTCTACAACAACTGTTAAGAGGAGACTGTGCAACAGGCCTTCATGGTAAAATAGCTGCTAGGAAACCAATGCTAAGGACAGGCAACAAGCAGAAGACATGTTTGGGCTAAATAACACAAGGAATGGACATTAGACCAGTGGAAATCTGTGCTTTGGTCTGATGAGTCCAAATTTGAGATCTTTGGTTCCAACCACCGTGTCTTTGTGCGATGCAGAAAAGGTGAACGGATGAACTCTACATGCCTGGTTCCCAACGTGAAGCATGGAGGAGGAGGTGTGATGGTGTGGGGGTGCTTTGCTGGTGACACTGTTGGGGATTTATTCAAAATTGAAGGCATACTGAACCAACATGGCTACCACAGCATCTTGCAGCGGCATGCTGTTCCATCCGGTTTGCGTTTAGTTGGACCACCATTTATTTTTCAACAGGACAATGACTCCAAACACACCTCCAGGCTGTGTAAGGGCTATTTTACCAAGAAGGAGAGTGATGGGGTGCAACGCCAGATGACCTGGCCTCCACCGTCACCAGACCTGAACCCAATCGAGATGGTTTTTATTGTGAGCTGGGCCGCAGAGTGAAGGCAAAAGGGCCAACAGGTGCTAAGCATCTCTGGGAACTCCTTCAAGATTGTTGAAAGACCATTCCCGGTAACGACCTCTTGAAGCTCATCAAGAGAATGCCAAGAGTGTGCAAAGCAGTCATCAAAGCAAAAGGTGGCTACTTTGAAGAACCTAGACTATAAGACATAATTTCAGTTGTTTCACACTTTTTTGTTAAGTATATAATTCCACATGTGTTAATTCATAGTTTTGATGCCTTCAGTGTGAATGTACAATTTTCATAGTCATGGAAATACAGAAAAATCTTTAAATGAGAAGGTGTGTCCAAACCCTTGGTCTGTACTGTATGTGTGTGTGTATATATATATATATATATATATATATATATATATATATATATATATATATATAGAGCACATATTATCCTTACAATTTTGCCCTTTTTTGTGAAGTGTATTATCTATACACTTTGGGCCTTGTTCAGTTACAAGACCACATACAGTTTCTTATGTTAATCACGGCAATAGCAAATTGAATGTTATACGGTTAATCTGTTTAGGATCAGACTTTCTTTTTTTTCAAGCAGCCATTTGGTCCATGAAAAAAAATGCGGTGATCTGAACAGCCCTATTGAATAACATTGATCTGATTGCTGTCCATGTGATATCAGATTATTTTACAGGAGCGTGTTTAGTGCATTTCTGCATCGGCTACATAATGAAAATGCATTTTGTCCTCACATAAATCTATCAACAAAGTTTTATCAAAACGTGGTAGCTTAATAAACACAAATTCTCCAAAACAAAAGTTTATTTAAAACATGACAAACCAAAAAGACACAAACTGTACCAGAAAAAAAAAACATGGTGTAGTAGAACGTACTCAAATGAGATGAAAAAACACAAGTAACCTAATTTAGCTAATTGGTGTGGAAAATCTGCATCATCAAACAATGCACCAAGATAATCATGGTGGGAGCTTGGCGTATGCATTTTGGTTCAAAACAAATTTTTGTAAATTTACAATGACACTGGCCTCTTTTTCAGCAGAAGATAAAGCAGCGTATATGATATCCATCAGAAAATCGGAGACAATGTCGCTTGACTTTGAAGAGAAGAAATAAACTACAAATTCTGTGCACCATTCTCTTCTATTTCTGGCAGCCCATATTTTTATTTAATGTTGGTTCTCATGATGATTTCACATTTTCCAGTTGTTGGTGTTCAGAAGATAGTTATAAATGAGAGGTAAGTGGTATAGAGTGTTTTTCCATGTACTTCAATAGTATGTGTCCTCTATGCTCAATGGTTTCAACCAATTTCTTTACTCCCTGAAAGCCTCCGTGGCTGCTCCAGAAAATATGGTCCATTTCCAATGACCTTAATAGCATGGTCTGTAAACATCCCGACCTTAGCACCTGCACTGCTGACTCAGGGAACCTAAAAGGGTGGCAAAAAATTGTAATTTAGTACATAAGAGCGCACATAGTGTTTGACAGACCATATGATGTGCATGGTGCCATATTAGAGAGCTGCACAGTCTCCATGCAGTACCAGAAAGGCTCCATGGACATGACTCGGCTGTGCGGATGAGCCATAGCTATGTACTTCCATATTGTACTGCTTACCACTGAATGGTAATAAGATTAATACCACAGCACCTCTTAGATCACGGCAAGTAAAGAATGCATATGTTTGTGGATCTGACCACAAAAATGGTGCAGGTGTTGAAGATCATGTTTTTGAATAATTTTAGTCAATGGCAAGACAATGCAAATGGATATGCATCTTGTATCTGATTTTACACTCTTCACACCCTGTGGCTTACTATTAAGGTTTTCCCTTACAATGAAAAAAAAAGAAAAATTAATTGAAATTGCCTCATCCATAATGACCGGACCGTTAAAAATGCCAAAATTGCTGTTTTCATTCATGACACCTCCCATACAAAATAGAAGGTAACATAATAACAAAATCATTCAAGATCAAGACTCAAAATGGTAAACATGCCCTGTGAAAACAAGCCCTATACAGATATAAAAATAAAAAGGTTATTCGTGTTTAAAATCAATAACAGAAATAAATGTGTTTTTATTGTGCAAAATCAGAAAATAAAAATTGATAGTGCCGTAATCATAATGATCAGAAACTATGTATTATGTCATTTATACTGCACTGGTGGACACTATAAAAAAATAAAAATCCTTTTGTTTTCTAAGCCCAGATTCAAAAATAAACCAAAGTTGAAGAAGATCGTTCACCAAATTTTTCATATTAGCACGTAATGAGTTTTGTTTTTTTTTTTAAGTCCAAGTAGGTGTTATCGGAGTGTTCATTGGGTGTGTACTTTTTCTCCCTGTATGATGCTAACCAATCATAAGCAAGCAGCAACACTCAAAAGAAAGAAGAACTCGCCTCCACAGTAGCATGAGCAGATTTCTCAGTATGTGAGATGTAATGATACAGCCTGATCTTCTGGACTGACCTCCTGAACGAGTCTGTGTTGGGGGAGGTGCATTACAGCTGAGTTTGGCTGTGTACCGATAATTATGAAAGATAAGAAGGTGGTAACTACCATCTGGTAAGCCTGACATCAGTAGTGTGCAAAGTTTTTGAGGGCATATTTTTGAGAAATACATTGTAGATAATATAATAACTTACAACCAGCACGGATTCATGAAGAAAAAGTATCTTATTCAACAATTTTAACTCCGACCTCCGCTCACCACTACACCCCATACCCCCCCCCCCCCCGACTTCCCTAATCTCTGCCGAGGACTTTGCCATGCACTTCAAAAATAAAATAGACCAAACAAGGCAAGTCTTTATTGTTCGACAACCACAACCCCTTTGTAGACCAGTCCAATGTCCTAACCCCATAACTTTCCTCTCCAAACTCACTGAAGGGGAGCTTACTCATCTCCTCTCCAAATAACACCTTACCACTTGTGCACTTGACCCCATCCCACCTCCTCCCTAACCTCACCACCACACTTATCCCATCCCTAACCCATATCTCCAGCCTGTCACTAACTTCTGGTACCTTCTCTGCTTTCAAACATGCCACAATCACATCTATCCTCAAAAAGCCATCCCTTGACTCGAGTGCTATGTCCAGCTATCACTCCATATCTTTGCTCTCATTTCCTTCCAAACTCCTTGAGCAGCACATCCATGCGGAACTTTGCTCTCACTTTGCATCTAACTCAATCTTTGACAACCTACAATCTGGCTTCTGTCCCCATCATTCCTCTGAAACTGCCTTGACCAAAATTACTAACGACTTATTTACAGCCAAAGCTAACAGACAATTCTCTATACTCCTCCTAGACCTGTCCACTGCTTTCGACACAGTTGACCACTGCCTCCTACTACAGATCCTCCCTTCCTTTGGCGTCAAAGGCCTTTCCCTATCCTGGATCTCCCCTTACCTTACCAACTGTACATTTAGCGTTTCCTACTCCCACACTACCTTCTCATCTTGCCCTCTCTGTTGGTGCCCCTCAAGGTTCTGTCCTAGGACCCTTACTCTTCTCCATCTATACCTGGGCCTGGGAAAACTCATAAAGTCCTATGGCTTCCAGTACCATCTACATGCTGATGAAACTCAGATCTACCTCTCTGGCCCAGATGTCACCTCTCTACTGTCCAGAATCCCAGAGAGCCTATTAGCCATATCCCCCTTCTTCTCTCGTTTCCTCAAGCTCAATGTGGAGCAATCTGAACTAATACACTTTTCTCCATCTCGCATATCTTCCCTACCTGATCTATCTATCACAATAAATGACATCCCACGTTCCCCAGTACAGGAAATTCGCTGTCTCGGCATAATCCAGACTTCCTACACGGAAGATGTATGATCCCACCAGTCTCGATATCCCATTCAGTCTGAGCTCCAGCGCCAAACAGAAGTGTTCAAGTCCGGGCATAGTTCACACTGAACAGGCTGCAGCTATTAAATGGTTCTCTGCAGCTCTCACAAACAGACTCCTAGCTCAGTCTTCATTCAGATAGAGACCCCGGCATGTATTTCTCAACTACAGCTCACATTTTGACCGGCCACTCACCAGTAGCACACTCAACTCTGCTTCATCAAGGAGACTGACACTCTCTCATGAGAATGCCACTCCATAAAGCTACTTCCTACTTTTTAACAAAAACAGGTGTAGCTAATCAAGAACCTGCAGAGCTGGGATTTAACCCTGTTTTTCCCTGCTGTGCTACACCATGCTGACATGAGTTGCTTGTAAAATACAGGACTGAAAAAAATGTATCTCAAAAGATATAAAATGACAAAATTAATAAAAAAAAACAAACTGGTATCTTACCCATCAATTCCTTGTAAAAGCCTAAAATTCAGATTGTCATCAGGATGATTGGGCCTCCCAGCATTGTCAATGTAAACTAAATGAGAAGGGTTACTATGACGCACCTGAAAAGAAAGCCAAAGTAAGATATGAGTGTTAATGAAATAGCATATTTAGATATATTTCAGAATTCTGCATGACAAAGTCTCCGGCACACCAAACATATGGGTGTGTGGCCGCTTGTGTTTAAAGGAGCATCCCAAACACCGGAGGCTTGTGACCACCAGGAAGCTAAAACGGTTAAAGTCAGCAGTGATCATCCAATGGAAACCTGAGAATGGGGATATCAAAAGTTGTGAAAAAAGTTTAATATAATCTCTATAGCAGTACTTGCTAGATACTGTAGAGCAATGTTAGTGGACTAGTGAACAGAGCCTTAATTTGTCATGGAATGTTGGTTTTATATGAACACTAGAAGTGCCGCTTATAGAGCAACAGTGTATGGTAGTGATGGCAGTATATAGCTTTTACTGTGCGACCACTGTATGGAAGGATTACTTGTCCAACGTACAGCACTGATATTTGGCTACATACAGTGGCAGGTAAAAGTTTTGGCCACCCCTGGTCAAAATTACTGTTATTGTGAACTGTTAAGCACGTTAAAGATGAAATGATCTCTAAAAGGCCTAAAGTTATAGATGACACATTTCCTTTGTATTTTAGGAAAAAAATATTGTCACCTTTTACATTTAAGCCTTTTAGAGAGAATTGCATCTTTAATTTGTTTAACTTCTCACAATAACAGTAATTTTGACCAAACGTTTACATGCCACTGTAAATGAAATATTTTTTGTGTGTTTTTTTACATTTTATTATAATAAATGATATGGATGGGAGATGCCAGCAGGGGGTACTTCACACAGCACCTGTAATGAAGCAGTATCAGTGGAAGGCTGGCAGCTCTTAAAAGGGCTTCCAGAGACAGACTCTGCATAAGCCACTCTATCTAGAAGGTCCAGAGGAAACCCTGACCTTCACCCTGTAACCCCTATTCAAGGATCTGAACTTATGCATGGCACACCGGGTTGCGTTCATGGAGTGGCTGCTAGCCAGTGAAGCAGGCTGGCAGATGATAGAACGCTGGATCGGAATCAAGAGGTCAAGGTCAGGCACAAGATCAAGAGGTAGTCAAAACACAAGTCAAAGACAGGAACCCTGAGCAGGATCAAAGTAGCAGGGTAAGTAGAACTAATATTTGGCAGCTGTATGTAGATGCTCGTGATTTAAATAGAAAGTGACTCTTCTCAGAACTCACAGCAGGGAGATGATTTCAACAGATAACCAACACCCTTCAGTAGGGACGCGTGGACCAGTGGATGTTTTGGTGCGCTGGGTTCAGCTGACCTTTATGAAAAAGTTTGGCACATTTGGTACCTAAATCTAATCCCGAGCCTGAACCCCATTCAAGTGAATGGGAGGGCCTGAACTGTGACAGCGTGGGAAACATCGGTTCTGACCGGCGATAACCTTACTGAAGTCACTGCTGGTAACAGCTGTTGGGTATCGCGGACCGCTGCAGGTTCCCACGCTGTCACACAGAGGACAGCGTGTGAACCACTGACTGTGACCGGCAGTAACATAGTTACCTCCAGTCAGGCGCTAGCTAATAACTACTACTGTCATCAGTGTCGCAGCCTTTTGAGAGTATTCATCAGACGATGCCTGTGCATAGCGGTAGCTTTACTGCTATTCATAGGCGATGGAGACCAAGAATATAAACATGGATTACTTCATGGGATCATTTTATTAATAAATTGGTGATCACGGGGTCTTTATTCAAATAAAGTTTTTTTTTCTGTGCGTGTGTTTATTTTTATTACTGGGTTAGTAATGGGGGTGTCTGACTGACACCTCTCCATTTCTAACCCCCAAAACAATTACCCAAATTGCCACCGCACCAGGGCAAATGGGAAGAGCTGAGGCTAAGCGCCAGAATTGGTGCATCAAATATGATGCACCACTTCTGAGATGGCTGGGCTGCAGGCTTATAATTGTAGATTGGGCATGGCCCATCAACCATGGGCATTTCCAGCCTATTAATATCAGCCTGCAGCTGTCTGCTTTCGCTTAGCTTTTTTTTTTTTTTTTTTCAATTAATGTATTTATTTATTACTAATAAATACATGAAAAATACTAAGAAATAAATGAAAACAAAATGTTTGGGCCCCCTATTTTTATTAACTAGCCAAGGGAAAGCAGACAGCTGTGAGCTGGTGTTATTATTCTGAGAAGGGGCCAATATCCATGGAGCTTCCGATCCTATTAATATCAGCCTCCAGCTGTCTGCACAGCTTTTCCTGGTTAGGCTACTCTCACACTAGCGTCGTGCACTGCACGTCGCTATGCGTAGTTTTGTAGAAAAAACGCATCCTGCAAAAGTGCTTGCAGGATGCGTTTTTTCTACATAGACTTGCATTAGCGACGCATTGCAACCGTCGTGCGACAGTTGCGTCGGACCCTCGCCACCAAAAAACGTTGCATGTAACGTTTTTTGGTGCATCGTGCCCGTCTTTTCCGACCGTGCATGCGCGGCCGGAACTCCGCCCCCGCCTCCCCGCACCTCACAATGGGACAGCGGATGCGTTGAAAAACAGCATCCGCTGCCCCCGTTGTGCGGCGCTTTCACTGCTTGGGTCGGTACGTCGCAATGACGCAATTCGTCGTGCGTCGTATGACGCTAGTGTGAAAGTAGCCTTATTAAACTTTTTTTAATAAATGGGGGAAAGTAGGAAATTGTTGGGAGTCTTTTTTTTTTCCAGATAAATAATTTTTCCTGTTATTTTTTTTTTTTTTAAATAAAGATTTTGTTTCAGTGTTTTCTTTTTTTACTTATTACTGGGTTAGTAATGGGGATGTCTGATAGATGCCTCTCTATTACTAACCATGGGCTTGATGTCAGCGGACACTACACTAGGTGTCTGGTACGGACCCCAAACTTTAGCCGATCACTACTCTGCAACACACCCTGTTTAGGCGGTATCCCTATCCCAGCAAGACTAATGTAACAGAGGACGACGCTTACATCGCCCAATGCCACTGTCAGTGCAAACATAGTACTGCCTAGTGCCAAAGGTCATAGATAAGTGTCAGACACGCCATAACAAATGCAGTGTATTGATAGAGATCATCAGAGCAGCTATAGTCTTACATAATGTGAACACCTACCAAGATATGTACTAAAACTAGTTCATTCTGGTTGCGACATTTGTCATGCAGCAACTCCTCCACACAGGACTCTGTTGGCTCAGGGTTAAATCCGCAGCAGTATCTGTCTAGTCGATCCTGAACCTGATAAATTAAGACATTGAAATTAACTGGTTAGTAGAGATTCTCATTTAAGTAATTCTTCACATTATCTTGATATGGTATGTTAGCCAGAATGTCATAGTAAAGGTACCTTCACACGAAACGACGCTGCAGCGATAGCGACAACGATGCCGATCACTGCAGTGTCGCTGTTTGATCGCTGGAGAGCTGTCACACAGACCGCTCTCCAGCGACCAACGATGCCGAGGTCCCCGGGTAACCAGGGTAAACATCGGGTTACTAAGCGCAGGGCCGCGCTTAGTAACCCGATGTTTACCCTGGTTACCATCGTAAAAGTAAAAAAAAACAAACAGTACATACTCACCATCTGATGTCCGTCAGGTCCCTTGCCGTCTGCTTCCTGCTCTGACTGAGTGCCGCCGTACAGTGAGAGCAGAGCACAGCGGTGATGTCACCACTGTGCTGTACTTTCACTTTCACTTTGCGGCGCTCAGTCAGTGTGGGAAGCAGACGGCAAGGGACCTGACGGACATCAGATGGTGAGTATGTACTGTTTGGTTTTTTTTACGTTTACGCTGGTAACCAGGGTAAACATTGGGTTACTAAGCGCGGCCCTGCGCTTAGTAACCCGATGTTTACCCTGGTTACCAGTGTAAAATATCGCTGGTATCGTTGCTTTTGCTGTCAAACACAACGATACACGGCGATCGGACGACCAAATAAAGTTCTGAACTTTATTCAGCGACCAGCGACATCACAGCAGGATCCTGATCGCTGCTGCGTGTCAAACTAAACGATATCGCTAGCGAGGACGCTGCAACGTCACGGATCGCTAGCGATATCGTTACAAAGTCGTTTCCTGTGAAGGTACCTTAATTGGATGAAGTATTTAGTACATCTGATTAGCAGATTCACCATGAACAAATGCAAACAAATACTTATGTACCCAACACCTCAAGAAAGTCATACAACAATCCTATCTACTCCAGCCCTAAAGCAATTGTGCATCTTCTGGTATGGTTACACTGTACATAGAATTTTATACATATCTTAACATAGAGTGCTTTGACATTGGGTGCAGGCCAACATCATAATAGGAGCAGGGAAGGGGATCAGCGGTGCCTCACCGGAATCCAGATGAACACAGGTGCCAGGAACAAGTGGCTGGATACCACTCATTAGCAATAGCAAAGAAAGGAAAAAAGTTCCAGCACCAGGCGTCTCTTCATAAAAATCTTCAATATTTTATTTTCATGTGAAGAATAAAAAATCATGCGGGGACACAGCCCCTAAACACCTGACGCGTTTCGAACAAATTTCTTAATCATAGACATATGAACGATACATATAAAACATCCTTATATACCTATTCCATTAAGTGAAGCCATGAACACCTGTTATTTGACATGCTTAATTTACATTCATTACAAATTCAAATGCGAGCCAGCCTACCAGAAATCATGACGTATACGTAGATTGTCGCCTCTTTGTCCACACAAAATAAGTTTGTAAAAGACATTTCTACTTTCAACTTTATGTATTTTTTCTAAATGGTAAAAGTATAAGATAATATAAAGCAAAAAGGGAATAAAATTATTTTGCAACTTAGTTCTCTGCTAGTCTCTATATTAATTTATATTATCTAAATGTTTGCAATGCAAAACTTTCAACCATTTGAAACCGCGGGAAAACATATATGCGGTTTTCATGGTGAAAAAAACAAAACAAATCACTAATACACATGTAAACTTAAACCGCCATCTGCTATTAATAAAAATAGCTAATGTCGCTGCGATAATTTAGCCCTATAGGGAATCTAGCTCCCAACTCTAATATCCAGTAAGCCTCGCGACACCTCAAAGTACGCAAAGGGAACTTACATCTCCATTATGATTCTCCCGAAAATGTTTGGAAAGTCCCAACAATCCCCGTCGATTAACAGTGCTGTCAGGCTTGGGCAGCCGTAATATGCTTCCCAATTCTTTTCTCAAGGGGTCTCACAGTGCGCCCTATATAGTACTTATTGCACACCACACACGTCGCCATATAAATAACATGTCTGGTGTCACAATTGACACATGCTTTAATCAAATATTTCTTGTTGGTCATACCATTACAAAATTAATTTGTTCTCTCCATGTGCCTACACAGGGTGCACTTCTTTCCCCCCACACTTGTAACACCCTTTTTATGTCAACCATGTAGGTCTCCTTTTCGCACTGACAAAAAGACTTGGGCATAAAATGTTTCCTAGTGTTCTGCAGCCATCATGTACCTTTTTTATATTTTTTAATTTTCTTCTGTAGTTTTGATTTTCCTACAATTCATTATTTGGCAGGCTCAGGCACAGCAGCTGTTGCAGAATTACAAATTCTATCAATTTCTTAATAACACAGTGAAGCTGTGACTAACCCTCATCTTCATATTGCATGTTCCAAATATGAAGCAGACCTTTGTAAATTCTAATGTGACCGCTATTATAATGCATGCCTTAAAGGGTATCTGTCAGCAGGTTTTTGCTACGAAACCTCAGGATAGCATGATGTAGGGATTAAAACACAGATTTCAGCGATGTGTCACTTATCAGGCTGTGTGCTCCTGGTTCCATACAATGAATGTTTTATCATCAAGAGATTATCACTGTCTGGACCACATTGCACGTGAGTCCTGGTCCGACCAAGTCCCCTCCTCTGATCAGCAGCTCACTGTCAATAGACAATTTATACAGAAAGCTGTTGTGTGGGCAGGGTTAGCTTTCTCAGCTCTGCTACATCTAAAAACTTTGATTAAAGAACACAGCGAGCACCTCTAAAAACCACAATTCAGACCAAAAATAGGAATAAAAAATCGTAATATATCCCAAGGGGTTAGGGTGCACTGTGAAAAACTTCAGTGAATAGACTGAGAGAAAGGACCAAACCACCCAGCCACCACAGAAATAGGAAATCACTAGGAAGTATCACACCATTAGGATCAATAATAAGCCTTTATTAAATCTATTGGCAATTCATACATAAAAAGTTTTATAAAAATTATACATGTGAATAAAAAATAACTGATATAATAACCAAAATGCAGGAGATTTTATCTGGTACCCCAGAACCCCTAAATAATGAAGGTAGCAGCCCACCAAGGATAAAATTATCTTTACTCGCTGTGTATATAAAAAACTAGTATAACAGTAAAATAAGCTGGTCAAACCAGATAGAGTGAGGCTAAATATCCACTAAAATATTTAAATTAATATATGAAAATCAGTGCAAAACCTCATAAAAATTTACATGTATTATTGTCCATGAACAGCAAAAGTGCTAAAGAATAAAAATACACAAAAATTGTATAAAAATTCATATAGTGACCAAGTGTAAAAATTTATATCAGCATATTTCAAACAAACAACTAAAGTGCATAAAATAATTTAAGTGCAACAAAATGAAATGGGAATATTGCAGTGGTATAAGTAAAGGTTATATTCACTTGTTACATATAAAGTGACTAAGTGCAAGAAAGTGATTATATCACAGCGAGGTGGATGGGAATGATGTTAGTTTCACCGCATACATATGTGTCCAAGTGCACTGGAAATCCGTGGGTTAATACCCCTACAATCTATTGAATCACTATATAAGTAGATATCCACATGTAGTGGTTAATAGCTAGTGGGTAATTCGGCGGTCATGGTATTGCCGCATGCAAGCTTTCCGTATATATGTAGGCTAGTAATCAAATGGACAAATCATTACCGCAGATGATCTACCTTCAGGGGGGCCGAGTCCAGAACCTGCGTGCGCCCGACGCGCGTTTCGAATATGTTTCTTCGTCAGGGAAATAAAAAGGCCCATATCTCTGGAAACGCATGGGGATTTTCAAAAAAACAACTGGCAGGTTCAAGGGAGAAGAGTGAGTAAAATAAGAGCAATATCTGGCCTTGTTTGACCTGGTGACAGCTCCTCGTTAAGCTGAAAGGGAACCTGTCAGGTCCGCCATGCCCCCCAACCAAGCTGCCTTCACCTATGCATGACTGAACTCCCAGTGCAGTATAACGTTAAATAAATGCTTTAAAAAAGCATTTAGAATGTCCCCGTTTCCTATGCTAATGAGGGCTTTGACTGGTCGATGGGGCAGTAGTTTCCCCAGACTAGTCAGCCCTCTTTCTAAACTCAGCTGTGCTTCCCCACTCACAACAATGACGAATGGAAGAGTTTAGACCAGGAGATCAGGGCTGTCTCTCATACATCTGAAAAACCTCCTAGAAACTATGAAGGGGCGTGTTCTTCTTGTCTCTGAGTTTTCCTGCCTGCTTATGATTGGTCAACATCATACAGAGAGAAGAAGTACACACCCCCTGTGTAAACTCTCATAACACCCACTTGGACTTTAAAAAGTTAACTTATTAGGTGCCTAATACTTTGATTGCTAATATCTCTGCAATAGAGAGGCAAAATAAAAAAAAAGTTTATTCCACTCTGTAGTACCTATTCCATCACAAGTCCAGTTCAACATGAAAAAAATAGTGAAAGTTCTTCTTTAAGGATATGTGCACTAGATGTCTTTTTCAGGTTTGTATATGTGAAATTTAATAACATGAGAATACCCTTTTAAAAAGAGCTAAAACAAAGTAATACATGCAGTGCAATCTCAAAATGTCTTTCCCTGCACATGTTTAGTCAATTTAAGCTTCTAACCATTCTTCAGGCATTTTGTGATTGGAAGCTGATGACAAGTTTATATACAGGTCCTTCTCAAAAAATTAGCATATAGTGTTAAATTTCATTATTTACCATAATGTAATGATTACAATTAAACTTTCATATATTATAGATTCATTATCCACCAACTGAAATTTGTCAGGTCTTTTATTGTTTTAATACTGATGATTTTGGCATACAACTCCAGATAACCCAAAAAACCTGGTTAAGGGCTCATACTCACCTGCAAGAAACTCGGATGAGTCTTGCACGGCAATACCCGGCACTGCTGCCGACACTCAGATCGGAGCGTGCGGCCGCATAGGAATACATGGAGCCGCCTGCTCCGCTCCTGAGTGCCGGGTGCAGTGCCGGGTATTAACATGCGAGACTCATCCTAGTTTCTCGCAGGTGAGTATGAGCCCTTAAAAGAACATTGCTGACACAAAAAGTGATCCAAGTGATCAGCTGCAGCGCTGTTGGCGTGATGTCACCACCGTCACCTGATAAGAGGAGGAAGAAGGCCCTTTTAATTTTAATCCATAATTGTAGTAAGGCCAATGGATGGCGCTGTTCAAATGTACTGTAAAAATATGCTAATTTTAGGAATGTGTTGCAGATTTTTTTTTAGTAAATCTTGTCACTAGATCCACTTATTTGTTGCAGATTAGATATATTTCTTTGTGGCTGTTAATTCTCATCACTGCCTTCTAAAATATTCTTCTTACAGCTGTAATGTTTGGAAGTCTACAGAATGAACATGCCGATAGAAATACATCACACTTTCCTGAATCATGACCAAGGCTCACAATGACAGAACGGAGGATTGAGGGGAAAATGGAAATGATGAGAATTCATTCCCAGCTATAATGATAAAAACTAGGGAAACTGGAACTCTTTCATCTGTACAAGTAATTATCCGAGTGCCTGATTGGCATATTTGGGGTTTCCTAACCATTAACATTTAGCAGACCTGGGCAAAGTGCGGCCCGTGGGACACATTGACCCTCTGGCTGTCCCAGTCTGGCACGTGGGCCGAGAAAGCCAATAGTGGAACGTATGGGCCACATCGTACCCTCCCCCGTCCACAGTCCATCCATTGCCCGGAGTCACCGCTATCTGCATCCTCAGGTGAATTCATTGGTGGAGTATGAGGCAGGGGGCCCCTTCTTCCACCAATCAGCTTGTGAATCAACTGACACAATGATGTAATTTCATCGTGTGAGCTGTGCACTGCGGAGAGTCGCTGCACTGGAGACAGGAGCAGAGGCACAGCGCTGGGGGAACAGCAGAGGGGTGAGTATGTGTAGTGGTTTTTTCATGTGTATGGGATATTTGGGTGTATATTGGGTGTCTATGGGGGTCTCATGCTGGACATGAGGAGGCTATAGGGGTCTCATGCTGGACATGTGGAGGCTATAGGGGTCTCATGCTGGACATGAGGAGGCTATAGGGGCCTCATGCTGGACATGAGGAGGCTATAGGGGCCTCATGCTTTGTATGGGGAGGCTATAGGGGTCTCATGCTGGACATGGGGATACCCCTATAGCCTCCCCATTTCCAGCATGAAACTCCCATAGTCTTCCCATGTCCAGCATGAGACCCCTATAGCCTCCCCATGTAAAGCATTAGGCTCCTATAGGGGGACTTGGGGAACCTATTGGGGTCTCATCCTGACATGGGGAGGCTATTGGGGTCTCATGCTGGTAATGGAAAGGCTATTGTGCTCTAATGTTAGACATGGGGAGGCTATAGCGATATTGTGCTGACATGGGGAGGCTATACGGATCTCATGCTAGACTTGGGGAGGCTATGGAGATCTCATGCTAGACATGGGGAATCTACGAGGGTCTCATACTGGACATGGGGAGGCTATGGGGCTATCACGCTGATCATGGGAAGGTTATAGGGGTCTCTATATGGGAGGCTGTGTGAGGCTCATGCTGTATATAGGAGGCTGTGTGGGGGCTCTTACAGTATATAGGAGCTGTGTATCTGCTCATACGATATCTAGAAGGGGCTGCATGCGAACTCAAATGGTATATAGGTTTATGTCAGCATACTTAATTCTAAGTGATACGATTAATATTAATCTTAAATAATTACAATTAATATGTTAATATTTAGCAGAATTAATTTCAGCCTATTGGTTCGGTCCTCCACAACAGTCACAGTCTCTCAGGTGGCCCCTCCGAAAAATTAATTCCCCACCCGATTTTAGAGAATAATGATATGCAAGGTGTTTGTTTAGAAAGGGGTCAAATGCTGCAACCAAAAAGCTGAATTTGAAATCTGTGCTTTATGTCTCTGTCTTAGACCATCTCACATGTCAGTATTTGTAAGCCAAAACCAGGAGTGAAACCTACAGAGAGAAAGTCTAGTGGAAAAATGTGCAGCTCTTGTGTGTTTTGGACCGATTCCTGGCAATAGTTCAGAAATACTCATGCTAAATAGCGGCCATAATACTGCTGCATGGAAGTACACTCGCTATACAGTTAGAATTGGCTATAAAGCATAGAGCCTGCAAGCAGCAGTCTGAACTGCAGGGTGGCCAGTAACATATGAAACACACTGTACACTATAAAATTAAAAATACCTCCATCCTTGTGACTGGAGAGGATTTTTAATACAAGGTAGATTGCAAAGCTGCTTGTTTTTGCAAGTACTTTGTCAATTGTACCTATTTAAAGGGAATCTGTCACCTCAAATTGGAGGGATATATAAATGACTTTTTTCCTGTCCGATGGGCAGTGTTTCGTCTTCATTTCTCCACCCCGTCCGTCCCTGTTGTCCGCAATATGTTCGAGAATTAGACTACTTGTCCTCCATAGTTCGCGCGTGCGCAATGTAATCTTCGCTCGCGCACTATGCAAACTGCGGGCAAAGCCAAAAAGCATTACTGCGCATGCGCCCGCGCACTATGCCCCGGAAGTATTTTGCTGTGTTCTGGGACATAGTGCTGATGTATTTCTGTCACGGGGGCAGGGGCTGACTGGCATTTTTCAGCCTGGGGGGCAATCACAAAGCAGTGGCCCTTCAGTTGCGGTGGCCCTACTTTTCCCTAATAATCTCTGGCCACTGCATAAAAGTAGCAGAGATAACAGGCTTTAAAAACAGACTGGTTCATAGATATGGGAACAGAACGGAGCTTGCTGCATAGATATGGTAGCAGAACCAAGCTTGCTCCAGAGATATGGGAGCAGAACCGAGCTTACTCCAGAGATATGGGAGCAGAACCGAGCTTACTCCAGAGATATAGGAGCAGAACCGAGCTTACTACAGAGATATGGGAGCAGAACCGAGCTTATTCCGGAGATATAGGAGCAGAACCGAGCTTACTACAGAGATATGGGTGCAAAACAGAGCTTACTACAGAAATATGGGAGCAGAACGGAGCTTACTACAGCAGTATGGGAGCAGAACCGAGCTTACTACAGAGATATGGGAGCAGAACGGAGCTTTCTACAGAGATATGGGAGCAGAGCAGAGCTTACTGCAGAGATATGGGAGCAGAGCAGAGCTTACTACAGAGATATGGGAGCAGAGTGGAGCTTACTGCAGAGATATGGGAGCAGAACTGAGCTTACTACAGAGATAATGGAGCAGAACCGAGCTTACTGCAGAGATATGGGAGCAGAACGGAGCTTTCTACAGAGATATGGGAGCAGAGCAGAGCTTACTGCAGAGATATGGGAGCAGAGCAGAGCTTACTACAGAGATATGGGAGCAGAGTGGAGCTTACTGCAGAGATATGGGAGCAGAACTGAGCTTACTACAGAGATAATGGAGCAGAACCGAGCTTACTGCAGAGATATGGGAGCAGAACGGAGCTTACTACAGAGATATGGGAGCAGAACTGAGCTTACTACAGAAATAAGGGAGCAGAACCGAGTTTAATAAGTCTACTACATGGAACCAAGCCTGCTACATAGAAACTGGAGCAGAACCGAGATTATGGCATACATACGGTACCATAATCTAGATTACTACATTGATACAGTTCTAGAACCAAGCTTACTGCTTAGATATGGTGCCATAACGGAGCTTACTTACAAACATACATACAATAATACGGCTACACAGTGCCTACTACTATCACCACTACACAGCGAATACATAATATTATAATATCACCATTACCTCTATATGAAACTACATTCTATACAAAGACCAATGACACCACCATACACTCTTTACTATGACTGAATCACATTTAGCTGCTACTAAATAAAAAAAAAAAGGTACCTAAAAAGAGCAATATTACAACCTAACAGTAACCGTATATTGGTAGATACCAGTTCCGCAGAACAAGTGATTACAGTACAGTTATATATAGTAACTTACACACGACGTTCTTTCTGATTCAGATCGTTCACTTTTCTATCTGGCCCAGACCGACATGACAACTTCTCCAGCCAGGACTCATCTGCACAGATTACAACAAAGGCACATTTGACTTCTCACATTTCTACCGCCGTCCCCATCTATTCCCAACCTACAAAAACTCCCCACTCTGTGTGCACCTGCAGTGTGGACCACTGACCCCAATATTTAATCAATTGTGTCATTGCTAGGATTACTCCCACCCCCCAAAATTAAAATATCTCACAGAAAGTAGTAATGCCCCTACTGTGCAACGACATGTATGGGCCTTTGAAGGATATAAATATATAAATACAATTGTAAATGCATTAATTAAAAAAAAACCCACAATACTAAGTGCTATTAACATGAACTCTGTATTTACTGTCAGTGTACAGGTAATACAGGGATCACCAGTGACATTATACACAGGAGCTCTGTAAAAAGTGCCAGTGTACAGGTAATACAGTGATCACCACTGCCAGTGACATTATATACAGGAGCTCTGTATACAGTGTATGGTGTCAGTGCACAGGTAATACACTGACTCACCAGTGACGTCTCTAGCTGAAGTCCTTCATCTTTGCTTTTCTCATTCATGCAGCACAGACCGCCATCGCTTCTTCCAGCCAGGACTCGCCTCTGCATAAAAAAAACACAGTTATCTAGAGCACATTCCCCACTTTTTCCCTTTCTTCTACACTACACATCTGAATACAGAGGTCCACCCACAATCAATATATAATTGGTTATTATGCAACCTCATAGATTGCAAGCTTACGAGTCCCCCATCATGTGCAGTCCCCCTTACCTCCCACTTCATGTGCAGCCTCCTTTAACCCCCAAAATTCCATCATGTGCAGCCTCCTTTAATCCCCCCAAATTCCACCATGTGCATCCTCCTTTAACCCCCAAAATTCCATCATGTGCAGCCTCCTTTAACCCCCCAAATTCCGTCATGTGCAGCCTCCTTTAACCCCCCAAATTCCAACATGTGCAGCCTCCTTGAACCCCCCAAATTCCATCATGTGCAGCCTCCTTTACCCCCCAAATTCCATCATGTGCAGCCTCCTTTAACCCCCAAATTCCATAATGTGCAGCCTCCTTTAACCCCCCCAAATTCCATCATGTGCAGCCTCCTTTATCCCCCCAAATTCCATCATGTGCAGCCTCCTTTAACTCCCCGAATTCCATCATGTGCAGCCTCCTTTAACCCCCCCAAATTCCATCATGTGAAGCCTCCTTTAACCCCCCAAATTCCGTCATGTGAAGCCTCCTTTAACCCCCCCAAGTTCCATCATGTGCTGCCTCCTTTAATCCCCCCAAACTCCATCATGTGCAGCCTCCTTTATCCCCCCAAATTCCATCATGTGCAGCCTTCTTTAACCCCCCAAATTCCGTCATGTACAGCCTCCTTTAACCCCCCAAATTCCATCATGTGCAGCCTTCTTTAACCCCCCAAATTCCGTCATGTACAGCCTCCTTTAACCCCCCAAATTCCATCATGTGCAGCCTCCTTAACCCCCCCAAATTCCATCATGTGCAGCCTCCTTTAACCCCCCAAATTCCGTCATGTACAGCCTCCTTTAACCCCCCAAATTCCATCATGTGCAGCCTCCTTAACCCCCCCAAATTCCATCATGTGCAGCCTCCTTAACCCCCCCAAATTCCATCATGTGCAGCCTCCTTTAATCCCCCCAAATTCCACCATGTGCATCCTCCTTTAACCCCCAAAATTCCATCATGTGCAGCCTCCTTTAATCCCCCCAAATTCCACCATGTGCATCCTCCTTTAATCCCCAAAATTCCATCATGTGCAGCCTCCTTTAACCCCCCAAATTCCGTCATGTGCAGCCTCCTTTAACCCCCCAAATTCCAACATGTGCAGCCTCCTTGAACCCCCCAAATTCCATCATGTGCAGCCTCCTTTACCCCCCAAATTCCATCATGTGCAGCCTCCTTTAACCCCCAAATTCCATCATGTGCAGCCTCCTTTAACCCCCCCAAATTCCATCATGTGCAGCCTCCTTTATCCCCCCAAATTCCATCATGTGCAGCCTCCTTTAACTCCCCAAATTCCATCATGTGCAGCCTCCTTTAACCCCCCCAAATTCCATCATGTGCAGCCTCCTTTAACCCCCCAAATTCCGTCAGGTGCAGCCTCCTTTAACCCCCCAAATTCCATCATGTGCAGCCTCCTTTATCCCCCCAAATTCCATCATGTGCAGCCTCCTTTAACCCCCCAAATTCCGTCATGTGCAGCCTCCTTTAACCCCCCCAAATTCCATCATGTGCAGCCTCCTTTAACCCCCCCAAATTCCATCATGTGCAGCCTCCTTTATACCCCCAAATTCCATCATGTGCAGCCTCCTTTAACTCCCCAAATTCCATCATGTGCAGCCTCCTTTAACCCCCCCAAATTCCATCATGTGCAGCCTCCTTTAACCCCCCAAATTCCATCATGTGCAGCCTCCTTTATCCCCCCAAATTCCATCATGTGCAGCCTCCTTTAACCCCCCAAATTCCGTCATGTGCAGCCTCCTTTAACCCCCCCAAATTCCATCATGTGCAGCCTCCTTTAACCCCCCCAAATTCCATCATGTGCAGCCTCCTTTATACCCCCAAATTCCATCATGTGCAGCCTCCTTTAACTCCCCAAATTCCGTCATGTGCAGCCTCCTTTAACCCCCCAAATTCCATCATGTGCAGCCTCCTTTAACCCCCCAAATTCCATCATGTGCAGCCCCTTTTAACCCCCCCAAATTCCATCATGTGAAGCCTCCTTTAACCCCCCAAAATTCCGTCATGTGCAGCCTCCTTTAACCCCCCAAATTCCATCATGTACAGCCTCCTTTAACCCCTCCAAATTCCATCATGTGAAGCCTCCTTTAACCCCCCAAATTCCGTCATGTGCAGCCTCCTTTAACACCCCAAATTCCATCATGTGAAGCCTCCTTTAACCCCCCAAATTCCGTCATGTGCAGCCTCCTTTAATCCCCCCAAATTCCACCATGTGCATCCTCCTTTAACCCCCAAAATTCCATCATGTGCAGCCTCCTTTCACCCCTCCCCACTTCTTCATTTGCAGTTACCCACCATTTAATTTACAAAAAAAAAAAAAAAAAAAAGGTTTTTTTATACTTACATCACCACTCGCTCCCTTGCAGCGCCTCTCTGCTAGCGTCCTGGCCGGGACATGTCGGCACGTGCGCGATGACGTCATCGCGCACGCCCGACACCTGACCCGGAACGCATAGAGAGATATCATGGAGGGAGCAGGAGCTGTGCAGCCGTCAAGCTGACAGCCGCGCACAAAGCTCCCGGACCCGGCGCGGACGTGTGCGCCGACTGTGACTGCTGCCGGCCGCTTCACAGTGCAGCGGCCGCGTCACAGTGCAGCGCACACGGCCGCGCACAATTTGATGCAGCTTTGCACACAATTTGCAGCTTTACAGCCACCACCAGGCGGCCGGCCCTGATCAGCTGCAGGGGGAGCGGCCCGGGGGGCATTTGCATCTTTGCAACCCGGCCCAGTCCGCCCCTGCACGGGGGAACTGGGTAGACTAAGGTGGGAACTTTTCCAAGGCTGCAGTTCATGAGGACATCCAGCAGAGGGCGCATCACCACGAATGAAGGCAACTACAGGTCATTGACCTATATTACCTTCATTCCTGGGGTTTTACAGGCACGAGCACAGCTGCATTATAGCAGAGCTCCTGCCTGTAAAATATTTTAACTCCTTCAGATGGATTTACATCGTGGGACGTTACAGATCTACGGATGGTATGTATATTGTTGGTTTATTATTTTTCCTTTGTTACAGAACGATGGTCTTCAGGTGGATTACCAGTATAATAAAATATTACAACAACCTGTGTCTTTATTTCATTAAAATACTTTGCAATATTGTGTGTGTTTTTTTAACAATTTCATACAATTGGTTTAATAATGGATAGGTGTCATAATTGACGCCTCTCCATTATTAATCTGGCTTAATGTCACCTTACAATAGCAAGGTGACATTAACCCTTCATTACCCCATATCCCACCGCTACAGGGAGTGGGAAGAGAGTGGCCAAGTGCCAGAATAGGCGCATCTTCCAGATGTGCCTTTTCTGGGGTGGCTGGGGGCAGATGTTTGTAGCCAGGGGGGGCCAATAACCATGGACCCCCTCTAGGCTATTAATATCTGCCCTCAGTCACTGGCTTTACCACTCTGGCGGAGAAAATTGCTCGGGAGCCCACGCCAATTTTTTCCGCGATTTAACCATTTAATTTAATAGCTACAGCGCCGAAATTTTGCACATACACACTACTAACATTAGTAGTGTGGAATATGCAAAAAAAAAAGGGGGATATGACATGGTTTACTGTATGTAAACCATGTCTCATATCATGTCGGGTTTAGGCAGGAGAAATGAAAAGCCGGCAATTGAATTACCGGCTTTTCACATATATCGCGCTGAAGTAAATATAAATATATATATATATATATATATATATATATATATATATATATATATATATATATGTGTGTGTGTCTCAATGATATATATATATATATATATATATATATATATATATATATATATAAAACGAAACCCGACTTTGGAGCGAAGATCCAAAAGTCCAGCGCGACTAGTTAAAGGCCGTGGGCGTGACCCAGCCTCCAACCTGATTACCAGCTAGATTAACCCCGAGCAAGCTGGATAAAATCTAGCCGACGTCACTGAGCGTGTAGTGGACGTAAGTGGCATTACTGCTGTCTATCGGACGCCCTAGTGTGAACAGCATCCGACATGACAATTTCTGGGGCAGCTGATGTTGTTTGCCTGGGAGGAGGGGGGGCAATATCCGTAGCTCCTTCCCAGGCTATTATTATCAGTCCACAGATGTTTAGCCTTTGCTGGTTAGAATTTATAGGGGGACACAATGTCATTTTTTTTACTGGGGTCCCCCGTAAACTAACCAGTAAAGACGAAGCAAACAGTTGTGAGCTGTTATTAATAGCCTGGAAACCTTTTGGGATATTGTCCCCTTTCCCATATTAGTAATATCAGCCCCCAGCTGTGGGCTTTCCTGAAGCTGGATATTAAAATAATGCGGGAGCCCATGTTATTTTTTTTTATATTATTTATTTTACAAATGATGTACACAGCAGGTGCTGAATACAACTCTCATCATTGACGCCTTGCCACGGTGAGCTCAGGGAGGCCAGGTGACAATGATTTCAGCTGTTTTCAGCATTTGGCGCCTAGGAGCAGCGCTAACTGTACCACTTTTTCCCACACTGATGCGGCACACGGATGGCACATTGATGCCACACGTATGTAACATGCTGACATGGATAGCTCTGGTACTGGTTTTTCCAGTATCGGAAATATCAGGAAGTGTGAAAGAGCCCTTTGAGGCCAATTTTGTCTCACAAATGATTTTGGCACAGCAAAGTGATCCGGTTTAATGAATGTGAACACTGGTTTTGCAAGGCTGAAGACAACAATTTTCCAATGTGTATGTAACACTTGGTATTCATTTTCACTGTA
This sequence comes from Ranitomeya variabilis, assembly GCF_051348905.1. NCBI lineage: Eukaryota > Metazoa > Chordata > Amphibia > Anura > Dendrobatidae > Ranitomeya > Ranitomeya variabilis. The sequence continues at coordinate 130,429,282 of NC_135237.1, forward strand.
GTTTATTTTAGTTTGGCCACTTGATGGCGCTGTTCTATAGCAATTTTAAAGAAAAGCAACTGTAATTAATTGCACACAGAATTTACAGTAAAATATTTACATTTTATAGATGTTCTTCAGATTTTTTTCTGTAGGTTTGTGAATAAATTTATTACAATATACTGTTCTTTGTGGCATTTCTATTTGTAGATCTGATTGCCTGACGCAGTACAATTACTAGTACATTCCTTTGTATGCAGCAGATCTGCTATTAGACCTTTTTCTTGCAGCTACATAGCTGAATCTATGTATATTTCCATTAAGTGCAGGCAGCATTTGTATTAGTATAGCCAACATCAACAAATGGCTGAGTGTGGCTAATTAGTTATCAAGGCTGTGATCAAAATGATCTTCTAAAATATTATGCTTGCAGCTGTGATTTCTGGAAGACTACAGAACAAATGTGCTGACATCAATATATCACACTGTCCTGAAACATAACCAAGGCTCACACTGACAGAATGGAGGATTGAGGAAAGAAGGAAAGAAGAATGGATTTCAAGTTTTAAAGGGCTGTTCCCAAAATCACAATGTGGTCTTATAATTATGTTTATATTATATATATATATATATATATATATATATATATATATATATATATATATATATATTTATTAATCTATATATAAATATATATATATATATATATATATATATTAAATTAATAAATAAATATATATATATATAATATATATATATATATAAATATATTTATATTTATTAATTTGTGTCAATATAAATCATTTTTTAAATCTGTCCAGTTTTGCACATATCACCCCTAAGGATAACTCTCTAGGCTCTAATTGCCTTTTAGTTGCCATTGGAACTGCCTTTTATTACTTTCAGGTCATACATAATCATGTGCAGCTGGCAGACTGTCAGCATAGATGTGCTGTGTCTAGAATTGAGCTTCTACTGTGAGTAATGAGGTCATGGAAAGCTGTGGAGCATTCTTCATTACACTGTGGGAGCTCAAACTGGGAAGCAGTGGTGCCTGTGTGCTAGTGACTAAAATGAGTGATATACTGCAGGATAGGGCTGTGTACAGGGGGCTGAAAGGAATTATTCTACAGGAGAAGGCTCTGTGTACAGGGGATGAGAAGAGAGATGTACTGCAGAAAGGGGGCTGAAATAGCGATATATTGCAGGAAAGGGCACTATGTCCATAGGCTGAGATTAGCTGAGCTGTGTTCGTTACCTGTTGTTGAGAGACTAATGATGTGAAACTGCAAATGTTACTTTAAATAATCATGGAGAAAATCAAGTCTACACAGCCAATAAAATTATAATAATAATTATTTTATTGGCTATGTAGACTCGATTTTCTCCGTGATTATTTATAGTATAGCGAGTGGCCTTGTATATGGGTGTACGGCATTATACTACTGGTATTTCATTTGTGGATGCAAATGTTACTTTGTTGATACATATGACAGATGATTTTCTTCTGCTATATACATCAATATAGCAGCACTTACAATTTAGCAAAACTGATCTGTCTGCAGAAGGCAACAAACACAGCTCTGCATTGTCGTTGCGGAGCAGTACAAATGAGTTGAATTATGCTATAACCAGCTAAGGATGTAAAACAACACAGGCAGCTATTCTGATGTAAATGGAAGAAGATAAAAGTGATAGGGCAGGGTACTGTACAGCAACAGAGAGCGCACAGTCAGGAGGTGACCTCTACACTCAGATCGGTTTAATGACAACTTGGAGAGGTAGGGATAATTAGGAGCCTTCAGAAGGTGGAAGGGTCTATAGCACTAAGGAGAAGCATGTACTGCTGGGAAATATAGTTTTAGCAGATAAGGGCTAAGGGTACTGTCACACAGTGGCACTTTTGTCGCTACGACGGTACGATCCGTGACGTTCCAGCGATATCCATACGATATCGCTGTGTCTGACACGCAGCAGCGATCAGGGATCCTGCTGAGAATCGTACGTCGTAGCAGATCGTTTGGAACTTTCTTTCGTCGCTGGATCTCCCGCTGTCATCGTTGGATCGGTGTGTGTGACACCGATCCAACGATGCGTTCGCTTGTAACCAGGGTAAACATCGGGTTACTAAGCGCAGGGCCACGCTTAGTAACCCGATGTTTACCGTGGTTACCAGCGTAAAAGTAAAAAAAAACAAACCGTACATACTCACATTCCGGTGTCCGTCAGGTCCCTTGCAGTCTGCTTCCCGCTCTGACTGACTGCCGGCCGGAATGTAAGAGCAGAGCGCAGCGGTGATGTCACCGCTGTGCTGTGCTTTCACTTTACGGCGGCAAGTGTGAAAGCTCTCCAGCGACCACACAACGACTTTCCAACGATCACGGCCAGGTCGTATCGCTGGTCGTGATCGTTGGAAAGTTGCAGAGTGTGACAGTGAAGACAGATGCACAGAAGGGCAGATAAAGATGAAAAAAGACACAGAGCGTAATCTATATGCTAACAATACAGTGACGTGTAAACGTTTGGGCAGCCCTGGTCAAAATTACTGTTATTGTGAGCAAGGTGAAGATGAAATGACCTCTAATAGGCATAAAGTTAAAGATGACACACTTCCTGTGTATTTCAGGCAAAACAAATATATTTTCATCTTTTACATTTTAAAAGTTCCAAAAAGGAGAAAGGGCCAATGCAAAAGTTTGGGCACCCTTGGAGATTTGTGTGGTCAGATAACTTTGACCAAGGTTTCAGACCTTAATTAGCCTGTTAAGGTTATGGCTTGTTCACTATCATCGTTAGGACAGGCCAAGTCAGACACACCTGTACAAATATGGCCTTCATGGAAGAGTTCTCAGAAAAAAACCTTTCCTGAGTTCTCACCATAAAATTCAGCGTTAGAAGTATGCAAAATAACATCTATACAAGCCCGAAGCATTTGGCCACAATCAGCAAAGGTATATGTAGAGGAAAAGGGCACAGGACTTCAGGAAAAGAACATCTCGCCAGCCATTAAAGGGAACCTGTCACCCCCAAAATCGAAGGTGAGCTAAGCCCACCAGCATCAGGGGCTTATCTACAGCATTCTGGAATGCTGTAGATAAGCCCCCGATGTATCCTGAAAGATGAGAAAAAGACGTTAGATTATACTCACCCAGGGGCGGTCGATCTGATGGGCCCCGCGGTCCGGGGCCTCCCATCTACTTACGATGACGTCCTCTTCTTGTCTTCACGTTGCCGCTCCGGCGCAGGCGTACTTTGTCTGTCCTGTTGAGGGCAGAGCAAAGTACTGCAGTGCGCAGGTGCTGGGCCTCTCTGACCTTTCCCGGCACCTGCACACTGCAGTACTTTGCTCTGCCCTCAACAGGACAGACAAAGTACCAGAGCCGCAGCATGAAGACAAGAAGAGGACGTCATCGTAAGAAGATAGGATGCCCCGCACCAGCCCGCGAACCCATCGGATCGGACCGCCCCTGGGTGAATATAATCTAACCTTTATTTCTCATCTTTCAGGATACATTGGGGGCTTATCTACAGCATTACAGAATGCTGTAGATAAGCCCCTGATGCTAGTGGGCTTAGCTCATCTTCGATTTTGGGGGTGACAGGTTCCCTTTAAGCATGAGGGTGGATCAATCATGCTTTGGGGTTGTGTTCCAGCCAATAGCACAGGGAATATTTCATAGATAGAGGGAAGAATGGATTCAATGAAATTTCAACAAATTCTTGATGCAAACATAACACCATCTGTAAAAAGCTGAAGTTGAAAAGAGGATGGCTTCTACAAATGGATAATGATCCAAAAACAAATGTCAGAATCCACAATAGATTAGCTATGTGGTACTTTCAAAAGGGGGTGCTAACCACGCAGGGTGCCCAAACTTTTGTATCGGTCCATTTTCCTTTTTGTAATTTTTAAAATGTAAAAGATGAACATAAATATATTTTCCTAAAACACAAAGGAAACGTGTCATCTTTAACTTTAGCCATTTCAGAGATCATTTCATCTTTAACTTGCGCTTAACTGTTCACAATAACAGTAATTTTGACAAGGGGTGCACAAACTTTTACACGTCACTGTATGCACGCACGTACTGTGCTTCGTGAACAATAATGCAATTCTGGGAATAGCTGTTTATTGATACTGCCCCCCCCAAAAAAAAAACCCAACAAACAAACAAACAAAAAAAAAACCCTGATGTCTTTATGTTGTTAAGGTGGAGATACACTTTTATTAACAAGAGTTATTAATCCTGATACTTTTTCGAGATGCATGCTTCTTTTGGCCAGGCCTGTCTGTCTTCTGAATGGGAAGAGGGCAATACAAATCTGTCAGATAGCCCTGGGAGCAGCTTATCTCTTAAGAACAAAGATATGGGTAAGTTGAAACTAAACATGCCCACTCTTTTTCCCCATGGCAATGCTCAAACAAATGATAAAAAATATACACATTTTAAAATACCAACATTTTCAAAGGTGACCCCCAACCCCATAATAAGGACACTGAAGTTTACCTCCTTTTATGTATCACCCCTTTTACCCCTTCTCTAGGTCTAACATGTTTGTCTGGCATATTTCTGTAAAGTGACTATACATAAATCCCTAATACTGATCTCTTTTTCCACTTTCACTGGCCATGTAATTATTTCCATGCCGATCTTGGCACGACCTTGACTCTCGCGGTGACCGATACAGCCGGTCAGAGCAGTCACAGGAGATGAAACAACACCACAGAGATTGGGATGTGCAGAAACTTGCATGGAAAGAGTCTTATGAGTGACAGAATCGAGTATACCTTTTCAAAGTACCAAGATTAAGGTCCGGTTCACAAGAGCATCTTCACGTTTTTTCTACAAATGCAATATCCTATATTGACCACCGGACTTCTGACCTGAACTTGCAGACCCATAGACACATATTAGGCTGTTAGTTCGGGTCAGGAGACCTGCCACTAGATTTGGCATTGCAGTCTATATACGGACTGTATACGCTAGTGGTCTGAGTGCGATCTTTTTTTTTTTTACGGATAAATCTCAGATTGAAAATACAGTTGTGTGAACTTGGAGCTTACAGCAAGCAATACTTGTACAGTACAATTCAAGTGAATGGGGCTTTGTAATTTGCAGCACGTTACATATTTCTTCCATGGATTTTAGCAGAAACTTTATTTTATTGTGGTATACAATCAGCAGAAGGTCGGAAAGACCCAATCATACTCAAGGCAAGCAAAGATCTTAAAAAAGAAGAAATGAAAATTAAAATATGTTATAAAGTTGTAAGACTTTTTGTAATATTATGAATAAACTGTAGCTCCCTCACCTAGATGACACTTAATGTAAAAGTGAATGAATGGTGCGCTTGTGTTAATTATATTTACTATCGGATCTCATATTCATATACTTTTCTGTTACAGGGTACATAGTAATTGCCCTTGGTAACACATGGTAATTGCCCTTAATTGAATGCAGAAAATTAGCCTCTGTGCCTTTCTAGGAAGTCTGACCTGCGATTATCTTCGGTGTTGGCTGCGGAGCTGTAAGAATGGATCTTTGACAGCGTTGGCTGCAATATACACACCAGGAAATAAATGTGGCTTAGTGGGACAGGTCCAGACAAAAAGATACTTGCTTCTCTGCGCGGTTTCTTGTTTAAAGAGTGGTTGAGAAGCAAATACAGTGTGCTGGTTTAGGATGGCTGCCACGGTTTAGACCAGCAGGCACACATAGACTGTGTGTTCAGCAACAGAATCTCCGATAGCATTTACATTGCTAAATTTTACAGCTTCGTGGTAAAGGATCATGTAGACACTCCGTGGGGGGAAGGATTTGGGGTTGAAAATGACTGATGCAGACTGGAGGTAAATGTGACTTTGTGATAATGTGTGCTTATAATAAGGTAATCCTTTACTAAAAAAAATAAAAAAATGTTGTATTTTAAGTAGACTTATCTATTTTACTGTGTATGTAAAAAGATGGCTGAATAACACTGGTACGGTAACGCTCAGTCAAATGTTTAAAGGGACACTGTCAATAGGTTCTGGCTGTGCGATTACACTGTGGCATTTCAGGGAAAACAAAGTTTGAAACGCCGAGGACTATAGTGAGAGAGCCGACTAGTCCAGCTTCTCTCCGCCCCATTCTAGGTGATTGCATAAAATGTGTGCAATATTTATTCCAAAAATGCCAGGTCAGATCCTATACATTCTTATAGGGTGTCACGACTCTGTTATTGGGTGTCCTGGGGCCAGGGGCTCCTTGCCTGTCCTTGCCTCAGGAGCTCTCAATTGAGCACTGCTAAAATAACCTGCACTGTTTAATATGAAGGTGACGTGCTTCTGAACAGTGCAGCAGTAGGAGAAATCAGACACTGCGGTCTTCTGGCTCCTCTCTGTCACAGTAAACACGTGACATAGTGTTTTCCTAAATAGTTAAAGAGATAATCCAGGACCTTCATTATTTTTGTTGGTGCGGTACAGTGGGGGAAATAAGTATTTGATCCCTTGCTGATTTTGTAAGTTTGCCCACTGACAGGCGTAATGTGTTACCAATGGTTTTCTTGGTGACTGTGGTCCCAGCTGCTTTGAGCTCATTAACAAGTTCCCCCTGTGTAGTTTTAGCCTGATCTCTCACCTTCCCCATGATCAAGGATACCCCATGAGGTGAGATTTTGCATGGTGCCCCAGATCAATGTCCATTGACAGTCATTTTGCATTTCTTCCATTTTCCTACTATTGCACCAACAGTTGTCTCCTTCTCACCCAGCATCTTACTTATGGTTTTGTAGCCCATTCCAGCTTTGTGCAGGTCTATGATCTTGTCCCTAACATCCTTATAAAGCTCTTTGATGTAGCCCATGTTGTAGAGGTTAGAGTCTGACTGATTAATTCAGTCTGTGGACAGGAGTCTTTTATAAAGGTGACTATGTAACAGCTGTCTTTAATGCAGGTAACGAGTTGATTAGGAGCATCTAACTGGTCTGTAGGAGCCAGAACTCTTAATGTTTTGTAGAGGATCAAATACTTATTTCTCAATGCAAAATGCAAATAAATTGATATCATTTATTCAATGTGATTGTTCTGGATTTTATTTTTGATATTCTATCTCTCAATGTTAAAATTAACCTACCCTTAAAATTATAGACTGTTCATGTCTTTGTCAGTGGGCAAAATCAGCAAGGGATCAAATACTTATTTCCCCCACTGTAAGAACTAACCGGCGGACAGTAGCTAAGTACCTGCCTGTTCTGCACAGGGTTGATCTATTCCAGCTCAGATGGCAATTTCCCTTCTTCATTTCATTTCACCTCTCATCAATAGTCCAGCTCTTCCTTCTCCGCTCTGCTTTGTCGACGGGGTGTTACTATCGACGTCATGCTAATTGGCAGTCGGCTGTCATTCAGCATTGCACCAGCAGAGATGCCTAGTCAAAAGAGCAGAGGGGAAGAGAAGGAGCTGCTCTGTCGTGACGTGGAAGCCCCACTGCAGAATCGCCGGCTGGAGCGGTCCACGCACAATAGGCAGGTAGTTAGCAACCACCTGCGAGTAAAGTTGTTAGCCTCACAAGAAAAAATAATAAAAATCCTGAATAACCCCTTAAAATTTCACAGACATGGTGTTAGGATTGGCGGAAAGCACCGAGTATAAATATATGTATTAATAGGTGCGTTCGCAACCCGGGGTCCACCGTGCAGGAGAGGAACCTGCTGCTGGCAAATGGCGGCGCTATATAGCGGTATAAGCGAACTCTGTTAACTCCACAGATTCGCTAGAAACAAGATGCTGTGCCCTGTTAACCTCACAGAGGTACACAGCTACCAAACAGAGCAAAACTGTTGTCATGCAGTCAGAGAAACAGGCAAACAACTCCTCACTGGAGGTGCCGGTATTCTAGCGGCTTATTTCAGCCAAGGACCTGAATACACACAAACAAACTCCTCACCAGAGGTGTTGGTATTCTAGGGGCTTATATCAGCCAAACCCTAACCACATCCAGACATGACCACACTGGTGCTGAGCTCATAGACTTTGGTTTGATACTAGCACATAGCCGTGCGGCCATGCAAACCTTTTATAGCTGCAGCAACTTCAGGACCTTCCTAGAGGACCAATGGGAGTTGCTACAGTACCTGAGCATGTGACCCCTGACCTCCAATGAGAGGTCTTACCTTGGGCATGCTCAGAAGGGGAAAAGCAGGACTTAGTCCCAGAGACGTCTGCTCGCCGCTGACCAGTACTGGCTACAATGGCTGAGCCTGGAAAGGCAGCAGTAACCCTTTGCACAGTATCAGGCTGAGCGAGACGCTGGGACCGACGTCTCCGCTGAGCAGGCTCCACTGCGGCTGTAGCAAAATGGGAGACCGCAACAGACATGGCTTGAGATTCCCCCTGTGCAGCGGCGGGAACTCGACTCCTAACACATGGTAATTCAATAATTAGAAATACCTGCTACTTGATAAAACATTTAGTTATTAGTTTTATGTGAAAAAAAACCCTCAATCCAAAATCATACATGATGGTGCACAATTATATGAAAATGGCACACATATCATAAAATCAGTTCCATCATTATGTTAAAGGTCTTAATATATCCACTGGACATGTTTCTAAAAGCCTGATAGATGTGGATCACACCTTTATCGAGAATGGAAGTCCCTTGATTCACCGTTTTGCCTGGAGCCTGCAAGTGTTTTAGGACCTCCCAAAATGAGAATATAGAAAGCAGTGCCTGCCCTGCTACCTCTCCATATAGTGATTGCAAATCGGAAGGATTAGGGGGGTCAGGAGACACCATTCTGGACACAGATGCTTGCCCCAGAGATGGGGTCCGTATGTATCAAACATTTATGGCATAAATGCCATCCTGGGGATATGCTATAACTGTTGAAGATGAGAATATGTTTTTATGTCAAGTTGACCATACATTGTAGATTTCAAAATTTGCAAATCTCTTCCATACATGCAAATTTGTTTAATGGCTAGAAGAGAATATGCTGCTGTGAGACATCTCTGACATTGAATTATCTCCTAGGGAAACAATGAATTTGCTATTTTGAATTCCAACATGTCGCATCCTTTTTTCCCCCAGAATCTCCTGTGGGTGGACAGTTTGACACCCCATACATCTTACATAGTTGCTCTGTCCTGCCGAAATGTAACTTTTAATGGCTGACTCTTATCTAATCTATATGGCAAACTAGCATGCTATATAAATGTACCCCAGAGTGCCCATAAACTGTGTAATCATCAAATGGCTGCAATGTCCAGACGTACTAATCACCTTAAAAGTAAATGTTCAGAAAATGCTAACCCAAAAAAAATTATAATTTGTTATAAGCTCTATAGTAAAGACTGTCAGAAAAATATCACATGAAATCCTTTGTGAGCTAAACTCTAGACTGATTTACTTTACCGACACTATTCATTGTAGCTTAATCTTATCCTCTGCATCAGTCATCAGTACCAGAACCTGGGGGTCCAGTGCCCGGCATCTGTTCAGTGCAGGCCTTTTCAATATTTACACACAGCTGCCGCTGAAGCCAATAGCACCTGATTGATGTAGGCCAGATGTAAGGCCTACACCAAGCTGACACTGAAGATCTCCCCTAAGGATAGACCATCAAAATCATATGCCTGAAGAACCCCTTTAAACTCTTAACAAAAGAGATTTGTGTCACTGACATAGCAGTTCAGACCCATTTCGATCAAGTTGTAATACTGGATAAAGCCTATGGACAAGGATGGCACTGTTTCGTACAACAAAAAACTGTACTATACTAACCCCTTAAAGGGAGTCTGCCAGCACAGAATGACTGTTCAAACCAAGAACAAACCAAGTACAGGCGCTCGGTGCTTCATGACGTAGCCAATCATATAACTGCATCTTCCCACCTGCTTGGTTTCCATCCATCTCCACCATTCTCTGGCTCTATGAAGCCAGACCTGTCAAAGAAGAAGGTGGGTGGAGATAGAGGAACAACAAGCAAATGGGAAGGAGTACTTAAATGATTGGCCATGCCAAGTGTGCACTAAGCGCCTGGACTTGGTTTGAGCAGACATTCTGAGCTGACAGAGTCCCTTTAAAAGCAGCCTCTAAGGTAACTTAGGGCAGCACGGTGGCTCAGTGGTTAACACAACTAGGTTTCAGTGTTCACATGCCACCAAGAACAACATCTGCATCTTCTAAGTTCTCCCCATGTTTGCATGGTTTTCCTCCAGGGTGGTCATGTTTCCTCCTAAACCAAAAATACCCTCTCGGCCAACAGAGGGCATACCTCTAAGCCAAAACATATAAACCTATAAAAAACCCGCTGGGTTGCAGAGTGAAAAAGCAAATGTATGCAGAAATTCGCAACCAAGCAGAAGAGGTAACAAAGAACAAATAGTTTTATTAGAATATCAAATACACAGTAATACAGTGATTACATATAGACAAAAATGGTGAAAGGGAAGGCGTGCCATAAGCAACACCAGCACAGGTGTTAATTAGTTGCTGGGAAAAGACACAGCAAATGCAGGCTTCCTGATAACACAACCACGCTGGGAAATGCCCAAAAATAAGAATGATAGACAGTGGTATTACACAGTCAATCAAAACTCCAAACGGATAAGATAAAAGTTACAATAACCGGTACATCCATGGAGTAAATACATCAAAACTAACATGCACCACCAAGTACTAGGAGAAATGTGTGCATGCTAACGATGTTACAAAGACATTACCTTGGGACATGGTGGAAACCGGGCACCAGCGTGGTGTGTACAGGAGGGAGCCTCGACGTACGTTTCGCCGTTGCGGGCTTCGTCAGGAGGCGTCATGGCACGCCTTCCCTTTCACCGTTTTTGTCTATATGTAATCACTGTATTACTGTGTATTTGATATTCTAATAAAACTATTTGTTCTATGTTTCCTCCTACACTACAAAGACATACTGATAGGGAAAATAGATTGAGAGCCCCAATGGGGACAGCCCCGATAATGACTGTAAAGCGCTGTGGAATTAATGGAGCTATATAAGTGAGCTAAATAAATACATAAATAAAGTGTTACATACAATAATGAAATTGAGAACCAAAAGAAAGGAGGAAGATATTGATTGAACAAATACCATGATAATCCTCACTACACCATTTCTTGACCACAATACTGCGATGGTGTTGGTGGAGTAGAGCCCCTTGCCAGCCTTGCTTTGGTACCCTGTGTGTTATGATTTTCCCAATGGCAGGGAAATCAAAAATAACAAACGGACTAGCTCTCGGGTGATGGAAACTAAAGTGACCGTGACCTGAACCTGACACAACACTGGAAGTAGCCGGGGAGTGTTTCCTACGATGCCCTAGACACCACGCGCCAGCCGGAGATCTAACTACCCCTATCAGAGGAATATACAGGCCTGCCTTACCTCCAGAGATGAACCCCAAAAGGAGATAGCAGGCCCCCACAAATATTGACGGTGAGTCAAGAGGAAAAGACATACGTAGGATGAACAGCAGATTTAGCACAGTGAGGTCCGCTTACTAGATAGCAGAAGTACAGGAAAGAGTTACTTCACGGTCAACTTCAAAACACTACTCAAAAACACCATCCTGAAATTACTTTAAAACTCCAGTGACAACTCATGCCACTGGAGTGGCAATTTCAGTCCACGAGAGCTTCCAGCTGCAGAGAGTCACATTGCAGATAGCTGGACAAAAAATAACATTAACTAGGAACAAAATTCAACTTAGCTGAACTGGAACTTGAGGCAGGAGAATGCAACAAAATGCTACTGATACATTGATGGCCGGCATCGGACCAGCAGCCAAGCAGCCTTAAATAGGAAACTCCCCTAATGGGTGTCAACAGGTGATCAAGGATAGAAGAAGGCAAATAAGTGGCAATACCATAAAACACCACCGGGGGAGCCCACAAACAGAATTCACAACAGTACCCCCCCCTTAAGGAGGGGGCACCGAACCCTCACCAGAACCACCAGGGCGATCTGGATGAGCACTATGGAATGCACGAACCAAATCAGGAGCATGAACATCAGATGCTGTCACCCAAGAATTATCCTCCTGACCATAGCCTTTCCACTTAACCAGATACTGAAGTTTCCGTCTGGAAACACGGGAGTCCAAGATCTTTTCTACCACATACTCCAACTCACCCTCAACCAGCACAGGAGCAGGAGGATCAGCAGACGGAACAACCGGCACCTCATACCTCCGCAATAATGACCGATGAAAAACATTATGAATAGTAAAAGATGCTGGGAGGTCCAAACGAAAGGACACAGGATTGAGAACCTCCAGAATCCTATAAGGGCCGATAAACCGAGGCTTAAACTTAGGAGACGAGACCTTCATAGGAACAAATCGAGAAGACAACCAAACCAGGTCCCCAACACAAAGACGAGGACCGACACGCCGATGACGATTAGTGAACTGTTGAGTCTTCTCCTGGGACAACTTCAGACTGTCCACAACCTGTCCCCAAATCTGATGCATTCTATCAACCACAGCATCTACTCCAGGACAATCCGAAGATTCCAATTGACCGGACGAAAAGCGAGGGTGAAACCCTGAATTACAAAAAAATGGAGAAACCAAAGTGGCAGAACTGGCCCGATTGTTAAGGGCAAACTCTGCCAATGGCAAAAAATCAAGCCAATCGTCCTGATCAGCGGACACAAAACACCTCAAGTAAGTCTCCAAGGTCTGATTAGTACGCTCAGTCTGGCCATTAGTCTGAGGATGGAATGCAGACGAAAACGACAAGTCGATGCCCATCCTGGCACAGAACGCCCGCCAAAATCTAGACACAAACTGAGTACCCCTGTCAGAAACTATATTCTCAGGAATACCATGCAAACGCACAACATTCTGAAAAAATAGAGGGACCAGCTCAGAGGAGGAGGGCAATTTGGGCAAAGGTACCAAGTGAACCATCTTGGAAAAACGGTCACACACCACCCAGATGACGGACATCCTACGAGAAACAGGAAGGTCAGAAATAAAGTCCATAGAGATGTGCGTCCAAGGCCTCTTAGGAATAGGCAAGGGCAACAACAACCCGCTGGCCCGGGAACAGCAGGGCTTAGCCCGAGCACAAACATCACAAGACTGCACAAAAATACGTACATCTCGAGACAAGGAAGGCCACCAGAAGGACCTAGACACCAGATCCCTGGTGCCAAAAATTCCAGGATGACCTGCCAACGCGGAAGAGTGAACCTCCGAAATAACTCTACTGGTCCAGTCATCAGGGACAAACAGTCTACCAGGCGGACAGCGATCAGGCCTATCCACCTGAAACTCCTGCAAAGAGCGCCGCAGGTCTGGGGAGACAGCTGACAATATCACCCCATCCTTCAGGATGCCAGTAGGTTCGGAATCACCAGGCGAGTCAGGCTCAAAACTCCTAGAGAGGGCATCCGCCCTCACATTCTTAGACCCAGGCAGATATGAGACCACAAAGTTAAATCGAGAGAAAAACAACGACCAGCGCGCCTGTCTAGGATTCAGACGCCTGGCTGACTCAAGATAAATTAGATTTTTGTGGTCAGTCAAGACCACCACCTGGTGTCTAGCACCCTCAAGCCAATGACGCCACTCCTCAAATGCCCACTTCATGGCCAAGAGCTCCCGATTTCCAACATCATAATTTCGCTCAGCGGGCGAAAACTTTCGAGAGAAAAACGCACATGGTCTCATCACTGAGCAGTCAGGACCTCTCTGCGACAAAACTGCACCTGCTCCGATCTCGGAAGCATCTACTTCAACCTGGAACGGGAGCGAAACATCAGGCTGGCGCAACACAGGAGCAGAAGAAAAGCGGCGCTTAAACTCCCGAAAGGCCTCCACAGCCGCAGAGGACCAATTAGCAACATCAGCACCCTTCTTGGTCAAATCAGTCAAAGGTTTAGCAATGGCAGAAAAACCCGCTATGAATCGGCGATAGAAATTAGCAAATCCCAAGAATTTCTGAAGACTCTTTAGAGAAGTAGGCTGTATCCAATCACAAATAGCCTGAACCTTAACAGGGTCCATCTCCATAGATGAAGGGGAAAAAATATATCCCAGAAAGGAAATTCTCTGAACCCCAAAAATACACTTTGAGCCCTTCACAAATAGAGAATTAGCTCGTAAAACCTGAAAAACTCTCCTGACCTGTTGAACATGAGATTCCCAGTCCTCCGAAAAAACCAAAATATCATCCAAATACACAATCATAAATTTATCCAGATATTCACGGAAAATATCGTGCATAAAGGACTGAAAAACGGAAGGGGCATTCGCGAGACCGAAAGGCATTACCAAATACTCAAAATGGCCTTCAGGCGTATTAAATGCGGTCTTCCACTCATCCCCCTGCTTAATCCGCACCAAATTATACGCACCACGTAGATCGATCTTAGTGAACCACTTCGCCCCCTTTATGCGAGCAAAAAGATCAGTCAGTAAAGGTAACGGGTACTGGTATTTAACAGTAATCTTATTCAGAAGTCGATAGTCGATACAAGGTCTCAATGAACCATCCTTTTTACCCACAAAGAAAAACCCTGCCCCCAATGGAGACAAAGAGGGGCGAATATGACCCTTTTCTAAAGATTCTCTGATATACTCCCGCATAGCAGTATGTTCAGGTACAGACAAATTAAACAAGCGACCCTTAGGAAATTTACTACCGGGAATCAACTCAATAGCGCAGTCACACTCTCTGTGAGGGGGGAGAGAATCAGTTTTAGGCTCCTGAAAGACATCATAAAAATCTGACAGAAATGCTGGGATCTCAGAGGGAGTAGATGAAGAAATGGGAACCAAAGGTGCATCCCCATGAATCCCCCGACATCCCCAGCTCAGCACAGACATTGATCTCCAGTCCAAGACTGGATTATGAATTTGTAACCATGGTAATCCAAGTACTAATACGTCATGTAGATTATATAACACAAGGAAACGAATAATCTCCTGATGGTCTGGGGAAAGATGCATAGTCACTTGTGTCCAATATTGTGGTTTATTGCTAGCCAAAGGTGTAGAATCAATACCCTTCAAGGGAATAGAAACCTCCAGAGGCTCTAAATCAAACCCACAACGCTTGGCAAAGGACCAATCCATGAGACTCAGAGCGGCGCCAGAATCCACATAAGCATCCACAGTAACAGATGATAAAGTACAAATCAATGTCACGGACAAAAGAAATTTAGACTGCAAGGTACCCATAGAAAAAGATTTATCAACCTTTTTATCAACCTTCTTTATGCGTTTAGAGCATGCTGATATAACATGAGCTGGATCTCCACAATAGAAGCACAACCCATTTTTGCGCCTGTAATTCTGTCGTTCGCCTCTAGACAATACACTATCGCATTGCATATGCTCTGGTGCCTTTTCAGAGGTCACCGCCAAATGATGCACAGGTTTTTGCTCAGAAGATACCGCCATATGGTGCACAGGTTTTTGCTCAGAAGATACCGCCATATGGTGCACAGGTTTTTGCTCAAAAGATACCGCCATATGGTGCACAGATTTTTGCTCAGAAGATACCGCCATATGGTGCACAGATTTGCGCTCCCGTAAACGCCGATCAATCTGGATAGCCAATTTCATGGCATCATTCAGACCTGTAGGCACAGGGAACCCCACCATGACATCCTTCACGGCATCAGAGAGACCTTCTCTGAAATTAGCTGCTAGAGCGCACTCATTCCATTTAGTAAGTACCGACCATTTACGAAATTTCTGGCAGTATATCTCAGCTTCATCTTGCCCTTGGGAAAGAGCTATCAAGGCTTTCTCAGCCAAAATCTCTAAATTAGGTTCTTCATAAAGCAACCCCAAAGCCAGAAAAAACGCATCTACATTTAATAACGCAGGATCCCCTGGCGACAATGCAAATGCCCAACTTTGTGGGTCACCCCGCAACAGAGAAATAACAATTTTAACCTGTTGCGCAGGATCACCAGCAGAGTGAGATTTCAGAGACAAAAACAATTTACAATTCTCTCTGAAATTCAAAAAACGGGATCTGTCTCCGGTAAAAAATTCAGGCATAGGGATCTCAGGTTCAGACATTGGAGCACGTATAACAAAATCTTGTAAGTTCTGGACCTTTGAAGCCAGGTTATTCAGACCTGCAACCAAACTCTGTGGATCCATGATTCAAACAGGTGTAACCAAAGCCATTCAAAGATTAAGAGGAGAGGAAAAAAAAAAAAAGGCTGAAGACTGCAGTTTAAGCAAGGAGTACAAATAAGCACTAAGGTGCACTTTCCAAACACAGAAGGAAAAAAAAAAACCTTTTCATATCCTTTCCTGCTTTAGTGCATAGTTTTAACACACGGGCCGGCCAAACTGTTATGATTTTCCCAATGGCAGGGAAATCAAAAATAACAAACGGACTAGCTCTCGGGTGATGGAAACTAAAGTGACCGTGACCTGAACCTGACACAACACTGGAAGTAGCCGGGGAGTGTTTCCTACGATGCCCTAGACACCACGCGCCAGCCGGAGATCTAACTACCCCTATCAGAGGAATATACAGGCCTGCCTTACCTCCAGAGATGAACCCCAAAAGGAGATAGCAGGCCCCCACAAATATTGACGGTGAGTAAAGAGGAAAAGACATACGTAGGATGAACAGCAGATTTAGCACAGTGAGGTCCGCTTACTAGATAGCAGAAGTACAGGAAAGAGTTACTTCACGGTCAACTTCAAAACACTACTCAAAAACACCATCCTGAAATTACTTTAAAACTCCAGTGACAACTCATGCCACTGGAGTGGCAATTTCAGTCCACGAGAGCTTCCAGCTGCAGAGAGTCACATTGCAGATAGCTGGACAAAAAATAACATTAACTAGGAACAAAATTCAACTTAGCTGAACTGGAACTTGAGGCAGGAGAATGCAACAGAATGCTACTGATACATTGATGGCCGGCATCGGACCAGCAGCCAAGCAGCCTTAAATAGGAAACTCCCCTAATGGGTGTCAACAGGTGATCAAGGATAGAAGAAGGCAAATAAGTGGCAATACCATAAAACACCACCGGGGGAGCCCACAAACAGAATTCACAACACCTGTGGTTACTAGTCAAACCCCTGTTATTTACTTACAGAAAATCTCTCCACCTAAATTGCCTATTAAAAAGAAGCAGAAGTTGTTGAAATATTTATGCTGGAATCAAAGCTACTTGGCCATTTACTAATCTCCTAGGAAATCTCTTAAAATTAGAAAGTAGCACTGAGTCAGGATAAATATTATTTGGGGTAAAGCTTTGAACTTTGAAGAGCAAAAACTTTAGGCCATTAAGTATTAAAATTGGCCAAAACAGTAATCTGGTCATACTCTGGGGATGGCAACTTCAAAAGCAACATAATCTGTACCTCAGCTCTGAAGATATTCATGAGAATCATCCAGAGGGAAACGTTCAGATAAATGATTACCATGTGCTGGCCGTCTGTATGTCAGACGTACTTAGCAGAATACATATCCAGCACTTTCCAGAACAGTTTCATGAATGAAACATTTGGGAACCATATAACAAAAATAGTTTACAAATGTCTGGGAGATACGAGGTATGACATAATACACGGATACGTCTGGTTCATTATAGAGAAATCAGCCCAATATTTATGAACAGTTGTGCGGTCTCTGCAGCTTTTGTGTATATGATACTTTAGAATTGAGACTTTATGTTTATGCTCCAGGGCAGAACTGTAGGGTGCAATGATAGTCATACCTAGGTTCTCATTGAGGGGCCAGAAGGCTCCTCTGCAACAGAAGAAAACGGCAGTATTATAAATGGCATTTGTTAAAAAAGGAGCTCTGTTATAGGTTTTATATTGAGGTCTCGGCACTTCAAGTAACACTTCTGGTCTATAAGTATAATACATAACTACACCAGGATCCCTTCCCTGAATTATATAGGTGTCAGAACAAGTGCAGATTGATAAATGTGGCGGTCAAGAGAATTCCCTAATTGTCAGCATCATTTTTTCTGGCCTAACAGTTTCCCAGTCTCTTGAAAGTGATGGCTTATCTTTCAGAGCCACCATCAGGACACTACTGCCCTTACTGGCATATGGGGCCTAGTGAGCAGGGAGGCCTGGTCCTCACCTATCCTGGCACCCTCATCATCGGTCCCCAAAGGCAGGATTTGGCAGTTCATTAATAACTGAACTTGCATCCTCAGATGCACATTCAGTTACAACCTATTGCCGTGCAGGACTGCTTCCTGCACAGCAATAGGAGCTGCCAGCCAATCAAAGGCTGACAGCTGACCTCAACGCACATGTCCCTCACATATGATATCACTGTCATGCGCCAGTGCGTTCATGCCTCAAATGGTTGAGGAAGAGGACGCCGCTGGACCTCAGTCAGGTACGGAAAACTTTTTTAAAAACTGAAATCTGCAATATGGGGCGATATATTGGGGTGCAGGATGGAGACATATGGGGGCCAGGATGGAGACATATGGGTAGCAGGATAGACACATGGGGGCCAGGATGAGGGACTTTATTACAGGAAGGTGCTAGGATGTATAACATTATTGCTGTAGGAGCTAATTACGGGACATTATTAATGCTTTGATATATTTTATTTTTGATGACACTGTTTTCAGTGTGGGGGAGGAGATGTTCTGTTACTGTCGCTTTTTTTATTCATCTGGTGTAGTGTAGAAGTTGGGAAAAAATTGGGGAATGTGCTCTAGATAACTGTATTATTTTCTGAAGACAAGTCCTGGCTGGAAGAAGTGATGGCAATCTCGTCTGGATGAAGAAGAAAAGTGAAGATAAATATCTTCAATTAGAGACATCACTGTATTACCTGTACACTGACACTATACACTATATACTATGTACAGAGCTCCTGTGTACAAAATCACTTATGGTAATATTGTTCCTTGTATGTGGTATTATTCGGTCACTATGTGGTGGTAATATGTGATCTGGTCATGGTGTGGTGGTATTTGTCCCTCTATATGGTAATATTTGTCATTTGTCATGTGACACATTCCCTTAAAGAAAAATAAAGAAAAATATAAGTAAAAAGAGTATTGGATATTTTAAGAAATGTTTAATAGGTTCGGGTAGGGGCCGGTCAAAAAAGTCTAACTTGTCATGGTGGCGGTGTAAAAAATCTATTGGCCAAAAAAAGCTGCTGGCAGTGTATGTTATCTGGTGTTCGATGGGAACTGTTAATGTGAGATTGGTGAAGACGTGGTGCAGAAGTGTAGTTTCCAAGAGTGGGCTGTGGGACTCTGGATGGTTTGAGGGGAGAAAGCGGAGATGGGTGGAGGCGAAGCTTGGGTGGAGCGTGGGCGGAGTCTGAAGAGGGCCCCAAAATTTTGCCAGAATGGGTCACTTAAATTCCTAGTGACATCCCTGTTTATCCTTAAAGGTAGTGTGCACTCGTAGGACAACCCCTTGTAAAATATAGCAAATAAGCCAAATGACAAGAGTATTCTTTGTCGTGCAGCAGGGTGGGTGCAGTGCGACAGGCAGTGACCACAGGGAAAGTTCACAGCAAAACCTTTTTAATGTTAAAAACTCACACAAGCGTACAGCACTTGGTATCCGGATCACAGCAAGAAAACGAGACAGTCCATAAATGCGTCCAGTTGCCGAGGGCGACTGCACCACCGTATCACACTGTAGGGTGCCAGGAGTTCACTCTGCTGGGCTCTGTTACTCTCACATAGACAGAGCTTTTGCAGAGCCGACTGCTCAGCTCGCTGCTAAACTCCCCTCTCACTGACACACCAAACTCTCTGCTGCAAAGGTTTCTACAATAACCTGTGCCCATAGGCCACATGGAAAACCCAACCCGGGGGAAGAAACGGACCATCCCAGCTACCTTCCTGTAGTCAGTTTAAAAAATAAAAGCCCATGACAGGTTTTCCTAAATCTGCCTTGAACAAATAGCTTGCCCAAAGCCAACACTCACTTTTATTCTGCATTGCAACCACAGCTATACCTGTGACTGCAATGCACTCCCACAGCCTTCATATGCTTTTTTTCACATCCTGGGCGACATAGTGACCCTCGCATATAACATCGGTCACTGCCTCACACTTTCTACCATGTAGAAGAAGAAAGTCAAGTGTTGCCTGATAGTTTGAATCTAACATTTGTCAAGGTTGGGTGGTCAAGATTGGGTTTAAGACCTGTGTGATGATAAAGTAGACCTGTGTTTCTGGGCAAGCATACTGAGAGACTCACAACGACACTGGAGAAAGCTGGCAGCAACTATGTGAGCAACTAAACTCAAGGAACACTGTTCAGTCCTCCAGATCCTGGAGACGACCTATCATTTACAGGTAAAGTTAACCTTTGCAACCACGAGGTATGTACTAGACTAATGACATTATATCATTATACATGCAGTAATGTCCTAATGCCCAACCAAACTAACATCAGAATAATGTCAATATGCACTCAAGTTTTCAACACACCTTGTTAGAAAAAACACCAACTTACAGTAACAACCTATCTGTGCACTTATAAATATGGAAAAAAATAACCATACCTGCAGGAGAAAATCAAACAAGGCCAATTTAGACCATTCAGTATGCTTAATGCCAACACATGGTGCTGTATCAACGGAAGTAAGAGAGTTCGCCATGCCACACCTATGCTTCAACATATTCTGATATTCTAGCCAGCCCAGAGCATGAGAATTCTGGTCATTGTTGGAGTCATTTAAATGTTTGATGTCCGATGCCCACCACACAATAGGTCTTGGCACACTATTGGTATACTTGTATGGTAATAAGCTGTCAGTAAATAATCGGGTCACTGCTGGAAGGCTTCGATTCAACCCAAGGACCCTATCAAGATGGAAAGCTAGAACTTCATATAAATCACTGGGTCTTTTAATTAATCCACATAAGCCTTGTTTGCAGTGGTGCTTGTCATGACATTGTCCTTCCATATAGCTGGGGCAAAGAGCAACTTTAAGAACCTGCCCATGAGCAGGGATTCTTGATTTTGCTACAATTTCTCCTTCTGAAAGTAACTTCATTTTCAGCAAATCATCTGATGTAAACCATGGAGGAGAGTTAGTGAATCTGTCTCCTTTAAGATGATGACCAGCCCTAGGCTTTTCAGACTGGAATGGTATGCAGCGTGAGATTAAATCGTTTTTAGAGTTTCTTGAAGAATCCTGGAAAAAAGCCGTTTTATTACTCAAGTTCTCCCTGGCTCTCTCCCCATTTCTTACAGAGCCCACTCCTGGTGAGCCTGAAAACCTGCCTAGTGGAAACACATGTTCATCTGTTTTTTGGTGGTGAAATTCTGGTGCTACTTTTGAATAATTCTTTATTAGGCTTTGCATTTTAGTTTTGGATTTTTCCAAATTATTGTTTTTTGCTAAAATTGGTTTCAGAACAGAAATACCACTTTCCTTCAGATTATGAGGATCCCTGCCTGCAAGGATTCCTACTGGTCCTGAATAATTAGGTATCATTTTGTTTATATGGGTTACCAGTATAAGGCTGTTTGATTTATGCCCTGTGGCATTGCTTGCAGTCAGTAAATGTTTTTTGGCCACAGACCTCTTCTGTTTGGTGTGATAATGATTATTTTTCCATCCTTCTTGCTTGCTAAACTGACCTAAATCACTTTTTTCCTTACAGTTGCGGCTGGAGTTCAGAAATGATTGCATGTCCGCCCTGTAACTCTCCAAGCCAGAATCCCAACTTTTGTGGTCATCATTTTGGATTAGGCCAAGACTAGAGTCTGTGGTGTGAGCCCATAGTTGCTTATGTCGGACTACTTTTCTGTGTTGGAAACGTCGATGTTCAGAAACTCCATTTGTGTTTGTGGGTAATGCAGGAAAACTGTTCATAAGCAACAGAGAGAAGATGAACAGAAAGCAGACACCAACAAAAGGTCTTCTCTTCAAGCGCATCCTCAACCATAACATCAGGGCCTAAAGGAAGAAATAAAGATGAGTGTTAATAAATGATTCTATTTAGATTGCAATCTAATAACAGACTATTTAGCAACTGATAATTAAATAATGACATTTACTGCATAATTTCTTTGCTTATCAATAATCATAATCGTTTATCAACTTAATACAGCATTGGTGCTTTAAAGCATATATAGTAGGAACAACCTAAATCCTTACATTATGGAGAGCCATAGACAGATTCACTGCCTTGAAAAAGTATTCATGACCTGTGAACTTTCCCAAATTTTTTCTTGTTCCAAGCTTAAGTTGTTTTTTTTTTAAATGTGTTACCCTCATAAGTCACATGTTTCATGAACGGAAGTCTTCCTGTGTGCAATCTAAGTGTCCCATGGTCTGTCAGTATGTATATACCTTTACTGAAAGGCCACAGAGGCTGTACCACCATTAGGCAAGAGGGACCACCAGCCAAACACCACCATGAAGACCAAGGAGATCTCCAAACAAGACAGGGACAAAGTTGTTGAGAAGAACAAGCCAGGGTTGGGTTATAAAAAAATATCCCAATCTCTGATGATCTTCCCCCCCTCCCCCCAGAGCACCATCAAATCCATTATCATCAAATGGAAAGAACATGATACCACAACAAACCTGTCAAGAGAGGGCCGCCCACCAAAACTCTCATCTGGTCAAGGAGGGCATTAATCAGAGAGGCAGCACAGAGACCAAAGATAACCCTGAAGGAGCTACAGAGACTGGAGTATCTGTCCATATGGCCACAATAAGCCATACACTCCATAGAGGTGGCCTTTATGGAACAGTGGGCAGAAAAAAGCCTTTACTTATACACAAAAATGTTAAGGCTCATTTTCAGTTTGCCAAAAGACATGTTGGAAACTCCTCAAATATATGGACGAAGATGCTGTGGTCAGATGAGACCAAAATTTAATTTTTTGGACACCAAGGTAAACGCTATGTCTGGCGCCAAACCAACACATCACATCACACCAAGAACACCATCCCCACAGTGAAATTTGGTGGTGACAGCATCATGCTGTGGGGATGTTTTTCAGGCAGCAGGGACAGAGAAAACAGTCTGAGTCAAGGGAAAGATGGATGGTGCAAAAAACAGGGATATTCTTGAGCAAAATCTGTTTCAGTCTGTCAGAGCTACAATGGAATGGTGGGACAAAGTACCGACCAAGAAGGAAATCATTATCAACAGCAACTGATTTGAACAAAATGGAGGGAACCAATAAAAGAAAAGGGATCAGCCCTGTACGTACCAAAAATTGCAAAAAAACAAGGGATCACTTTTAAAAATCAAATATATAAATATTTATTAACACATAGGCCAAAAAACACACAAAAACAAATTAAAAAGCCAAAAGGCTAAAGTAAATATAAATTGGACAGAAAGCAATGATAAACCTTCAGTCCACACTATCTGCCAAATTACACAGAAAGCCAAAAAACAGCAACAGCCGACTGAATGTAATAAGATGCTGGTGTATTGCACTTTGGATTTATAATACATGCACAACAAGAAAATACATCAAATAAAATGCCAAATTGAAAGTCAGCAAAACAAAAAGACAAAAGCACAATAAATATTCCACATCAATAATAAATGTTCTTGCAACATGTAAAATTGTGTGGTCAGACATAACACTGCCCATGCAAAACTGTATTTAAATATCTAATGCAGCATAACATGTGTACAAGGACAATGGTTTTAGAAAATTCATAAACAACATAACATAGTTGTAGCACAGCACTTATGCTCCTGATGAAGCCACACATTTAGTGGCGAAACGTATGGGGATTTTACACCCCTATCTGCTTAACTTATTACTCTGTATAGGTTGCCTCAACATGCTTATTCTTTGTTCCCTCCAATGATCCTTTCTTTGCTGTGCTGGCAGTATGTTAAGATTGTTCATTGATTTTCTAAAACTATTTTATGCAGTATATTGAAATATATTATTATTCGTGTACTTTTGAAAATGATACAATAAAAACTAATGGTAAAAAAATACAACATACCTCCATTCCACTTTAGCATTATGAGTATAGTATATGTATGAAATTATTTCCACTAAGGGGGCAAATAAACATTTCAGTGCTTCTTATGTCGGGGGGAACAAAGAATCAGACAACCTATCTGATACCTTATTTCTCTGTGTATTACCAAGTTTCCATAACTCCAATAGAGGTGAATAGAGGCAGCCACCGCTACCTGAATTTCCTTCCTATTTTCAGCCTCTGCAGACTGTATTAAAGGGGTTTTCCACTTTTAAGACAGTGGACCCCAATGCTCTAAAATACCTAAAATAACAAACAGATCAGATATTCACTCTCCCCAAGTGCAGCGCCAGCTCCCTGCCACTGCTTCACACCACATCAACAGTGTGCATAACTGCTGCAACCAAAACACAAGACTCGAGCAGAATCAGGGAATTCTAGGTATTTTAGAACATTTTGGGGTCAACTTTTCCGAAAGTGGAAAACCACTTTTGAGTTGCTGAAAGTGAACTGTGGCAATCAATGTGTAGTTGATGCAGATCTTTGCATTTGGCTTCTCAATTGTCCGATTATTCTTACAGCTTGTGTGCAAATAACCTCACTTTACCACGGATGAGCCGAATAGGAGAAATTACTTCTACTTTAATTTATTAGTTCTGGATTTAGTCCCAAATCAATCTTGCAGTAAATACAGGATGGGAGAGTTAGACCTTTAAACCAGGGATTCCTAATCTATTCAAGCCAATACATCATCCACACTAGTGACACTCTTGTGATATGACCCTCTACACCAGACCTCCTATATAATGCTTTAGAGTCAAGCACTGTATAAAGAAACAGTGGGAAAATCCAGCAATCGCAAAATAATATTTTTTATATATATAAAACATCACATTTATTTGGAAATGGCTAAAAACAAAGAAAAAAAGGCTCTTTGTCTTACAGGCTCGAAACGTGTAGACCCGGTGTCCACCATGCTATTTTATACTATCTTCATTTTTTTCTTTGTTTTTAGCCATATCCAAATAAATGTGATGTTTTTTTTTATATATATAAAAATATATTTTTTTTGCAGTTGCTGGATTTTCCCACTATTTCTTTCATGGTTTCAGCTCAAGAACCAGCATGATCCCTCCATGCCCTGCTTCAATATATGTTATACACCGGTGAGCTGATGACCTGATTATTTTTTTCATCACTGTATAAAGACCCCATGCCAAAACCCCTCAGATTTAAAGGGAATCTGTCAGCAGGTTTTTGCAGCCTCATCTGAGAGCTGCCTGATGTAGGAAAAGAGACCCTGAATCTCACAATATATCACTTAGTTTACAGGGTGCTGCAGTTGTTATACAGTCAGAGTTTTTGATGTAGCATGTAGCAGAGCTCAGAAAGCTGCCCCTACGCACACCGTTGAGTCACAGCTTTCTATATACATCATCCATTGACAGCTTATCAGAAGAGGGGGCATAGCTGGACAAGGAAACACACTGGAGCAAGTCACTGCAGTGATAATCTCCTGTTAATAAAACATTAATTGTATTGAACCGACAGTACACAGCCTAATAAGTAACACATTGCTGAAATCTGTGTCTCAGCCCCTACCTCATGCTGCACTTGGATTACATAGTAAAAACCAGCTGGCATGTTCCCTTTAAGTGCTTGGTCTTGTAGCATCTGGTTTGGAAGTATACTGCCTGTAACCTTGAGGACCTAAAATGCAAAATCCTCCACTGCTTTGGGTCCTGTCTTTACTACTTTGCTTGCAGTGCCTTCTCCAGCTCCGATCCAACATCTTCTACAGCATGTCACACTTCTCTCTTTAAAACCCTATAGACATAAGATAACTTTTTGCTTGACAGCTATCTTTCCCATGTCCCCTATACGGAGGAGCACTCCTGTCTCTATTAAAGGCTACTACAAGACTCTTGAGGTTTATCTCAGGGAGAACAAAAGCATCGACCGACAGTCATAGTTCTGTCCTTGACATTACCGGTCAGGGAAGAGTTAGGAGGCCTCAGCGCACATTCAAACTGTTGGTCCAACCCGCTGAATTTATCAGTTTGGTGGCTGGTAGTTTAATGTATAAAAGGCCCTTAAAGGGGTTTTCTGGTTTCAGGAAAAACTTACCCTTTTGCTGCACTTTATTTAAAAAGATAAACAAACTGTTCTTTACTCCCCGTACCTGCACCAAGGGCAGTGTCTCCGCTGCACGTGGTGTATATTACTGTCTGCAGTGCTGACATCACATCGTCAGCACAACAACTAATCCGTGAGCCACTGCGCTCAGTTATTGGCTGGTACTCAGTTATGAGTACTACTCATGGCGGAGAGTCAGAGCTGGACCCGGGGAGGTCTCCTTTGCTTTACCACTAGTCTTTGATAGGTTGCCTCCCAAAAACTATGAATAAACATTTAAGAATATGGTCTAATATTGCATGCTAGATCTCTATAAATGTATGGCTATAATAATATGGAAAAAAAAGAACACATCACTGAATGGATTTAGCGGTGTTTATTAACTGCACATTTTGTCCAAACACTAGAGAAATCCACTGAATATTTTAGCTATAGGGTCTTTGATGTCCTGGAACTTGGCAGAAAGATTTTACATGACTGTATAATTGAAACCTCCAGCTAGAACATTCTGCTCGGTACATTCTCCACTATTGTGCTCTTAATAACTCACATTTTCTAAGTGATTCTTTATTTTTTCTGAAGTAAATTAAATTTCACACCAGTAAAATAGATAGAAGTAGTAATACATTAAACATCTCATGCAGGATTTCTATTCCCCAAAACTCATGGTTGCTGCGAAGAAGCATAAGCAATACTGAGGTGTAAGTTAGCATGTTGCATCCTGAGTAGATCCCAGTCTTCTAGATCTCTTTATATTGTAGGATTCCTAAAGATGTAAAAAAAATAACAACAAAAGTGATCTTCTAAAAGATTAGACAAACGTATATAGAACACAATGGTGGAGTCTGTGAACTTTGCAGATTTCTACAATGATAGACTAGGACCGAATTTACTGAGCCCTGTGTCACAGTCTGAGTACGGACACTGTTGCACAGCCTGACAGTGGGTCTGAATTTAACAGCTTCATATATGCCTATGAGGCTGTTGAGTTCAGGTCAGGAGATCCGCAGCTAGTCGATGAATAATGGACCGTGACACACTGGTGGGTGAGTGTGGTCTAGCTGAAATCCAGGGGCTAAGTTCAGAATTAAAGAGAACCTGTCATGAGAAAAAACGCTATTAACCTGCAGATATGGGGTTAGTTTGCAGGTTAATTGCGTTTTGAATCCCTGCAACCGCTGCACTGAGGGCCCCGCTGCCACGGGAGGAAATTAACTTTATTCCTCATGGTAGCCTCAGGCTTTCAGTCATAGAAGTGTGACTGGCGTGTGTTCAGTCACAGCTCACTATATGGTGAGAGGTGGCTGTAACATGTCCCAGCACCGACTGACAGCCCACTCTATACTGATGCACTGTAGAATACAGTCATGGCCGATAGTTTTGGCACCCTTGAAATTGTTCCAGAAAATGAAGTATTTCTCACAGAAAATTACTGCAATTACACATGCTTTGATATGCACATGTTTATTTCCATTGTGTGTATTAGAACAACACACAAAAAAAAATTTGAGAAAAAAAAGAAAAATTGTACATAATTTTCAAAATTGTGGATAAACAACTTTGTTTCAAGAATGTGATGCTCGTTTAAACTCACCTGTGGCAAGTAACAGGTGTGGGCTGTATGAAAATCACACCAGAAACCAGATACAAAGGAGAGAATTTGGTTCAATCTTTGCATTGTGTGTGCCACACTAAGCATAGAGAACAGAAAGAGGAGAACTGTCTTGAGGACTCGAGAACCAAAATTGTTGAAAAATATCCACAATCTCAAGGTTACAAGTCCATCTCCAGAGATGTTGATGTTCCTTTGCCCACGGTGTGCAACATAATCAAGAAATTTACAACCCATGGCACTGTAGCTAATCTCCCTGGATGTGGACGGCAGAGATAAATTGATGAACGGTTGCAACATAGGATAGTCCGGATGGTGGATAAGCAATCCCAATCAAGTTCCAAAGAAAATCAAGTTGTCCTGCAGGCTCTGGTGCATCAATATCAGTGAGAACTATCCATTGACATATGAATGAAATTAAATGCTATGGCAGGACACCCAGGAGAACCCCACTGCTGACACAGAGAAATAATAAAGTAGACTGCAGTTTGCCAAAATATATGTCAGCCAAAATCCTTCTGGGAAAGTGTTTTGTGGACAGTTAATACCAAGATAGACCTCTTTGGTAAAGAACATCATTCTATTGTTTACCGAAAATGGAATGGAGCCTACAAAGAAAAGAGCACAGAACCTACAGTCAAATATGGTGGAGATTCAAAGATGTTTTGGGGTTGTTTAGCTGTCTCTGACACTGGATGCCTTGACTGTTTGCAAAGCATCATGAAATCTGAAGATTACTAAAGGATTTTGGGTCGCAATGTAATGCCCAGTGTCAGAAAGCTGGGTTTGAGTCCTAGGTCATGGGTCTCCTAGCAGGAAAATGACCCCAAACATACTTCAAGAATGGATGGAAACAAAGTGCTAGAGAGTTCTGAAGTCGAGAGCAATTGCTGTTGGGAGAAGCATTCTTCAAATATAAGAGTCCTGGAGCAGTTTTCAAAAGAAGAGTGGTCCAAAATTCCAGTTGAGAGGTGTAAGAAGCTTTTTGATGGTTATAGGAAGTGATTGGTTGCAGTTATTTATTCCAAAGTGTGTGCAAGAAAATATTAAGTTGAGAGTGCCAACAATTTTGTCCAGCCCATTTTGGGGGGTTTGTGTGAAATTGACTTTTTTTTCCTCTGTTTTTTTTCTGTTGTTCCAATACACACAAAGGAAATAAACATGTGCATAACAAAACATGTGAAATTGCAATAATTTTCTGGAACAATTTCAAGGGTGCCAACACTTTCATCCATAACTGTATCTACCATTTAAAGCAGGTGATGGTTCAATCGCACCTCCCCCACCTCCAACACAATTCCAAAAAAGTCAGTGAGTATCTCCCAACTATAGATTATTTTGATCAGTATGGCTACTGTAAATTTAGACATGCTGGCAGCCCCATAGCCATGGACAAAAAATAGAATAAAATGATTATCAGAAAAGAAAAACAGATTAGAAAGATTATTTTGGTATCTGTTTTTAAAAAGCAAAAGAAAAATGTGGATAGATTCCATTTTAAATTGGTTCCAGGGAAGTTTCACTATTTTATAAAGGAAGTTTATCCTGGTCCTGGGTCAATGGTCAGAGAAAGTTACCCTACTACTATGTCTCACGTCAGCATAATAACATTTGTGAATGTTCGACATTTCTGCCTAAGACATCTACAAACCGACGCCACATTTAGGTCAGATCCAATACGTATGTTTACATATAAAACATGTTTGTTTCACTGGCAGCTCTCCAGGATGAGAAATCGGTCTGTCTGAATCCATCCACTTCTTAGATACTTTTCCAATAACATGACTGCTGAAGTTACTACTGTGTGTATTAAGACATAAAAAGGCTTCTGAAAATAAACCAATAAACCAGGTTAAACGAGAGCCAGTCTAAACCTCAGCTTCCACCAGGGAGAGAGCAGCACGCTATGACACTTCAAGAGGCAAGTCTAAGATGTCTTAAGATAAACTGACCACTTACTTTCATGCCCACAGGACAAGATATCAAGTTTTTACACAAACCTGTATTTTTATTTCCCAAAGAAGATTGAGGCACATAGTGCTATCCAAAAGTTTTAGGCAGGTGTGGAAAGAACGCTTTAAAAGGTATTAGTTTATTTTTAGCAATTAACAAAATGCAAAGTGAATGAACAAAAGAGAAATCTAAAGGCCCCGTCACACATAGCGAGATCGCTAGCGAGATCCCTGCTGAGTCACAAGTCTTGCGACGCAACAGCGACCTCAGTAGCGATCTCGCTATGTTTGACACGTACCAGCGACCCGGCCCCTGCTGTGAGATCGCTGGTCATGTCGGAATGGCCTGGACCGTTTTTTGATCGTTGAGGTCCCGCTGACATCGCTGAATCAGTGTGTGTGACACGGATTCAGCGATGTCTTCACTGGTAACCAGGGTAAACATCGGGTTACTAAGCGCAGGGCCGCGCTTAGTAACCCGATGTTTACCCTGGTTACCATCGTAAATGTAAAAAAAAAAAAAACAGTACATACTCACATTCCGGTGTCCGTCAGGTCCCTTGCCGTCCGCTTCCCGCACTGACTGACTGCCGGCTGTAAAGTGAAAGTACAGCACAGCGGTGACGTCACCGCTCTGCTGTTAGGGCCGGCGCTCAGTCAGTGCAGGAAGCGGACGCCGGGGGACGCGAAGGTGAGTATGTACTGTTTGTTATTTTACATTTTACACTGGTAACCAGGGTAAACATCGGGTTACTAAGCGCGGCCCTGCGCTTAGCAACCCGATGTTTACCCTGGTTACCCGGGGACCTCGGCATCGTTGGTCGCTGGAGAGCGGTCTGTGTGACAGCTCTCCAGTGACCACACAGCAACTAAACAGCGACGCTGCAGCGATCGGCATCGTTGTCTGTATCGCTGCAGCGTCGCTATGTGTGACGGGGCCTTAAGTCTAATATGGTGTGCCCACCCTTTGTACCTAGAATATTTGAAGCTGTTTTGAAGGCAAAGGCCACATTCACATGTTCAGTATTTTACCTCAGTTTCTGTAAGCCAAAACTAGGAGAGGAACAATCAGAGGATAAGTATAATAGAAACACGTCAACACTTCTATATTTATCACCCACTTCTGGTTTTGTCTTACAAATACTGAGGTAAAAAACTCACCAAATACTCAATGTGTGCATGTGGCCTTTATTACACATAGTTTTTTAACCCCTTTACCCCCAAGGGTGGTTTGCACGTTAATGACCAGGCCAATTTTTACAATTCTGACCACTGTCCCTTTATGAGGTTATAACTCTGGAACGCTTCAACGGATCCCAGTGATTCTGACATTGTTTTCTCGTGACATATTGTACTTCATGACAGTGGTAACATTTCTTTGATATTACCTGCGTTTATTTGTGAAAAAAATGGAAATTTGGCGAAAATTTTGAAAATTTCGCAATTTTCCAACTTTGAATTTTTATGCAATTAAATCACAGAGATATGTCACACAAAACACTTAATAAGTAACATTTCCCACATGTCTACTTTACATCAGCACAATTTGGAACCAAAATTTGTTTTTGTTAGGGAGTTATAAGGGTTAAAAGTCGACCAGCAATTTCTCATTTTTACAACACCATTTTTTTTTACGGACCACATCTCATTTGAAGTCATTTTGAGGGGTCTATATGATAGAAAATACCCAAGTGTGACACCATTCTAAAAACTGCACCCCTCAAGGTGCTCAAAACCACATTCAAGAAGTTTATTAACCCTTCAGGTGTTTCACAGGAATTTTTGGAATGTTTAAATAAAAATTAACATTTAACTTTTTTTCACAAAAAATTTACTTCAGCTCCAATTTGTTTTATTTTACTAAGGGTAACAGGAGAAAATGGACCCCAAACGTTGTTGTACAATTTGTCCTGAGTACGCTGATCCCCAAATGTGGGGGTAAACCACTGTTTGGGCGCATGGGAGAGCTCGGAAGGGAAGGAGCGCCGTTTGACTTTTCAATGCAAAATTGACAGGAATTGAGATGGGACGCCATGTTGCGTTTGGAGAGCCACTGATGTGCCTAAACATTGAACCCCCCAAAAGTGACACAATTTTGGAAAGTAGACCCCCAAAGGAACTTATCTAGAAGTGTGGTGAGCACTTTGACCCACCAAGGGCTTCACAGAAGTTTATAATGCAGAGCCGTAAAAATAAAACAAAAATTTTTTCCCCAAAAAATGATTTTTTAGCCCCCAGTTTTGTATTTTTCCGAGGGTAACAGGAGAAGTTGGATCCCCAAAGTTGTTGTCCAATTTGTCCTGAGTGCGCTGATACCCCATATGTGGGGGGAACCACCGTTTGGGCGCATGGGAGGGCTCGGAAGGGAAGGAGCGCCATTTGGAATGCAGACTTAGATGGAATGGTCTGCAGGCGTCACATTGCGTTTGCAGAGCCCCTAATGTACCTAAACAGTAGAAACCCCCCACAAGTGACACCATTTTGGAAAGTAGACCCCCTTAGGAACTCAACTAGATGTGTTGTGAGCGCTTTGAACCCCCAAGTGTTTCACTACAGTTTATAACGCAGAGCCGTGCAAATAAAAAAAAAAAAATTTTTCCACAAAAATTATATTTTAGCCCCCAGTTTTGTATTTTTCCAAGGGTAACAGGAGAAATTTGACCCTAAATATTGTTGTCCAATTTGTCCTGAGTACGCTGATACCTGATATGTGGGGGGGAACCACCGTTTGAGCGCATGGCAGAGCTCGGAAGGGAAGGAGCATCATTTGGATTGCAGACTTAGATGGATTGGTCTGCAGGTGTCACATTGCGTTTGCAGGGCCCCTAATGTACCTAAACAGTAGAAACCCCCCACAAGTGACCCCATATTGGAAAATAGACCCCCAAGGAACTCATCTAGATGTGTTGTGAGAGCTTTGAACCCCCAAGTGTTTCACTACAGTTTATAACGCAGAGCCGTGAAAATAAAAAATCTTTTTTTTCCCACAAAAATCATTTTTTAGCCCCCAGTTTTGTACTTTCCCAAGGGTAACAGGAGAACTTGGACCCCAAAAGTTGTTTTCCAATTTGTCCTGAGTACGCTGATACCCCATATGTTGGGGTAAACCCCTGTGTGGGCACATGGGAGAGCTCGGAAGGGAAGGAGCACTGTTTTACTTTTTCAACGCAGAATTGGCTGGAATTGAGATCGGACGCCATGTCGCGTTTGGAGAGCCCCTGATGTGCCTAAACAGTGGAAACCCCCCAATTATAACTGAAACCCTAATCCAAACACATCCCTAACCCTAATCCCAACGGTAACCCTAACCACACCTCTAACCCAGACACACCCCTAACCCTAATCCCAACCCTATTCCCAACCGTAAATGTAATCCAAACCCTAACCCTAACTTTAGCCCCAACCCTAACTTTATCCCCAACCCTAACTGTAGCCTTAACCCTAGCCCCAACCCTAACCCTAGCCCTAACCCTAGCCCTAACCCTAACCCTAATCCTAACCCTAGCCCTAACCCTAACCCTAGCCCTAACCCTAGCCCTAACCCTAACCCTAGCCCTAATCCTAACCCTAGCCCTAATGGGAAAATGGAAATAAATACGTTTTTTTAATTTTTTAATTTTTCCCTAACTAAGGGGGTGATGAAGGGGGGTTTGATTTACTTTTATAGCGGGTTTTTTAGCGGATTTTTATGATTGGCAGCCGTCACACACTGAAAGACGCTTTTTATTGCAAAAAATATTTTTTGCGTTACCACATTTTGAGAGCTATAATTTTTCCATATTTGAGACCACAGAGTCATGTGAGGTCTTGTTTTTTGCGGGACGAGTTGACGTTTTTATTGGTAACATTTTCGGGCACGTGACATTTTTTGATCGCTTTTTATTCCGATTTTTGTGAGGCAGAATGACCAAAAACCAGCTATTCATGACTTTCTTTTGGGGGAGGTGTTTATACCGTTCCGCGTTTGGTAAAATTGATAAAGCAGTTTTATTCGTTGGGTCAGTACGATTACAGCAATATCTCATTTATATCAATTTTTTATGTTTTGGCGCTTTTATACGATAAAAACTATTTTATAGAAAAAATAATTATTTTGGCATCGCTTTATTCTGAGGACTATAACTTTTTTATTTTTTTGCTGATGATGCTGTATGGTGGCTCTTTTTTTGCGGGACAAAATGATGCTTTCAGCGGTACCATGGTTATTTATATCTGTCTTTTTGATCGCGTTTTATTCCACTTTTTATTCGGCGGTATGATAATAAAGCGTTGTTTTTTGCCTCATTTTTTTCTTTTCTTACGGTGTTTACTGAAGGGGTTAACTAGTGGGACAGTTTTATAGGTTGGGTCGTTATGGACGCAGCGATACTAAATATGTGTACTTTTATTGTTTGATTTTTTTATTTAGATAAAGAAATGTATTTATGGGAATAATTTTTTTTTTTTTCTTTAATTAGGTATTTTTTTTTTATTTATTTTTTTTACACATGTGGAATTTTTTTTTTAAACTTTTTTACTTTGTCCCAGGGGGGGACATCACAGATCGGAGATCTGACAGTTTGCAGAGCACTCTGTCAGATCACCGATCTGACTTAGAGCACTGTAGGCTTACCAGCGCTTGCTCTGAGCAGGCACTCGGTAAGCCACCTCCCTCCCTGCAGGACCCGGATGCCACGGCCATCTTGGATTCGGGACCTGCAGCAAGGAAGGAGGTAGGAGACCCTCGGAGCAACGCGATCACATCGCGTTGCTGCGGGGGTCTCAGGGAAGCCCGCAGGGAGCCCCCTCCCTGCGCGATGCTTCCCTATACCGCCGGCACACCGCAATCTTGTTTGATCGCAGTGTGCCGGGGGTTAATGTGCCGGGGCAGTCCGTGACCGCTCCTGGCACATAGAGCCGGATGTCAGCTGCGATAGGCAGCTGACACCCGGCCGCGATCGGCTGCGCTCCCCCCGTGAGCGCGGCCG
The DNA here is from genome assembly GCF_051348905.1 of Ranitomeya variabilis. NCBI lineage: Eukaryota > Metazoa > Chordata > Amphibia > Anura > Dendrobatidae > Ranitomeya > Ranitomeya variabilis. Next base: position 130,463,843 of record NC_135237.1, read on the forward strand.
ATCGCGCTGGACGTACTATTCCATCCTTGGGAAGTAGGGCCCACCCCACATGGACGGAATAGTACGTCCAATGACAGAAAGGGGTTAAGGAATCTGCAGATGTAGGCTTGTTCAAATCTGTCTCTTTATGTAATCCTGCTGCAGAATAAATTTTGAGTCAGACGCCTAGCTGATGGTATAGCATTACGGATATCTGCCTACTTTGATGACACCATGCTTCACTGTTGCCTGCAGACACTCATTATTGTACCGCTCTCCAGCCCTTCAATGAACAAACTATCTTCTGTTACAAATAAATATTTCAGATTTTATATCATTAGTCCAGAGTACCCTGCTGCCATTTTTCTGCTCCATATTTCCCATGTGTTTGTGCATAGTTGAGTCACTTGGTCTTGTTTCCATGTTGAAGGTATGGTTTTCGGCCACAATTTTTCCACTTCTGACTTTTCCAGATGGATATAGCATTTTCGCACCTGTTGCTACCAGTTTTGAGCTGATTTCACTGCTGGACAACTTCCGATAGCCAAAAGAAGTCAGCATGATGTATCCTTCATCTGCTGCACTAAGTTTATTTGGACAACTGTTAGGAATAACTGCCGTGGACACAATTTTCCTCCTCGAGTTTCCAGACTGCTCCGCCGGTCTGTCTACACTGAGGGCGACTATCGTGGTGCAACTACACACGGTGGGCCCCCTGTATGGAATTGGTGAGTGATATGGGAACACGGGATGCCATGCTTCCCACTTGTTTACAGCCCGGGCGACATGGGACACTTTGTCTCCTGGTTGCCAGGCAAAACAGGATGGTAACTTGCTTGGTGTTAGCCAATGGTGGGAATGTGTGCACCCTGCTGTACAGGTGAGTAGAGAGTGGCTCTCTGGACATGACTGGAAGCAATGCAACACCTGATTGTTATCCTTAGATTGGGCTGGCTATGTAAGGTCTGCTTCTAATTTAGTTCAGTGCTGTTTATTCAGTTCCTTTGTGTAGTGACATGGTGAGTGCTTCATGGTTGGGTTCTGGTGGCTTCTCAGTAGTTGCTAATGGCCGCTTTTGGTTCTTCTTTATTAGCTATTGTCCCGGGGTTTCCCTTTGGTTTTCATTTGGGTTTTATACTTCTGGCTTTGGATTTACTCATGTACCTGACTCTACATAGTCCGCATCACCACATGCCAGCTATCCTGCGACAGCAGACTGGGAAGGGCTCTGTAAAGCCCCCCTCCCCTTTGGGAGTGGGTGAAGAATATTCTTAAGGACTTGACTAGCAGTGGTGGTTTGCGCAAAGTGTATGTGACTACATTTGATGGTCCGATGTGAGTAGCTACAGAGTAGTTATTCTTGCGCATAACACCAACCACTGCATCTACGGTCCTCTATGCTGAAAAATACAGCATCCATTGTCTATCATATTACGCCATCATAGACATCTGATTCACTCCAGAATAATTCTACAGCAGGACAATGAACCCAATCTTACAACCAATGTCCTTAACAGATTTCTTCAGAGTAAAGAAGAACAAAGAGTTTTGGACCTGATCTCGACATCATTGAGTATGTCTGAGACTTCATGAGACAAGGATTTGCACAAGCCTATTACATCCACAGAAGATCCGTGGTTAGTTCTCCAAGATGATTGTAACAACTTTTCTGCCAAATTGATTCAAAAACTGTGTGCAAGTATTGGTTAAAGAATTGATGCTTTGTTGAAAACAAAGGGTAGTCATCAAACTAAATATTGAACTGATTTAGGTTTCTCTTTTGACCACTCATTTTACATTTTGTTAATTCATAAAAATGAACTGTTAACACTTCTATTTTTCAAAGTATTCTTACTTTGTGGCATTTCTTGCACACCTGCCTAGAACTTTTGCACAGTATTATATCTCTACATTGATTCAGATTTTTTGCTATGTAAAAAAAAATCATAATAAGAAGAATGAGGCCTAAGTGTGAACACCCTCTTATAACTGGGGATTCAGTTGTGTTCAGAATTAGCAAATCACATCTAAACTCATGTAAAATACTAGTCAGTATACAGCTGGTATCATATACCATGATTCTAAACACCTCCATATAAAGTTTAGCTGATATTTTTTACTTTAGTAGATGACATTAAAATTGGAAAAATCTCTGAAATAATTTTTCTTGGAATGATTTTTGTAGTTGACAAAAACCTGGCATTTAAATAGGGGTGTTTAGACTTTTATAACCACTGTACCTATTAGGGATGTTGGACGCTGAAGTCCGCATATCCGGTTGCCGGCTTCAACACTGTGAGCTCTGCCTCCATAATGCTATCAGTATGGGTAAGTCCTGGTATATAAAGGATCACTATTACCTACAAAGAAAAACCCAAGAAGAAGCTAAATGCGAAACGTGCGTTGGGGTCTTATGCTTCTGCCATTCACATTTTACACATTCTTTTGATTCTCTTATAGATTTGTTTGGATATGCCTGTTATTTCTATATGCTTTTCATGTACTGAATGCAACCTGGTCCTACATACTTAGACTGACATGATGAGCTAGTATATGCACTGTAACTTATGTTCTAATTTATTTTTACTTGTATGCACTTTGTTATCCCTTATTTGTACAGCTTTAAATACAAGTATTGTATTGTGCTTTTATTCACTTTACTAGTATTATTGAAATCCACCGCACTCCCTGTGTGGAATATCTTAGAAACAAAAGGATTTTTTTAAATTTGCTAATTTATTCAAGTGAAAAACAGAAAATCAAATGTGACAGATCAAATAGTAGGCAGTATAAGCGACTGAGTGATTTGACGTTTCGACCCTCCCGGGTCTTACTCTAAAGTCGCACTTAATCCAGGATTTATGAGTGGCTCTTATGGTAGTGAGGATGTTATCCCTGTAGTGTCAAGGGGCAGGTACAGTCTTTTTGATACCAAGTATGGCCTGATAGTTGATTTCTCTCTGAGTATGACCTTGCTGAGGAATAGCAGCGGTGCATCAGCGTCTTGCTGCTGTTTGCATATGCGATTCAAATAGAAAGTTGGTATGTCACTGGAGACAACCTTTCTTGCAGGTGCCAATGTATCAGCCTTAAATTGCTGGTAAGTTGTATGTGGTTTAATGGATTTGCCAGTTCTGGATAAAGCCTTGTAGTGGGGTAACAGCGGCGCAACTGCGTCTTGCTGGTGGACATGTAGGCTTAGTACCCTTAGTGGATGGGGGATAGCGCTCCTGCGTCCTGTGTCCTATCCCCCATCCACTAAGGGTACTAAGCCTACATGTCCACCAGCAAGACGCAGTTGCGCCGCTGTTACCCCACTACAAGGCTTTATCCAGAACTGGCAAATCCATTAAACCACATACAACTTACCAGCAATTTAAGGCTGATACATTGGCACCTGCAAGAAAGGTTGTCTCCAGTGACATACCAACTTTCTATTTGAATCGCATATGCAAACAGCAGCAAGACGCTGATGCACCGCTGCTATTCCTCAGCAAGGTCATACTCAGAGAGAAATCAACTATCAGGCCATACTTGGTATCAAAAAGATTGTACCTGCCCCTTGACACTACAGGGATAACATCCTCACTACCATAAGAGCCACTCATAAATCCTGGATTAAGTGCGACTTTAGAGTTAAGGCCCCGTCTCACATAGCGAGATCGCTAGCGAGATCGCTGCTGAGTCACTAGTTTTGTGACGCAACAGCGACCTCCATAGCGATCTCGCTATGTGTGACACGTACCAGCGATCAGGCCCCTGCTGCGAGATCGCTGGTCGTGTCGGAATGGCCTGGACCTTTTTTTGGTCGTTGAGGCCCCGCTGACATCGCTGAATCGGTGTGTGTGACACCGATCCAGCGATGTCTTCACTGGTAACCAGGGTAAACATCGGGTTACTAAGCGCAGGGCCGCGCTTAGTAACCCGATGTTTACCCTGGTTACCAGCGTAAATGTAAAAAAAAACAAACAGTACATACTCGCCTTTCGGTGTCCAGGTCCCTTGCCGTCTGCTTCCTGCTCTGACTGAGCAGCCGTACAGCGAGAGCGCAGCGGTGACGTCACCGCTGCGCTCTGCTCTCACTGTACGGCGGCTCAGTCAGAGCAGGAAGCAGACGGCAAGGGACCTGGACACCGAAAGGCGAGTATGTACTGTTTGTTTTTTTTGGTAACCAGGGTAAACATCGGGTTACTAAGCGCGGCCCTGCGCTTAGTAACCCGATGTTTACCCTGGTTACCCGGGTGCTGCAGGGGGACTTCGGCATCGTTGAAGACAGTTTCAACGATGCCGAAGTCGTTCCCCTGATCGTTGGTCGCTGGGGAGAGCGGTCTGTGTGACAGCTCCCCAGCGACCACACAACGACTTACCAACGATCACGGCCAGGTCATATCGCTGGTCGTGATCGTTGGTAAATCGCTATGTGAGACGGGGCCTTAAGACCCGGGAGGGTCGAAACGTCAAATCACTCAGTCGCTTATACTGCCTACTATTTGATCTGTCACATTTAATTTTCTGTTTTTCACTTGAATAAATTAGCAAATTTAAAAAAATCCTTTTGTTTCTAAGATATTCCACACAGGGAGTGCGGTGGATTTCAATAATACTGATACTAGACCTTACGGTCTGTCTCACCAGCACCCCGATCTAAATTTAGAGTGCAGGCCAAATTATATTTACATTTATTCACTTTACTTCCATACCTCATTTATTGAACACTTGGTACTATGAATTTAATATGGTATGTGAAGGAATACTAGGCGCAGCACTTTATCTAGTTATGATTATTTGGTCCTTTAATTAACCTGTCCACTGTTTGCACTTGCACTTTCCCATTACGACTATTAGAGTTCCACTTCTTCAGTTTGGTTTATATATTGATACCAGTTTAATCATTCCTTACAGTGGATTTTTTGTACTTGTTATTAAGGTACTTTATGGGCAATTTTTTCAGAAGTATATTTTGTATATGTCTGAATGACTTGGCAACTCTGCATTTTTTCTCCTTTTATCGTGTATGTCTATTTGCTTGTTTTTGTGAATTAATAAAGATTTAAATTCATTTATATTGGGCATTTGCTTCCTTTCTTTGTAGGTATTGTTTGTATTTTTGTGGAAGTGCCTATATTTACTGATAATTTGGGTTTCTATTAGGGATGTTTCAGTTGTATCCAATCCCTGGTTTCTAAGGTGGCCCGGAGGTTTCTCCACCATATAACAAGACTAAAATGGTAGGCTACAAATCCTCAGTGTGAGTAGACTTAGGTGTGCAGATACTGAGCCTGCAAAGAATAATTTAGTTCTGGCTTGGGTAGAATTGTGAATGCAGCTCTGGGCTATATACATGTTGAAACTGAGAACCAGTAGGTACTGATGTTTTGTATTGTTTTTTTAACATATTTCTTTTTATTTGAAAACTATGAAACAAACCGATTCGACGGGGGGGGGGGAAATGTGCGTATTGCTTTTACTGTAATGTCCGAGCAGAGAATGGAAAAAGGCAATTCTGATAGCTTAAACATTTGCTAAGGAAAAGACGGTATCAGATTTCTACAAAGGCATTCAGGAGCTCAGCTGTGAAGTCTGTTAGTTCACGTCTCCAAGCTAAGTGACCTGGAAAGCACGTTCATGAAATTCCACACTTCTCCTGTGCGGGAAGATAAAAAATTCACAATAATTTACTTTGGTTTTGCTTTTCTACCTTTTTTTATTTTTATAGCGAACATTCTTATAAACATGGCTGCCCAGCTTACTGACATAAATGATTTCCTGGCAAAGATTATGTCTCCTTTCCACACCATTAACAAGAATTGGACGAACGCCAAGAGCATTCCAGTTTCTACTCAATTGTTTTGATGTCTTGCAAATAGCACTTTATTACAAATGTATTTCATTAGTAACAACATCATAAGTATTAAAGGCAATCGCATCACCCTAAATGATTACTAATCAGCGCATATAACTAATACATAGCAAAACAAAAGTAGCAAAACACTATGATGTCAAGCAGATTTTGGCAACAAACTATGTCCTTATAGCTCCATCTGGGGATTGCAGATACTTAATTTGAGACTAGTATCAATGGATCAATATATTCTCGATCACTGGGTGTTAGGTTTAAAGTATGTTATCAATTTATATGGCTTATCACTGCACATTAATTGTATTAGATTGCTGAACTGATTATAGGGTACCAATTTTTGAAAACTTGTTATAGAGGCATTAGTGGTGGTCCAGTGCCTGACCCCTACAAGGGCGCTGAAACTCTTCAAGCAGAATTTTGTACTCCTGGAAATAAGCAAAAGGACAGAGCAGTTAACGTATGTTTGCAACTGACCCCATTATATTTCATGGGGGTTATGGATACAAATTTAGCAGCTCCAGTAGACGTTAAAAGAGGGCAACACTAAGCTGGTCTTTGAGAGCATGACAAGCTTGGTGGTGCTTTTTATTAAAATTTTGGGGGCTTCAGGAATTTGTGTCCCTAACTTGTAATAGAGACTTAAGGGGTAACGTTTCTCATTGTGGCAGCTCTGGAATGTCAAAGTAAGGCGGCTTATTCGCCGTGTAAAGCTCCTCTGGGAAATTTAATATGCAAATTGCCTCTCCAGAGAGAAAGAGGACTTGAACTCTACAGCGCCACCTATTGGGTAGTAGCGATCCTACAAGTCAATATCAACCCTTTAACGAGTCTTGCTCTGGCATGTCACAGCGAAAGTATAATGCACCCCATAGTCATCCATAAAGTATAATGCACAGGCCATTGTCATCCTTGTACTAGTATGACCACTGATTTAAAGATTAAATTTATAAATACTCACCTTCTCTGCTCTCTCGCGCCACACGCGTCCTCTTCGGAAGCCGACAGCGTATGTTGTCACTGCCGTGCACGCCAACATCAGTTGTTGGCCCCTGATTGTGCAACAGCATATATTGTAGAGCACAGATCCAATGTGTCTGTGTGCTGCAATACATTTCAACAGGATGTGCATCCAAGGATGCACATCCAGATGAAGTTTCTGCTTGCATTGGCAGGCCCCTGACCTGCCAGGATCAGTCGCAGCGGCAACCACTGTGACTGTTACGCCCTTGGCCTCATAGAATAACATTTGTCCGAGTGTGATCCGAAGTTTTGGTGGATCTCACTCGGACTCAAATACAGTCATGTCCATGATCCTTAAAGAGGATCTATTACAGTACTCATGATTAGTGTGGATGTCAGTACACTTAAAACCCAGTCTTTACAATTAGAAAGTCTGATGTTTCTGCAAGAAAACTTCAGCTAGACTTAAAGACTATTTTTATGTAGCAGAGCATAAACAGTTTTGCCAAGCAGAAGAATGGTAAAAATTTGCAGCGTCCACATGTGAAAACCTGATATAGACTTATTCATACAGATTCAAGGCTGTAAGATGAGACTGAGTATGCAAGACAATTTTCCATCCATAAAAAAATGGTACATTTTTCATCCGTATTGTTGTCTGGTTTTTGCAGCAACATTTTAGTAAATAACAAATTACAAAATAGTTTCTTATGTTAATAATTGCAGTTTATCTGTACCTAACTAATACTATAGATATTGTAACCTGTATGTGATCCGCTTTTTGCTCACCCATTGACTTATTTTGATGGATAAAAATAGTTTGTGCTGCGAGTTCAGGTGAACTACACCAATGAATCGCATTTATCTGTGTACTGTCCGTATGTGGCCCGGCCCATATTTCACAAGGACCAATCATACACTCGTCTGAATGAGCCCTTACGGCTATGTTCTCACCATGAGATTTTGGTGAGATTTGGATGTTGCAGATTTTCTGTGCCCATTAAGAATAATAATTGGTTACTTGCCTTTATTCGAAAATACACAGCATAAAAAAAACCTCACCAAAAACACATCGTGGGAACATAGCCTAAGGGTTTCTTCACATGCTGCAGATTTGTTGAAGAAATTTCTACAACCGAAAATCAGTTTCAGGTCTTTTCTGCAGCATGCGCATGGATTCCTGTATGCGCCATTCAAGTAAATGGCACAAGCCACAGAAATGTTTGCAACCTGTGAACTTTTATTGTTGAGTTTTTTCACCCAAAGTTATTCTTTTTGTGATTACAGTCTAAGGGCTTGTTCACACTTTCCTTTTTTTGCTGCGGATTTTTCAGCTGCGGATTTGGAAAAACCGCAGTGCAAAACCGCGGTGGTTTTCACTGCGGTTTTTTGTGCGGTTTCTACTGCGGATTCCACTGCGGGTTTCCAACTGCACTTTCCTATTGGTGCAGGTGGAAAACCGCTGTGGAATCCGCAGAAAGAATTGACATGCTACTTCTTTTTTTCCGCAGAAAATCTGCTCGGATTTTCAAGCGGAAAAACGCAAAGTGGGCACAGCGGTTTTTGTTTTCCACAGGGTAACATTGTACTGTACCCTGCATGGAAAACGGCTGCGGATCCGCAGCTGCAAATCCGCTGCGGATCCGCAGCAAAAACCGCAAAGTGTGAACATAGCCTAAGGCTGCCGTCACACTAGCAGTATTTGTTCAGTATTTTACATCAGTATTTGTAAGCCAAAACCAGGAGTGGGTGATAAATGCAGAAGTGGTGCATATGTGTCTATTATACTTTTCCTCTGATTGTTCCACTCCTGGTTCTGGCTTACAAATACTGATGGAAAATACTGACCAAATACTGATAGTGTGACGGAAGCCTAACACTTCATCGATATATCGACTTTCTAAGGACACTAAGGCTATGATTACATATTGCGTTTGAGGCGTTTTTTTTTTCCAGTTTTTTTTGCAGACTAAAATCTTATTTGTACATTACCAGCAAAAGCTATGTGATTTCAGAAAGCTCATGCACACAATGTTTTTTTTTTCCTGACTGAAATGACTGAAATGGAAAACTGCTGCATTTTTGTAAACTGTATCAGGTCACTTCTTTCAGCATTTTTGCAGCATTTTTTCTCAATAGAAAGCAATGAAAAAATTCAAAAAACTCTGCATTTTTGCTGCTTATTTACTGAATAAAACTAAACTTTATTAGGCTGCTGTCACACTAGCAGTATTTGGTCAGTATTTTACATCAGTATTTGTAAGCCAAAACCAGGAGTGGAACAAATAGAGGAAAAGTATAATAGAAACATATGCACCACTTCTGTATTATCACCCAATCCTGGTTTTGGCTTACAAATACTGATGTAAAATACTGACCAAATACTGCTAGTGTGACGGCAGCCTTAAACGTACTACAGACAAATGACACTTCTAATCTGCAGCAAAAAAAGCGCAAAAATGCCTCAAAAACTAGTTTTTTTGTAAGCAGCTTCTTTACTGCCAAGAAAGCAGGTTTTGCCTGCAGGAAAAAAAATGCTGCAAAAAGGCAACGTGTGAACGGAGTCTAAACATTCAGACATTTCTTTTGGGAAGTAACGGCATAAAAGTGTCTTTTATGAAATGACAAAAGATGGTAAAAAATGTTTTCAAAATGCAACTACATTAAAATTAAAGGCTTATTGCTTGTCTTTACCATTTTACTACATAATAATGCATAGTATCTAAAACAAAGGGACCGGCTTGTCCTCCCCAGGCAGTGAAAGGGTTATCTGACAAGTGGGTGACAAATGTTACAAGCTGATTCCTGAAGAATAAGATGTGTGCCTTCACACTCCCACCCTGATGGTCACCCACAGCCACCCATACCATGTCTTGGAGAGAAGCACTGTGCAGCCACCCACAGCAGTCCTGTCCTTTGTGTCCTCCTTTCCATAGGCAGCCAGTGCTGCAGCCTCTTATTCCTTAGGATCCCAGCACTTCACAGCTCAGAGGTATCAGGTTTACATGGTTCCTGCTCAGCCCCACTGTCTGCAGTCTCTCTTGGAATGCTCTCCAGATGTTTTGTATCCACAGTTGTATCTGTTTAAAAAGTTATTTCTTCTGCTTAGTTTGCATTAAAATGTGCAGCCCATATACTACACTCCCCTAAAAGCTACTGCGCTATAAATCAAGCATCAGCCTCATGGTCCCCTCCTTCCATGATGAGGTTCCCCTTGGCTAAGTGAGTGTCTATGTGTGCAGTATCTGAGGAAGTTCAGCCAACTTTTGGGTCACTCACAGAGGAGCCAGCTCAGACCAGACTGCTAACAGGAGGAGAGAGGGTGGGATTAAGGTGAGGCAGAGGAGGGGGCTGCTGATGTCTCAAAGGGGTCTGGCAGGGTGAAAGAGGAAAGGCTCATTTATTTGATGTTCTGTCTTCACAATAAAAGTCTTACCATTGAATATTACAAAGTTTTCTGGGAAACACAGCAAAAAAAGTCTAATTTGTAATGCAAAACAAATAATTTCTAAATTGCAAATTTAATTAAATTTTGCAAAGATTTTCCCCAGGAAATATTTGATGCATTGCAATTAATATGAAATAAAGCTATGCCATTTATTCATTTGCATAGAGAAATTTTGGACAAGGAGGTTTCACTGGACCATACTGATGAACAGCGGTGTCTCATACTTCTCACACATGTTATCTCTGACCACAGATAAGTCTTACTGAAATATCTTTACAATCATGGACTCTCAGATTAAGGCCCCGTCTCACTAAGCGATTTACCAACGATCACGACCAGCGATATGACCTGGCCGTGATCGTTGGTAAGTCGTTGTGTGGTCGCTGGGGAGCTGTCACACAGACCGCTCTCCAGCGACCAACGATCAGGGGAACGACTTTGGCATCGTTGAAACTGTCTTCAACGATGCCGAAGTCCCCCTGCAGCACCCGGGTAACCAGGGTAAACATCGGGTTACTAAGCGCAGGGCCGCGCTTAGTAACCCGATGTTTACCCTGGTTACCAAAAAAAACAAACAGTACATACTCGCCTTTCGGTGTCCGTCAGGTCCCTTGCCGTCTGCTTCCTGCTCTGACTGAGCCGCCGTACAGTGAGAGCAGAGCGCAGCGGTGACGTCACTGCTGTGCTCTCACTTCTCACTGTACGGCCGGCAGTCAGTGAGAGCAGGAAGCAGACGGCGAGGGACCTGACGGACATCAGAAGGCGAGTATGTACTGTTTTTTTTTTTTTTACATTTACGCTGGTAACCAGGGTAAACATCGGGTTACTAAGCGCGGCCCTGCGCTTAGTAACCCGATGTTTACCCTGGTTACCAGTGAAGACATCGCTGGATCGGTGTCACACACACCGATTCAGCGATGTCAGCGGGGCCTCAACGACCAAAAAAAGGTCCAGGCCATTCCGACACGACCAGCGATCTCGCAGCAGGGGCCTGATCGCTGGTACGTGTCACACATAGCGAGATCGCTATGGAGGTCGCTGTTGCATCACAAAACTTGTGACTCAGCAGCGATCTCGCTAGCGATCTCGCTATGTGAGACGGTGCCTTAACTCCATGAACTCACTTATGTCCAGGGCTGGACTGGCCATCTGGCAATTCTGGCAAATGCCAGAAGGGCCTGTCTGGTCATGGGCCGCCTTGTCTGCTACATTGTTAACAGAATCGGTGTTCTCAAGACACTCATACTGTTAAGAGTTGTGAAGGAGCACAAAGTCGCTGACTCCATCACTTACCCCAGCAGGCCATGGGTATCATTTGAAATATTGGTCTTATAGCAAATCTTCCTTTCCTCCATCCAGGGTAACATTAGTAATATATTCCCATCTGGTTCATGGGGACGGGGACAACATAGGCCTGTGTGATTTCAAATGCCAAGGCTGAATTTCAGCCCCAGTCCGTACCTGCTTATGTCTATGCGAACCAGGGTGAGAACGGGAAACAATGGCCAGGGCTTGAAGAATAACTCAACCATCAGTTTGGAAAAAAAAACAAAAAAAAAAAACATCTCCAGTAGTAGGCTGCCTTCATATGCATTGATATCAGAAGGTTCTCATTTGGAGTATAGATGATGGCAGTGAAAGGATCGGCACCCGTGTCCTCCTCATACTGTGCTGCTGATCAGACCGAGCTCCTGCAGCTGGCATGGTAGAGCCTCACTGCCCCCTGTACAGTATCCTGTAACAGAGGCTCTAGATTTACTTCCACACACGCCCTGTTCTCATTGTGCCCACCTTCACCCCAGGGTCTTGTAAAAGCAAATCCAATGCTTCCACTACTGTATATAGGGGGCACTGATGGTCTGTTTAATGGCAGATAATTCATAACTTTCCATGCTTGACAAAACTATTAAAAAAAAAAAGTTTAGTTATCTTTAATCAATCAGAAGCTTCCGATGGTCCCCATAGATAAAGCTTCTAGTGTGATAATATTGATGACATTATCTGCATCATCCAAATACGTCTTGACTTCCTTAAATATAAAATGCATTTTGTCTCTTACTTTAAGGGTATGTTCCTGCAGCGCCCCAGAGTTCTGGTCGTTGCAGTACTGTGGCTCCGCCGCTAAGGGGGCTATGGTACGTCCGATGGCACTGAAGGAGTTCATCTGACCAGGTATCACATACACCAATACATTTCACAGTCGGGCCTCCAGGGGGAGCTAAGGGTGCTATTTCTTAGGCCACTCCTCACCACTGTGGGTAAACTGGGGGTCAGGCAGGAAGTTAGTCAGAAAGCTGACTGGGTTGGAACCAGGCAACACCTTGTGGCAGGGGGTGTTGTGGGGGAAGATTCGGTAGGGTCCCTGTCAGGTTTGGGACCCTGACAGAGGCCTGGCAACAAGGAAGAACGTCACGGGACCGTGCCTGCTCAGCATAGCGGCGGTGCCCTAAGAAAGGAACAGAAGCGAGATATATTGTGCTGAGTGAGAAACGAGATCAAAGCAAGAAGGAGAATACCAGTAGGAGTCGTGCTGTAAGACCTAGGCAACATCCTACTGAGGCGCACGACCGGCGGCCGGAACGCCGAGGAAGTATTACTATATTCAGCTTCAGGCAATACTTCAAACCAACGGCAGGACAGTCAGTCATAGGCGGGCTGTCTCACATATATCACCTATGAAGACATGGGGGGCACACTAGGAGAGGGGCGACTCTAGAGTCCCGGAAGAGCTCCGAGCCTACTCGTCATACGGGTGCCGTCCCAACCATAACACTGGGAGGGACGGAGGAGAAGAACATCATCCGAACGAGTTGTGAGGGAACACGAGAAACAGACACAACAGTTGTGGGGACTATCCCGTAAGCACAGCAGGGGAGGACCACAACACATAGCGCTAGCAGGAAGGCACAGATTTCCACCTGCAAAGAGAACTCTGGAGGTGCCATTGGACCGGCCGGACTTGCGCAGCCTGGTGAACCGTATTCCGGACTGAGGACCCAGAGACCTTCAGTAAAGAGGTAAAGAGACTGCAACCTGGTGTCCTCGTTAATTACTGCGACCGGCACTACACCGCACAACTACCACCATCTACATCTATTATTTACTGTACGCCCCACAGCAGGGTCACCGACCGGGCCTAGCCACCGTGACAACCCCAGAGCAGAGACTCAGAGGCCCGGTACCGGGTACCCCTCGGCCCTGCGGCAGTGGGGGCGCTACAACTTGGCGTCACGAACAGGATCTACTTAAGCCTGAAGAATCGGGTCATGTGTGCCTTGGAACTGTGAGTTATCGTGCTTGGACTGTGCTTTATTACAAAGACTGTGTGTTGCCACTTGCCGCCAGAAGTTCCCGCCAAAACCGCCGCCATTACAGTGCTAAGGAGAGCGCAGGAGAAGAAGAGGGGCGTGGAGTGGGCGTAGATAAGCTGGAGAGCGCGAACGACAATGGCCGCCCAGTCTAAATATTTCTGCACCGTGAGGACGTGTCCGTCAGCAGCAGAAATCCGCCTCCTAATCCTCAATGGAGGGCGGAGACAGAGAAAACGAAACCGCCCACGAAGGAGAGAGCGGGAAAAGGACCAGGAAGAAGGAGCGAGCGACATGGAGGACGCCATGGCCAGCCGCCCGGAGCCGGAGCGTGGGGTCGGAGCCGAGGACTCCCCCAGCTACCCGGAGAGGCACCGCAGCCAGACCTCCACAGTTGACGCTGACATCCTGCAGACTGGAGCGGACGAGCTGATCCACCAACCCCGGCGGACGCAGCTGAGCACTGAGGCCGGGTGGAAGAAGACCATCATCGGGAGCCTCGCCAGGAGTCTGTCGGCAACCCCATCTGGTCCGGAGCAAGAAAGAAGTTCCAGCGCTCCGAAGCCAGAAAGCAAGGCCCTGCCGGAAAGCGAGGTGCTGCAAACAGAGATGACAACGTCGCAGCACAAGGCTCCGCAGCCAGCGTTCCAGACCCCAGTGGAGACGGAGCAGACCGGCACCGGAGGGACCGCATCTGAAGCAGGTATGAAGGACGACCCTGCCCTGACGACCGACACCACTCCAGTGACTGCTAGTGCCACAGCTGCTGACTCCGTTCCAGTGACTGATCTTGCAGCAGCCGCTACCTCTGCTGCAGCAAGTGCCCATACTCAAGTTGCGCAGACCTCCATCGCTGTGCATGATTTAACTGTACATGAAAGACGGATTAACGGCGTTTGTCCAGCACTGGGTGTAACCCTGGACCTCACCTTTCCCAGGCCAAGAAGGGTTAAGTGCCAGGTGCAGCCCTGGAAGCCGTTCAACTAAACCTCGGAAACCTGAAACTGTACATAGTTAACTGTTTGTTTCCCTGCTTTTTGCTGCTTTAAACCCGACTAGGGTTAACTCTTAAAGGGATCCCTTTGTTTACCCGGGATCCCTTCCTCTGCTTTTGCTTTTGTTTCCTGTTTCCTCATTGTTGAAAAGAACTGCTGAATCATGAACAGTGCATAATACAAACTGCTTGTAAATAGTTTGCACCTTCTTAAAGGTGCTTCCTACTGGTTTTACTTAAAGAAGGACTCTTTGCGATGATACCGCACCGGAGCCTTTGCTGAGTATGGACTGGTAGCTTGAGAAGATGCGCTACCTCATAAAGACTTGGTCCCCTCTTAAAGTGGATGTTCACCTGTGTACTTACGAGTAATACTGCTTTAAAACAGTAAAGTGATAATGATGCCTTGAAATAAAGTAATAATGTTGACATGTAAACGTTAAATGTAACCAACTAGTTAAATGTGAAAAGTGTTTGATAATGTTGATGGAAGAATGAGGACAGAAAGTGAACCCGGGCGGGGTTAGTTGGTGAGTCCTCCTAGGAGCCATATAGAGATGGCCTGTTGATCCTAAACAGAAGGAAAAATTATATGTTCTATACTGTGTATAGTGGTGGAAGGGCAGTAGGCCCGGGCTGAACGGGGCGGTCCTGTAAAGAAAGGAGAGGCAGTAGGTCTGGAGCCGTTAGGACAGGCGGTCCTGCAGATTTAAAGAAGGAGAATTAAGTTAATTGCCTTATAATGTGTTATAAGAAGGTCTTTAGTGGATTTAGAGTGTACATCCTTAAAGGCAACGTTGAATTCATGTCTAAAAATTTTGCACTTAGTAGAATACCCGGTTGGGTAAAGAGAGTTATTTATGGAAAAGTTATTTAAAGGTATTTAACCATGTTTGTAACGTTCAAGTGTCCTCACCTCCCATAAAGGGAAGCTCTGTTCAAATATGCTTATTGTTATTGCACTCACAAAAATTGTATGTCTTTTTGCTGACATGTATTGTTGTTTTCTTCCCAGTCCCGGAGTACTGGATTTAACCGGGGGGGAGTGCAGCGCCCCAGAGTTCTGGTCGTTGCAGTACTGTGGCTCCGCCGCTAAGGGGGGCTATGGTACGTCCGATGGCACTGAAGGAGTTCATCTGACCAGGTATCACATACACCAATACATTTCACAGTCGGGCCTCCAGGGGGAGCTAAGGGTGCTATTTATTAGGCAACTCCTCACCACTGTGGGTAAACTGGGGGTCAGGCAGGAAGTTAGTCAGAAAGCTGACTGGGTTGGAACCAGGCAACACCTTGTGGCAGGGGGTGTTGTGGGGGAAGATTCGGTAGGGTCCCTGTCAGGTTTGGGACCCTGACAGAGGCCTGGCAACAAGGAAGAACGTCACGGGACCGTGCCTGCTCAGCATAGCGGCGGTGCCCTAAGAAAGGAACAGAAGCGAGATATATTGTGCTGAGTGAGAAACGAGATCAAAGCAAGAAGGAGAATACCAGTAGGAGTCGTGCTGTAAGACCTAGGCAACATCCTACTGAGGCGCACGACCGGCGGCCGGAACGCCGAGGAAGTATTACTATATTCAGCTTCAGGCAATACTTCAAACCAACGGCAGGACAGTCAGTCATAGGCGGGCTGTCTCACATATATCACCTATGAAGACATGGGGGGCACACTAGGAGAGGGGCGACTCTAGAGTCCCGGAAGAGCTCCGAGCCTACTCGTCATACGGGTGCCGTCCCAACCATAACACCGGGAGGGACAGAGGAGAAGAACATCATCCGAACGAGTTGTGAGGGAACACGAGAAACAGACACAACAGTTGTGGGGACTATCCCGTAAGCACAGCAGGGGAGGACCACAACACATAGCGCTAGCAGGAAGGCACAGATTTCCACCTGCAAAGAGAACTCTGGAGGTGCCATTGGACCGGCCGGACTTGTGCAGCCTGGTGAACCGTATTCCGGACTGAGGACCCAGAGACCTTCAGTAAAGAGGTAAAGAGACTGCAACCTGGTGTCCTCGTTATTTACTGCGACCGGCACTACACCGCACCACTACCACCATCTACATCTATTATTTACTGTACGCCCCACAGCAGGGTCACGGACCGGGCCTAGCCACCGTGACAACCCCAGAGCAGAGACTCAGAGGCCCGGTACCGGGTACCCCTCGGCCCTGCGGCAGTGGGGGCGCTACATTCCCACGGTCAGTAATCGGCAGCGCTTTGGACGCAGCACACCCGTAGAAGCGCAATGTAGCGCGAAACGATCGTCGTCCTGTTCGTGTACCACTTTTTTTGCCTACCTGTCTTGTTTGAATTTGACTCCATAATAAAGGACAAGTTTTATTGGGACGGTGAGTGCCAGTCCGTTTTTTTTTTATATGGTGATGTTGAATATTGGACTGTGTGCTTTCACTTGGACTTGGCACCAGTAACCCTTGGAGTGTACAGTATCTTGCCTCATTATCCCGGAGTGGAGCAGCTGTGCCGATCTCTTGGCTTCTTTCCATGGTATTGCTATATGAATAAACACTAAGGCCGGAGTCACACTAGAGTGTAATACGGACGAGTGCTATGCGATAAAAAAAAATCGCATAGCACTCGGAACAATGTTAATCTATGGGGCAGCTCCCATCATTTGTTTTTTTCTTGCCCGTATTATACGGGCGAGAGAAATCGCAGCATGCTGCGATTTGCAACATATTATGCCCGAGACTCGCCAATGCAAGTCTATGGGTGCAAGAAAAAAACGGATTACACACGGACCATGCGTGTGACTTGTGAGAAATACGCACCGGAGTCCTTTAGAAAAGCCGGAAATTCAGCGCGCTGTAATGTGAGAGCTTACAATCTACAATGAGGTGGGGAGATACAAAGTACAGGTGTGTATTTACAATGATGTATTTACAATGATGGTCCAGCCATCTTCAGGGGGTGGGGGTAGATGGAGATAGTGAATGGGCTACACACACACAAACATAAAATGACTTTGATTAGGGAACATGATAGGCCGCTCTGAACAAATGTGTTTTGAGCGAGCGCCTAAAACTATGCAAATTGTGGCTGGTCCTAATATCTTGGGGTAGAGCATTCCAGAGGATTGGTGCAGCACGGGAGAAGTCTTGGAGTCGGGAGTGGGAGGTACGGATTAGTGCAGAGGTTAGTCGAAAGTCGTTTGCAGAGCGCAGTGGTCGGCTAGGCCGATAGACAGAAATGAGGGAGGAGATGTAAGGGGGTGCCGCACTGTGGAGAGCTTTGTGGGTGAGAACAAGTGCTTTGAATTGTATCCTGTAATGAATGGGCAGCCAGTGTAACGACTGGCGAAGAGCGGACACGTCTGAGTAACGATTAGCCATATGGACGACCCTAGCTGCCGCATTAAGGATAGACTGGAGAGGGGAAAGTCGCTTGAGGAGGAGGCCAATTAATAGAGCATTGCAGTAGTCCAGGCGGGAGTGGATTAGGGCAACAGTGAGGGTACCGTCACACATTGAAATTTCCATCGCTACGACGTTACGATTCGTGACGTTCTAGCGATATCGTTACGATATCGCTGTGTCTGACACGCTACTGCGATCAGACACCCTGCTGAGAATCGTACGTCGTAGCAGATCGTTTGGAACTTTCTTTCGTCGCTTGATCACCCGCTGACATCGCTGGATCGTTGTGTGTGACAGCGATCCAGCGATGTCTTCGCTTGTAACCAGGGTAAACATCGGGTAACTAAGCGCAGGGCCGCGCTTAGTAACCCGATGTTTACCCTGGTTACAAGCGTAAACGTAAAAAAACAAACAGTACATACTCACCCGTCGGTGTCCTTCAGGTCCCTTGCCGTCTGCTTCCTGCTCTGAGTGCCGGCCGGAAAGTGAGAGCAGATCACAGCGGTGCTGCGATCTGCTCTCACTGTACGGCTGCACTCAGAGCAGGAAGCAGACGGCAAGGGACCTGAAGGACACCGACGGGTGAGTATGTACTGTTTGTTTTTTTACGTTTACGCTTGTAACCAGGGTAAACATCGGGTTACTAAGCGCGGCCCTGTGCTTAGTTACCCGATGTTTACCCTGGTTACCCGGGGACTTCGGCATCGCTCAAGCGCCGTGATTGCAACGTGTGACCGCAGTCTACGACGCTGGAGCGATGATTATACGACGCTGCGACGTCACGAATCGTGCCGTCGCAGCGATGAAAATTTCAATGTGTGACGGTACCCTGAGAGTTTTTGTTGTCTCCATGGTGAGAAAAGGGCGGATTCTAGAGATGTTCTTTAGGTGTAAGCGGCACGAGCGGGCAAGAGATTGTATGTGGGAGGTGAAGGAGAGATCGGAGTCAAACATAACACCCAGACAGCGCGCCTGCTGCCGGGGTGTTATTATGGTGCCACCCACGGAGAGGGAAATGTCAGATTTAGGGAGGTAAGTAGAAGGCGGGAGCAGAAGAAGTTCAGTTTTGGAGAGGTTGAGTTTCAGATAGAGAGCGGACATGATGTTGGAGACTGCGGACAGACAGTCAGTGGCGTTCTGTAGTACAGTGGGGGTAAGGTCAGGGGATGACGTGTATAGTTGTGTGTCATCAGCGTAAAGATGGTACTGAAAGCCAAATCTGCCGATGGTCTGTCCAATTGGGGCTGTGTAGAGGGAGAAGAGAAGGGGGCCAAGGACTGAGCCCTGAGGTACCCCAACAGTGAGAGGAAGAGGAGATGAAGTGGAGCCAGAGAACAGTACACTGAAGGAGCATTCAGAAAGGTAGGAGGAGAACCAGGAGAGAGCAGTGTCCTTAATGCCTAGTGACTGGAGCCTAGAGAGTAGGAGAGGGTGGTATATTTCATACAGAGCTGGATAGCAGAATAGCCAATAATTCAATTGTTGGCATCTGTAAAATCTTTACAGAACCTGGCAGGATATGAGACATGGTTTACATACAGCAGCAAAGCTGCCTACAGAAAGGGCTATTGTCCCTAATTTTCTCTGCCAGCCTGGATTTAGTAACTGTTACGGGATATTATTGTTTGTTCAAAATGTCAATGAGATTCTGTAATTCCATGAACTGCATATTAACATTTCTCTGCTTCTGGGTAATATACATTGTTCTTACATCTTTAATGCCTTATCTATATGGAAAGAATGGATAGTTTGCCAAAAAAAACCTGTAAGATAAGAGTTATGATGGTTAAAAACTTTTTAAGAGGCTCGATCATAGGGATACATTTGGTATTCATTCATGTGTCTCCTATTAACATAAACATTTAGTATGGACAAGTACACTTTTTTTTTTTTAACTAGGAGAAAAGTGTCATAATCCCCTTCCTATCACCACAATTCTTCACTTTTGTAATTTTCTTTTTTTCCTCCCCCTCTTCCAAGAGCCACGACTTTCATTTTTTCATCAAGATAGCCGTGGGGACTATGTTTTTTGGGGGTCAAGTTGTAGTTGCAGATTTTTATCAGTGCTCCATCAGTCAGTTTTGTACCATCCGCATGGCATCTGTATTGCGAGATTTTCTAGCCGGCTTGAAAAATGGACATATAATGGATCCATGGCCTCAAACATTCGTGAAAACATATATACATATAATTAATTACGATAATTTGTTGGCTTCTGTAAAATCATTACAGAACCCGATAGGTTATGAGACATGGTGTACATACAGTAAACCATTGCATATCAGTTAGATTTTTTATATGTCCCTCACTAATAATGTTAGTACTATATGTGTGTAAAGTTTTGGAGCTGTAGGTGTTTAATTAAAGGATTAATTCATAGAAAAAAATGGCTTGGGCTCCCATGCAATTTTCTCCGCCAGATAGGGAAAGCCAGTGAATGAGGGCAGATATTAGTAGCCTAGAGAGGGACCATGGTTATTGACCCCCCCTGTGGCTAAAAACATCTGCCCCAGCCACCCCAGAAAAGGCACAGATGCAACTATTCTGGCACTTAGCCTCTCTCTTCCCCTTGCCCTGTAGGGGTGGCATATGGGTAATAAGAGGTTAATGTCACCTTGCTATTGTAAGGTGACATTAAGCCTGGTTAATAATGGAGGTGTCAATAAGACACCTATCCATTATTAATCCAAAAGTATGAAAGGGTTAAAAAAAAACACACATTAAGAATAGTCTTTTAACTAAATAATTAAACACACAGGTTTTCCATCTTTATTATACTCTCAATATGTAAACCACTGTGTAATGAATGAAAAGCTGCCTGCACAGCATCCCCGCCTGACCGAACATGAACTCTGTAGCATGGCAATGTTTCTGAACTTTTTTCCATGCTGACGAGTTCACTTCAGGTCAGGCGAGGCTGACTACCGCTGACGTCACTGAGGCTGCGCAGACTCCCCGCCTGACCCGTGGTGAACTTGACAGCGTGGGAAAAAGTTCCGAAACTTTCCCACGATACAGAGTTCATGCCCAGTCAGGCGGGGCGGCTGCGCAGGAAGTTTTACATTCATTCCTCCGTGGTTTACAGCCGGGGCATTAGCATCGCTACCGGTTGTAAACTATTTAACCCCTTCAGATGGATTGCAGCATGGGACATGACTGTACGGCAGATAGGTATGGGATATTGTTGCTTTTTATTTTGGATTTTTTACAGGAGAACAGGGCTTCGATTGGATTGGGATTGTAATAAAGATGGTAAAAATGTGTCTTTATTTCATTAAAAGACTTTATTCTTAATGTGTGTGTGTGTTTGTTTTTTTTTAAACCTTTTATACTATTGGATTAATAATGGGTAGGTGTCTTATTGACACCTCTCCATTATTAACCAGGCTTAATGTCACCTTTCAATAGCAAGGTGACATTAACCTCTTATTACCCCATATGGCACCGCTACAGGGCAATAGGAAGAGAAAGGCTAAGTACTGGAATAGGCGCACCTTACGGATACGCCTTTTCCGGGGTGGCTGGGGGCAGATGTTTTTAGCTGGGGGGGGGGGCAAAAACCATTGTTCCTCTCTAGGGCATTAATATCTGCCCTAAGTCACTGGCTTTCCCTCTCTGGCAGAGAAAACGCCAGTTTTTTCCATGAATTAATCCTTTAATTTAACACCTACAGCTCCAAAAGTTTACACACACATACTACTACCATTATTAGTGAGGGACATATAAAAATCTAACTGATATGCAATGGTTTACTGTATGTAAACCATGTCTCATATCCTATCGGGTTCTGTAATGATTTTACAGAAGCCGACAAATTAATTATCGTAATTAATTATATGTATATATGTTTTCACGAATATTTGAGGCCATGGATCCATTATATGTTCATTTTGCAAGCCGGCTAGAAAATCTCACCATACAGATGTCACACGGATGCTTAGATGCGAGAAAATCGCATCCTCGCATTGCACACGGATGACATACTGATCACTGTTCGGGAATATTTCTGCGAATCTCGGCTGTGAAAAACGGACTGATTTTTTACACGTTATGTGTGACGTCGGCCTAAGGGTATGTGCACACTTTGCGGTTTTTACTGCGGATCCGCAGCGTTTTTGACGCTGCGGATCCGCAGCAGTTTTCCATGCGGTGTACAGTACCATGTTAACCTATGGAAAATAAAACTGCTGTGCACATGCTGCGGATAAAACCGCGCGGAAACGCTGCTGTTTATTTTCTGCAGCATGTCAATTCTTTGTGCGAAATCCGCAGCGTTTTGACACCTGCTCCATATTAAAAAACCGCAGGTGTAAGACCACAGTAGAATCCACACAAAAACTGCAGTAAATCCGCAGTAAAACCGCGATAAATCCGCAGGAAAAACGCAGTGTTTTTGCCATGCGGTTTTATCAAAATCAGTGCGGAAAAATCAGCACACCAGTCTGCGTGTGCACATAGCCTCATGGTACAAAATTGACTCTGATGGAACACTGATAAAAATCTGCAACTACAACTTGACCCCCAAAAAACATAGTCCCCACGGCTATCTTGACGAAAAAATGAAAAAGTTGTGGCTCTTGGAAGAGGGGGAGAAAAAAAAGAAAATTACAAAAATGAAGAATTGTGGTGATAGGAAGGGGATTATGACACTTTTCTCCTAGTTAAAAAAAAAAAAGTGTACTTGTCCATACTAAATGTTTATGTTAATAGGAGACACATGAATGAATACCAAATGTATCCCTATGATCGAGCCTCTTAAAAAGTTTTTCACCATCATAACTCTTATCTTACAGGTTTTTTTTGGCAAACTATTCATTCTTTCCATATAGATAAGGCATTAAAGATGTAAGAACAATGTATATTACCCAGAAGCAGAGAAATGTTAATATGCAGTTCATGGAATTACAGAATCTCATTGACATTTTGAACAAACAATAATATCCCGTAACAGTTACTAAATCCAGGGCTGGCAGAGAAAATTAGGGTCAATAGCCCTTTCTGTAGGCAGCTATAGATCTACACCTGATTTCCAGGCTATGCCGTAACAACCACATACATACTAGCATTGCAGAATTTTATTAGTTCCATTAAATGAAAGTCTGTGGCACACAAGACTTTATGATCGTTTTATTGCATTAGAGTAAATGAAGAAATGTGTTTCCAAGGCAACAGAAATGATTGGTTCATCTGTAAAGGATGGTTCCCACCCTACATGGTAAAGCCTTAGGAGAATTCACATACAGTATAGGGAAGGAAAACATGATATGACATGATCCTACTGTAGCGCCCCCACTGCCGCAGGGCCGAGGGGTACCCGGTACCGGGCCTCTGAGTCTCTGCTCTGGGGTTGTCACGGTGGCTAGACCCGGTCCGTGACCCTGCTGAGGGGCGTACAATAATAGATGTGGATGGTGGTGGTGGTGAGGTGTAGTGCCGGTCGCAGTTAATAACGGGGACACCAGGTTGCAGTCTCTTTACCTCTTTACTGAAGGCTTCAGGTGTCCGATCCAGGGCACTGTTAACCGGGCTGTCTGAGACCGGCCGGTCCGAAGGCACATCAGGAGTCCCCTTCACAGGTGGGAATCAGCGTCTACCTTCTAGCGCCTGTGTGTTGTAGTCCTTCCCTGCTGAGCACCCCGGGATAGTCCTCACAACTGCTTCTGTCTGTCTCTGATGCTCGTCCTCTCCGTCCCTCAGATGATATGGCAGGACGCACCCGTATGACAGGGTAGGCCTGGAGTTATTCTGGGACTCTAGAGTCGCCTGTCTCCCGCAGCTGCCTCCGTTGTCTGCTTAGGTGATATGTGTGAGACAGCCAACCTATAATTGGCTGTCCTGCCGTTGTTTGAAGTATTGCTTAAAGTCTCTTACGTTCTCGGCGTTCCGGCCACCGACTGTTTGCACCTCAAAAAGATGTTGCCTCTATCTTACAGCACGACTCCTTCTGGTATTCTATTGCCTCTTTGCTGTATTCCTGCTTTTCTCACTCGGCACCATAAACTTCGCTTCTTGTCCTTTCTTAGGAATCTGTCAGGATCCCATCCCTGACATGTCCTCTCTCTAGCTCTTCCCAGTTACTTCTCTCTGTCTTCCTGTCCAACCCCCAGTTTTACCAGAGCGTGAGGAGTGGCCTACTAGATAGAACCACCCCCCCTGGTGGCCGGAGTGTGAAGTGTAATGTGAGTGTTACCTGATCAGGTGAACTCCTTTAGTGCAGTCAGACGTAACATCACTCCCCTTAGCGGCAGAGCGACATTACTGCAACGACCAGGACTCTGGGGCGCTGCACTCCCCCTCGGTTAAATCCAGTACTCCCGGACTGGGAAAACAAGAACAACAATACATGTTAACAGGAAACACACAACAATTTGAAAGATTATAAACAATTAAACATAACAGTGCTTCCCCTTATGGGAGGTGAGGACTTCTTGAACGTTGCAAAAGTTAGGTCATGCACAGTTTATGACTCTCAGTTCAGTGGTTAAAACAGCAGGGACCCCGGGTAAACAAAGGGGTCCCCTTTTAGAAGTTTTTGGAGCAATTCACTGTCCATTACTCCGTTGTCCATTTTTAAAACCTGTAACAGAAAATATGCACACAAACATTTTCAACTAAATAGCAGCCCTCATTAATACCTCCACGTTTTGTAGCGGAGGGGAGTTTGATTCTGAGTGCTGCGTGTGGACCTTCGCAGCGCAGTGGTCGCTATTGACCTAGCAGGGCCCGCTATGCTTGCTACCGCTGGTGTAGTGCACTGTCTTCTGGCTACACTTCTAGTAAGTCTGGGTAGCACTGGCAGGCTAGAGCTCTCGGGGCTGCTGCTACCAACAGTGGGTACGACAGATTCTCCGATAGCAGAGGGAGGACTTGCTGGTTCAACGGTTGGCATGGCATCTTCAGGTCGGATCTGCTGAGCTTGCTGAGGCTGCGGGGCCAGATGATCTGGTACCACCATTGTTTCTGGTGGGTCCGGCTGGTGGAATGTTAGAACAGGTACCACGATGGCCTGATTTATCTGAGTCCAGGACTGGGGAAAGTCACCAAGGACAGTGTGGATCATCTTCTCCTTTTCTACAGGTGGGGAGGTTCCTAGATCCATTTCCCTCTCTCTCAATTTGTCAGGGCAGATCTTAAGGTGATCCCTGGATGTCGCTGTCGAGGTCTCCCCTCCGTCCTTGCTGATGAGGCAGACCTTCATGTTGTCGAAATCAGATGGCAGGATGGTATACGGTTCCGCTTCCCATTGGTCATCGAGCTTGTGTAGTCTCCTCTTTCGTTTGAGTACTTGCTCACCAGGTGACAGGGGAATCGCAGGAGCGTGCTGGTTGTAGTCCCTTTCTTGTTTTTGCCTAGCCTGGGCGAGACTCCTTTCTATGCACTCCTGTACTTTGCGGTACCTTTGCTGCCTCTCTACATCCCAATCTGCATCCGGTGAGGTATCTTCGGGGACTAGGACCCCCATGTCCAGATCAACGGGTAACTGGCTAGACCTTCCTCGCATCAGGTACGCTGGAGTGCAGTTGGTAGAATTTACTGGGATGTGATTGTATATATCCACCAAGTCAGGCAACTTTGTCGGCCACAGGTTCCGTTCCTCTACGGGCAAGGTCTTCAATAAGTCAATCACCACTTGGTTCATCTTTTCGCACATCCCATTGGTTTGAGGATGGTACGGTGTGGTTCTGATCTTCTTACACCCGTATATTTGGCAGAACTCTTGGAACACTTCTGCTTCGAAGGCTGGTCCCTTATCAGTCAGTACCTTCTCTGGGTAGCCATGGGGCCTACAAAAGTACTGCTGGAAGGCCTTGGCGGCAGTCCTGGCCGTTAGATCCTTGACAGGTACAACCACCAAAAATCTGGAGTAGTGATCTACGATGGTAAGAGCGTAGATATAGCCTGACCGGCTAGGTGTCAGCTTCACATGATCCAGCGCGACCAGTTTGAGCGGCCGTTTGGTGATGATAGGCCGCAGGGGAGCCCGTTGGCTGTCACGGTCCTTCCTGCGTAGGCTACATGGACCGCACTCCCGACACCACTTCTCAATGGCTCTCTTCATGCCAATCCAATAGAACCTCCCTCGGAGCAGCCTCTCTAGCTTCCTCCATCCGAAGTGTCCGGCTCCATCGTGGTAGGCTCCCAGAACCATGGGCACATCCTGCCTCGGTACCACTATCTGCCACACCAATTCATGAGTACGTGGGTCGATGCTCCTCCGGCACAGCTTGCCATCATGGATAAACAGTTTGCTTCTCCCACGCCACAGCTGTTGGGTCTCCTGTGGATCATCTGGGCCGGGATGCAACCCTGCCTGTGTCAAGAGCTCTTTCACCCGACGGACCGCGGGGTCACCATCCTGGGTTTCCGCCCACCCGTGGTGGGGAAGGGGGTTTAGCGTGGCACCCGGTTGGTTTTTGTGCCCGTTCCTCACATGATGGCAGTTCTGAGTGGCTTTAGGGCGATGGAATGCAGGTAGCTCCACCTCTTCAAGCGCCTCCGGGTCTTCCTCTGCTTCCGGCAAATTGGGCATTCGAGACAAGGCATCAGCATTTGCATTCTTGTGTCCCGCCCGGTACTTGATGGTGAAGTTGTAGTTGGACAGCCGGGCCATCCACCGCTGTTCCAAGGCCCAGAGCTTGGCGGTGTCCAGATGTGTCAATGGATTGTTATCCGTGAAAACAGTGAATTTCGCTGAGGCCAGGTAGTGTTTGAACCTCTCTGTCACGGCCCAGATGATGGCAAGGAATTCCAGCTTAAAGGAACTGTAGTTGTCAGGGTTCCTTTCCGTGGGACGAAGTTTCCTGCTGGCGTAAGTGATGACCCTCTCCTTGCCCTTCTGGACCTGGGACAGCACGGCTCCCAATCCTACATTGCTGGCGTCCGTGTACAGCACAAATGGTTGGTCGTATTCGGGGTAGGCCAGTACCTCTTCTCCCGTCAGTGCCGACTTCAAGCAAGTGAAGGATCCTTCCAGCCCCTCGTTCCAATCAAATGGGGTGTTCTTCCCCTTGGTCTTCTTTGATTGGCCCACCAACAGGTCTTGCAAGGGCGCGGCCTTCTTGGTGAAGTCCTTAATGAACCTCCGGTAATAGCCTACCAGCCCGAGGAATTGCCGGACTTCGTGGAGGTTGCTGGGCTTCGGCCAATCCTGGATCACCGTGACCTTGTCGGGGTCTGGGGCCACTCCTTCAGTGCTCACCACATGGCCCAGGTACTGCACTTTAGGTTTCAGCAGATGACATTTGGACGGTTTCACCTTTAAGCCAAAGTTGGACAGGGCTTCAAACACCTCAGCCAGGTGCTTCAAATGGTCTTCATAGGTCTTAGAGAAGCCAATGACATCATCCAAATACAGCAGTACGATTTCAAAGTTCTTGTGCCCCAGACAGCACTCCATCATCCTCTGGAACGTCCCCGGGGCATTGCACAATCCAAAGGGCATGTAGTTGAATTCGCAGAGACCCATCGGTGTCGTGAAGGCCGTCTTCTCTTTGTCCGCCTCCGCCACGGGAACCTGCCAGTACCCACTGGTGAGATCTAAGGTAGAGAAGTAGTTAGCAGATTTTAAGGCAGCCAGTGACTCCTCTATCCTGGGCAGTGGGTATGCGTCCTTATGTGTAATACGATTCAACTGCCTGTAATCAACACACATCCTCATTGTACCATCCTTCTTTTTAACCAGGACTAATGGAGCTGCCCAGGGGCTACAACTGTCTCTCACCACCCCAGCCTCCTTCATTTCTCGCAACATGTCCTTGGCACACTGGTAATGGGCTGGGGTACAGGGCGGTATCTCTCTTTTATGGGTCGGTGATCTCCTGTGGGGATGTGGTGTTGGATCCCTTTCACCTGCCCAAAATCTAAGGGGTGTTTGCTGAATACCTGGTCATACTCGTGAACCACCCTGTAAGCCCCTTGTTTTTGATGGGATGGGGTAGAGTCAGTGCCCACATGCAATTCCCGACACCAATCTTTCGAGTGCCCTGCAGAACCGTTGTCCTCTGCCACGTTTGACGGGACCAAGGGTTCAGGTGTCTGTATCACATTATTATTGACAGCGAACAGTTTGGCGAACGTGGCATACTTGGTGAGGTGAACCTCTTCCTCCCCACAATTGAGGACACGTACGGGCACCCTCCCCTGGCGGACGTCGACCACCCCCCGAGCTGTCAAGATAGTAGGCCTATTATCCGAATACACGGGTTCTACCAAGGCCTGGTAGTCTTTACCCCTGAGGCCTATGGCTGCCCGACACCATATTAACATCTCGCTCCTGGGGGGTACCGCGATGGGGTTTGAATCACTCACAGTGACACGACCAATCTCACCACCAGTCAGCTCTACCTGCTGTCTCTGCATCAGAGCTCTGATTTCTTTTTGCAGGGCACGTTGTTCACTGTGACCAGCGGTTTCTGCTACCTGTTGCAACAAAACAATAACTTCTGCAAGACAATTTTCTATAACATTAGTACCGATAGTCATCATGGGGTTACATTCTCGGCGGTCAATATCAAGAATTACAATTCCTTGGGCTTTCAATTCCACCTGCCCCACTTTGATGGTGGCCTCTTTATACCCCACTTGTGGCAATGGCTGACCATTACTGGCTATGATGGTGAAATCGTCATCGGGGCCACGAGTAATATCGGTGTCCTCCCAATACCGTTTATAGAGTACGTAAGGCATAGTCATCACCTGAGAACCGGTGTCCAGCAAAGCATTCAGGGGGATGCCGTCAACCACTACAGGAAGAACTGGTTGCCCTCCAATGTATTTGGCTCTCCAATGCTGTGGGCCTGACCGTCCTACTCCTGGGGGTTGGCCCTTTGCCCCAGGGGTTGCTCATTTAAAGGACAGTACCTTGCAAGGTGGCCCACCTGATGACAGCGGCGGCAGATGGGTCGTCCATCCTGATGGAAGCGATCGTCGGCTCGGCCTCTGGTCGGCGGAGTCCTCCTCTGTCGCATCCAAGGAACATCCTCCGGTCGGGAGGCCAGCTGGATCTTCTCCTTGGGGGCCTCCTGTAGGGACTGCACCGTCCGGGCCAGGGCAGCAACGCTCTTGGTCAGCTCCTGGAGGCGGAGTCCTGCAGGGGAGTCGTCTTCTAGGCTCTGGGCATCGTCCTCGGCGGCGAATGGGACATCCGACGCCACCTCCTGGTGGTATGTGAGAGCGGGACGCCTGGGAGGTGCTGCACGGCTAGGCTGTCGCTCCTGCAATGCCTGGATAGCTTTATCCTTGAATTGCGCAAAAGTCAAGTCTGGATTTTGCATGGCCAGGAAGTGCAATTGGTGAGTTGGTGACTGCACAGGAGGCCCTCAATGAACCGCTCCTTCAGGAGTTTATCCTCATCCTGCATGCTGTCGGGGTCACTCTGCTTAATGGCCCGCATCGCCTCCTGGAGATTAAGGGCATAGTCCCGTAAGCTATCCTGCGGTCTCTGTTTGCATCCATAGAAGGTCAATTTAATTTCTGTAGCTGTACGGGTATCGAAGGTGGCTTTAAGCTTTGCAAAAACCTGCTGTGCTGTTCCCTTATCCGCGGCGGGCCAGGACTTCATTTCTCTCAGAGCCGCTCCAAAGAGTTGGCCGGTTATCATATGAACCTTCTGAGGCTCTGTCAGGGGATAGAACTCGAGCAGGCTGCAGATCCCTTCTTTAAAGTCAGCGAAGGTATGCGACTCCCCGGAGTATCGTGGGAGCCAGGCCGCTCCGGGCAGGTATGGCATAGAGAAGGGCATTATGGCCTTTGTGGCAGCGGCAGTGTCCAACTGGCTGATGGGGGCAGCGGGCTCCGGGGCTGCCAGTGGTGGTATTAGGGCCGCGACTTCACCCGCTGCGGGGACCGGAGCTGCCCCTGCGTCCACGGCTGCGGCCGCCACCTCCTCTCCTCCCGACTCGGACATGGCTGTCCCTTCCTCCCACTAACCTGCTGGAGGTCGGGGTTCCTCTTCCGGGGTTGGCGCTTTGCCGCGTTTTCTCGTTCCGCGCTTCTTTTGACCAGTTCCACCCACGAAACTAAGGCTCCTCCCTCCGTGCGCGGCGATGGCGAATTGTGGCGGGAACTCTGGGCGGCAATAGTAATGCACAGTCTTTGCAATAAGTCACAGTCCAAGTATAATAAATCACAGTTCCAAGGCACACATGACCCGATTCTTCAGGCTTAAGTAGATCCTGTTCGTGACGCCAAGTTGTAGCACCCCCACTGCCGCAGGGCCGAGGGGTACCCGGTACCGGGCCTCTGAGTCTCTGCTCTGGGGTTGTCACGGTGGCTAGACCCGGTCCGTGACCCTGCTGAGGGGCGTACAATAATAGATGTGGATGGTGGTGGTGGTGAGGTGTAGTGCCGGTCGCAGTTAATAACGGGGACACCAGGTTGCAGTCTCTTTACCTCTTTACTGAAGGCTTCAGGTGTCCGATCCAGGGCACTGTTAACCGGGCTGTCTGAGACCGGCCGGTCCGAAGGCACATCAGGAGTCCCCTTCACAGGTGGGAATCAGCGTCTACCTTCTAGCGCCTGTGTGTTGTAGTCCTTCCCTGCTGAGCACCCCGGGATAGTCCTCACAACTGCTTCTGTCTGTCTCTGATGCTCGTCCTCTCCGTCCCTCAGATGATATGGCAGGACGCACCCGTATGACGGGGTAGGCCTGGAGTTATTCTGGGACTCTAGAGTCGCCTGTCTCCCGCAGCTGCCTCCGTTGTCTGCTTAGGTGATATGTGTGAGACAGCCAACCTATAATTGGCTGTCCTGCCGTGGTTTGAAGTATTGCATAAAGTCTCTTACGTTCTCGGCATTCCGGCCACCGACTGTTTGCGCCTCAAAAAGATGTTGCCTCTATCTTACAGCACGACTCCTTCTGGTATTCTATTGCCTCTTTGCTGTATTCCTGCTTTTCTCACTCGGCACCATAAACTTCGCTTCTTGTCCTTTCTTAGGAATCTGTCAGGATCCCATCCCTGACATGTCCTCTCTCTAGCTCTTCCCAGTTACTTCTCTCTGTCTTCCTGTCCAACCCCCAGTTTTACCAGAGCGTGAGGAGTGGCCTACTAGATAGAACCACCCCCCCTGGTGGCCGGAGTGTGAAGTGTAATGTGAGTGTTACCTGATCAGGTGAACTCCTTTAGTGCAGTCAGACGTAACATCACTCCCCTTAGCGGCAGAGCGACATTACTGCAACGACCAGGACTCTGGGGCGCTGCACTACCACATCTTTATGGTCTGGAGATACATCACAGTTAATGGTGCATATTGAGCAATTTCACATTTATTTAGCCTCAAACCGTAACCAATTAGTATGTTGTCAAAACATGAGCAACATCATTACAAGATATGTGCGATGTCGTCATTTTATGTAGATTTTACGGAAACTGTAATATTATGTCAAAATACATGGTCAATACAATAAATAGCCTAAAGCCAGCCTATGCTACTATGGGGGCCTCTAAGTACAGGAGACTGAGCCCTGGCTGGACTAGTCCCCTTTCCTTTGAGCTGAGTGAACCCCCAAAGATGTTTTTCTACCTAAATTTAATGCAATGTTAGCAAACACTGAAGAGAAAGAAAGCAAAATACAAGTGTGTGGTAACAGTGCCACAATTTCTTTATTAGATTGTCAAATTGTCATCACCGAACGCCGTTTTCCTGAGGAATATGAGGACCCAAAGGTGAACAGGGTATACAGAACCCACAGAAATAGTGACCAGGGGACTGCTCTCAGTTTGGCTTCTTGCATTGGCAGAACATTTCCACTTTCCCTAGCAAAATAAAATGTCTATCCAGCTGTTCCAGTAGTGTCATCCTGCTACTCAAGGTGTCCAACATTCAACGGCTATGCCACGTGTCCAAATAATTATACAGGGAGATTCACTTGAAACCCTGAAAATTCTTTAATAACTCTTGCTAGGACAAAACATGCAATGTGCTCCTTAGTGTATGGAGCTTTGAACAAGCCAGGATGCCCCCTAGTTGGATCGATGATCTAGTAATCGTACAGCATTGCAAAACACCCATATGTGGGGGCTGAAAATCTGTTTGACACTCACCAAAAACCACTCCATGATCATAACGTTTCTGTATGGTGCGTGATTTCTCGGTTGGCCCTATTTTCTTTGATACCACAGTGATCACGATGTGTGCCTGGACATTTTTGAACAATCTGTCAATCAACTGGATGATCGTGAACGCTAATTCCAGCAAAATGGAGTATAGTGTCACACATCAGCAGGAGCATGGCAGAAATTGAGTCCTTTTTCAGTATCAAGGTAATTGCAATGGGGCTTTGGCCACCATGGTGGCCGGACCTGACATCACCAGACTTGTTCCTTTGGGGTATACGCAAAGGAAACGCTTATGAGAACAAGCCTTGCACTATAGAAGATTTGAATGAAAACGTCCAACGTAAAATTGCTGCCATTCCACCTGCATGCTTGCCGATACATTGACAGAAAATGGAGTGCAACATCGAAATCAGTCTTGCAGAAAACGGAGATCACTTGCACGTAATACAATCAATTGAAAACCGGACTTACAACAGAATATTCTTGACTTGTTTTGAGTGAATTTCCCTGCTTAATGACCCCCCAAAAATATAGTGCCTGAATAGTAGTATCATATTTTGTGGATGATCGATTCCCAAGGTGGACGAGACCCCAGTGCACGTTTTACCTGTGCCCAACCTATGATCCAGCTCTAATTGTACTGAAACTACTTAATATGAAAGAAGTCTGTGCCATTTGAACATTTTGGAACAGAACTCCAAATGATTCCTCTATTCTGAGCTTTACAACAGCTGCAAATGGGAGAGTTTATCCTCAGCTATACTATGTCATTTTGGACACTTCTTATCGCAGTATGTTAGCACTCGAGAGGTCATGTCAGAGGTGGGGTGTATGGAAAGCTGTCGTTCCTGGCAGTGTTATAATTACATTCTTTCAAGTTATTACTGGAAGAAGAATGCATTTTGTGATCTATACATGAGATAACATGTTTACAAGTTTCATCACATAGTAATCATTTATCGCAGGATATGTACACATTTCAGGACAGAGAAATCCCACCTGCGCTAGGAATACATCATTCATGAAGGTGTCACTCATCTCCTTCATTGCTGTGCCGTGTAGGGCATTTTACTTGTGGTAGGGTCCTGTACACAGACCACACAGAGTATGTTGCTTAAGATCTTCTACGGTGTGGATCCACAGACACTTCATGTACTATCCTCTCCAGGGATAATACAACATAGATAGAACATTACACAATGACCCCACTTCTCTGCCTACCTGGCAATATCGGTAGGTTCAGGCGACGTTAGTTTAATGTGTATGAGGGTCTTAGGGTACTGTCACACTCTGCAACTTTCCAACGATCACGACCAGCGATACGACCTGGCCGTGATGGTTGGAAAGTTGTTGTGTGGTCGCTGGGGAGCTGTCACAAAGACCGCTCTCCAGCGACCAACGATGCCGAGGTCCCGGGTAACCAGGGTAAACATCGGGTTACTAAGCGCAGGGCCGCGCTTAGTAACCCGATGTTTACCGTGGTTACCAGCGTAAAAGTAAAAAAAAAAAAACCGTACATACTCACATTCCGGTGTCCTTCAGGTCCCTTGCCGTCTGCTTCCCGCTTTGACTGAGTGCCGCCGTAAAGTGAAAGCAGATCACAGCGGTGACGTCACCGCTGTGATCTGCTCTTACTTTCCGGCCGGCAGTCAGTCAGAGCGGGAAGCAGACGGCAAGGGACCTGAAGGACACCGGAATGTGAGTATGTACGGGTTTTTTTTTTTACTTTTACGCTGGTAACCACGGTAAACATCGGGTTACTAAGCGCGGCCCTGCGCTTAGTAACCCGATGTTTACCCTGGTTACAAGCGAACGCATCACTGGATCGCTGTCACACACAACGATCCAGCGATGACAGCGGGAGATCCAGCGACGAAATAAAGTTTCAAACGATCTGCTACGACGTACGATTCTCAGCGGGGTCCATGATCGCAGTAGCGTGTCAGACACTGCGATATCGTATGGATATCGCTGGAATGTCACGGATCGTACCGTCATAGCGATCAAAGTGCCACTGTGTGACAGTACCCTTAGTGTAAGGCAAGCATCACAGCAGTTAACCCTGGTGTGATAAGATAGTTGGGCCAGAAAGTCATTCTGTAGTATGGTGTAGTCTAGTGTTGTAGGGCCTCCTTCACACATCTGTGTTTAAACAGAACCTGTCACCCAAAAATATTCTATTAACCTACAGACATGGGGTTAATCTGCAGGTTAATTGCGTTACTAACCTGCCTGGCGCCTGCCTAGCAGAACGGGAGAGAATGAACTTTATTATCAAACACTAAGGTTATGTTCACACTTGCGTTTGGACATTCCATTTGTTTGTTCCATTTTTAACAAGAGAGAAACAGAATTGATGTCAAAACCTGATCTGTTGCAAAACTAACACATGGAAACAGAGGGATCCTATTGAATATTAAAGGGTTTGTCTGGGTTTCGTTATGTACCCATTTTTAGAAGTGAGGATAAACTTTTGCATGGTGCTCTTTATCTTCCATTCCACAAACCGACACATAACGAAACCCAGAGTGACCCCCGCAATAATCAGTGTCCCTCTGCTTCCATTTGCATCAGTTGTATACGAGATGTGTCTTTCTTGCATTAATTACATTTGGCTGGTGTTAAAAACAGAACATAAAACCAGTATATCAAAACACAGGTGTGAACTAAGCCTAAGGGCTCATTTCCACATGCGAGTCACACGTCCGTATCTCGCATGTGGAAACCAAGCCCTGGCGCCGGCACTCAGGAGCGGAGCTGTGCAGCTCCATGTGTTCCTATGCGGCCGCACGCTCCGCTCCTCAGTGCCGGCTCCACAGCTTGGTTTCCACATGCGAGATACGGACATGTGACTCGCATGTGGAAATGAGCCCTTAGGGTGATGTCTACAACCACTTTTTGCCAGTAAAGTACTGTGTTGAGTTAATGAACTGGACAAAGAACCCACTTGTACATGAATTTCCTAATCACCAGAAGTCTCCTTATTCTACTTGTTTCCATGTCAGAGCCATTAGCAGCCTTTTAAGGTCAGAAATTGACTCTATTATAAAAATAAGAGCTACATTTGCATTGGATAGTAAAGCAATTCAAGTAGTACATCATTAATAAGATATATATATATATATATATATATATATATATATATATATATATATATACACACACATGTGTATGTTTTCCATCAGTGGACCAGATTCCCATAATTGAAAAACCATTTTACAGTGTGAAACTAAACTCGTAACCATTGTAAGATTGTGCTTACCGCATGTGTTGGGGGAAACTCGCTTGGCACGGGATTCAAGCACACGTGCACGTTTTTTTCGTTTACACACAGTCTATGCGGTTTATTATGGCATTATAAACCGGGTATGCACAGTTCATTATTTACATTTCATAGAACACAATAGGCAACTGGTGATATTAACTTGCAGCTTTATCTTAGACACTTCATATTCGGCTTTGTCTCACAGACACTAAACATGCTGGACCTCTCACTTCATCCAGTTACCATGTGTGTCCGTACGCCGAACAGTTCACCAATGTCCCTAGTCATATAGCGCACATGACATTGGGTCGCGGACTCTAAACACGCTGAACCTCACCCTGTTCAGTTACCGTGGGAGACCACACAGTTCATACACAAGCACCAACAGTCAATGGTACCTTATGGGAGCTCCTGCTCCACCTGCTGACTCCTCGTCAGTCCTTTCTCCTGGGGAAACTGTCTTATGGGGTTCACCAATTTGCCTGGCCGGCACACATCAGTCAGTCCAGAGCCACCGAAGGATGGTAGCTTCCCCAACACAGACCATCCAGGTCCACAGTCTCTCAGGTGCTCCAGGAAGACTCCACTCACAGGAGCTTCCAACACAGACCGTCCAGGACCCCAGTTTCACTGTGCTCTATTCAAGACGTCCATCCCACATGGGACCATCCAACACACTGGCATGTGCTCTTCAGGATTCCTACTCCCAGGACATCCAACACAGGTTGTGCTCTTCAGGAAGCCTACTCCCAAGACTTCCAACACAGGTTGCTCAGTGTGCTATTCAGGACGTCCATCCCACATGGGGCTGTCCAACACACTGACATGTGACCTGTCCGGGTGCTATTCAGGACATCTGTCCAACACCCCAGGCCACCAGGTCCAAAGCCCCACCATGTGCTCTTCAGGGAGACGACACTCCCAACACATAGGCTTTCCAGGACCTTCCAGCATAGACCATTCAGGTCCACATTCAGCGACCATGTGACCCACACCTTGGTCACATTATGAAGCTGTAACCACTCCCACAGGTGGGAGTGTGTGTGTGTGGCTAATTCGACCCGCCCATCTCTCATAAAAAGCCTAGTAAGTTTCCCTTCACAACTATATGAACACTTGTGGGACTACAGGTCCCAGAACAACAACATTACATCAGACTTACCACGCAGACTCCCTCTGCGACACATATCGGCCACTTACAATTCTGCCAGTCACTGTTTCACCACCATTATAACAACAGATACGCCTCCATGCATATCCCGAGGAGCACACACAGCGCTCCCTAGCTGCCACAGGGGTCACTGCATAACACCATCCATCATAAAACATTTTGGGCCGTTCAACAATATTTTCTTTAAAAAAAAAACTGACCGTCACATCCAAACATAGACTAGGTGTGAACAGGTGCTAACCTAGAGTCACCAACTCATATACAATCAAATAAATAAGGCAGCCCCCTGTAGTGCCAAAACTTGCAAACATGAAATATGAAGAATGAATTGCATTACTGCCTCTTAGCTACAGGCATTTTTAATCAAGGCAGGACCCTACCCCTCCACAGAGATATAGATTTTAGTCTAAGAGAGGACTCACAGGTTCCCATACAGATGAAGACTAGAGTTGAGCGACTTTAATTTTTTTAAGATCGAGTCGGGTTTTGTGAAACCCGATTTTGTCCAGAGTCGAGTCGAGTGCAGTCGGCCGATTATCGCTAAAAGTCGGGGATCGACCGAAACACGAAACCCAATGCAAGTCAATGGGGAAGCATAGTCGGCAGTGAGTGGAGGCCAGGAAAACACCTACAGTGCCCATTTTAATGCCAAAAACATCCATTCTTGTTTCTGAAGCTTGTCAATCTTAATTAACTTTATAATAATAGTTGGGCATAGGGAATTGGGGTCATTTGGCAAAAGTTGTGGGGGGAGTAGGGCTGGCTCAAGTTTTTCGTGGGCCCAGGAAATGCGGACTACGTCACGGCGGTGTTGCAGGGAAAGGTAAGTATTTCAACGTTGCAAGTGCTGTGATCCTGAGCAAGCAGGGGGGGCCCACTCGTTCGCATTGGCACTGGCACAGGGCCCCTCAAAGTACAGCGGTGTGTTTGCATGGCGGGGGCGCCTCCCACCAGCAGCGACACTTTTGCGTACTCTGAGGGGCCCTGTGCCAGTGACGTCGCCAACGAGTATGCCCCCCCACCTGATGAAGGAACCTGCACTTTCATCTGCACCTTCCTCTCTGTCCCTGTGTAAGGTGGTATAACATGCGGGAAGGGGAACCTTACTTTCAGCAGGGTCAGATTCTGGCTGTGTAGAGTATAAGGGGAATGTAGTGGTCTAGGTCAATGTACCAGCAGACTCATCTAGCAGTGGCTGGGCAATGGGCAGGATGAGGAGGAAACAGATATAGGGCCAAAGAATAAAGTAGGCTAAATGCAGTTCAAAATTGGTAACAGGACTAAACAGGCGGCATTGCTTTGTTCAGTGGAGTAGCAAACCCAAGAGCAGCAGACACTGTTTCAAGGGCCTAACCACACTAGTAGGCCAAATGCAGTTTAATATCTGATAGTATAGGGCGAAAGCCAGAATGTGGAAGCTCAGCTTTGTTCAGTTGAGGACAACACCAGGCAGGGGCAGACAGACACCTTTAGTAGGCCGGAACAGCCAATTTTTTTAAAAAACAGCAGTTAGTAAGAGGCAGAAGGTAGAAGCTCAGCTTTATTCAGTTGAGGACAACACCAGGCAGGGGCAGACCCCTTTAGTAGGCCGGAACAGCCAATTGCATTTTTAAAAATGGTAATTTGGAACTGAAGGTTGAAGCTCAGCTTTATTCAGTTGAGGACAACACCAGGCAGGGGCAGACAGACACCTTTAGTAGGCCGGAACAGCCAATTGCATTTTTAAAAATGGTAATTTGGAACTGAAGGTTGAAGCTCAGCTTTATTCAGTTGAGGACAACACCAGGCAGGGGCAGACAGACACCTTTAGTAGGCCGGAACAGCCAATTGCATTTTTAAAAATGGTAATTTGGAACTGAAGGTTGAAGCTCAGCTTTATTCAGTTGAGGACAACACCAGGCAGGGGCAGACAGACACCTTTAGTAGGCCGGAACAGCCAATTGCATTTTTAAAAATGGTAATTTGGAACTGAAGGTTGAAGCTCAGCTTTATTCAGTTGAGGACAACACCAGGCAGGGGCAGACAGACACCTTTAGTAGGCCGGAACAGCCAATGGCATTTTTAAAAATGGTAATTTGGAACAGAAGGTTGAAGCACAGCTTTGTTCAGTTGAGGACAACACCAGGCAGGGGCAGACAGACACCTTTAGTAGGCCGGAACAGCCAATTTTTTTTAAAAAACAGCAGTTAGTAAGAGGCAGAAGGTAGAAGCTCAGCTTTATTCAGTTGAGGACAACACCAGGCAGGGGCAGACCCCTTTAGTAGGCCGGAACAGCCAATTGCATTTTTAAAAATGGTAATTTGGAACTGAAGGTTGAAGCTCAGCTTTATTCAGTTGAGGACAACACCAGGCAGGGGCAGACAGACACCTTTAGTAGGCCGGAACAGCCAATTGCATTTTTAAAAATGGTAATTTGGAACTGAAGGTTGAAGCTCAGCTTTATTCAGTTGAGGACAACACCAGGCAGGGGCAGACAGACACCTTTAGTAGGCCGGAACAGCCAATTGCATTTTTAAAAATGGTAATTTGGAACAGAAGGTAGAAGCTCAGCTTTATTCAGTTGAGGACAACACCAGGCAGGGGCAGACATTCACCTTTAGTAGGCCGGAACAGCCAATTGCATTTTTAAAAATGGTAATTTGGAACTGAAGGTTGAAGCTCAGCTTTATTCAGTTGAGGACAACACCAGGCAGGGGCAGACAGACACCTTTAGTAGGCCGGAACAGCCAATTGCATTTTTAAAAATGGTAATTTGGAACTGAAGGTTGAAGCTCAGCTTTATTCAGTTGAGGACAACACCAGGCAGGGGCAGACATTCACCTTTAGTAGGCCGGAACAGCCAATTGCATTTTTAAAAATGGTAATTTGGAACTGAAGGTTGAAGCTCAGCTTTATTCAGTTGAGGACAACACCAGGCAGGGGCAGACAGACACCTTTAGTAGGCCGGAACAGCCAATGGCATTTTTAAAAATGGTAATTTGGAACAGAAGGTAGAAGCTCAGCTTTATTCAGTTGAGGACAACACCAGGCAGGGGCAGACATTCACCTTTAGTAGGCCGGAACAGACAATTGCATTTTTAAAAATGGTAATTTGGAACTGAAGGTTGAAGCTCAGCTTTATTCAGTTGAGGACAACACCAGGCAGGGGCAGACAGACACCTTTAGTAGGCCGGAACAGCCAATTGCATTTTTAAAAATGGTAATTTGGAACTGAAGGTTGAAGCACAGCTTTATTCAGTTGCAGCTTCTTGGCAATAATATAAAGAAGACGAGACAGGACAACACTCGTTGGATGCCATATCTGTGTTTTCACTGGAAAAAAAACTGTCATTTAACTACTTGTAGGAGAAAGTTTTTGCAGCTGGAGGCCACTTTTTGTATTGTACCAGTTTTTGGTTGTATGTTTGGAACTGAAGGTTGAAGCTCAGCTTTATTCAGTTGAGGACAACACCAGGCAGGGGCAGACAGACCCCTTTAGTAGGCCGGAACAGCCAATTGCATTTTTAAAAATGGTAATTTGGAACTGAAGGTTGAAGCTCAGCTTTATTCAGTTGAGGACAACACCAGGCAGGGGCAGACAGACACCTTTAGTAGGCCGGAACAGCCAATTGCATTTTTAAAAATGGTAATTTGGAACTGAAGGTTGAAGCTCAGCTTTATTCAGTTGAGGACAACACCAGGCAGGGGCAGACAGACACCTTTAGTAGGCCGGAACAGCCAATGGCATTTTTAAAAATGGTAATTTGGAACAGAAGGTTGAAGCACAGCTTTGTTCAGTTGAGGACAACACCAGGCAGGGGCAGACAGACACCTTTAGTAGGCCGGAACAGCCAATTTTTTTTAAAAAACAGCAGTTAGTAAGAGGCAGAAGGTAGAAGCTCAGCTTTATTCAGTTGAGGACAACACCAGGCAGGGGCAGACCCCTTTAGTAGGCCGGAACAGCCAATTGCATTTTAAAAAATGGTAATTTGGAACTGAAGGTTGAAGCTCAGCTTTATTCAGTTGAGGACAACACCAGGCAGGGGCAGACAGACACCTTTAGTAGGCCGGAACAGCCAATTGCATTTTTAAAAATGGTAATTTGGAACAGAAGGTAGAAGCTCAGCTTTATTCAGTTGAGGACAACACCAGGCAGGGGCAGACAGACACCTTTAGTAGGCCGGAACAGCCAATTGCATTTTTAAAAATGGTAATTTGGAACTGAAGGTTGAAGCTCAGCTTTATTCAGTTGAGGACAACACCAGGCAGGGGCAGACAGACACCTTTAGTAGGCCGGAACAGCCAATTGCATTTTTAAAAATGGTAATTTGGAACTGAAGGTTGAAGCTCAGCTTTATTCAGTTGAGGACAACACCAGGCAGGGGCAGACAGACACCTTTAGTAGGCTGGAACAGCCAATTTTTTTTAAAAAACAGCAGTTAGTAAGAGGCAGAAGGTAGAAGCTCAGCTTTATTCAGTTGAGGACAACACCAGGCAGGGGCAGACAGACACCTTTAGTAGGCCGGAACAGCCAATTGCATTTTTAAAAATGGTAATTTGGAACTGAAGGTTGAAGCTCAGCTTTATTCAGTTGAGGACAACACCAGGCAGGGGCAGACAGACACCTTTAGTAGGCCGGAACAGCCAATTGCATTTTTAAAAATGGTAATTTGGAACTGAAGGTTGAAGCACAGCTTTATTCAGTTGCAGCTTCTTGGCAATAATATAAAGAACGATGACCAGTATAAAGAAAAAAGATGGTTGGCACTGAACGTACTATAATAGTCCATATGCAGCTGCTACGTCTGTGGAGTGGTAATGCTTAGGGGATAATGCTTCCGTTGGAAGTTCCGGTGGTGCTCAGCCTTAGAAGATGATACATATAAAATGCAACGCCATAGAAGAAAAGGAAAAGGCAGCACTCACCTATGGAGACTTCTGTTGATTGAGTAGCTTTTAATCCATAAAGTTCAAAATTTTACAGACAGATGCGGTATAGGCTGAGGCATGGGTGTGAAGAGGGAGTGGTGGAGACAAAACAGACGACGGCCGTTTCGCTCTTACGAGCTTCTACGGGTCCATGTGTGCTGTGCCGGTAACGTCATTTCCTTTATCAGGTAAGGGACGTACCACATGTGAAGTAAATACATACATAATTAAAATCAACAACACATTATTTACAATTTAATTCGGATTTAAATAAAGATGGCCATATCTAATTTGTCGTTTAACCCCCAAGGTCCTTGGGCATTGGTATTAAGGATCCACCTTGCTTCGCGCTGGAGGAGTAATTTATTGTGGTCTCCTCCATGCTGTGGGAAGTTAACTACTTCCAGCCCCGCAAACATTAATTGGTTAGGATCTCCTCCATGCATTTCTTGGATATGTTTAATTAAACGGACACGTCCCTTCCCTGTGAGCACTGAGTTATAGTGCTCACGGAAGCGGACCATTAGTGGCCTGATAGTTTTCCCTATATAGAACTTATAGCAAGGGCAGAAAATCACATAAACGACAAATTTCGTTTTGCATGTGATAAAATCTTTGACCAAATGACTTATAGTACCTATTTTTAGAGGATTTTTTGTATTATGCAGATGGCACATGCTACAATTTCCGCATTTGAAATTTCCCTGTGGACGTGATTTTTGTATCCAATTGGTATTTTTGACCGTGATTTTGTTATGCACTATTATGTCGCCTATATTTTTTGTGCGTTTATAGGCGAATCGCGGGCGGCAATCAGGCAAGCCTCTGAAATCAGAATCGTTTTGTATGATATGCCAGTTTTTGCGTATTGTTGAATATATTTCGTTGTCTAGCGGGCTGTGTTTGAAAATAAAAGTGAATATTCCATCTTTCTTTCCATTATTATTTCCCCTTTTATTTTTTCCTTTTTTACCTTTTTTTAAAAGATCTATTTGGGACAAATTTGCTGCCCGTAGTTCAGCTTTTTGTAGAATATGTTTAGAATAACCTCTATCAATGAATCGGGATTTTAATGCCTGTACTTGATTAACGTAGCTTTCATCATTGCTATTCAGTTTTCGTAAGCGTACCATTTGACTGTATGGGATGCTACTTTTTGTGTGATGGGGATGTGCACTTTGGTAATGTAGCACATTATTTGTAGCTGTTTCTTTTCTGTGGGCTTTGGTAGTAATTGTGCCATCCTGTACTTCAATTTTTACATCTAAGAATTCTAGCGAATTGCCTCCATAAACGGCTGTAAATAGCATATTATCATCATTAGTATTGTTTAGGAACATCACAAATTCGTGGAAGCTCGATTCAGTGCCATCCCACACCATAAATACATCGTCTGCAAATCGCAGGAACATACGTATATGGGACAAATATGGATTCTGGGGACCGGTGATGTGCCTCTCCTCGAACACTGCAAGGAACAGATTCACGAAGACGCACGCCACCGGCGTACCCATAGCGGTACCAACCCGCTGAGCGTACCATTTATTTAAGAATTTGAAAGTGTTGTGGGTTAGCACGAAATCGAGCCCCTCCACAATGAATGAGATAAAATTTTCGTCCTTTTCTGTATTCATCAAGATGCATTTTATGGCATCTAAACCCTTTTGGTGTGGTATTCGGGTGTATAGGTTTACAATATCTATTGAAACTAATGCAAAGGTAGGTTGCCAGATTAATTCTTTAAGCGTCAGTAAAAAGTCCCCTGAATCTTTTATAAAGGAGGGAATCTCCATAAGCAGTGGCTTTAAAAGCCAATCTAGGAACTGAGAGAGTGGTTCAGTGATGGAATTTTTGCCGGATACTATTGGGCGGCCTGGGGGCTTTTTCGCGTTTTTGTGAATTTTAGGGATGCTATACCAGTTAGCATAGTGAGGAAATTCCGGGATCAATTTTTCTGCCTTTGCTTTTGTTAGTGTGCCCTTTTCTACATATCTGCGCAAGAACGTTCTCAGCTTTATTTTGATGTCGTTAGTAGGATTATGTTCCAACACTGTGTATGTGTTGGAATCATTAAGCTGGGATAAGGCTTCTTCTATATAATATTTTTTATCTAGAATCACGACGTTGCCACCTTTGTCCGCTCTGCGGATGACGAC
Organism: Ranitomeya variabilis; assembly: GCF_051348905.1. NCBI lineage: Eukaryota > Metazoa > Chordata > Amphibia > Anura > Dendrobatidae > Ranitomeya > Ranitomeya variabilis. The sequence continues at coordinate 130,507,325 of NC_135237.1, forward strand.
GTCGTCCCATTTTTGTATGTTTTTTAAAGCTATAAGTTCCTGCGGAGATATATTTTGGTGGGCTTGCACATATATTAAGGCTTCTATGTCTTTTATGACCATATCATAGAATAGGTCTATATTATTCCCTGGGGATATTGGGGGCATCCAATTAGATTTTACTCCCCCTGTAAAAGGACCCGAAATGTAATGGGACTTAACATTCGTGCCTTTATCTGCTTCCTCCTGATTGGATTTATCTAGACTGGCTAACAAGTTAGTAACATCTATATCTCTTTGGTCCCATTCCGGGTTTACCATAAATCCAAGGGGTCCCACTTCTGTTGGGACATCAGTAGCGGCAGATGTAACATTACGCTCTTTGCCTTTAGAAAAAAATTTATGGAGGTGCAATTTTCTGACGCCTCTAAATAAATCAATTTTAAATTCACTTAAATCAAAATTCTCAGGTAAACAAAAATTGATCCCCCGTGATAGTAGTCTGATCTCATTTTCCATCAGAGTCCTGCTAGACAAGTTCAATATTTGTGATGAGTTATCTTCTTGAGTTTCATTCATTGAAGCAGTTAACGCCTCCAGGATACCTGCTTGCGTTTTCTTTGCATGCTTCCTTCTCCCTCCCCGCCTTGTTTTCTTCCCCCTAAAGGGATCTGTGAATCTATAGGTACAGTTGTTCCTGTGTTATTATGGGGAGTTTTTGAGTGATCTTCACTGGTATCTTCTGTGGCACTGGAATCAGAGTCCGTGATCCACCCATCGCGATAATTTTTTTGATATTTGGAAGGTTTGCGTGAACGGTTTTTCATGAAGGTTTTTCTCATGTTGGTATTTTTATTCCATGTGAAAATTTGACCCAGATCAAAGTCTCGTTTGTCTCTAAGGAATTTTTCTTTCTTTTTTTCCTTAGTATCCATTTGCACTATAATTAATTTTTTTTCAAGTTTTTTCTCAAAGTTTTTATATGCTTCACCATTAATCCGTGAGGATAATTCACATTTAGATTTTTCCAGTTGCTCGCATAATTGTGCATAATCTTTTTCATTTTGGGAAATAACTAATTTAAGCAGCTCTTGGGAACATTGCAGATGTATTTGTTCCCAGGCTTTTTGAAAAGCCGCGTAAATCCGAATTAAATTGTAAATAATGTGTTGTTGATTTTAATTATGTATGTATTTACTTCACATGTGGTACGTCCCTTACCTGATAAAGGAAATGACGTTACCGGCACAGCACACATGGACCCGTAGAAGCTCGTAAGAGCGAAACGGCCGTCGTCTGTTTTGTCTCCACCACTCCCTCTTCACACCCATGCCTCAGCCTATACCGCATCTGTCTGTAAAATTTTGAACTTTATGGATTAAAAGCTACTCAATCAACAGAAGTCTCCATAGGTGAGTGCTGCCTTTTCCTTTTCTTCTATGGCATTGAATAATATAAAGAAGACGCGACAGGACAACACTCGGTGGATGCCATATCTGTGTTTTCAATGGAAAAAAACCTTTCAGTTAACTACTTGCAGGAGAAAGTTTTTGTAGCTGGTGGACAATTTTTTTAAAAAAAAGCAGTTAATAAGAGGCAGAAGGTAGAAGCTCAGCTTTATTCAGTTGCAGCTTCTTGGCAATAATATAAAGAAGACGCGACAGGACAACACTCGGTGGATGCCATATCTGTGTTTTCAATGGAAAAAAAACTTTCAGTTAACTACTTGCAGGAGAAAGTTTTTGTAGCTGGTGGCCAATTTTTGTACTGTACCAGTTTTTTGTTGTATGTGTTTTTGTTTTTAATGTTAAAATGTCTGCATTTGATATCTCTCCAGTATTTTCTTTTTTATAAGCAAAATACTGCAGTTTTACATCGGTTACATGGATACACGGGCAGGCAGCTTGGTGGTCAGTGGAGGAGTATTTAAAGTAGGGACCGCAGACAGGCTATCAAAGGCCTAAAATAACAAACAATAGGCTCATGGCTGTTTTACATCGGTTACATGGATACACGGGCAGGCAGCTTGGTGGTCAGTGGAGGAGTATTTAAAGTAGGGACCGCAGACAGGCTATCAAAGGCCTAAAATAACAAACAATAGGCTCATGGCAGCTTTACATCGGTTACATGGATACACAGGCAGCTTGGTGGTCAGTGGAGGAGTATTTAAAGTAGGGACCGCAGACAGGCTATCAAAGGCCTAAAATAACAAACAATAGGCTCATGGCTGTTTTACATCGGTTACATGGATACACGGGCAGGCAGCTTGGTGGTCAGTGGAGGAGTATTTAAAGTAGGGACCGCAGACAGGCTATCAAAGGCCTAAAATAACAAACAATAGGCTCATGGCAGTTTTACATCGGTTACATGGATACACAGGCAGCTTGGTGGTCAGTGGAGGAGTATTTAAAGTAGGGACCGCAGACAGGCTATCAAAGGCCTAAAATAACAAACAATAGGCTCATGGCTGTTTTACATCGGTTACATGGATACACGGGCAGGCAGCTTGGTGGTCAGTGGAGGAGTATTTAAAGTAGGGACCGCAGACAGGCTATCAAAGGCCTAAAATAACAAACAATAGGCTTATGGCAGTTTTACATCGGTTACATGGATACACGGGCAGGCAGCTTGGTGGTCAGTGGAGGAGTATTTAAAGTAGGGACCGCAGACAGGCTATCAAAGGCCTAAAATAACAAACAATAGGCTCATGGCTGTTTTACATTGGTTACATGGATACACGGGCAGGCAGCTTGGTGGTCAGTGGAGGAGTATTTAAAGTAGGGACCGCAGACAGGCTATCAAAGGCCTAAAATAACAAACAATAGGCTCATGGCAGCTTTACATCGGTTACATGGATACACAGGCAGCTTGGTGGTCAGTGGAGGAGTATTTAAAGTAGGGACCGCAGACAGGCTATCAAAGGCCTAAAATAACAAACAATAGGCTCATGGCTGTTTTACATCGGTTACATGGATATACGGGCAGGCAGCTTGGTGGTCAGTGGAGGAGTATTTAAAGTAGGGACCGCAGACAGGCTATCAAAGGCCTAAAATAACAAACAATAGGCTCATGGCAGTTTTACATCGGTTACATGGATACACAGGCAGCTTGGTGGTAAGTGGAGGAGTATTTAAAGTAGGGACCGCAGACAGGCTATCAAAGGCCTAAAATAACAAACAATAGGCTCATGGCTGTTTTACATCGGTTACATGGATACACGGGCAGGCAGCTTGGTGGTCAGTGGAGGAGTATTGCAAGGAGTGTCTGTCCCAGTACTCCCAAAATATAAATAGATGTTAATGTCTCGCAAAACAACCCAAAAAAAAAAAAAGGTGGCATACTTAGGTACAGGGGTGGGCTCATCTGCTGAGTTTCTGACATAGTAATTTGGCAGTAACTATTTAATGGTGCCAATATAGGACACAGACACAGACTACTTTAAGTTGCATCATAGATGTCTACAAATTTGTATTGTCAGTGCCAGACATTGAATGATGTCAGCGAATAGACTAAAGATTGGTGGAGCTGTGCGACATAATTTTGCACGTGGTAGAGCACAGTTTGAGCTGGGGGAGGGGGGAACTCTCTTGAGGCCGGCGGGACCGCCCCAGGGCCCCTCATGTTACAACGGTGTGTCTGACGTTGGGTGCGCACCACCACCGCCAGAGACACTACATTGTACTATGAGGGACCCAGTAGCAATGCCGTCAACCAAAAGCGAGCACACCCACCTCTTCAGACAAACAGCAGTCTCACGGGTGCTTGCGCCAAGTCGCGATACCACGGCCCCGTGTGGGGAGTTTGGCCATTTAGGGAGGTGTAAACATGTCGTATGCTGTACAATCAGCTGCAGCAAATTAGGCATTAGAAAAGTAATTCACAGGCAAGAGCTTTTCATAGGAAAGCTAGGTGTCGGCCGGGCAAGGTGGGGCAAAAGATTTCGAAATCCAGTTGTGGTTCATTTTAATGAATGTTAGATCGTCAACATTTTGGGTAGCCAGACGAGTCCTTTTTTCGGTTAATATTGAACCTGCAGCACTGAATACTCTTTCTGATAGGACACTTGCTGCCGGGCAAGCAAGCTCCTGCAATGCATATTCTGCCAATTCTGGCCAGGTGTCTAATTTTGATGCCCAGTAATCAAATGGGAATGACGGTTGAGGGAGAACATCGATAAGGGATGAAAAATAGTTAGTAACCATACTGGACAAATGTTGTCTCCTGTCACTTTCAATTGATGCAGCAGTACCTGTCCTGTCTGCGGTCATAGCAAAATCACTCCACAACCTGGTCAGAAAACCCCTCTGTCCAACGCCACTTCTGATGTGTGCACCCCTAACACTCCTAGTCTGTTGCCCCCTTGAGCTCGTGTGAGAACGATCACGTGCGCTGTGTGCTGGGAATGCCTGAAGCAAACGGTCAACAAGAGTTGATTGTTTGGTTGCTAATATTAGTTCCAAGTTCTCATGTGGCATAATATTTTGCAATTTGCCTTTATAGCGTGGATCAAGGAGGCAGGCCAACCAGTAATCGTCATCGTTCATCATTTTCGTTATGCGTGTGTCCCTTTTTAGGATACGTAAGGCATAATCCGCCATGTGGGCCAAAGTTCCAGTTGTCAAATCTCCGGTTGTGATTGGGTGAGGGGCAGTTGCAGGCAAATCTACGTCACTTGTGTCCCTCAAAAAACCAGAACCCGGCCTTGACACGCAACCAATTTCCAGTGCCCCCGGGAAAGGTTCCGCATTAAAAATATACTCATCCCCATCATCCTCCTCGTCCTCCACCTCCTCTTCGCCCGCTACCTCGTCCTGTACACTGCCCTGACCAGACAATGGCTGACTGTCATCAAGGCTTTCCTCTTCCTCTGGTGCAGACGCCTGCTCCTTTATGTGCGTCAAACTTTGCATCAGCAGACGCATTAGGGGGATGCTCATGCTTATTACGGCGTTGTCTGCACTAACCAGCCGTGTGCATTCCTCAAAACACTGAAGGACTTGACACATGTCTTGTATCTTCGACCACTGCACACCTGACAACTCCATGTCTGCCATCCTACTGCCTGCCCAGGTATGTGTATCCTCCCACAAAAACATAACAGCCCGCCTCTGTTGGCACAGTCTCTGAAGCATGTGCAGTGTTGAGTTCCACCTTGTTGCAACGTCTATGATTAGGCGATGCTGGGGAAGGTTCAAAGACCGCTGATAGGTCTGCATATGGCTGGCGTGTACAGGCGAACGTCGGATATGTGAGCAAAGTCCACGCACTTTGAGGAGCAGGTCGGAGAACCCAGGATAAGTTTTCAATAAGCACTGCACCACCAGGTTTAAGGTGTGAGCCAGGCAAGGAATGTGTTTCAGTTGGGAAAGGGAGATGGCAGCCATGAAATTCCTTCCGTTATCACTAACTACTTTGCCTGCCTCAAGATCTACTGTGCCCAGCCACGACTGCGTTTCTTGTTGCAAGAACTCGGACAGAACTTCCGCGGTGTGTCTGTTGTCGCCCAAACACTTCATAGCCAATACAGCCTGCTGACACTTGCCAGTAGCTGGCCCATAATGGGACAACTGGTGTGCAACAGTGTCATCTGCCGATGGAGTGGTTGGCCGACTGTGGTCTGTGGAAGAGCTGTAGCTTCTGCAGGAGGACGAGGAGGAGGAGGAGGAGGGGGTGCGAACGCCTACAGCCAACTGTTTCCTAGACCGTGGGCTAGGCACAACTGTCCCGAAATTGATGTCCCCTGTGGACCCTGCATCCACCACATTCACCCAGTGTGCCGTGATGGACACATAACGTCCCTGGCCATGCCTACTGGTCCATGCATCTGTAGTCAGGTGCACCTTTGTACTCACAGATTGCCTGAGTGCATGGACGATGCGCTGTTTAACATGCTGGTGCAGGGCTGGGATGGCTTTTCTGGAAAAAAAGTGTCGACTGGGTAGCTCGTATCGTGGTTCAGCGTACTCCATCAGGGCTTTGAAAGCTTCGCTTTCAACTAACCGGTAGGGCATCATCTCTAACGAGATTAGTCTAGCTATGTGGGCGTTAAAACCCTGTGTACGCGGATGCGAGGATAAGTACTTCCTTTTTCTAACCAGAGTCTCATGTAGTGTGAGCTGAACTGGAGAGATGGAGATCGTGGAACTTGCGGGTGTGCCGGTGGACATGGCAGACTGAGAGACGGTTGGAGACGGTATTGTTTCCGCCGGTGCCCTAGATGCAATATTTCCGCCTACAAAACTGGTGATTCCCTGACCCTGACTGCTTTTGGCTGGCAAAGAAACCTGCACAGATACTGCCGGTGGTGCGGAAAATGGTGGCCTTACAGTGACGGAAGGGATGTTGCGTTGATGACTAGCTTCATTGGCCGAGGGTGCTACAACCTTAAGGGACGTTTGGTAGTTAGTCCAGGCTTGAAAATGCATGGTGGTTAAGTGTCTATGCATGCAACTAGTATTGAGACTTTTCAGATTCTGACCTCTGCTTAAGCTAGTAGAACATTTTTGACAGATGACTTTGCGCTGATCAATTGGATGTTGTTTAAAAAAATGCCAGACTGCACTCTTCCTAGCATCGGATCCCTTTTCAGGGATTGCAGACTGAGCTTTAACCGGATGGCAACGCTGTGCTCCAACAGGTTTTGGCTTTGACACGCGTTTTGGGCCAGATAGGGGCCCGGCAGATGGAACCTGTTGCGATGTTGATGCCTGCTGCGGCCCCTCCTCCACCTCCGCTTCTGAACTACTGCTGCCTGCACCCTGTTCCCCCAATGGCTGCCAATCGGGGTCAACAACCGGGTCATCTATTACCTCCTCTTCGAGCTCGTGTGCAACTTCGTCTGTGTCACTGTGTCGGTCTGTGGTATAGCGTTCGTGGCGGGGCAACATAGTCTCATCAGGGTCTGATTGTGGATCTGTACCCTGAGAGGGCAATGTGGTGGTCTGAGTCAAAGGAGCAGCATAGTACTCTGGCTGTGGCTGTGCATCAGTGCACTCCATGTCAGAATCTACTTGTAATGGGCATGGCCTGTTAAGTGTTTCACTTTCTAAGCCAGGGACGGTATGTGTAAAGAGCTCCATGGAGTGACCCGTTGTGTCGCCTGCTGCATCCTTCTCTCTTGTTGTAGTTTTTGCTGAGGAGGACAAGGAAGCGACTTGTCCCTGACCGTGAACATCCACAAGCGACGCGCTGCTTTTACATTTACCAGTTTCAGAAGAGGAGGCAAAAGAGCTAGAGGCTGAGTCTGCAATGTAAGCCAAAACTTGCTGTTGCTGCTCCGGCTTTAAAAGCGTTTTTCCTACTCCCAGAAAAGAGAGCGTTCGAGGCCTTTTGTAGCCAGACGACGAAACTGGCTCCACAGCTCCAGACTTAGGTGGAATATTTTTATCCCTACGACCACCTGATGCTCCACTACCACTACCATCATTACCAGCTGACAATGAACGCCCACGGCCACGACCTCTTGCACCAGACTTCCTCATTGTTTTAAAAAATTAACCAAAGTAACTTTATTTGTTGCTGTCAAACAACTTACACGGTGAGCTATAACTTCAGTATGATTTCTATATCCCTTAACAGGTTGGTGAGACCACAAGGAAAATCAGGCACAATGTTACACACTCTTTTTTCTGTGGCACAAAATCACAGAGATGACACACACGCAGGACTGTCACTCAAGCACTAATGTCAATATTATTCTCCCACCTAATTTTTTTTTTTTTTTCTCAGGGAGACTTTAGAAACCAAATAAGATAAAATGTTTTTTTCAGGGACAATTTAGAAACCAAATACTAATAAAAAAAAAAAAAAAATAGCCTTTCTATGGCCCACAATTAGAGAGAGAGAGGTGGCACACCCAGGAGTCAAGACTGGCACACAAGCTGAAAGGGCAATATTACTCTCCCACTGTTTTTTTATGTATTTTTTTTTTTCAGGGAGACTTTAGAAACCAAATAATATTAAACAAAGCAAAAAAATAAATAGGCTTTCTATGGCCCACAATTAGAGAGAGAGAGGTGGCACACCCAGGAGTCAAGACTGGCACACAAGCTGAAAGGGCAATATTACTCTCCCACTGTTTTTTTATGTACTTTTTTTTTTTTTCAGGGAGACTTTAGAAACCAAATAATATTAAAAAAAGCAAAAAAATAAATAGGCTTTCTATGGCCCACAATTAGAGAGAGAGAGGTGGCACACCCAGGAGTCAAGACTGGCACACAAGCTGAAAGGGCAATATTACTCTCCCACTGTTTTTTTATGTATTTTTTTTTTTTCAGGGAGACTTTAGAAACCAAATAATATTAAAAAAAGCAAAAAAATAAATAGGCTTTCTATGGCCCACAATTAGAGAGAGAGAGGTGGCACACCCAGGAGTCAAGACTGGCACACAAGCTGAAAGGGCAATATTACTCTCCCACTGTTTTTTTATGTATTTTTTTTTTTCAGGGAGACTTTAGAAACCAAATAATATTAAAAAAAGCAAAAAAATAAATAGGCTTTCTATGGCCCACAATTAGAGAGAGAGAGGTGGCACACCCAGGAGTCAAGACTGGCACACAAGCTGAAAGGGCAATATTACTCTCCCACAGTTTTTTATGTATTTTTTTTTTTTTCAGGGAGACTTTAGAAACCAAATAATATTAAACAAAGCAAAAAAATAAATAGGCTTTCTATGGCCCACAATTAGAGAGAGAGAGGTGGCACACCCAGGAGTCAAGACTGGCACACAAGCTGAAAGGGCAATATTACTCTCCCACTGTTTTTTTATGGTTTTTTTTTTTTTTCACGGAGACTTTAGAAACCCAATAATATTAAAAAAAACAAAAAAATAAATAGGCTTTGTATGGCCCACTGAATGAGAGATGGCACACACAGGAGTGGCACACAAGCCCTGACTGAGGCCAATATTTTTCTCCCACTGATTGATGTAGTGTTTTTGTGTTGAGGTAGATTTTAGAACACAAATCAAGGAAAAAAATAAATAGGCTTTCTATGGCCCACTCAGTGAGAGATGGCACACACAGGGATGGCACTGTAGCAGAAATGCCAATCTTAATCTTCCACAAAAAAAAAAAAAAAAACAGGGACTGTCCTACAATTACTATCTCCCTGCAGTAATGTAAGCCAGGTATGGCAGGCAGCAATAGGAGTGGACTGATGCACAAATTAAATAAAAAGTGTGGACAAACAAAAAAGATAGCTGTGCAGAAAGGAAGGAACAAGAGGATATGTGCTTTGAAAAAAGCAGTTGGTTTGCACAGTGGCGTACACACAGCAATACAGCTATCACGGAGCCTTCTAGGGCAGCCCAATGAGCTACAGCGCTGAGGGAAAAAAAAAAATGTAGCTTCCAGTGTCCCTGCACACCGAAGGTGGTGTTGGACAGTGGAAATCGCTACAGCACAAGCGGTTTGGTGGTTAGTGGACCCTGCCTAACGATATCCCTGCTTCTGACGAAGCGGCAGCAACCTCTCCCTAAGCTCAGATCAGCAGCAGTAAGATGGCGGTCGGCGGGAACGCCCCTTTATAGCCCCTGTGACGCCGCAGACAGCAAGCCAATCACTGCAATGCCCTTCTCTAAGATGGTGGGGACCAGGACCTATGTCATCACGCTGCCCACACTCTGCGTTCACCTTCATTGGCTGAGAAATGGCGCTTTTCGCGTCATTGAAACGCGACTTTGGCGCGAAAGTCGCGTACCGCATGGCCGACAAGCACAGGGGTCGGATCGGGTTTCATGAGACGCCGACTTAGCCAAAAGTCGGCGACTTTTGAAAATGAACGACCCGTTTCGCTCAACCCTAATGAAGACTTTATTCTAAGCGAGGATTGACATTGCTAGGTTCTGGTAAACGAGAAATGCCTTATCGTGGCTACCAGGTACACATGAATTGGCCAATTTATGCGCTAAACTTTCTCAATTTTTCATATTTCTAGTGCAGTAGTGCAGTTCAATTTTCATATTTCATGTTTGCAAGTTTTGGCGCTACAGAGTGCTGCCTTATTTATTTGATTCAACAATATTTTCTGACATCAGGTTTAGGCTAGGGATCCTCAGGTCCAGTTCTTATGATACCCCTCTAGCTAGCAAGTTTAAGCCCCTATAGTAATTACTGCTGCATTAACTGTATATTATATCATCAGTAATGTTAAAGGTAGGGTCAGGCACACCATTGGTGCAACCAGTGCATCCACACAGAGGCCCTATAGGGAAAGGGGCCCTTACCACCTCCAAAATAGCAATTTACTTCTGACAGATTATTGGCCTATAAAGGACCCATATGCTATTTATGCACAGGGGCCCTCTTCTGTCTGTGTCCATCAGAGGTCCCATATACTATTTATGCACAGGGGTCCTCTTCTGCCTGTGTCCACCAGAGGTCCCATATACTACTTATGCACAGGAGCCCTCTTCTGTCTGTGTCCACCAGAGGTCCCATATACTATTTATGCACAGGAGCCCTCTTCTGTCTGTGTCCACCAGAGGTCCCATATACTATGTATGCACGGGGCCCTCTTCTGTCTGTGTCCACCAGAGGTCCCATATACTATGTATGCACGGGGCCCTCTTCTGTCTGTGTCCACCAGAGGTCCCATATACTATGTATGCACGGGGCCCTCTTCTATCTGTGTCCACCAGAGGTCCCATATACTATTTATGCACAGGGGCCTCTTCTGTCTGTGTCTACCAGAAGTCCCATATACTTATTATGCACAGGAGCCCTCTTCTGTCAGTGTCCACCAGAGTATCCATGTACTATTTTTGCACAGGGGCCCTCTTCTGTCTGTGCCCACCAGAGGTTTCATATACTATGTATGAACAAGGGCCCTCTTCTGTCTGTGTCCACCATAGGCCCTATATACTATTTATGCCCAGGGGCCTCTTCTGTCTGTGTCCACCAGAGGTCCCATATACTATTTATGCACAGTGGCCCACTTCTGTCTTTGTTCGTCCCTGGAAAATGGGGTTCTCCAGTAAAATGCATTGTATGGAGAACTATGATGTTTAAATGCATTTTTCTGTAATGTTTCTAGTACCTTAAGAGTAAAAAAAAGATGTTATAATAAAAGTAAGTCAAACATTATAATGAGTCATGATTGTGAATAGCGTACACCTTGCAGCTGCTATAAGTGTTAGACAGCTTTTGTCAGTGACAGATGTCTTTGCCTTGACTCATATAACTTGATGCTAGTAAGATTTGCCTTCTTATGTCCCAGGGCTAGCCACATCATTACAAAATGAAGGCATGTGAAGAAGGGAGTGTACATATCACTGTTAGAGGCTCAACAGAGGGGCATCACATACCATTTATTTATTTAAAGAGGATATGTCACCAGATTTCATAATACAAACAGTATACAATACTAAAGGGGTAATTTCAAGTTAATGAATTGCTTTAGTGATTTTAGACAGCATGAATATAAGCAAGTTTGCAATTGAATTGCTTTTTCTATCTAGTGTTATTCTACTGCTGTAAGAACTTTTATCTTACATAGTGTACAGTTTGTTACTAAAAGAGTAGGACCATGACACCTTGGGCAAGTGTGCACCTTAGCACATTCCAGGAGAGGAGTTAACTCCTAACATACTAATCATCGCTCTCCAGCCCATTGATATCTATAAAGCAGTTAGCTGCTTACCACCCCAAATCTCCCTCTCAGCTCATGATGAGCTGCTCTCATTTGTCCTGTAGAATCACATTCCCTGGCAGCCAGCATCATGACTCTCACTGTCCTGAGCCCAGCTTCTGAGGCGCAATGTGCATGACCAGAAGTGTCTGCTTTGTTCCATGTTTTATTGATTATGGTCTGATACTGAGTGTGTCAGCCATTGTACTGTGACCATGTACTAGTGGATAAAATGTCTCGATCCTCCAATGACCCCAATACTGGCAAAGAGGAAATGACCTTACATTTGTATATTAGGTCATATACAATGTTTTATTTTTAGCCAGTTTCTGCTGCAACATGACACACTCTTTGGTGGGTAGTTAGAAAAGTCTTGTAGCGGCTTATTCCCCTTATAGATGAATAGGTTTATTAGGGAGTTAGGGATTATCGCTGCTCTGCATGCCCTAGTGATGGCAATCCGATGAAGCAGATGGCACTGGATTATTACAATTGTCAGTCATAGGTTCAGTGGCCCAATTCACCATTCCCGTTTTTTAGTTCACTTTTCTTTTTTTCTCGTGGTATTTGAAGGATTTGATGTAAATAACAGCAGCAAATCAGCAAAGTGGAGCATGGGGTTCAAAAATGTTGTGCATTGTAAAAAATGGTTTGTATTTTTGTTTCTAACTTTTTAATCTTTTTATGCAACTTTTTAGAGCAAAAAGTTTCCCTGTTTACAAAATAACTATCATACTTAAAAACACTCCAGGGCTAACTGGAGTACATTTCTAACAAATTTAGAAACTTTTTAAAAAATATGCAAATGATGTATCAAGGTAAAACAGGAACTTTTAACCCCTTTCCAACATTGGACTTGTCAGACTCCTCGTTTGGTGCTCGCTCTGGCGCTCAGTCAGCACGTTTCCACGCATATGACAGCTAAGGCTACTTTCACATTAGCGTCGAGCACTGCACGCCGCAATGCGACGTTGCGGCGCACCGACGCATACTGTGCAAGCGCCGCACAACGGGGGCAGCGGTTGCTGTTTTTCAACCCATCCGCTGCCCCATTGTGAGGTGCGAGGAGGAGGGGGCGGAGTTCCGGCCACGCATGCTCGGTCGGAAATGCTGGATACGACGCACCAAAAACCGTTACATGCAACGTTTTTTGGTGGCGACGGTCCAACGCAACACGACGCACGACGGTTGCGACGTGTGGCAATGCGTCGCACTGCGTCGCTAATGCAAGTCAATGGAGAAAAACGCATCCTGCAAGCACTTTTGCAGGATGCGTTTTTTCTACAAAACGACGCATAGCGACGTGCAGTGCACGACGCTAGTGTGAAAGTAGCCTAAGGCTACTTTCACACTTGCATTTTTCAGCTTCCGTCACAATCCGTCGATTTTTGAGAATGCATGATCCTGCAAAAAAATTTGCAGGATCCTGCATTTTCCCATAGACTTGTATTATCGACGGATTGTGATGGATGGCCATCCGTTTCATCCGTCGTGCACTGGATCCATCGGAAAATAGTGGTCCGTCGTTCAGAGAAAACATTCATAGGAATGTTTTTTCTGCACATCGGAAAATCAGTCAGCGGTCGGTCTCTCTCTCTCTCTCCTCCCCGAACATTTAATTCCCGGAATTTGTGGACGACGCATCCATCATTACACTGGATGCATCACACACGGTTTTCCCTATTTTCATGACGTCCGTCGATAATTTTGCTGCACCACGACGTACAGCACAAAACGCAAGTGTGAAAGTAGCCTAAGGCCTCTTTCACACTTCCATCTTTGAGCTCGAAATCCGTTGATTTTTTAAAAAACAGGATCCAGCAAATTTTTCTGCTGGATCCTGTTTTTTCCCATAGACTTGTATTAGCGACGGATTGCGACGGATGGCCATCCATTTCATCCATCGTGCACTGGATCCGTCAGAAAATTGCTGTCCGTCGGGCGGGGACAACGCACAGAAGAACGTTTTTTCTGCACTTCGGAAAATCGCTCAGCAACGGATCCTGCGCTGCCGGTCGTTGGCTATAATGGAAGCCTATGGACGCAGGATCCATCGCTGACTGTCAAAAGCAGGAATCCAGCGACTTTTGAAACTGAGCATGCGTGGAAGAATTTCCAGTCAGGGAAATTCTCTCGCTCGTTCTCTCTCTCTCTCTTTTTACTATTGATGCTGCCCAGTGCACACGTTTTTTACGATCTGCACAGGATCCGTCTTTTCAACATTTTGACGGATCCTGTGCAGATTGTAAAAATGGAAGTGTGAAAGAGGCCTAATCTATACTGCTGATATGTGCCCGCAACAGCCGCGAGTGGAATCGCACCTGCATATTGCACAAACAGCTTTGCTGGCCATTGTTTTTGGTTTTACTTCATTTTCTTGTACTCAGTACAATTGGTGGAGTGATTTCCTCCTTTGCACCTTTATATACTCCGCTGGTCTCACTCTGCCCCTGTCTAGTTTGAGGCCTGGATGGCATGTACCAAGGTGAGTTACCAGAGTTAGTGAGCATCTGGATTGGCTACACCTTGTCGCAGTGGGATGGCTGTGTTTTCCCCCTCAAAAAACTAAAATGCTGCTAGAAAGAATAGGCGCTGAAATATATTAGATAAAATAAGCTGCTAACTACGATTTTGTTGAGGGAACCTATTGCATACAGCCACATTAGTCCTAAATAACTGAATACACCAAAAGTATACGAAAACTTTCTCTGTTTCTAATTTCGTTCACTATTGAAATAGTTCTCCAACACACTGACAATGCTTGCATTGTAATAACAGAGACCACCCAAAATGATAACATCTTTTTTTAAGCAATGCACTGTTAACACATAGCGTAATACTTGGATCAGAACCACCAGCACACCCACACACACAAACTACTTGTACAAAAGTGATAAATGTGGTTTTATGCTGTATAATGACTCTGCTGACATTATAGTACAATGGGTCGCACAGCTACTCAGCTGGTGCCATTGGATGCTTCTTTTTTATATTTTTTTCCAATACCTGTTTTAGATTGTTATAAATATATTTTGCATTATGTGAGGCACAAAGATAGACATACGCTGATGTAACCATTATATTAACACCACTTTAAGATAAAATTAACATTATTAATTATTTATGGCACTTGTCAAAGAGTGGGATATATTAGGCAACAATTGAACATACAGTTCTAGGAGGAACGGATGCATACCGTCATGGCCAAAAGTTTTGAGACGGACACTAATATTAGTTTTCACAGTTTGCTGATTCATTGTTTTCAGAGCTTTTAGTCAGAGGTTTGTATGGTTACTGGAGTACAATTATAAGAATTTTTAAACTTTTATTAACAAATTGATCAAGGTTATAATAATATTTATTTTTTTATATAGCGCTAACATATTCCGCAGCGCTTTACAGTTTGCACACATTATCATCGCTGTCCCCAATGGGGCTCACAATCTAAATTCCATATCAGTATGTCTTTGAAATGTGGGTGGAAACTAGAGAACCCGGAGGAAACCCATGCAAACACGGGAAGAACATACAAACTCCTTGTAGATGTTGTCCTTGGTGGGATTTGAACCCAGGGCTCCAGCGCTGCAGTGCTAACCACTGAGCCACCGTGCAGAAAGACTCAATATTTAGTGTAAGTTCACACAGGACTTTTTTGCTGCGTATTTTTGCTGCGTTTTTTATGCTAATTTAGGTGCGTTTTTTGGGTGCGTATTTGGTGCGTTTTTTGGGTAAGTTCACACAGGACTTTTTTGCTGCGTATTTTTGCTGCGTATTTTTGCTGCGTTTTTTATGCCAATTTTCAGCTGCTTATAGATGCGTTTTTTTGTGCGGTTTTGGTGAGTTTTTTTGTCTATTTGTGCATGATAATAAAGTTGAGTGACCCCAGTGGAGCTTAGTATCGCCTTCATCCCAGCGGGGGAACAATTTACGGCGAATTACATGCCATGCATCGGCCTTTTTTTGACGATCACTGTAGTTTGGGCAAGCTACATCCCAAATTACAGGCATTGCTTCCACCTTGGAAAAATAAATGAAAAAGTAATTACCAAATGCAAGATGAAATGAAGCCAACATTCATGACAAGGAAGATACAAACATACACATGCAGAACACATGAAAATGTACATAACAGCACATGAGCATCGCAAAGTGTACCATTGCAAACAATCGGATAGATAGATATATCACAAATTAAAAAAAATATTACCTCCATGATTAGTTGGGAAACATTAATGCTCATCCTCCTATACCAAGACATGGCTAACACCTCACTACCAGAAACTCCCTCACAATAGATCACAATCAGGACACCTCACAATTAGTGTTGAGCGATACCGTCCGATACTTGAAAGTATCGGTATCGGAAAGTATCGGCCGATACCGGCAAAGTATCGGATCTAATCCGATACCGATACCCGATACCAATACAAGTCAATGGGACACCAAGTATCGGACGGTATCCTGTATGGTTCCCAGGGTCTGAAGGAGAGGAAACTCTCCTTCAGGCCCTGGGATCCATATCAATGTGTAAAAGAAAGAATTAAAATAAAAAATAGGGGTATACTCACCCTCTGACGCGCCCTGGACTTTACCGCCGTAACCGGGAGCCGTTGTACCTAAGAATGCGCGCTTGAAGGGCCTTAGATGAGGTCACTGCGCTCTGATTGGTCCGTAGCGGTCGCGTGACCGCTACGCGACCAATCACAAAGCTGTGACGTCACCTAAGGTCTTTCAAGCGCTTGAAATACCTTAGAAGACGTTCGCAGCTTCTGATTGGTCGTGTAGCGGTCGCGTGACCGCTACGCGACCAATCACAAAGCCGTGACGTCACCTAAGGTCTTTCAAGCGCTTGAAAGACTTTAGGTGACGTCACGGCTTTGTGATTGGTCGCGTAGCGGTCACGCGACCGCTACGGACCAATCAGAGCGCAGTGACCTCATCTAAGGCCCTTCAAGCGCGCATTCTTAGGTACAACGGCTCCCGGTTACGGCGGTAAAGTCCAGGAGCCGCCGGAGAGGTGAGTATATCCCTATTTTTTATTTTAATTCTTTATTTTACACATTGATATTAATCCCGATACCGATTCCCGATACCACAAAAGTATCGGATCTCGGTATCGGAATTCCGATAAGGCAAGTATCGGCCGATACCCGATACTTGCGGTATCGGAATGCTCAACACTACTCACAATGGCTTTTCACACCTCACTATCAGGAACTCCCTCACAATAGATCACAATCAGGACACCTAACAATGGCTCTTCACACCTCACAATGGCTCACAATGGCTCTTCACACCTCACTAACCACACCCCTAAGCTCTTGACTGTGAGATCACTTCCTGCTGGCCATGATTTTTCTACACAAAAAATGCAGCAAATAATGCTACATGCGTTTTTGCAGCGTTTTTCCATCACCCATTCAAGTCAATGGGTGAAAAAACGCTGCAAAAACGCTGAAAGAAGTGACATGCCCTATGTCCAAAAAACGCAGCAAAGCAGAAAATACTGATCAAACAAAAACCCAATGTGTGTGCATGAGATTTCTGAAATCTCATAGGCTTTGCTGGTACTGTAAGGCCACATTCACACGCTGCGGGTTCCTCTGTGGGTTAATCCCGCAGCGGAATTGAAAATCTGCAGGGCAAAACCGCTGCGGTTATCCCTGCAGATTTATCGCGGTTTGTTCCGCGGTTTCCGCTGCGGGATTACTGCTGTACTATTGATGCTGCATATGCAGCAATATGCAGCATCAATAGTAATGTAAAAAATAATAAAAATTGGCTATACTCACCCTCTGACGTCGCGATCTCCCCGGCGCTGCAAGCGGCTGTGCCGACAAGGACCTTCGTGACGTCACGGTCATGTGACCGCGGCGTCACCACAGGTCCTGTTCGGCACAGCAACTGAGACCGGATGCCGCGGGCAGCGCTGAGAGGTGAGTATAGCATGATTTTTTTATTTTAATTCTTTTTTTTACCCCAAATATGGTTCCCAGGGCCTGGAGGAGAGTCTCCTCTCCTCCACCCCGGGTACCACCCGCCCATTAACCGCTTACTTCCCGCAACGTGGGCACAGCCCCATGCGGGAAGTAAGCGGTTCAATGCATTCCTATGGGTGCAGAATCGCAGCGATTCTGCACAAAGAAGTGACATGCTGCGGGTTGTAAACCGCTGCGTTTCTGCGCGGTTTTTCCCGCAGCATGTGCACAGCGGTTTGCGGTTTCCATAGGGTTTACATGTTAATGTAAACGCTATGGAAACTGCTGCGGACCCGCAGCATCAAAATCGCCGCGGTTCCGCGGTAAAAACCGCAAAGTGTGAACATGGCCTAAAAAGCAGCTGAAAATTAGCATAAAAAAACGCAGCAAAAATACGCAGCAAAAAAGTCCTGTGTGAACGTACAGTGTTAACTCTTATTTTTCAAGACTTCTCCAATTCACCTGACTGAGGACCACACATTCTTGCCTAATCATTGCTCGGAGTTTATCACATGTTCTGTGTTGTCGTTTGTCCATCTGCTTTTTGAGGATTGACCAAGGGTTCTCAATGGGATTGAGATCTGGGGAGCACTTTTTTAGACGCATCTCATTAGGTTAATCAGGTCACTTTACAAAGAAAAAGAAGCTACAGCGCGAACCAGGAAACAGATACTGAATGGTTCAAGATTAAAAAACGGGGACAAAAGAAAGATGCATCTCTCCTTTTCTTTTCAAAATGTATGGGGAAGTTTACACGGGGAAGCTGGACTTTGAGTGCTGATCCGTTTACAAGGACCAACCAGTGGCACAATACTTTTACAGATTGTCGGTCGTTTGACTACCCTTTTACAAAGGCAGATTAAGGCTACTTTCACATATCAGGTTTTTGCCGTCAGGCACAATCCGGCGATCCGTTGATCCGTTTTTTTCTCATAGAGTTGTATTAGCGCTGGATTGCGCCTGATGGCCACACGTTTCATCCGTTTTTTGCCGGATCCGTCAAACATTCTTTTTCCGGCGGACGGAGAAAACGTACGGAGGAATGTTTTTTCTGTCCGGCGAAAAAACGCACAGCGACGGTTCCAGCGATAAACAGATGAAATGTGAGGTGAAATGACTGGATCCGGCTACCGATTCCGGTATTTTTACACTCAGCATGACCCGTAGCTTCGTTTTCCATTCTGGAGTCTCTCTCTCTTTCTCTCTCTGTAAACAAAAACGGATCCAGCAAAAAAAACAAACGGATCCAGCGCATCAGTTTTTCACAATTTGCACCGCCAGGTTATGCCTGAAGGAAAAAAAACTGATGTGTGAAAGTAGCCTAAAGTAATGGATACACACTGAGCGATCAATTGTAGATCACTCAGTGAACATAGGCTGCCATGGTTCTGAGCAGTGAGAATCCTGTTTACACCTGATGACGCACCTCAGAGAATGATGATTTTTTTTTGTGCTGCACAAAAGACCATTTCACCCAATGAACGAGTGCTTTGCTCATGTATCAGGTGATCGTCAGCCTGTTTACATGGCAAGATAATTGTGAAATGAGTGGTTTTAACAACGCTAATTCACGATTATCTTGCAGTGTAAATGCTAAAGCAATGCCACACAAATTAATTTCTGTTCTTCCTGCACTGCACAGATGAAGTTAGGTTTTTCTCTCTCAATATTGCCATTTTTTGGTGGATGAAAGATGATATTTTTAGACTGATTTTGAGCTGGTTGGGGTTAATCATAATCACAGACACAGATTCTTTAATGTAAGAGCAGTGAGACTATGGAACTCTCTGCCGTATGATGTTGTAATGGTTGATTCACTACTAAACTTCAAGAAAGTCCTGGATGCCTTTATATGGATACACCTAAATAAAATGGGAATGGTTGGTGATATCAACTTCCTATTTGTGGCACATTAGTATATGGGAGGGAGAAAACGTTTCAAGATGGGTGGTGACCATGGCGGCCATTTTGAAGTCGACTATTTTGGATCCAACTTTATTTTTTCCAATGGGAAGAGGGTCATGTGACACATCAAACCTATTGAGAATTTCACAAGAAAACAATGGTGTGCTTGGTTTTAACTTAACTTTATTCCTTCATGAGTTATTTACAAGTTTATGACCACTTATAAAATGTGTTCAAAGTGCTGCCCATTGTGTTGGATTGTCAATGCAACTGCAGCACCCCCAGGTAACCGGTTGCTGCAGTGATGTTGCCTTCCCCTCGGGGAGGGTGATGTCACGCTTGGAGGCAAAGGGGATCTTATCTATCAGGTAAGGCACTCGCATTCAACACAATCTGAATCTAGGCCAGGAGGGGGAGCTCAGGACCCGAATTCAGGGGAGCTCCCTTACACTTTATGTATCCTGCTCTGGAGGAGGAGCCATTCAGTCTCAGGGAGTCTGAGAGAGAGCTTGGAGGGAGACAGTTGGCCTCCTGTAGCTGAAGGACTTCTGGAGCAGACGTGGGGGCCGAGCATCCATGAGGGAGCTGCTACCCCTGGAAAGAGAAGCAGAAGGAGAGTTGAATTGTGGAGGAGCTTAGAGGAAAGAAGCAAAGAGGTGGAAAGGGCTCAGCAGGGGAACAGCGGAAGGACACCCTCAGAGTCAGAGCGCAGAAGCCGGCTACCGGGAGCCCGAGTTCGTGTTGTTCTCCAGGACGCGCGACAGAACCGGAGGGCAAAGCACTATGTCAATTGCCCGTAACAAGTCTGAGGTGAAGCAGTGACCGTGAGAGCCGGGTCATCTAAGAGATCCTATAAACAGGCTCAAACTGCCTATCGTACACACATCTGTCTTAGGACAGGAGAGAGGGGACTTGCAATGAGCATCAAGCAGCAGGGACCTAATTAACTAAACGGAGCTAGCAGGAAAGGCTTACGGACCTCACCTGGTAAAGGGATCTCTTATTGCCTCCAAGCCGGCCGGACCACAGCTACCCTGTACTTGGTACCCTGGACTGAGGACTACTACTACTATCAGTAAACCAGGTAAAGACTTTCAAACCTGTGTCCTCGTTCTTTGTGCATTTATCGGCTTACACCATCTTGCCATACACCTGATAAGTCCTGGGGACCCCACTTCACCTGTGGGAAGCGTTACCATCTTGCTGCAAAAATATCACCCCAGGGGACCCCTTTAAGCAGCGTCGGTCCCTACTGACCGAACACCACAGGTGGCGTCACGAACATAGACATTACAAATCCCCTTAAAGACCTTTCCCTTTAATTGGATGCCCAGGGCCACGGACCAGGTCGCAGCCACCGAGACATCCCCTTTAAGACCGGACCTGGTACCGAGGACCCCGCTGCCCTGTTAGGGCGCTCCACAACCCTCTTCTCCCACTCTTGACACACTGATAGCAACACCGCAGAAGAAATTCTAGCACAGGCTTCCAGTGTCCATTGTTTCAGATGCTGCAGATTTCGTATCTTCACAGCATAGACAATGAGCATTGCCTCTATGTAGCAGAGCCGATCGAGTTGTGCCAGCTTCTAGCCTCCCATGGAGGCCATTGAAACATGGCAAAAGTAAAAAAAAAAAGTTTTTAAAAATATGAAAAAAATAAAAAATATATAAAAGTTCAAATCACCCCCCTTTTGCCCCATTCAAAATAAAACAATAAAAAAAAAAATCAAACCTACACATATTTGGTATCGCCGAGTTCAGAATCGCCCGACCTATCTATTTGTTTTCTGCTTTCTAGTACATGACATGGTAAAACCAATGGTGTCGTTCAAAAGTATAACTTTTATCGCAAAAAATAAGCCCTCACATGGCCATATTAACAGAAAAATAAAAAAGTTATGGTTCTGGGAAGGAGAGGAGCGAAAAACGAAAACGCAAAACCCAAAAAAGCTCCAGGGGTTAAGGGGTTAAAATCCGTGATGTTGGCCTACTGAAATGTATATTCAGTAAATGCAATCAATACTCGGTCGGGGCTCCTTTTGCATCAATTACTGCATCAATACGGCATGGCATGGAGGCGATCAGCCTGTGGCACTGCTGAGGTGTTATGGAAGCCCAGGTTGCTTTGATAGCAACCTTCAGCTCATCTACATTGTTGGGTCTGGTGTCTCATCTTCCTCTTGACATTACCCCATAGATTCTCTATGGGATTAAGGTCAGATGAGTTTGCTGGCCAATCAAGCACAGTGGTACTGTTACCAGGTATTGGTACTTTTGGCAGTGTGGACAGGTGCCAAGTCCTGCTGGAGAATGAAATTTTCATCTCCAGAAAGCTTGTCGGCAGAGGGAAGCATGACGTTTTCTAAAATTTCTTGGTAGACGGCTGCACTTGGAGCGCCCCCAGACGCAGGGCCGCGGGGTACTCTGTACCGGGCCTCTCAATCTCAGTCCTGGGGTTGTCACGGTGGCTAGAACCGGTCCGTGACCCTGCTAAGGGGCGTTCAATGAAAGGTGTGATGATGGTGCGTGGTGCAGGTCGCGATGAATAACGAGGACACAGGGTTGCAGTCTCTTTACCTCTTTACTGAAGGCTTCGGGATCCGCAATCCAGAGTACTGCTATCAGGGCTGGCTGAGACCGGCCGGTCCGAAGGCACATCCAGAGTTTCCTTTGCAGGTGGAAATCAGTGCCTACCTTCTAGCGCCTGTGTGTTGTAGTACCTCCCTGCTGAGCACCACAGGATAGTCCTCACAACTGTTGTGTCTGTTTCTGATGTTCTTTCTCACAACTCGTATCTGTTCTGATGTTCTTTCTCCGTCCCCCAGATGATATGGCTAGGACGCACCCATATGACGGGTAGGCCTGGAGTTCTTCCGGGACCCTAGCGTCGCCCCTCTCCCACAATTGCCTCCTATGTCTGCTTAGGTGTTTTAGGTGAGACAGCCAACCTATAATCAACTGTCCTGCCACTGTTTGAAGTACTGCTTGGAGCCCAATACTTCCTCGGCATTCCGGCCACCGGCTACGCGCCTCAGTAGGATGTTGCCGATCTCGGGGCACGACTCCTACTGGTTTATCTCCTTTTTGCTGCGATCTCGTTTCTCACTTCTCCACAATAAACTTCGCTTTGTTTCCTTTCTTAAGATGCCGCAGCATTCAAGTGCAGGCGCGGCTCTGTAACAATCTGTCCTGTTCGCTAGGTCACTGTCAGGATCCCACCCCTGACAGAGACCCCCCTGAATCTTCCCCCACAACACCCTCTGCCACAGGATGTTGCCTGGATCCATCCCATTCAGCTTCTAACTAACTTCCTATCCAGCCCCCAGTTTTACCCAAGTGTGAGGAGTGGCCTAATGCATAGAACCCTTTGCTCCCCCTGGTGGCTGAAGTGTGAAATGTACTGTGTGACTGTGATACCTGGTCAGGTGAACTCCTTTTGTGCAATCAGATGTAACATCACTCCCCTGAGTGGCAGAGCGACATTACTGCAACGACCAGGTCTCTGGGGCGCTGCACTCCCCCCCCGGTTAAATCCAGTACTCCCGGACTGGGAAGAAGAACAACAATACATGTCAGCAAAAGACATACATAATTTTGAAATGCAATAAACAAGTAAATATAACAATGCTTCCCTTTATGGGAGGTGAGGACTCTTGAACGTTACAAACAGAAACATGTTTAAATATTTTAAATAACATACTATAAATAATTTCTATTACCCAGCCGGGTATTCTATCTTTCAAGTGCAAAATTCTGAACAATAATTTAACTTTTCCTTTAAGGGCGTATAGGCTGAACCCACTAAAGGCTTACTATAAAACTCTAAAATATAAATTAACTTTTTCTTTATTTCTCTTTTCTAAGTGCAACATTTTTCTTTTTACTCTCTGATTTCTCATATGCAGGACCGCCTGTCTATTTGCCCAGGCCTACTGCCTCTTTTCTTAGTACAGGATCAATTAAACATCTCTCTATGGCTCTCAGGAGGACTCACTAACCAACCCCCACGGGTTCACTTTATTGAAATTCGGCTTTCTACTCTTTCCCGTCCTCAATCTCTAGTAACATCATTAAACATTCTCTATAACTGTCTAGCTAACTACATACTACTTCTATGTAAAACATTGTTACCATTCAACGTTCTTAAGGCAACATTATACTCAAGTGCAACAAGTGAACATTCCCTTTAAAAGGGAACCAAGTCTCTTCGAGGTAGTGCAGACTCTCTATCTGCAAGTCCATTTAAGGCAAGAGCTTCTGTGCTGTATTCAGGAACAGTCTCTTCAAAAAGCTCTCCTTTTTGTAAAACCAGTAAAGGGCACCTTTAAGAAGGTGCGAACTATTTACAATACAGTTTGTGAACCATTCACCGTCCATGATTCAGCAGTCTTTGTAAACAATGATTAACAAAAGCAAAAAAAAATAAAACCAAAAGCAAAACAAAAATAATAGTGATCCCGGGTAAACGAAGGGATCCCTTTAAGAAATAACCCTAGACGGGTTTTAGCAGCAAAAAAAACTGGAAAACAAACAGTTAACTATTTACATACTCGTGGTTCCGAGGTTTATTCTCATGGTAGGTTGCAAGGCATCAGTTGGTAGCGAACACTTCCTGGCCTGGGAAGATCCGTGCTCGACTCCTCATCCGATGCGGTATCAATGTCACTAATCGGTTTTCCAGGTATAGTCAAGTCATCAGGACTCTGGGTTCGGTTGTCAGTCTTGGTAGTTGGTTCAGCAGTAAGAATGATGCACACAGTGATAGTAGTACTGGGACTCGTCAGTTCAGAGGTAGTCTTAGTCATGGCAGTAGGTGGCGCTGCGACGGGGCCTATCAACAGTTCCTCAGTCACCGGGGCTGGGTCGTTCTTCATACCTGCTTCAGATGCGGTCCCTCCGGTGCCGGTCTGCTCCATCTCCGCTGGGGTCTGGAATGCTGGCTGCGGGGCCTTGCGCTGCGGCTTTGTCATCTCCGTTTGCAGCATCTCGCTTTCCGGCAGGGCCTTGCTTTATGGCTTCGGAGCGCTGAAACATCTTTCTTGCTCCGGACCAGACGAGGCTGCCGACAGACGTCTGGTGAGGCCCACGATGATGGTGTTCTTCCACCCGGCCTCAGTGCTCAGCTGCGTCCGCCGGAGTTGATCGTTGAGCTCGTCCACTCCGGCCTGCAGGAAGTCAGGGCCAACAGGTGATGCCTGGCTGCGGTATCTCTCTGGGTAGAGTCCTCTGCTCTGACCCCACGCTCCGATCCCGGGCGGCTGGCCATGGCGTCTCCCACGTGGCTCACTTCTTCTTCCTCGTCCTTTTCCCGCTCTCTCCTTCATGGGCGGTTTCGTTTTCTTTGTCTCCGCCCTCCATTAAGGATTAGGAGGCGGATCTCGGCTGCTGACGGACACGTCCTCACAGCACAGAAATATTTAGACTGGGCTGCCATTGTCTTTCGCGCTCTTCAGCTTGTTTACGCCCACTTCCACGCCCTTCTTCTCCTCCTGCGCTCCTCTTAGCGCTGTAATGGCGGCAGTTTTGGCGGGAATCGGCAATACACAGTCTTTGCAATAAATCACAATTCAAGCACAATCCAACACAGTTCCAAGGCACACATGACCTGATCTTCAGGCTTAAGTAGATCCTGTTCGTGACGCCAAGTTGGAGCGCCCCCAGATGCAGGGCCGCGGGGTACTCGGTACCGGGCCTCTCAATCTCAGTCCTGGGGTTGTCACGGTGGCTAGACCCGGTCCGTGACCCTGCTAAGGGGCGTCCAATGAAAGGTGTGATGATGGTGCGTGGTGCAGGTCGCGATGAATAACGAGGACACAGGGTTGCAGTCTCTTTACCTATTTACTGAAGGCTTCGGGATCCGCAATCCAGAGTACTGCTAACAGGGCTGGCTGAGACCGGCCGGTCCGAAGGCACATCCAGAGTTTCCTTTGCAGGTGGAAAGCAGTGCCTACCTTCTAGCGCCTGTGTGTTGTAGTACCTCCCTGCTGAGCACCATGGGATAGTCCTCACAACTGTTGTGTCTGTTTCTGATGTTCTTTCTCACAACTCGTATCTGTTCTGATGTTCTTTCTCCGTCCCCCAGATGATATGATACGATATGATACGTATGACGGGTAGGCCTGGAGTTCTTCTGGGACCCTAGTGTGGCCCCTCTATCAGATGATATGATACGATATGATACGTATGACGGGTAGGCCTGGAGTTCTTCTGGGACCCTAGTGTGGCCCCTCTCCCACAATTGCCTCCTATGTCTGCTTAGGTGTTTTAGGGGAGACAGCCAACCTATAATCAACTGTCCTGCCGCTGTTTGAAGTACTGCTTGGAGCCCAATACTTCCTTGGCGTTCCGGCCACCGGCTATGCGCCTCAGTAGGATGTTGCCGATCTCGGGGCACGACTCCTACTGGTTTATCTCCTTTTTGCTGCGATTTCGTTTCTCACTTCTCCACAATAAACTTCGCTTCGAGTCCTTTCTTAAGATGCCGCAGCATTCAAGTGCAGGCGCGGCTCCGTAACAATCTGTCCTGTTCGCTAGGTCACTTTCAGGATCCCACCCCTGACAGAGACCCCCCTGAATCTTCCCCCGCAACACCCTCTGCCACAGGATGTTGCCTGGATCCAACCCAGTCAGCTTCTAACTAACTTCCTATCCAGCCCCCAGTTTTACCCAAGTGTGAGGAGTAGCCTAATGCATAGAACCCTTTGCTCCCCCTGGTGGCTGAAGTGTGAAATGTAGTGTGTGACTGTGATACCTGGTCAGGTGAACTCCTTTTGTGCAATCAGACGTAACATCACTCCCCTGAGTGGCAGAGCGACATTACTGCAACGACCAGGTCTCTGGGGCGCTGCACACTGACTTTGGTTTTGATAAAACACAGTGGATCTACACCAGCAGATGACATGGCTCCCCAAACCATCACTGATTGTGGAAACTTCACACTAGACCTCAAGCAGCTTGGATTGTGTGCCTCTCCACTCTTCCTCCAGACTCTGGGACCTTGATTTCCAAATTAAATGCAAAATTTACTTTCATCTAAAAACATTGGTGTTACCTCTCCTTCTTCTGCAGCCGGGTCCATGTCTGCTGCCGCCCACGTCGCTTCTTCCGCTGCCGCCCACGCTGCTTCTTCTTCTCCTCCTCGCTCTTCTGTCGGCGTTCCCCGTCAGGTGCCGGCGCGGCTGTCTCAGTGCGCTCCTTCCTTCCCCACGGCCACGCACTCCTATGGTTTGCGCCTTTCTTGTTTTTTCGTCCTCCCATCTCTGCCTATTTCTGTTTTTCTCCACCCCGTACCTCGTATCCCTCCCTCTTCCTCTGGATTCCCTTTGCCTCTTCCATCCTGGTTCCTTCCCTGCCTACTCCTTCTCCTTACTTCTCCTTGGTATCCCTGGTCCTGGCTTCCGTGGTTCTAGAGGATCCCGAGCTTGCTTCCTAACAATCCCTGTATAGAGGTTGGTCCATCTGGTGCGCTCGTTTGGGGTTCGCTCGGTTCCACGGTCCAGTGGGTCTACTCTCGGTACTCGTCGCCTTTGGCGTGACAGAACAATCAGGACATGGACCCCGCCAGGACCTTTGCCCAAAAGGAGTTAGTTTTGTTGCGAGAGAACCAAACTCGTATCATGTCCTTTATGAAGTCCATGGATACCCGGCTGTCTGCCTTACAAGCCGCAGATCCCGAGAATGCCCCTCAGTTGGCCAGTCTCCAGCAGGAGCTGGTTCAGCAGCGAGATACTCAGGCTCATATCTTGTCTTATATGGCCTCTGTGGATGATCGCCTGCTTGCCTTGCAGTCGGGTTCTTCGCAGGCATCTTCCCGTCCTCCTGACTCCGCAGCTGCATCCTCGCCTCGTCTTGGTAAACTGCCTCGTTATGGCGGCGACCCCAAGTTGTGTCGGGGTTTTCTCCATCAGTGTCGTCTACACTTTAAGTTGTTGCCCCAGCAGTACCCTACCGACCGGGCAAAAGTTGCATTTATAGTATCCCATTTAGAAGGTGAGGCTCTTTCTTGGGTAAATCCTCTCTGGGAACGAGACGATCCCATTGTGTCCAGTATTTCTACTTTTATGGACACATTCCGGAGGGCTTTTGATGAGCCTGGACGGCTCGCCTCTACCACAGAGTCCCTGTTTAACCTTCATCACGGCTCTCTCTCAGTAGGGCAATATGCCATACGCTTCCGCACCCTGTCCTCGGAATTAGGTGGAACAACGAGGCTCTGGTGGCTACCTGTTGGCGAGGATTGTCGGGCAAGATTAAAGATGAGCTTGCAGGACGGGATACTCTGCCCACCCTGGAGGAGCTCATTTCTCTCACCACACGCATTAATTTGAGTTTTCAGGAGCGTTCTTGAGGCTGCGAGTGAGAGAAGACCTTTTCGGCAATTACCTTCTTCTGCTCATAGTCCTCTCAGTTCTCGGCCTTCTGTTTCTTCCAGCAGCATCGCTCCGGAACCCATGCAGGTAGACCGGATCAAGATGGCGGAGCAACGCAGGAGAGAGAGGTTGGCACAGGGTTTGTGCTTATACTGTGGTGGTGTTTCTCATTTCCTACGCTCATGTCCTGAGAGGCCGGAAAACGCCTCCACCTAGGCCAGGTAAGAGAGGTCTCCCTAGGTGTGTGTGAATCCTCTCCACCTCTTACTCTTTCTGTTCTGATTGTTCAGGGTCAGAGATGTGGTTCTGAACTTGCTTATGTGGACTCGGGGGTGGCGGGAAATCTTATTCCGCTTAAGGAGTTGAAGAAGTATCAGATTCCAGTGGTCTCTCTAAAATGCCCTCGTATGATTGCCTCCGTTGATGGTAAGCCTCTGCAGGAGTCCGTTTTCCTGGTCACGGAGGAGGTAATTCTTCAGATTGGGGCATTGCATCAAGAGAAGATTGCCCTCTACAATCTGCCCAACTTATCGCATCCACTGCTTCTTGGTCTTCCTTGGCTTCAGACTCACGAACCCATCTTGGATTGGCGTTCAGGTGAGATTCTTCGGTGGGGACATCCGTGTCAAGAAAGGTGCTTAGGATCTGTCCATCCGGTTTCTACTTCTCCATCTTCTATCCATTGTCGCCTGCTGAAACATCTGCCATGTCTGAATACGTCCGGGAGAATCTCACCAAGGGTTTTAAAAGAAAATTTTCTTCGCCTGCTGGTGCCGGTTTTTTCTTTGTGAAAAAGAAGGATGGCTCTCTTCGGCCTTTCATCGATTATAGAGGTCTGAATGACATCACGATTATGAATAAGTACCCTCTGCCGTTAATTCCGGAGCTCTTTGATCGTTTGAGAGGGGCTCGGATTTTTTTTAAGTTGGATCTGCGTGGAGCCTACAATCTCGTTCGTATTCGCTCTGGGGACGAGTGGAAGACTGCTTTTAACACCCAAGATGGACACTATGAGTATCTTGTCATGCCCTTTGGCCTGTGTAACGCTCCTGCTGTTTTTCAAGAATTCGTCAATGACATCTTTCGGGACCTGCTTTACTCCTGCGTTGTGGTCTATCTTGACGACATTCTCGTCTTCTCCCCGGATTTGGCTTCTCATCGAAGGAGCGTTCGCCTGGTTCTGCAGTGCCTGCAGGAGAACCGACTCTACGCGAACATGGAGAAGTGTCTCTTCAAGTAGTTTTCCTTGCCCTTTTTAGTGTACATTGTCTCAGAGTATGGATTAGAGATGGATCCAGAGAAGCTGTCTGCAATTGTTTGGTGGCCTCGTCCGGTAGGGGTAAAGGCTATCCAACGCTTCCTCAGTTTTGCCAATTATTGCTGACAATTTATCCTGTATTTATCATCCATTATCAAGCCTATCTCTAGTCTCACTCGGATTGGAGTCTGCTTCACTACCTGGCCTCCGGAGGCCGAAAAGGCCTTTCAAGATCTTAAACTGGCTTTTTCTACCGCGCCTGTGTTACATCAACCCGAGGCGAATAAACAATTTATCCTTGAAGTTGACGCATCTTCCACTGGGGCCGGCGCTGTGTTGTCGCAGATATCCTCTTCTGGTTGATTAGTTTCTTGCGGATTCTTTTCCAAAGGCTCAATCCTCAACAGGCCAGGTGGTCCTTATCCTTTACTCGCTTTGACTTTGAATTACATTTCCGTCCTGGTCAGAAGAATGCCAAGGCTGACGCATTGTCACGATCTCTTCAGTCCCAAGACTTGGAGGATGACTTCTCTCACATCATTGATCCGGTCAAGGTAATTCCTGTGGCTCCCGTGAAATTGATTACTCTGCCTCCGGGTAAAATCTTTGTTCCTGAGACCGAGAGCGGACGTAGGTGTTGCAGTGGGGTCACTCATGCAAGATTTCTGGTCATGTCGGAGTTAAAAAGACCCTGGATCTCATTTCTCGGTTTTATTGGTGGCTCTCTCTCTGCCAAGATGTGATTGACTTCTCTGCTTCCTGTCCCTCCTGTGCCAAGGTCAAAGTCCCCCAGACGATTGCCTTCTGGACTCCTGCTTCCATTACCAGTCCCTTCCTCCTCCTGGCAACACATAGCCTTGGATTTTATCATGGATCTGCCTAGCTCTTGTGGATTCACTACAATTCTAGTGGTAGTGGATCGGTTCTCCAAAATGGCGCACTTTGTTCCGCTTCAACGGTTGCCCTCTGCTCCTGAGCTGGCAAAAATTTTCATTCTGCATATCTTCCGGATTCATGGATTCCCACTTCACATTGTATCGGATCGTGGAGTACAATTTACATCTCGATTTTGGAGGGCTCTGTGTGGTCTTCTCGAGGTGAAGTTGGATTTCTCTTCCGCATATCATCCTCAAACTAACGGCCAGGTGGAGCGTGTCAATCAAGTGTTGTCATCCTATCTTCATCATTTCTCTAATGCATATCATGATGATTGGTCCAGCCTTCTCCCATGGGCCGAGTTTGCCTACAATAATCATCCTAACGAGTCCTCAAACAAGTCTCCATTTTTTGTGGTTTTTGGCATGCATCCTGGTGTTCCGTTGCCAGTCTCCGCATCCTCTGGGGTTCCTGCAGCTGACTCTGTAACTATGGAATTCTCCATGATTTGGTTTGAGACTAAGAAGGCACTTGAGAGGGCGGGAGAACGTATGATAGGCATGCTGACAAGAGACATCTGGATGCCCCTACTTATCTTCCAGGTGAGAAGGTTTGGCTTTCCTCTAAATATATTAGATTAAAGATGCCCTCTTACAAGTTGGGTCCTCGTTACATCGGTCCGTTTGAAGTCCTCCGACGCATCAACAGTGTTGCCTATAAGCTCAGATTGCCTGCCTCGCTCCGTGTTCCTAACGTCTTCCACGTCTCTCTCCTGAAACCAGTCATTCTAAATAGTTTCCATTCAGTTCCTAGTTCCTCTCCTCCACCGGTCTGTGCGGATAATGTTTTTGAGGTGAAGAGTATTCTAGCTTCCAAGAGGGTCAGGGGCAAAACGTTCTTTCTGATTGATTGGAAGGGCTTTGGTCTTGAGGAGAGGTCTTGGGATCCCCGGGAGAACATTAATGCTCCTCGCATTCTTGAACAATTCTTGTCTAGAAGTAGAGGAGGCGGGAGTAAGAGAGGGTACTGTTACCTCTCCTTCTTCTGCAGTCGGGTCCGTGTCTGCTGCCGCCCATGTTGCTTCTTCCGCTGCCACCCACGCTGCTTCTTCTTCTCCTCCTCGCTCTTCTGTCGGCGTTCCCCGTTGGGTGCCGGTGCGACTGTCTCAGCACGCTCCTTCCTTCCCGGTGGCCACGCACTCCTATGGTTTGCGCAAGCGCAGTAAAGTCTGACTGTGCGTGCACTCTTCTATTTCTCTTCTTCCTGTGTGACCTGACCCGGCAGTCCTTCTGTCCAATCATGGACTAGCGTCAGGTATTTCAGGCCGCTCTCCCTTAGTGGAGGCGCCTGATTGTCAAGTTACTCTTGCTTTTTTAGGGTCACCATATTTCCTCTTACTTCGCCCGCTCTAGCGTTTAACCCTTGTTTTCCTTTGCTTCCTTCCAGATCCTGCACCCTTTCTGTCTATAGCCAGGTTCCTGACGGCTTCTCCTCCTGTTTAGTGTCTTTCTTGTTTTTTTCGTCCGCCCATCTCTGCCTATTTCTGTTATCCTCCACCCCGTACCTCGTATCCCTCTCGGTACTCGTCACCTTTGGCGTGACAATTGGAACACTGAGCAACAGTCCAGTTCTTTTTGTCCTTGGCCCTTCTGGCGTTGTCTATTGGTCATGAGTGGCTTGTCCTCTGTGTGTGGTGGCTCTTGAAGCAATGACTCCAGCAGCAGTCCA
The DNA here is from genome assembly GCF_051348905.1 of Ranitomeya variabilis. Classification (NCBI taxonomy): domain Eukaryota; kingdom Metazoa; phylum Chordata; class Amphibia; order Anura; family Dendrobatidae; genus Ranitomeya; species Ranitomeya variabilis. The sequence goes on from NC_135237.1 coordinate 130,539,048, forward strand.
CTCGTGTGAATCTCCCCAAATTTTTGAATGGCCTTTTTTACGTAACAATCATTTCAAGGCTGCGGTTGTCCTTGTTGCTTGTGAACCTTTTTCTACCACACTTTTTCCTTCCACTCATCCTTCCATTAATATGCTTGGATACAGCACTCGGTGAACAGCCAAATTCTTTAGCAATGACCTTTTGTGGCTTTCCCTCCTTGTAGTATGTCAGTGACTGCCTTCTGGACATCGGTCAAGTCAGCAGTCTTCCCCATGGTTGTGGAGGCTACGGAAACAGACTAAGGGACCTTTTCAAACCCTTAGGAAGCCTTTGAAGGTATTTTTTGTTATTCTAATTTACTGAGATAATGACTTTTGGGTTTTCATTGGCTGAAAGCCATAATCATCAACATTAGCAGAAATAAACACTTGAAATAGATCACTCTATGTTTAATGACTCTATATACACTGTGATATGAGTTTCACTTTTTGCATTGAAGAACTGAAATAAATTAACTTTTTGATGATATTCTACTTTAGTAAGAAGCACTTGTATTTTTCTTCCTTGGCGGTGGTCTTAGATCTTCAGAACATATGTGGTGGGCCATTTTCTGTTCATTGAGTGTTCCACACTAAATCTCCAGATGTCAAAATTGGTTGTGAAAAATAAAATAACTTCTTTATTATGTACTGGAACAGAATAACTAACAGAAAGTCTGATATAATGATTCATCTATGCATCACACTCCAGAAAGTGAGAAAATCAGCCAAGATGCACGCTTTGTAAACACTGCACATCCCGCAGCCCATGTCACTGCAGAGCAGGAATCACATTTGAATATGTAATAGTTTTTCCTTATAAAGTAAAAGAATCAGCATGAAAACAAACTGTTCAGTATGGGAGACACTGCATAGTGCTTCTCTTCAAAAAATTAACTATACTAAATGTCTTGTTCTTTTTTCCATACAAACAGAGAAGTTAGTTCACATGTCCAATAGTTATTTCTGGTTTTGAATTCATTTTGGGATCATAAAAAATAAAAATAAAATTATCCAGTCCAGGATCCATGCACTTGAATGAGGATGGAAATATCTTAAAGTGTCTTATATTTGCCTCATTTCCAGCTGCTATCCACTTTTTAGCTGAATTAAAAAAATGAAGTTGTCACAACTTTTGTTCTGCCAAAAAAAGAACAGCAACTGGATCTGTTTTTTTTAAACATTGAAATCACGGGAAACAGATAGTCATCTGATATGTTATCCTTTAATGGATTTGTTTCAAGCACTGTGAACGCCTAAATCACTAGAAGAGCTCAGAGACACCTCTAAGGGCTCATAGCCATCACCGTTAAAAAAAAAAAAACGGTCCGATGTTGTTCCTGAAAAGATGGACGAGTGGCATGAGAGTACAATGTGATTTTTATCACCTAGCATCTGAATAACATGCAAATGCGATAAGTATGCAATGTGATTTTAACATTAACTGTTACATCGAGTAATGCTCTGTCATTTAAAGATAGTTTCACAGGAAATATTCTCCAATATATACATACTGTATATATATATATATATATATATATATATATATATATATATAATAGTAATAATAATAATTTTTATTTATATAGCGCCAACATATTCCGCAGCGCTTTACAACTTATAGAGGGGACTTGTACAGACAATAGACATTACAGCATAACAGAAATCACAGTTCAAAACAGATACCAGGAGGAATGAGGGCCCTGCTCGCAAGCTTACAAACTATGAAGAAAAGGGGAGACACGAGAGATGGATGGTAACAATTGCTTTAGTTATTTGGACCAGCCATAGTGTAAGGCTCGGGTGTTCATGTAAACATGTAAAGCTGCATGAACCAGTTAACTGTATGTAACAGTACAGACACAGAGGGCTATTAACTGCATAAAGTGTATGAGAGAACATGATATTACACTGTATATAGATTAGATACAGTGGGGAAAATACGTATTTGATACACTACGATTTCGCAAGTTTTCACACCTGCAAAGAATGGAGAGGTCTGTCATTTTTATCATAGGTACACTTCAACTGTGAAAGACAGCATCTTAAAAAAAAATCCAGAAAATCGCATTGCATGACTTTTACATAATTAATTTGCATTTTATTGCATGAAATAAGTATTTGATATAATAGAAAAACAGAACTTAATATTTGGTACAGAAACCCTTGTGTTACAGAACCCCTCAGCACCCAGATTATGTTGTGCAGTTATATGTTTGTATAATAGTTTCCATGTGAGAGGCATGTCCCTAATGCATTAGCCCACAGGCTGCACCCCTGGGCAGAGGGGACAAGATATCCCCCTTCTGACCTCTCCCACCTTTGTAATTCCCACAGTAAATATTGGCAGGCTCCGGCCCCCTGCGTCTATTGTAATGTATGTCTGGCCTGCCGCTTTTCAATAGGCCGGCCCTCTGTACCTGTGTGATATTTCTGTGTCCTGTGAGTAAAGGGTTGTGATACTGGAAATACGTGGAGAAGCAGTGATATTTTATATGCGCCCATGCAATCAAGGAATTCCAGCCAGCGTCCTTCATTCAGACTCCAGCTAAAGCAAAGTGGACCTCCTGAAACACCGGGTGGTACTAAAGAGGTACCCCAGCTTGGTAGACCCGTTACACCTTGTTTGCAATTACAGAGGTCAGATGTTTCCTGTACTTCTTGGCCAAGTTTGCACACACTGCAGCAACGATTTTGGAACTCTCCTCCATACAAATCTTCTCCAGATCTTTCAGGTTTTGAGGCTATCACTGGACAACATTGAGATTCAGCTCCCTCCAAAGATTTTCTATTGGGTTCAGTGGGTAGTCCACTCCAGGACTTTGAAATGCTTTTTATGGAGCCTCTCCTTAGTTGCCTTGGCGGTGTGTTTTAGGTCATTGTCAAGCTGGAAGACCCAGCCATGACCCATCTTCAACGCTTTCACTGAGGGAAGGAGGTTGTTGGCCAAAATCTCACGATACATGACCCCATTCATCCTCCCTTCAATACAGTGCAGTCATTCTGTCCCCTTTGCAGAAAATAATCCCCAAACTATGATGTTTCACACAGCATGTTTCAAGGTTCGGATGGCGTTCTTTGTGTTGTACTCATCCAGCTTCTTCCTCCAAACACAACAAGTGGAAATGATACCATAAAGTTCTATTTTGGTCTCATCTTACCACAGGACCTTCTCCCATGCCTTCTCTGGATCATCCAAATGGACACTGGTGAACTTAAAACGGGTCTAGACATATGCCGCTTTTCAATAGGCCGGCCCTCTGTACCTGTGTGATATTTCTGTGTCCTGTGAGTAAAGGGTTGTGATACTGGAAATACGTGGAGAAGCAGTGATATTTTACATGCGCCTATGTAATCAAGGAATTCCAGCCAGCGTCCTTCATTCAGACTCCAGCTAAAGCAAAGTGGACCTCCTGAAACACGGGGTGGTACTAAAGAGGTACTCCAGCTTGGTAGACCCCATTACACTGGTGGCAGCAGTGGGATGTGATACCCCTTCTACAGGAGTAAAGGAATGAATGGAAAACAACTACCAGAAGTTAAAGAGGACTACATTAAAAGATCTGGTGGAAGCCCGAGGGTTAATCACCAGCATCAAAACAAAAGTGGATTTGATAGCAGCCATCATGGAACACGACAGTGCAGCGCCCCCCAATGTGAACGTGGAGGAGACTGAATTCCAGAGGGAGGTAAAGAACAGACTGGCGTTCTATGGCCCAAACCCTGCAGTAGAGATCATACGAGAGGTGATGGCTGATGTGCGTACTGATCTGAAGGAAAAGATGGCCGAGCGGACCAGGATAGAGCTAGCCAAGATGGAGATGGCAGAGCGGACCAAAGTGGAGCTGGCCAAGATGGAGATGGCAGAGCGGAGAGAGGAGAGTCAGCGAGCAGGGGGAGCTCTGGCCTCCGACCAGGTACCTTCAACAGTAAGCCACAAAAAGATCCAGTATAATGCCTTCCAACAGTTGGGGGAGGCAGAGGAAGACATTGATGGCTTTCTGAAGGACTTTGAGCGGCAGTGTGCCCTTCATCAAGTGAAGCCGGAGGAACGAGTTCAGATTCTGGCCAGCAAGCTGACCGGCCGGGCAGCGGACGCCTATCGCACGGTACCTGATGAGGACTGTATGGACTATGAGCAGATCAAAGAAGTGATCTTGGCCCAGTATGCGCTGACACAGAGGCATACCGCCAAAAGTTCCGCGGACTTATAAAACACGTAACCGATACCCACGCTGAATGGGCCTGTAAATTACGGCGGTCACTGCTACACTGGGTACAAGGGAGCCAAGCAACCACTAAGGAGGACGTCCTCCAGCTCTTCTTGTTAGAACGATTTTTTAATGGACTAACCCCTGAGACACAGGGATGGCTTCGGGACAGGCGGCCAACGACTCTTAAGGAGGCCGCTCGTCTGGCCGATGAACATCATGATGCCAGGAAGCCTCAGTTGTCCGGATCAAAGATGGTCGCTAGGGGTCCGCCCATGGACCTGGAGGCCCCCAAACCACCGAAGATTGTAGGGGGACCAGCTAAAAACCCGGCCTACTACAGTCCCCCTGGACCTGCCATCAGCTGGGCCACCTGCAAAGACAATGTCCCAACTGGACTCAGCATACCCAGTGGCCAAAGGTGGGAGCAGCTACCTTCAGCGGGGCCGCTGTACACTGCTACCAAGGCAAAGCTGACCCGGCATTGGAGGCTACGACTAACCAGGGGGTGGAAGTGATGGAGGAAGTGCTGCATGAAGTAGACCCTGTGCAGGCAGCCCGGGCAGATAATCGACAACAGCATCGACAGGTCGTGTGGGTTAATGGGAAACATATGCAGGGACTAAGAGATTCCGGGGCAACTTTGACCCTTGTGAGGCCTCATCTCGTCCGGGACCAAGAGAAGACGGACTGGACAGTGGCAGTCCGTGTAGCAGGGGGAGCCATACATCGACTGCCCACTGCCAGGATTCACCTGAACTGGGGAGTCGGGGATGGCCTTGTTGAGGTCGGCTTGATGGAGGATTTGCCTGCAGATGTCTTGCTGGGAAATGACTTGGGGCCCATGTTGTCTGCCTTCTCGGTTGCCCCTCTGACTGAGACATATCCTGTGACCACCCGGAGACAAGCTCGAGCTGCGGAGGTGGAATCACACTCAGAGGAGGCCCAGGTAAGACATCCCAGCCCTACACGTATTCCCATAGCCAGACACATTTCTTGGGCCACCCCAGCTGAATTTAAGAGGGAGTTACTTGAGGATTCTTCATTGGAGGGATATCGTGGGAAGGCACAGGAGGGGAGAGGGGTACTGGAAGGGGAACAGTTTGTATGGAAGCAGGGACTCCTCTACCGGATCACAGAGCAGCACCACACAGGGACGAGCCCCACTATAAAACGACAGCTGGTAGTTCCCAAGAAGTATAGGCAGGAGTTACTGCAAATCTCTCATAACATACCCTTGGCCGGGCACTTCGTCGTCAGTCGCACCAAGCATCGTCTGACACAAAACTTCTTTTGGCCGGGGGTAACCTATGATGTTCGTCAGTACTGCCAGACCTGTGACAGTTGCTAGCGCATTGGCAAGAGGGGAGATCGATGCAAGGCCAAATTACGCCCCCTCCCCATTGTGGAGGAACCATTTAGCCGAGTAGCGGTCGATCTGATAGGGCCGTTAGCCAAACCCAGTCCATCAGGGAAAAGGTATATATTGACAATGGTAGATTATGCCACACGGTATCCAGAGGCGGTTGCGTTACCTAACATACTGGCAGAGACGGTGGCGGCTGCCCTGCTCCAGGTTTTCTCACTGGTTGGATTTCCCCGGGAGATTATCTCGGACCAGGGTACCCAGTTTACAGCAGAGGTGACCAGCCAACTGTGGAAGCTGTGCGGTGTAAAGTCCATTAGAAGCACCCCGTACCACCAGCAAACCGATGGGTTGTGTGAACGCTTTAACGGGACATTAAAACAACTCATTGGGACTTTTACCAGGACCTACAGGGACTGGGAGAAATTCTTGCCACACCTCCTGTTTGCCTATCGGGAGGTGCCCCAAGAATCCATGGGGTTCTCCCCATTCGAACTGGTATACGGGAGGCGGGTAAGGGGACCCTTAGACTTAGTGCTAGAACACTGGGAAGGGGAGGGCATCATAGAAGGGGTACCTATTGTACCCTATGTGCTGGAATTCCAGGACCGCCTACAGGAGCTGACCCAGGCTGTACGTGGGAACATGCAGGTGGCCCAGTGACGCCAGCGCGTATGGTACGATCGGAGGGCCAGAGAACATACCTTGGAAATAGGACAGAAGGTCCTGGTGTTAGAGCCCACTAGGCAGAACAAGTTCCAAGCTGCATGGCAGGGGCCCTACCAAGTAGTGGGGAAAATAGCCGACACCACCTATAATGTCGCCGATTGTGACGACCCCAGGGTTATCCGCATGTTCCACGTGAATATGCTGAAGCCCTACCGGGAGCGCCCTGAAGAGGTAGTGGCCATCTGTGCACCTGAAGCAGAGGATTTAGCCGGACTTCTCTTGCCGGATGTCTTAGGGGAAAGGACTCAGTCTAAACATGGGACCAGGTACACTGGGGTGAAGACCTAGGTCCCCAGGAGAGACAGCAGGCGGAGGCGTTGTTGAGGCAGCGACAGAGGATGTTTTCGGGGAGACCAGGGTACACTTGCCTGGCACAACACAAGGTTGAGACCCAGGATCAGACCCCCCTGAGACAACCCCCTTCCGTGTCCCTGAGTCTGTACGAGAAGGGATGCGACAAGAGATACAAGAGATGTTTCATTTAGGGGTCATTGAAGAGTCAGATAGTCCCTGGGCATCCCCCGTAGTGTTAGTGCCCAAGAAGGATGGGACTACACGGTTTTGTGTAGACTATCGTAAGCTCAATGAGAAAACGGTGACGGATGCGTATCCCATGCCGCGTGTGGATGAGTTGTTAGACCGGTTGGTGGGGGCAAAGTATTTGACCACCATCGATCTATGCAAAGGCTACTGGCAGATTCCCCTTAGTCCTGACGCTATTCCCAAGTCGGCATTTGTCACCCCGTTCGGCTTATTCCAGTTTTGAGTTATGCCATTCGGGATGAAGACTGCCCCGGCGACCTTCCAGAGGCTGGCTGACCGGCTTCTGGATGGTCTCCAGGACTATGCTTGTGCCTACCTGGATGACATCGCCATCTACAGTGCGACATGGAAAGAGCATCTAAGTCACCTAGAGACAGTATTGGACAGGATCCACAAGGCCGGAATCACCCTGAACCCAAACAAGTGTCACGTGGGCAAAGCGGAGGTTCAGTATTTAGGGCATTGGGTGGTAAGTGGGAAACAGCGACCAGAACCAGCCAAGATTGAGGCCATAGCCAAATGGCCCACCCCATGCACTAAAACCCAGGTCATGGCGTTTCTAGGGACAGCGGGGTATTACAGGAAATTCGTTCCCAATTCCAGCAGCGTAGCCAAGTCCCTCACTGATCTGACCCGTAAGAACCAACCCCGCCAGGTGTCCTGGACCCCAGAGTGTGAGGAAGCCTTCCGCCAGCTAAAGGACGCCCTCACCAATACCCCTGTATTGGCCGCACCCGATCCAACTAAACGTTTCCTTGTTCACACAGACGCTTCTATGTTTGGATTGGGGGCAGTACTGAGCCTAGTCAGGCCGGACGGCCAAGAACACCCGGTAGCTTACCTGAGTCGAAAACTACTGCCCCGTGAAGTAAGCTATGCGGCCATCGAGAAGGAGTGCCTGGCGGTAGTATGGGCACTCAAAAAGTTGCAACCATATTTGTATGGACGACAGTTTTCCCTCCTAACGGACCATAATCCCCTAGTCTGGCTTAATCGGGTCTCCGGAGACAACGCCAGATTACTGCGGTGGAATTTAGCCCTACAACCTCTGGACTTCACCATCCACTACAGACCCGGCAAACAAAACGGTAACGCCGATGGACTAAGTCGACAAACGGAACTTGTACCAACCCCATAAACTTCGGTCATCCACAAACCGATCCGTTAAGGAACAGACTGTGTATGCCGATCGCGTCGCTGAAAAGGGGGAGCCGTGTTACAGAACCCCTCAGCACCCAGATTATGTTGTGCAGTTATATGTTTGTATAATAGTTTCCATGTGAGAGGCATGTCCCTAATGCATCAGCCCACAGGCTGCACCCCTGGGCACAGGGGACAAGATATCCCCCTTCTGACCTCTCCCAACTTTGTAATTCCCACAGTAAATATTGGCAGGCTCCGGCCCCCTGCGGCTATTGTAAAGTATGTCTGGCCTGCCGATTTTCAATAGGCCGGCCCTCTGTACCTGTGTGATATTTCTGTGTTCTGTGAGTAAAGGGTTGTGATACTGGAAATACGTGGAGAAGCAGTGATATTTTATATGCGCCCATGCAATCAAGGAATTCCAGCCAGCGTCCTTCATTCAGACTCCCGCTAAAGCAAAGTGGACCTCCTGAAACTAAAGAGGTACCCCAGCTTGGTAGACCCCGTTACACCTTGTTTGCAATTACAGAGGTCAGATGTTTCCTGTAGTTCTTGGCCAAGTTTGCACACACTGCAGCAACGATTTTGGAACTCTCCTCCATACAAATCTTCTCTTTCAGGTTTTGAGGCTATCACTGGACAACATTGAGATTCAGCTCCCTCCAAAGATTTTCTATTGGGTTCAGTGGGTAGGCCACTCCAGGACTTTGAAATGCTTTTTATGGAGCCTCTCCTTAGTTGCCCTGGCGGTGTGTTTTAGGTCATTGTCAAGCTGGAAGACCCAGCCATGACCCATCTTCAACGCTTTCACTGAGGGAAGGAGGTTGTTGGCCAAAATCTCACGATACATGACCCCATTCATCCTCCCTTTAATACAGTGCAGTCATTCTGTCCCCTTTGCAGAAAAGCATCCCCAAAGTATGATGTTTCACACAGCATGTTTCAAGGTTCGGATGGCGTTCTTTGTGTTGTACTCATCCAGCTTCTTCCTCCAAACACAACAAGTGGAAATGATACCAAAAAGTTCTATTTTGGTCTCATCTTACCACAGGACCTTCTCCCATGCCTTCTCTGGATCATCCAAATGGACACTGGTGAACTTAAAACGGGTCTAGACATATGCTGGCGAGAGCAGGGGATTTTGCATCTCCTGCAGGATTTTAATCCATGACCGTCTAGTGTGTTAATAAAGGTAATGTTTGAAACTGTGTCCCAGCTCTCTTCAGGTCATTGACCATGTCCTTCCATGTAGTCCTGGGCTGATTCCTGACCTTTCTCAGATTCATCCTTACCCTACGAGGCAAGAACTTGCATGGAGCCCCAGGGAGAGAAAGATTTGACAGTCATCTAGTGTTTCTTCCATTTTCTAATAATTGTGCCAACAGTTGTTGCCTTCTCAGCAAGCTGCTTGCCTATTGTCCTGTAGCCCATCCCAACGTTCTGCAGGTCTACAATTTTGTCCCTGGTGTCCTTAGACAGATTTTTGGTCTTGGCCTTGGTGGAGAGGTTGGAGTGTGATTGAGGGTGTGGACAGGTGTCTTTTATACAGGTTACAAGTTCAAACAGGTGCAATGAATACAGGTAATGAGTGTAGAGTAGGAAGAATTCTTAAATAAAAACAGGTCTGTGAGATCCAGAATTCTTGCTGGTTGGTAGGTGATCAAATTCTTATTTAATGCAATAAAATGCAAATGAATTATTTAAAAATATCATACAATGTGATTTTCTGGTTTTTACTTTTAGATTTCGATATTACAGCTGAAGTGTACCAACAATAAAAATTACAGACCTCTCCAGTCTTTGTAGGTGGGAAAACTTGCAAAATCGTCAGTGTATCAAATACTTATTTTCCCCACTGTAAATAGATACATATATTGTGAAAAAATGGAACAACACAATATCAACTAGCAAGTGTCCAAGCCTCCTCAGCATTGAATCCAATACTTGCCCCAATCCAGACGAAAATATAAAAGGAAGGCAGCACTTCGTGAGAAAAGTTCACTGTGAGCCGAAACGTCGCCATGCAATGTGGGTCTGAATAAAATTCACTTTTTTACACCGTAAAGTCTATGGAGTGCTGCCTTCTTTTTTATATTTTTTTCTAGATACATAGAGATACATAATCAGTGCAGTGCTGCTTAGTGCACATGTATTTAGCTCATAATTAAATAAAAGAAAAAATGGTGTGGGGTTCTCCTAATTTTAATTAACTAGCTGAGGGAAAACCGACAGCTGGGTGCAGATGTTTATAGTCTGGAAAGGGTGTAATACATATAGAGCCTCCCAGGCTATTAATATCCGCTCAAAGCTGTCTACTTAGCCTCTACTGGTTATTAACAAGGCAGGGCCCCTCTATAATTAATAATCAGCAAAGGCTAGGCAGACAGCTGCAGGCTGATATTATAGCCTAGGAAGGTGGTCATTATTAATAGCTTAGGAAGGGCTCATGGATATAGGCCTCCTCCCAGACTAAGAACATCAGCTCTCAGCCACCCCAGAAATGGTGCATCCTTTAGATGCGACATTTCAGGCACTTAGCCTCTGCTCTTCACACTTGCCCTGGTGCGGTGGCAAGTGGGGTAATAGCATTGGGGTTGATGTCAGCTTTGTAATGTCAGGTGACATAAAGCCCAGGGGTTAGTAAAGGAGAGGTGTTTATAATACACCCCCATTACTAACCCCATAGTCAAAGGTAATAAAGACACAGACCGAGTAAAGTTTTTTAATTGAAATAAAAACACAAAGACCTTTATTTGAAATCAAATCTCACAAACCCTTTTTTACCCATTTATTAAGGTATAAATAAAAATAATAAAACACCATATTCCTCACCTGTCCACAGATAATCCCTATGTGATGCTGTCACATTAAGAACTCCAGCTCTGCTACATCCGGGTGGTTTGCTAAGTGGTGGTATGATGCAACCACTCAGCAAGCCAGCCGGAACACACTGAGACAGGAACATGACATGAGAAAGGTTACCGGAGTTCATAGCTGATGAACCCCGGTCACCTTACTGATGTTACCACTCTCATTGTGAGAATTTTTAAATGTCAGGTTTCCTATTAGGTGGGTGTGTATAAATTGGATCGCACATGCATGATCTGTGTGCCATCTGATTTTTTTTTTTCTCATACTCATTGACTTGCATTGGCGAGTCTCGTCATATATGTGGCCACTCGAAGCATTCTGTGATGTTTTTTTCTTAGTCCTATCCGAGCTGAGAAAAAAATAGCAGATGAACACATAATCAGCGACTAACATTATAACATTAGTCAGAGTGCAATCTGCTTTTTTTTTTATCAGATGGCACCAGTCCATTTTAACCGTAGATGAGTATGAGCACAGTGTTCACATCTCTAATCATCCATTTGACAGGGATCCAGTAAGCAAAAAAAAGGATCAGTTTCATATAGAAGAGAAATAGATGGCCAATTAACAAATACATTTTCCATAGACTTTCAGGGCTTTTATTCCGCATTCTATAATGCTGTACATAAGGCCCCGATCTGACCTGTAAGAGAAGAGAAATACGTTTTATTATACTTACCTGCAAGGCAGTTCGGTCTGATGGGTGTCGCAGGTCCTGGTCCGGCGCCTACCATCTTCTTGCGATGCCGCCCTCCTGCTTGCTTCATGGCTCCCCGGCATTGCGTTCCTGTGCAGGCGTACTTATCTGCCCTGTTGAGGGCAGAGCAAAGAACTGCAGTGCGCAGGCGCCAGGAAAAGTCAGAGGCCCAACGCCTGCGCACTGCAGTACTTTGCTCTGCCTTCAACAAGGTAGATAAGTACGCCTGCGCAGGAGGGCGATGCCGGGGAGCCATGAAGCAAGCAGGAAGGCAGCAATCATAAGAAAGATGGGAGGCATTGGACATGGACTTGTGACACCCATCGGACCGGACCACCCTGCAGATAAGTATAATAAAACGTATTTTTCTACTCTTACAGGTTGGATCGGGGGCTTATCTACAGCATTATATTTGTGGATAAGCCCTGAAAGGTGATGGCCGTAACTCGTATTGGCCAAGACAGGTTTGCTTTAAGTGAAAAAAATGGATCCAGTTGCAATCCGCTTTTTTTAAAGCTTGTCAGAAAAGTTCTGTCTGCACAACTTTTTTGTCCTGCCAAGATAACAGATTGCTGATGGATCTGCTTTAAATGGATGATGATGATATGCCCGCCAGGGCCGTGGGGTACTCGGTACCGCGTCCGTTACTTAAAGGGACGTGTCACGGCGGTGGTGACCCGGTCCGTGGCCCTGGGCACCCATGTTAAAGGGATAGTCTTTAAAGGGATTTGTAAAATAATAAATGTTCGTGACGCCACCTGTGGTATTCGGTAAGGGATGACCAACGCTGCTAAAGGGGTCCTCTGGGGTGATGTTATGGCAGCCAGATGATATAACTTCCCACAGGTGAAGTAGGTCCCCAGGGCTCCCGGTGAATAGATGGAAGGTTTCGGATCAACCTTCCTCAAGGGGGGGCGATACTACCATTTGGTATGTGATATTGTATATATGCCCTGTGTATATAACTTGTTGTCTACACTTCTTGAATGCTAGGCAGGTACTTGTTTGTACCTTTTACATATATTAACTGACATTCCTTTTTGGGCAACATATTAGATGCAATCATGAGTAGTGGGATGTCTGCGCCGCTCTGTTCCCCATTAGGCAGTTTAGGTGTGTTTGCCAATTTTAGCCCCTGCTGTCACTGTTTGACCGTCTGTATTTGTATGGATATTTAATAAAATTTATATTTTACTATTTTGGACTAGTACACTATTTTTTCTTCTGTGGTGCTGTAGTCTTGTTAGTGTGTCCAACACATCCAAGTTATCTGGCTTCAACATCATATGTGAGGTTATGATGTTAGTTAATTGTTGTAGAAGCCTTGTATGTTTCCTATGTTTTTATTTTACATAGCCTATCAGTCTATGTAATGCTCGTTGATTTATTATTAGTATATGAGTTTTATACATATACGCTCATATACCGCTCGTGACTATTTACTTACCTGATAATCCAACAAGCGGTACAAAGACCACACACAGAGTATAATCCTTGCATAAACATTTTTATTAAAGTAGCATAAATAGCAAACAAATCAAGGACAATAGATAAAAGAAACTACTGGACCCCACAATAAACAGGGAGCACTGTGACCAGCATAAAACCAATGCTCAGGTGGAAATCAATGCTCATAACCTCTCGACTAGTAATGTGCAAGATATAGACATAAAAGTCTGTGCAAAAAGCTAAAGTTTAAATAGCAGCATTTACAAAAAAACTTGAAAGTGCAAAGTGCAACATGTCCATAGTGGACTATTTTTTGAAACGCATAAGCAAAATGAAGATGAGAGGTGAGCTATACTTACAACTAGTTAGACAGGCATGGTGCTGGTGACAAGAGATCCCCGCCGCCCCAACGCAAGTTTCGTATAGACTTCTTCAGGATTCACCTGCGTTCAATATACGACAGTGCTTTAGACGCAGCGGACATGTGCTGTGTCCAAAGCACTGCCAATTACTGCACATACCCTAAGCGTTGCTCAGTATTTGTAAGCCAAAGCCAGGATTGGGTGATAAATACAGAAGTGGTGATGTGTTTCTATTAAAAATAACAGAAAAACTGACTGAAACATCAAGAACTAGTCTGAACCAGTGCATACCAAAAAAAGCAACTTACATATCAAAATGCGAAAATGGTTTCACTCAGTAGTGTTAAAATGTAGGCTTTACCAAGAGAGTTGTTTATATTCACCCATGTATTCAGATATTAGCCATGGGTAAGTGTTCACACTGGTCAGGTAGGTAGGGACCCTCAGATTCATGAGATTACCTTGACGATGGTTGATGGGCTCACACTATTTGGCCTTATTTTGTGCTAATCGTCTCGTGTATTTTTTCTAAATTTCAAAAGCCATTTTGCTATATTTCATGTATTTCACATTGACATGTTTTAACACTATTGAGTGCATCCATTTTCATGTGTTTCTATTATACTTTTCCTCTGATTGCTCCTCTCCTTGTTTTGGTTACAGATACTGAGGTAAAAAACTGACCAAATGCTGAACGTGTGAACGTGGCCTAACTCCAAGTAGCAAATTAATAAATTCCTCATATATCTAAAAAATAGAGGAAAATTAGAATAAGTTGTATGATTGAGGGGTGTCTATTGTGCAGTACTTTACTCATCATACTGTATGGAAATGCAGTAAGGAGAAAGATGTATTGTAGTCCCTAGGCTACCACTATCCTCCTCCACTTCGGGTGGTCCTGGCACATGAGCAATAACGATCTTCTAATAAAAGCAGATCTGTCATCAGATTTCACAATATATACTGTGGGTATGTGCACACGTTGCGGATTTCTTGCAGAAATTTCCTGAAGAAAACCGGAAATTTTCTGCAAGAAATCCGCATTTTTTTTTTTGCGTTTTTTTTCCGTTTTTTTTGCGTTTTTTTAGCATTCTGCAAGCGTAATTAGCTTGCAGAATGCTAAAGTTTTCCAAGCGATCTGTAGCATCGCTTGGAAAACTGACTGACAAGTTGGTCACACTTGTCAAACATAGCGTTTGACAAGTGTGACCAACTTGTTACTATAGATGCTGCTTTTGCAGCATCTATAGTAAAAGATAGAACGTTTAAAAATAATAAAAAAAATAAAAAAAATGCTTATACTCACCCGCAGACATCAGATCTCCTCACAGGGAGGGCCTTCCATGACGTCACGGTCACGTGAGCGGTCTCGGCCAATCACAGGACAGTGACGTCATTCGGCAAGGTCCTTCACCGCACACCAGCTACAGGAACCGAAGCCAGCGTGCAGCACAGAGGCAGGAACACTTCGGGGGCCATCAGAGGGTGAGTATAGGACTATTTTTTATTTTAATTCTTATTTTTTTACCAATTATATGGTGCCCAGTCTGTGGAGGAGAGTCTCCTCTCCTCCACCCTGGGTACCAACCGCACATAATCTGCTTACTTCCCGCATCGTGGGCACAGCCCCATGCGGGAAGTAAGCAGATCAATGGACCCCTAGGTGTGCGGAATCCCCTGCAATTCCGCATTTTAATGAACATGTTGCTTTTTTTTCCGCGATGCGATTTTTTCGCGGAAAAAAAGGCTACATTTGCACAAAAAATGCGGAATACACTGAAAATAATGGGAGGCATATGTTAGCGTTTTTTTCGCGTTTTTATCACGTTTTTATAGCGAAAAAACGCGAAAAAAACGCGAAAAATACTGAACGTGTGCACATGGCCTGAATCCATTATTGAAGAATCACTCTGAGGTATTTTTTTTTTATTTCACCGCCAGATTGGTTTCAGTAATGTATGTCCCCGTGTATAGTAAAATAATTACCAGAGACAGTCTTCTACTGTTTCTGGCGCCGCTCTGATCCCTCTGCGCCATCATGTGACTGTAGCTCTGACTGTGAAGTCACTGTTAGGGTATGTTTCCACGGTCAGGAAACGCTGCTTGTTTGACGCTGCGTAGAGCTGCAGCGTCAAACAAGCAGCGTCCAGATGTTCCAGCATAGTGGAGGGGATTTTATGAAATCCCGTCTCCACTATGCGTGGAAACCCGCACGCGGCGGGCCTGCGACTCCGGACATGCTGCGCGTCTTTTCAGATCGCAGCATGTCCGTACACCTTGCGGGGACGCAGCGTCCCCGCAAGGCATATCACAGGGCCCTATGGGAGAGAGCGATCATCCCGGATGTGAAGCGTTAACACATCCGGCATGATCGCGTCCCAGAAAGGGGGCGGGGCTTAGCGCCGAGCGGCTTTGCCGCTGCGGCGATACCGCCGGCCATCCTGACAGTGGAAACATACCCTTACTGGTTACTTTCTTTCTCATTGTAAGTCTATGAGAGCTTTGTTTTGAGTCTCATCAAATTATATTGAAAAGTGACTTCTGATACGCCCAGTAAACGCTGGAGTAATCCTGCTAGTCACAACTTCATTGGTACAGAAGAGGACTGGAGCGCTGCTGGGAATAGCAGAAGACGGTGACTGGTAAGTATTTTACTACACACAGGGAACATACATTATTAATAACTATCCAGAATTGAAATAAAAAAAACAAAACAAACAGATGTAACTTAAAGGCCACCTGTCAGCAGGAATCTGCACAGTAACCTACACACAGTGTCAGGTCGGTACCGTTATACTGATTAACATGATACCTTGGTTGATGAAATCCATCTTGTGGTTGTTGTACCCCTCAATGACCGCTGATACGTCTTTTAACTGACCTGAGATATAAGAGAATAGCCTCCCCATACAGGTGACAATCCAGCAGCTGTCGGCTGTACACTATAGCTGGCAACTTGCTGTATCAGCCACGATCACTGTTTGCACCATCCAAATCTGTTTAACCCCTTAGATGCTGCTGTCAATAGTGACTACATCATATAAATGGTCAACAGTGTGGGCTACTTAGGCTATGTGCACACGTTGCGGATTAGCCTTAGGAATTTCTGGTGTGGATTCTGCCTCTCCTGGCAGAAAACGCACCTGCGGATTTGTCGCGTTTTTTTGTGCGGTTCCGCAGCGTTTTTTGTGCGTTTTTGCTGCGGTTTTGCTGCGGTTTTTCTGCAGATTTGCTGCGCTTTTTACCCCTGCGGTTTTCTATAATGGAATGGGTACAAAAACGCTGCAGATTCACAAAAAAGAAGTGACATGCTACTTCTTTTAAACCGCAGCGTTTCCGCAGCGGATTTTCCGCAAAGTGTGCACAGCTTTTTTTTTTTTTCTCATTGATTTACATTGTACTGTAAATCATTTGCGAATCTGCAGCGTTTCTGCACCTCAAAAAACGCTGCGGATCCGCACAGAATCCGCAACGTGTGCACATAGCCTTATTTATCCCAATTGGTGCCCTCAGATCATGATTGTGTGGTTCTGATGTTTGCCATGGCAATTCATGACCAAATAGCGGCCTCAGAGTCTGATGGCTATAGTAAACTGTTCAGAAGTTAGCGACATTTTTAGGTGGTAAAAATACATTTTCATTTCTGTCATACCACTTTGCATTAATTCCTGAAAATCACCTGAAGGGTTAATAAACTACCTGACAGCAGTTTTCAATATGTCAGGTGGTACTGTTTTTAAAATGGTATCACTTTTGGGGGTTTCCCAATATATGGGACCCCTAAAGGCACTCCAAAAATCGATAGGTCCCTAAAAAAATAAACTTTGTAAATTTCCTTGAAAAAATGAAAAATGACTGCTACATTTTTAAACCTCCTAAAATGCTAACAAAATAAAAGAACATTTTATAAATGATGCTGATGTAAAGCAGACATGAGGGAAATGTTATTTATTAATGTTTTTGTGTGTTATGACTATTTGGATTAAAGGGATAATCATTCAAAGTTTGAAAATTGCTAATTTTTTACATTTTTCTCAAATTTCTGATATTTTTTTTATAAATAAACACAAAACTTATCGACCTAAATTTGCCATTATCATAACGTATAATGTGTCACGAAAAAACAATCTCAAAATCACTGGGATATATTGAACCGTTCCAGAGTTATTACCACATAAAGTGACACTGGTCAGATTTCAAAAATTTGGCCCAGTCACTAAGGGGTTAATCTTTATTTTCAGTTTTGAGTTAATGATATGCTTGTGCCCGGGGGTGGCCTATAATAATAATGCCAATGGCTGACAGCTCACTGATCCCTCACTGACCTGCCTCCTAGTTTACATAAGGAATATTACATAAAACATACTGGAAAAAAAACAAAAACCTTCTGCAGCCAGACACCAGCCGTGGCCCCTGCACTGCAGAATAATTGCATGTCTACTGTCCTAATAATAACTGTGGTTGAGGTTATTCAGACAGTACAAAAAAAATAAAAAAAATAAATAATTTTAAATGGCGCCCACCGAACCTGCGCAGTAGCAGCTATCGGTGTATATAGAGGTGATCCGATAGCGGCTATTGCATAGGCAGTGGTGCCATCTTACTGGAGAAGAAAAAAAAAAATCTTCCTCCAAGATGGCACCTAGAGCCGCTACTGCTCAGGTACCTGAGGGATCAGTGACGTGTCTGAAGCAATCAGTATGAACCTAATCAGCGCACCACATGAAGACACCCCCAGGCCGCGAGAATCTCATTAACTCAAAAATTAACATAAAGATTAAACAACAACCACAAGACTGATTTCATCAACCCAGGTATCATTTTAATCAGTATAACGGCGCCGACCTGACACTGTCTGTAGGTTACTGTGCACAATCCTGCTGACAGGTTCCCTTTAAATAGATCTCAGACCCTATGAGGCTGGTGTGATTATTTTGTAACTACATTGTTGGAATGGATATATGATCCTCTTTGAAAAAAAGTGTATTTGCTATTAAAATTAGCATATTTCAGGGCTAGCTCAAGCTCATTTTCACATCGGGGTGATAACGCCATTTAATCTATTAATTTTTCTTAGGCTGCGATTAGGTGCAGCAGTTATGAAAGGCCAGGGCCAGAGCCGTAGTAGAGCCTGAGGTTAACGGGTTACACATGCCCTGGCCCCCAATTACATGTAAACAATGTCCCTTCTGCAGCATACCTTTCGCTTCACCCTCTGCACCATCTGGGTCCCATCGGGCTGGCTGAAGTTCCGCTGCTTCCGTTGAACAATAAGAGACAGAGTCCTTTTCCAACTTAATATGAGGAACTTTACTATTAGTTTGTCTCAGCACATTCCAGTCAGTTCCAATGTCAGCATTAGGTTCCAAGCAGTTCAGGTTCTCCGCTTTCCCTATGCTTTCTCCTATGTCCTGCAATACATTATGGGGACATACTGCTTCTTGCGATAATGCAGCGTTCTCCATGTGCGAGCTCAATACACCCGAGTATTCCTCCATTCGTTTCGCGCCGGTACGAAAGGCATCAACCCAAGCAATGATCCGCCACATGGCGAGCGACCTATGTCCCTGTACTGGTTAAGGACCACTTCTTGACTTCTGTTCTGAACTATGGAAAGTGCTGCTGCCTCAGCTGTACTCTCTGTCCATTAGGATTCTGAATGGCTGGGTATATGGCTTGGATGTTGTGGACTTGTCTGCCCAGCACGGGTACTAGTAGGCCCCGCCCCCTACTGACTACAAAACAGGAAGACACTTTACTTGACACAGACAGCCCCTCCTACATGACTATGTACAATGTACTGCCCCATCTAGTGTCTGATAACGGGTCCTACACTTGTCCTATACTACAATACACAACATAATAAATATGTACACAGCAGCATAACCAGTTTACACATTTAAAGGGGTAGGAATGAGGCACCCCCTTACACAGTCAATACAGGGGTCTTTCTGCCTTAAGCTTTATATTGCAGAAATATCCAACTGTCCCAGTCATCTGAACGGAACTTGCAGAAATTCATGTTTTGCTGCTAAAGCAATCCAGTTCATGAATTAACTGATTTTCAATTACAACAAATCCGCCATACTTGTCCCTTAAGTAAGGAGACTGTGCACTAAAAAAAGTTAGAGCTATTTCCATAGACTGATGAATTGCGCCACCTTCTGGCTGACTTGCCAAAACCTTCAAATTATCCATTTAGTATATATATAAAAAAAACAAACATGCAAGTAACACAATCACAATACCGCAGATTTAAAACTGGCATGATTGACCAGTGCAAGACTGGGCCATTTACCCCCATTCCTGACCAGACACATTTTAGTTTTATTTCTAACTTGCAGTTTAAAGAGCTGTAACAATTCTCATTCGGATTTTCAAGGATTTTTTATGTCTTTTTTTTGTGATACATGTGGCCTTATTTTTAGGTCACTGCCATGTTCCTTCTTCATTTATTTACGGTAATTTTTTTGCTGGAATCAGGTGACATCTGTTGAAAAATACAAGATAAAGGTGTCTGTTTTTCCCATTTCTTTTTTATTTATGACCACAAAGGAACACTAATACATTTTAAAATTTACTCCCTATTCTTTATCGAATATTTTTATATATCGGACATGGTTTATTTTTTATGGGGGTGGGACTAGTATCAGCAATTTAGTTTGATAGTGGCATTTTTTTTTTTCATTTACAGTATTTATTTTTACCTGTTATTATATATTTATAGACTGTGCTACCCATTAGGTCATAACAGACCTATGGGGTGGGGGGGTATTTAAATATTGAAATATTTTTATATAATCTTATTTCCCTTGTAACTGGGGCTGGTACATTAGCCCCAGTTACAAGGGAAATGTAGCCTCCTGACTGCACAGTAGAGCTGTCTGGGTCGCCTATGACCCTCCTGCTCCTGCTTCTTCACATGACCGCTGGGTACGGCTGCACTTCCTATTACTGCATAAGCAGTGCTTCTTTAGCACGGGGTTTAAAGTGATGGAGAAGGCACAAACACTAACAAACCATATGTACCTTCTCCATGGGGATTCCAGCTGACAGCCGGATCACTACTCCCACCGCTACACAATCACTTGTAGCCTTGCTATTAAGCAGTGACATTTTGGAACATCGCTGAAAAGTAGGAACCTGTCATTTAAAGTCTATGGGGGGTCAGGAAGAAATTAAAGGAACCTGTCACCAGTTTTGGCCGATAAGAGTTACGACCACCACCTTTCAGGGCTGATACAGTGGGGAAAATAAGTATTTGATCTCTTGCTGATTTTGTAAGTTTGCCCACTAACAAAGACATGAACAGTCTATAATTTATAGGGTAGGTTAATTTTAACATTAAGAGATAAGAATATCAAAAATATCCAGAAAATCACATTGTATAAAATAAATTTATTGGCATTTTCCAGTGAGAAATAAGTATTTGATCCCTCTGGCAAACAATACTTGGTGGCAAAACCCTTGTTGGCAAGCACAGCAGCCAGACGTTTTTTGTAGTTGATGATGAGGTTTGCGCACATGTCAGGAGGAATTTTGGTCCACTCTTTGCTGATCATCTCTAAATCATTAAGATTTTGAGGCTGTCACTTGGCAACTCGGAGCTTCAACTCCCTCCAAAAGTTTTCTATGGGATTAAGGTCTGGAGACTGGCTAGGCCACTCCACGACCTTAATGTGCTTCTTTTTGAGCCACTCCTTTGTTGCTTTCGCTGTATGTTTTGTGTCATTGTCTTGCTGGAAGACCCAGCCACGACCCATTCTTAATGTCCTGGCGGAGGGAAGGAGGTTGTCACTCAGGATTTTACGGTACATGGCTCCAACCATTCTCCCACTGATGCGGTGAAGTAGTCCTGTGTGTCATGATCTCTGCAGGCAGAGATCATAGCGAGCCTATAGAGGGACAAGCTCTCGGAAGATGGAACTATACTGACCATGAACTAAGCCTGCCGCGCAACTAGAAATAGCCAGGTAGCATTTCCTATTTAACGCTAGATGCCCAGCTCTGGCCTAAGACCTAAATAGCTAGCAGAGGGAAAAATAAGACCTGGCTCACCTCTAGAGAAATATTCCAAAGAAGACAGTAGCCCCCCACATATAATGACGGTGAGTTCAGATGAAACAACAAACGCAGCAGGAAAATAGTCTTAGCAAATTTGAGGTCCGCTTACTAGATAGCAGAAGACAGATAGTATACTTTCATGGTCAGCAGAAAAACACTAACAAAATACCATCCAGAGATTACCTTAAACTCTGGCATTAACTCATAACGCCAGAGTAGCAATCCCTGATCAACGAGAGCTTTCCAGACACAGTAACAAAACTTCAGCTGTGAACTGGAACAAATAGGCAAAACGAAACATGGACAAAAGTCCAACTTATCTAGTAGTTGTCAGAAGCAGGAACAAGCACTGAGAGGCATCAGATAACATTGTTGACCGGCAAGAAACCACCAGAAAAATGAGCTTAAATAGCGACACCCACTACTGATGAAACCAGGTGAAACAGGAAAGAGGATGACAAGTCCAATTCCACAAGCGGCCACCGGGGGAGCCCAGAATCCAAATTCACAACAGTACCCCCCCCTCAAGGAGGGGGCACCGAACCCTCACCAGATCCACCAGGGCGACCAGGATGAGCCCTATGGAAGGCACGAACAAGATCAGAAGCATGAACATCAGATGCATTGACCCAAGAATTATCCTCCTGGCCGTAACCCTTCCAGTTGACCAGATACTGGAGTCTCCGTCTGGAAACACGAGAGTCCAAAATTTTCTCCACAACGTACTCCAACTCACCCTCAACCAACACCGGAGCAGGAGGCTCAACTGAAGGTACAACAGGTACCTCATACCTGCGCAATAACGACCGATGAAAAACGTTATGAATGGAAAAGGACGCAGGGAGGTCCAAACGGAAAGAAACAGGATTAAGAATCTCCAATATTCTATAAGGGCCGATGAACCGAGGTTTAAACTTAGGAGAAGAGACCCTCATAGGGACAAAACGAGAAGACAACCACACCAAATCTCCAACACAAAGCCGAGAACCAACACGACGATGACGGTTGGCAAAACGCTGAGTCTTCTCCTGGGACAACTTCAAATTGTCCATAACCTGCCCCCAGATGTGATGCAATCTCTCCACCACCGCATCCACTCCAGGACAATCCGAGGATTCCACCTGACCGGAGGAAAATCGAGGGTGAAACCCCGAATTACAGAAAAACGGGGACACCAAGGTGGAAGAGCTGGCCCGATTATTGAGGGCGAACTCTGCCAATGGCAAAAAAGCAACCCAATCATCCCGGTCAGCAGAGACAAAACACCTCAGATATGTCTCCAGGGTCTGATTAGTCCGCTCGGTCTGGCCATTAGTCTGAGGGTGAAAAGCAGATGAAAAAGACAAATCTATGCCCATCCTAGCACAGAATGCCCGCCAAAATCTAGACACAAATTGGGTACCTCTGTCAGAAACAATATTCTCAGGAATACCGTGCAATCGGACAACATTCTGAAAAAACAGAGGAACCAACTCAGAAGAAGAAGGCAACTTGGGCAGAGGAACCAAATGGACCATTTTAGAGAAACGGTCACAGACCACCCAGATGACAGACATCTTCTGGGAAACAGGCAGATCTGAAATAAAATCCATCGAGATGTGTGTCCAAGGCCTCTTAGGAATAGGCAAGGGCAACAGCAGTCCGCTAGCCCGAGAACTACAAGACTTGGCCCGAGCACAAATGTCACATGACTGCACAAAGACTCGCACATCTCGTGACAGGGAAGGCCACCAGAAGGATCTTGCCACCAAATCCCTGGTACCAAAAATTCCGGGATGACCTGCCAATGCAGAAGAATGTACCTCAGAGATGACTCTACTGGTCCAATCATCCGGAACAAACAATCTATCAGGCGGACAACGATCCGGTTTATCCGCCTGAAACTCTTGCAAGGACCGCCGAAGATCAGGAGAAACGGCCGACAAAATTACTCCCTCCCTAAGGATACCTGTGGGTTCAGCATTACCAGGAGAGTCCGGGTCAAAACTCCTAGAAAGGGCATCTGCCTTAACATTCTTAGAACCCGGTAGGTATGACACCACAAAATTAAAGCGAGAAAAAAATAAAGACCAGCGCGCCTGTCTAGGATTCAGGCGCCTGGCAGTCTCAAGATAAATCAAATTTTTGTGGTCAGTCAATACCACCACCTGATGCTTAGCCCCCTCTAGCCAATGGCGCCACTCCTCAAACGCCCACTTCATGGCCAAAAGCTCCCTATTCCCAACATCATAATTCCGCTCTGCGGGCGAAAATTTGCGAGAAAAGAAGGCACAAGGCCTAATGACGGAGCAGTCGGAACCTTTCTGCGACAACACTGCCCCAGCTCCGATCTCCGAAGCGTCAACCTCAACCTGAAAAGGCAGATTCACATCAGGCTGACGTAACACAGGGGCAGAGGCAAAACGGTGCTTAAGCTCCTGAAAGGCCTCTACAGCATGAGGGGACCAATTAGCAACATCAGCGCCATGTCTGGTCAAATCAGTCAGTGGTTTAACGACATCCGAAAAACCAGCAATAAATCGGCGGTAAAAGTTGGCAAAGCCCAAAAATCTCTGAAGACCCTTAAGAGAGGAGGGCTGAGTCCAGTCACAAATAGCTTGCACCTTGACGGGATCCATCTCAATAGAAGAGGGAGAAAAAATATACCCCAAAAAGGAAATTTTCTGGACCCCAAAAACGCACTTAGACCCCTTCACACATAAAGAATTAGACCGCAGAACCTGAAAAACTCTCCTGACCTGCTGGACATGAGAGTCCCAGTCATCAGAAAAAATCAGAATATCATCCAGATATATTATCATAAATTTATCCAAAAAATCGCGGAAAATATCATGCATAAAAGACTGGAAAACTGAAGGGGCATTAGAAAGACCAAAAGGCATGACCAAATACTCAAAGTGGCCCTCGGGCGTATTAAATGCGGTCTTCCACTCATCCCCCTGCCTGATCCGCACCAAATTATACGCCCCACGAAGATCAATTTTAGAGAACCACTTAGCACCCTCTATACGAGCAAACAAATCAGTAAGCAATGGCAATGGGTATTGGTACTTAACAGTGATCTTATTCAGAAGCCGATAATCAATACATGGTCTCAAAGAGCCGTCCTTTTTTGAGACAAAGAAAAACCCAGCTCCCAAGGGAGAAGAAGATGGACGAATATGTCCCTTTTCCAAAGACTCCTTTATATATTCCCGCATAGCAGCATGTTCCGGCACAGACAGATTAAACAAACGACCCTTTGGATATTTGCAACCCGGTATCAAATCTATGGCACAATCGCACTCACGGTGCGGAGGTAACGACCCAAGCTTGGGTTCGTCAAAGACGTCTTGATAATCAGAGAGGAACTCAGGGACTTCAGAGGGAATGGACGACGAAATAGAAACCAAAGGTAAGTCCCCATGAATACCCTTACATCCCCAGCTCAACACAGACATTGCTCTCCAGTCCAAGACTGGATTGTGAGACTGCAACCATGGCAATCCCAGTACCAAATCGTCATGTAAATTATACAGCACCAGGAAACGAATAATCTCCTGGTGATCCGGATTGATACGCATGGTTACTTGTGTCCAGTATTGTGGTTTATTATTAGCCAATGGGGTGGAGTCAATCCCCTTCAGAGGAATAAGAGTCTCCAAAGGCTCTAAATCAAAACCACAACGATTGGCAAAGGACCAATCCATAAGACTCAGAGCGGCGCCAGAGTCAACATAGGCGTCCGTGGCAATGGATGACAAAGAGCAAATCAGGGTTACAGACAAAATAAACTTAGACTGAATGGTGCCAATGGAAACAGACTTATCAAGCTTCTTTGTACGCCTAGAGCATGCTGATATAACATGAGTAGAATCCCCACAATAGAAGCACAATCCATTCTTCCGTCTAAAATTCTGTCGCTCGCTCCTGGACAGAATTCTATCACACTGCATACTTTCTGGCGTCTTTTCCATAGACACCGCCAGATGGTGCACCGGTTTGCGCTCCCGCAGACGCCTATCAATCTGAATAGCCATTGTCATGGACTCATTCAGACCTGCAGGCACAGGGAACCCCACCATAACATCCTTAACGGAATCAGAGAGACCTTCTCTGAAAGTTGCCGCCAAGGCGCACTCATTCCACTGAGTAAGCACAGACCATTTACGGAATTTTTGGCAGTAAACCTCAGCTTCGTCTTGCCCCTGAGATAGTGCCATCAAAGTTTTTTCTGCCTGAAGTTCCAAATGAGGTTCCTCATAAAGCAAGCCCAAGGCCAGAAAAAACGCATCCACATCGCGCAACGCAGGATCCCCTGCTGGCAATGAGAAGGCCCAATCTTGAGGGTCACCCCTGAGCAAGGAAATCACAATCCTAACCTGCTGAGCAGGGTCTCCAGCTGAACGAGACTTCAGGGACAAATAAAGCTTACAATTATTTCGGAAATTCTGGAAGCTAGCTCTATTCCCTGTGAAGAACTCCGGCAAAGGAATTCTCGGCTCAGATACTGGAGCATGTACCACAAAATCTTGTAAATTTTGTACTTTCGTGATGAGATTATTCAAACCCGCAGTTACACTCTGAAGATCCATTATTGTCAGGTGCACACAGAGCCATACAGAGATTAGGAGGAGAGAGAGAAAAAAGACTGCAGCAAGGCAAACTGGAAAAAAAAAAAAAAAAAAAATTCCAGCAGACTTCTTATAACTCTCCTTTCTCAACCTGGGTCTTTAACACTTTAGGGGCCGGTCAAACTGTCATGATCTCTGCAGGCAGAGATCATAGCGAGCCTATAGAGGGACAAGCTCTCGGAAGATGGAACTATACTGACCATGAACTAAGCCTGCCGCGCAACTAGAAATAGCCAGGTAGCATTTCCTATTTAACGCTAGATGCCCAGCTCTGGCCTAAGACCTAAATAGCTAGCAGAGGGAAAAATAAGACCTGGCTCACCTCTAGAGAAATATTCCAAAGAAGACAGTAGCCCCCCACATATAATGACGGTGAGTTCAGATGAAACAACAAACGCAGCAGGAAAATAGTCTTAGCAAATTTGAGGTCCGCTTACTAGATAGCAGAAGACAGATAGTATACTTTCATGGTCAGCAGAAAAACACTAACAAAATACCATCCAGAGATTACCTTAAACTCTGGCATTAACTCATAACGCCAGAGTAGCAATCCCTGATCAACGAGAGCTTTCCAGACACAGTAACAAAACTTCAGCTGTGAACTGGAACAAATAGGCAAAACGAAACATGGACAAAAGTCCAACTTATCTAGTAGTTGTCAGAAGCAGGAACAAGCACTGAGAGGCATCAGATAACATTGTTGACCGGCAAGAAACCACCAGAAAAATGAGCTTAAATAGCGACACCCACTACTGATGAAACCAGGTGAAACAGGAAAGAGGATGACAAGTCCAATTCCACAAGCGGCCACCGGGGGAGCCCAGAATCCAAATTCACAACACCTGTGCCTTTAGCAGAGAAACACCCCAAAACATGTTTCCACCTCCATGCTTGACAGTGGGGACTGGGTTCTTTGGGTCATAGGCAGCATTTCTCAC
Organism: Ranitomeya variabilis; assembly: GCF_051348905.1. Taxonomy (NCBI): domain Eukaryota; kingdom Metazoa; phylum Chordata; class Amphibia; order Anura; family Dendrobatidae; genus Ranitomeya; species Ranitomeya variabilis. Next base: position 130,566,052 of record NC_135237.1, read on the forward strand.
CTCCAAACACGGCGAGTTGAGTTAATGCCAAAGACCTAAATTTTTGTCTCATCTGACCACAGCACCTTCTCCCAATTACTCACACAATCATCCAGGTGTTCATTGGCAAACTTCAGACGGGCCTGCACATGTGCCTTCTTGAGCAGGGGGACCTTGCGTGCACTGCAGGATCTTAAACCTTTATGGTGTAATCTGTTACCAATGGTTTTCTTGGTGACTGTGGTCCCAGCTGCCTTGATATCATTAACAAGTTCCCCCCCCTGTAGTTTTAGGCTGATCTCTCACCTTCCTCATGATCAAGGATACCCCTAGAAGTGAGACTTTGCGTGGTGCCCCAGATCGATGTCAATTGACAGTCATTTTGTATTTCTTCCCTTTTCTTACTATTGCACCAGCAGTTGTCTCCTTCTCACCCAGCGTCTTACTTATGTAGAGAAAATAAAAGAAGACACCGCGCTACAGTTTATTAATTTGGTGGCTGTTTTTTTCCAGTTTGGACAAACTTTTTTCTATGATGAATTGGAGCGCTTTTAGGGAGAACTTAGTAAACATATTATCTTATTCCTGTTGGATTTGGGAGTCTCCAAAATCACTTGCAAGAGTCTTATAGACTACCAATCTCTTAGGGACAATGTTAGCTTGAACGTATTTTTCAAGTGTGGCTATCTCCCGCATATCCCTCATTTCGGTGAATAGGAGTTTTTCAAGTGATTTAACTAAATCCCTTGCTTGGTCGTTGGTGGCAAGGGAGAAACTATTTAACGTAAAATGTTCCTTGATAAACAAATATCGGTTGTCTTTATCGCGTTTAAGTGCATTAATAGCCATTAGGGCTGCCTGAATGTGTAAGCACAGAGATAAATACAATTCTGATAAAAATCCACTGGTGCCCCTGAATGGAAAAAGCATAAGCTGCTGGTGTCTAGACAGCCTCTGTGCACAGTCTGACCCAATGACAATCACACAGAGAAAATAAAAGAAGACACCACGCTACAGCTGAGTAAATATGGAATGAAAGCGCATCAATGCTTAGGTGGCACGTGTGGCTAGAGGTATAAACTGAAAAGAGTTAATAGTACAATGTTGGCACCTAACATGTACTTGGGCGTTAGCATCCGATATCCACAATTCTCATTGCATATATACTTCATTATTATCAGCAGTGTTTACTCCTGTAGCCGGGTACGGCTCAGTTTTAGCTATAAGGCTATGTGCACATGTCCGGAATTGCCACGGAAATTTCCACGGCATTTCCGCAACTGTACCGCAGGTAAAACGCATGCGGAATTGGCATGCGTATTCCCACTAAACACTAGCGTTTTACAAGTGTAATTAGCTTGCAGAATGCTAGCGTTCTCCAAGCGATCAGTAGAATCGCTTGGAAAACTGATTGACAGGTTGGTCACACTTGTCAAACATAGGCTTTGACAAGTGTGACCAACTTTTTACTATTGATACTGCCTATGCAGCATCAATAGTAAAAAGATAGAATGTTAAAAATTATTAAAAAATAAATTTAAAAAATCATGATTTCTCACCTTCCGGCATCCCCCGCAGCCTTCCCGCTCCTCGCGATACTTCCGTTCCCAATAATGCCTAAAGGCAATGACCATAGATGACATAGCAGTCTCGCGAGACCGCTACGTCATCACAGGTCTTTGCCGCAAAGCTTCCCTGGGAACGGAAGCATCGCGAGGAACGGGAAGGTGAGAATATCACGATTTTTTTTATTCTTTTTTTTTTACAGGTATATGGTTCCCAGGGCCTGGAGGAGAGTCTCCTCTCCTCCTCCCTGGGTACCAACCGCACATGATCCGCTTACTTCCCGCATGGTGAGCATAGCCACATGCGGAAAGTAAGTGGATCAATGCATTCCTATGTTTGCGGAATCCCAGCGATTCCGCACAAGGAATGAACATGCTGCGTTTTTTTCCGGAATGAAAAAAACACAACATGTACACAAAAATTGTGGATTGCATTCTAAAAATAGGATGCTTAATGTATGCGTTTTTTTTCGCGGTTTTATCGCGAAAAAACACGAAAAATCCTGAACGTGTGCACACAGCCTTATTCTTTGGATGCTAACAAATAATAATAAAAGTTTTTTTCTTCCCTTAGGCTATGTGCACACGTTCAGGATTCTTTGCAGAATTTTCCTGAACAAAACTGGACTTTTTCTGCAAGAAATCCGCTCTCGTTTTTTTTCATGCATTTGTCGCGTTTTTTATGCGGATTTTTCCGGAGTTTTCCACTACTATATTATATAGTGGCAAATCCGGAGATTTTCCGCAAAATTAATGAACATGATGCATTTTTTTCCGCGATGCTTTTTTTTTGCGGAAAAAAACGTAACATGTGCACAAAAATGCTTAATGTAAGCTTTTTTTAGCGTTTTTGCAGAGGAAAACCGCCGGAAAAATGTGAAAAATCCTAAAAGTGTGCACATAGCCTTACAGGTCGGGTTGGGAGCTTATATACAGCATTATACAATGCTGTATATATCAGCCCTGAAAGGTGATGGCCGTAACTCGTATTGGTCAAACCTGGTGACAGGTTCCCTTTAAGGTCAGTATCACACATTTTTTTTTATATGTGAAAAAATGGTAAATGTTCTTTTCAGTCTGCTGGACCAAGTTTTGATGCTTGCTTGAGTTTTTAACCTTTTAACGACCAGCTATTTCAGTTTTTGAATGTTTTTTGCTCCCCTTCTTCCCAGAACCATAACTTTATCATTTTTCAGTTAGTATGGCCATGTGAGGGCTTGTTTTTTGCGGGACAAGTTGTACTTTTGATCAGCACCATGTGTACTGATAAATGGGAAAAAAATTCCAAATGTGGTTAAATTGCACAAAAAAGTGCAATTCCACAGTTTTTTTTTTTGTTTTTTTTTTAACTACCGTATGTTTACGAAATGCTAAAACTAACCTGCCATTATGATTCTCCAGGTCATTAAGAGACACCATCACAGACACTAAACATATATCTCAGTAAATTAGAATAATTAACAAAAACACCTGCAAAGGCTTCCTAAGCATTTAAAAATGTCCTTTAGGCCGGTTTCACACGTCAGTGGCTCCGGTACGTGAGGTGACAGTTTCCTCACGTACTGGAGACACTGACACACGTAGACACATAAAAATCAATGCATCTGTGCAGATGTCATTGATTTTTTGCGGACCGTGTCTCCGTGTGCCAAACACGGAGACATGTCAGTGTTCGTGGGAGCGCACGTTTTACACGGACCCAATAGAGTCAATGGGTCCGTGTAAAACACGGACCTCACACGGACATTCTCCGTCTGGGGTCCGTGTGCGTGCAGGAGACAGCGCTACAGTAAGCGCTGTCCCCCCCACATGGTGCTGAAGCCGGTATTCATATCTTCCCTGTAGCAACGTTTGCTGTAGAGAAAATATGAAGAATAGTGTTAAAAATAAAGATCCATGTGTCCGCCGCCCCCCCACCCCCTGTGCGCCCCCCCGCTGGTCAGAAAATACTTACCCGCTCCCTCGCTCCTTCCTGGTCTGGCCGCGCCTCCTACTGTATGCGGTCACGTGGGGCCGATCATTTACAATCATGAATAGTCGGCTCCGCCCCTATGGGAGGTGGAGCCACATATTCATGACTGTAAATGATCGGGCCCACGTGACCGCATGCAGGAGAAGCCGCGGCCAGACCAGGAAGCAGCGAGGGAGCGGGTAAGTATTTTCTGACCAGCGGGGGGGCGCACAGGGGGTGGGGGGGGGGCGCACAGGGGGTGGGGGGGCGGCGGACACATGGATCTTTATTTTTAACACTATTCTTCATATTTTCTCTACAGCAAACGTTGCTGCAGGGAAGATATGAATCGCAGCTTCAGCACCATGCAGAGTGGGTACCACACGCTCCGTGTGGTACCCACTCGCCATACGGGCGGCACACGTGTGCCGCACGTATGGCCTCCGTGAGTTCCCAGGCACACGGACATGGATAACTCCGGTACCGATTTATTCTGGTACCGGAATTATCTGGACGTGTGGGACAGCCCTAAGTCTGTTTCAGTAGGCTCCACAATCATGGGGAAGACTGCTGACTTGACAGATGTCCAGAAGGCAGTCATTGACATACTCCACAAGGAGGGTAAGCCACAAAAGGTCATTGCTAAAGAAGTTGGCTGTTCACAGAACGCTGTGTCCAAGCATATTTATAGAAAGTTGAGTGAAAGGAAAAAGTGTGTCAGAAAAAGGTGCACAAGCAACCGGGATAACCGCAGCCTTGAAAGGATTAAGGCCATTCAAAAATTGGGGGAGATTCACAAGGAGTGGACTGCTGCTGGAGTCATTGCTTCAAGAGCCACCACACACAGACGTATCCAGGACATCGGCTACAAGTGTCGCATTCCTTGTGTCAAGCCACTCATGACCAATAGACAACCCCAGAAGCGTCTTACCTGGGCCAAGGAGAAAAAGAACTGGACTGTTAGGGTATGTGTCCACGTTCAGGAAACGCTGCGTTTTTGACGCAGCGCTAAGCCGCAGCGTCAAAAACGCAGCGTCCAGATGTTACAGCATAGTGGAGGGGATTTAATGAAATCCCGTCTCCACTGTGCATTAAAAAACGCATGCGTTTTTCCCGCAAAAACGCACATGCGTTGCGTTTTTTCAGAACGCAGCATGTTGCTACAATGAGCAAAACACGCAGGAACACAGCAGGTGACCTGCCAGTGACCTCAGGTGCATTTTTGGTCAGGATTTTACCTGCATAAAATCCTGACCAAAGCCTGAAGCAAACCTGAACGTGGACACATACCCTTACTCAGTGGTCTAAGGTGTTTTCAAATGTAAAGTAAATGTTGCCTTTCATTTGGAAATCAAGTCCCAGAGGCTGGAGGAAGAGTGGAGAAGCCACAATCCAAGCTGCTTGAGGTATAGAGCGAAGTTTCCACAATCAGTGATGGTTTGGGGAGCCATGTCATCTGCTGCTACAGGTCCACTGTTTTTTATCAAGACCAAAGTAAGCACAGCTGTCTACCAAGAAATTTTAGAGCACATCATGCTTCCCTCTGCCGACAAGCGTTTTGGAGATGGAAGTTTTCCCACCGCGCTTGCATTGATGTCAGAAAGGTGAAGTGAGTTAATTGGCTGTGAACTCCCAAGACCTGTCTGACGGCACCATGAGCAGGAGAACTTTCTCACGCTCGCGGTGCCCTCAGAAAGGGAATAGTAGTTCTCAGGGAAACAATGAGCACACGGTGCTCAGTGTCTGCTGGATGACAGGCTGTATGGTTGATTCATGCAGCCTGCCATCTAGATGTAGCAGAGCTGGACCCTTCGTGGGACAAATGGATTAACAGCACCTCTGCAGAAAGGTGAAGAATATTGTTTTGTTTTTTTAACTCTTTGGCAGATGTTAAGGGCGTCCAGGGAATGGGCGAGGTCATAAGTATTGTTTAATTAAGATTTATTAAAGGAGTCTGTGGAATTCTTTCAATTAAAAGGACTTTATTCTGGGTGTCTGTGTTTGTATACAATTTCACTATGAGTTTAGTAATGGGGGAGTCTTATTGACGCCTCTCCATTACTAACCTCAGGGCTTTATGTCCCCTGACAATACAAGGTGACATCAACCCACCCAACTATCACCCCACCTACCACCGCAACAGGGCAAGTGGGAAAAGCGAGGCTAAGGGCTCATACTCACTTGTGTGAAATACGGCCGAGTCTCGCATGTTAAAACCCGGCTCTGCTGCCGGCACTCCAGAGCGGAGCGTGCGGCCACATAGCAATACATGGAGCTGCATGCTCAGCTCCCAAGTGCCGGCCGCAGTGCCGGGTGTTACCATTCGAGACTCGGCCGTATTTCACGCAAGTGAGTATGAGCCCTGTTATGATCCTTAATGTCCGAGGATCACGAATAGACCAGCAAGTGAATAAACTAAGGACAAGCTCTAGGGAGATGGTAACTGGACTGATCGCAAATCTGAACCTATCCAACACAAATAGAGGTAGCCGGTGAACGTGCCTAAAAAATTCCTAGACGTCTCGAGCCAGCCTGAGGAACTAGCTACCCCTAAAGAGAAAGAAAGACCTCGCTTGCCTCCAGAGAAATAATCCCCAAAGATATAGTAGCCCCCAACAAATATTAACGGTGAAGTAAGAAGAAGGCACATACGTAGGGATGAAATCAGATTCAGCAAAAGAGGCCCACTAGTACTAGAAAGCAGAAAATAGAGCAGGGGTCTATGCGATCAATAAAAAACCCTTACAAAATATCCATCCTGAGATTTCAAGAACCCACGCACCAACTAATGGTGTGTGGGGAGAAACTCAGTCCACTAGAGCATCCAGCAAGCAAGGGAATCACATTTTAGCAAGCTGGACAAGAAAACATGATAAACACTGCTGATCAAAAAATGAGCAAACAAAACTTAGCTTGTCCTGGATGGACTGGGAGCAAGGAAGTCAGAAGGAATCTGAGTAGCACTGATTACATCGACAGCCGGCAACAAGTGAAAGCAAAACAGAGCTATATAGGAACCTCCCAGAGGATAATGAACCAGCTGATAGCCAGAGACCAGCAGGATAACAAACAAAGCCACCAGGGGGAGCCCAAAGCAAAAGTCACACCATACCACCAGTGACCACAAGAGGGAGCCTGAAAGCAGAGTTCACAACAGAGCCCTAAGTGCCAGAATTGGCACATCTTAGAGATGTGCCTTTTCTGGGGCAGATGAGAGCTAGTGCTTTTAGCCTTGTTGGGGGGGCAATATCCATGGCCCCTTCCTAGACTATTAATATCAGCCCGCAGCTGTCTGCATATCCTTTGCTGGTTTTTAATTATAGGGGAACCTCACATCATTTTTTTTGCGCCCCCCATATTTTAATAGCCAGTAAAGGCTAATTATACAGCAGACGCAGATACAGTTATATGAAAAAGTTTGGGCACCCCTATTAATCTTAAGCTTAATGTTTTATGAAAATTGTTTTTTTGCAACAGCTATTTCAGTTTCATATATCTAATAACTGTTGGACACAGCAATGTTTCTGCCTTGAAATGAGGTTTATTGTACTAACAGAAAATGTGCAATCTGCATTCAAACAAAATTTGACAGGTGCAAAAGTATGAGCACCTCACCAGAAAAGTGACATTAACCCCTTAAGCCCCGAGGGTGGTTTGCACGTTAATGACCGGGCCAATTTTTACAATTCTGACCACTGTCCCTTTATGAGGTTATAACTCTGGAACGCTTCAACGGATCTTGGCGATTCTGACATTGTTTTCTCGTGAGATATTGTACTTCATGTTAGTGGTAAAATTTATTCGATATAACTTATGTTTATTTGTGAAAAAAAATGGAAATTTGGCAAAAATTTTGAAAATTTCACAATTTTCCAACTTTTAATTTTTATGCCCTTAAATCACAGAGATATGTCACACAAAATACTTAATAAGTAACATTTCCCACATGTCTACTTTACATCAGCACAATTTTGGAACCCAAATTTTTTTTTGTTAGGGAGTTATAAGTAGTGTTGAGCATTCCGATACCGCAAGTATCGGGTATCGGCCGATACTTGCGGTATCGGAATTCCGATACCGAGATCCGATACTTTTGTGGTATCGGGAATCGGAAGTTCCCAATGTATGGTTCCCAGGGTCTGAAGGAGAGGAAACTCTCCTTCAGGCCCTGGGATCCATATCCATGTAAAAAATAAAGAATTCAAATAAAAAATAGGGATATACAGGTCCTTCTCAAAAAATTAGCATATAGTGTTAAATTTCATTATTTACCATAATGTAATGATTACAATTAAACTTTCATATATTATAGATTCATTATCCACCAACTGAAATTTGTCAGGTCTTTTATTGTTTTAATACTGATGATTTTGGCCTACAACTCCTGATAACCCAAAAAACCTGTCTCAATAAATTAGCATATTTCACCCGTCCAATCAAATAAAAGTGTTTTTTAATAACAAACAAAAAACCCATCAAATAATAATGTTCAGTTATGCACTCAATACTTGGTCGGGAATCCTTTGGCAGAAATGACTGCTTCAATGCGGCGTGGCATGGAGGCAATCAGCCTGTGACACTGCTGAGATGTTATGGAGGCCCAGGATGCTTCAATAGCGGCCTTAAGCTCATCCAGAGTGTTGGGTCTTGCGTCTCTCAACTTTCTCTTCACAATATCCCACAGATTCTCTATGGGGTTCAGGTCAGGAGAGTTGGCAGGCCAATTGAGCACAGTAATACCATGGTCAGTAAACCATTTACCAGTGGTTTTGGCACTGTGAGCAGGTGCCAGGTCGTGCTGAAAAATGAAATCTTCATCTCCATAAAGCATTTCAGCCGATGGAAGCATGAAGTGCTCCAAAATCTCCTGATAGCTAGCTGCATTGACCCTGCCCTTGATGAAACACAGTGGACCAACACCAGCAGCTGACATGGCACCCCACACCATCACTGACTGTGGGTACTTGACACTGGACTTCAGGCATTTTGGCATTTCCTTCTCCCCAGTCTTCCTCCAGACTCTGGCACCTTGATTTCCGAATGACATGCAAAATTTGCTTTCATCAGAAAAAAGTACCAGGTCAGGCGCTTCTGCCGCTGTTTATGGTTCAAAAGTGGCTTTACCTGGGGAATGCGGCACCTGTAGCCCATTTCCTGCACACGCCTGTGCACGGTGGCTCTGGATGTTTCCACACCAGACTCAGTCCACTGCTTCCTCAGGTTCCCCAAGGTCTGGAATCGGTCCTTCTCCACAATCTTCCTCAGGGTCCGGTCACCTCTTCTCGTTGTACAGCGTTTTCTGCCACATTGTTTCCTTCCAACAGACTTACCATTGAGGTGACTTGATACAGCACTCTGGGAACAGCCTATTTGTTGAGAAATTTCTTTCTGGGTCTTACCCTCTTGCTTGAGGGTGTCAATGATGGCCTTCTTGACATCTGTCAGGTCGCTAGTCTTACCCATGATGGGGGTTTTGAGTAATGAACCAGGCAGGGAGTTTTTCAAAGCCTCAGGTATCTTTTGCATGTGTTTAGAGTTAATTAGTTGATTCAGAAGATTAGGGTAATAGGTCGTTTAGAGAACCTTTTCTTGATATGCTAATTTATTGAGACAGGTTTTTTGGGTTATCAGGAGTTGTAGGCCAAAATCATCAGTATTAAAACAATAAAAGACCTGACAAATTTCAGTTGGTGGATAATGAATCTATAATATATGAAAGTTTAATTGTAATCATTACATTATGGTAAATAATGAAATTTAACACTATATGCTAATTTTTTGAGAAGGACCTGTACTCACCCTCTGACGCGCCCTGGTAGTAACCGGCAGCCTCCTTTGCTTAAAATGAGCGCGTTCAGCACCTTCCATGACGTCACGGCTTCTGATTGGTCGCGTGCCGCTCATGTGACCGCCACGCGACCAATCACAAGCCGCGACGTCATCCCTCAGGTCCTAAATTCCCTTCTAGGAATTTAGGACCTGAGGGATGACGTCACGGCTTCTGATTGGTCGCGTGGCGGTCACATGAGCGGCACGCGACCAATCAGAAGCCGTGACGTCATGGAAGGTACTGAACGCGCTCATTTTAAGCAAAGAAGGCTGCCGGTTCACAGCGGTAAGGTCCAGGCTGCGTCGGAGAGGTGAGTATATCAATATTTTTTATTTTAATTCTTTATTTTACACATTCATATGGATCCCAGGGCCTGAAGGAGAGTTTCCTCTCCTTCAGACCCTGGGAACCATCAGGGATACCTTCCAATACTTGAGTCCCATTGACTTGTATTGGTATCGGGTATCGGAATCGGCGAGATCCGATACTTTGCCGGTATCGGCCGATACTTTCCGATACCGATACTTTCAAGCATCGGACGGTATCGCTCAACACTAGTTATAAGGGTTAAAAGTTGACCAGCAATTTCTCATTTTTACAACACCATTTTTTTTTAGGGACCACATCTCATTTGAAGTCATTTTGAGGGGTCTATATGATAGAAAATAACCAAGTGTGACACCATTCTAAAAACTGCACCCCTAAAGGTGCTCAAAACCACATTCAAGAAGTTTATTAACCCTTCAGGTGTTTCACAGGAATTTTTGGAATGTTTAAATAAAAATGAACATGTAACTTTTTTTCACACAAAATTTACTTCAGCTCCAATTTGTTTTATTTTACCAAGGGTAACAGGAGAAAATGGACCCCAAAAGATGTTGTACAATTTGTCCTGAGTACGCCGATACCCCATATGTGGGGGTAAACCACTTTTTGGGCACATGACAGAGCTCGGAAGCGAAGGATCGCCATTTGACTTTTCAATGCAAAATTGACTGGAATTGAGATGGGACGTCATGTTGCGTTTGGAGAGCCCCTGATATGCCTAAACATTGAAACCCCCCACAAGTGACACCATTTTGGAAAGTAGACCCCTTAAGGAACTTACCTAGATGTGTGGTGAGCACTTTGACCCACCAAGTTCTTCACAGAAGTTTATAATGCAGAGCCGTAAAAATAAAAAATCATATTTTTTCACAAAAATGATCTTTTCACCCCCAATTTTTTATTTTCCCAAGAGTAAGAGAAGAAATTGGACCCCAAAAATTGTTGTGCAATTTGTCCTGAGTACGCTGATACCCCATATGTGGGTGTAAACCATTGTTTGGGTGCATGGCAGAGCTCGGAAGGGAAGGAGCGCCATTTGACTTTTCAATGCAAAATTGGCTGGAATTGAGATGGGACGCCATGTTGCGTTTGGAGAGCCCCTGATGTGCCTAAACATTGAAACCCCCAACAAATGACACCATTTTGTAAAGTAGACCCCTTAAGGAACTTATCTAGATGTGTGGTGAGCACTTTGACCCAACAAGTGCTTCACAGAAGTTTATAATGCAGAGCCGTAAAAATAAAAAATCATATTTTTTCACAAAAATGATTTTTTCGCCCCCAATTTTTTATTTTACCAAGGGTAAGAGAAGAAATTAGACCACAAAAGTTGTTGTTCAATTTGTCCTGAGTGCAACGATACCCCATATGTGGGGGTAAACCACTGTTTGGGCGCATAGCAGAGCTCGGAAGGGAAGGAGCGCCATTTGACTTTTCAATGCAAAATTGACTGAAATTGAGATGGGACACCATGTCGCGTTTGGAGAGCCCCTGATGTGCCTAAACATTAAAACCCCCCACAAGTGACACCATTTTGGAAAGTAGACCCCCTAAGGAACTTATCTTGATGTGTTTTGAGAGCTTTGAACCCCAAGTGTTTCACTACAGTTTATAACGCAGAGCCGTGAAACTAAAAATTCTTTTTTTTTTTCAGAAAAATGATTTTTTAGCCCCCAGTTTAATATTTTCACAAGGGTAACAGGATAAATTGGACCCCAAAAGTTGTTGTCCAATTTGTCCTGAGTACGCTGATACCCCATATGTGGGGGGGAACCACTGTTTGGGCGCATGGCAGAGCTCGGAAGGGAAGGAGCGCCATTTGGAATGCAGACTTAGATGGATTGTCTGCAGGCGTCATGTTGCATTTGCAGAGCCCCTGATGTACCCAAACAGTATAAACCCCCCATAAGTGACCCCATATTGGAAACTAGACCTCCCAAGGAACTTATCTAGATGTGTTGTGAGAACTTTGAACCCCCAAGTGTTTCACTACAGTTTACAACGAAGTGCTGTGAAAATAAAAAATCCTTTTTTTCCCACAAAAATGAGTTTTAGCCCCCCAAATTTTTATTTTCCCAGAGATAACAAGAGAACTTGGACCCCAAAAGTTGTTGTCCAATTTGTCCCGAGTACGCTGATGCCCCATATGTTGGGGTAAACCCCTGTTTAGGCGCACGGGAGAGCTCGGAAGGGAAGAAGTTTTACTTTTTCAACGCAGAATTGTCTGGAATTGAGATCGGACGCCATGTCGCGTTTGGAGAGCCCCTGATGTGCCTAAACAATGGAAACTCCCCAATTCTACCTGAAACTAATCCAAACACACCCCTAGCCCTAATCCCAACTGTAACCCTAACCACACCCCTAACCCTGACACACCCCTAATTCTAATCTCAACCCTAATCCCAACCGTAAATGTAATCCAAACCCTAACCCTAACTTTAGCCCCAACCCTAACTTTAGCCCCAACCCTATCCCTAACTTTAGCTCCAACCCTAGCCCCAACCCTAACCCTAGCCCTAACCCTAGCCCTAACCCTAGCCCTAATGGGAAAATGGAAATAAATACATTTTTTTTATTATTTTTCCCTAACTAAGGGGGTGATGAAGGGGGGTTTGATTTACTTTTATAGCGTTTTTTATATCGGATTTTTATGATTGGCAGCTGTCACACACTAAAAGACGCTTTTTATAGCAAAAAAGTTTTTGCGTCTCCATATTTTGAGACCTATAATTTTTCCGTATTTTGGTCCACAGAGTCATGTGAGGTCTTGTTTTTTGCGGGACGAGTTGACGTTTTTATTGGTAACATTTTCGGACATGTGACAGTTTTTGATCACTTTTTATTCCGATTTTTGTGAGGCAGAATGACCAAAAACCAGTTATTCACGAATTTCTTTTGGGGGAGGCGTTTATACCGTTCCACGTTTGGTAAAATTGATAAAGCAGTGTTATTCGTCGGGTCAGTACGATTACAGCGATATCTCATTTATATCATTTTTTTATGTTTTGGCGCTTTTATACGATAAAAACTATTTTATAGAAAAAATAATTATTTTGGCATCGCTTTATTCTGAGGACTATAACTTTTTTATTTTTCTGGTTATGATGCTATATGGCAGCTCGTTTTTTGCGGGACAAGATGACGTTTTCAGCGGTACCATGGTTATTTATATCCATCTTTTTGATCGCGTGTTATTTCACTTTTTGTTCGGCGGTATGATAATAAAGCGGTTTTTTTGCTCGTTTTTTTTTTTTTCTTACGGTGTTCACTGAAGGGGTTAACTAGTGGGACAGTTTTATAGGTTGGGTCGTTACGGACGCGGCGATACTAAATATGTGTACTTTTATTGTTTTGGGGTTTTTTTTAGATAAAGAAATGTATTTATGGGAACATTTTTTTTTTTTCTTATTTAGGATTTTTTTTTTTTTTTTTTTTACACATGTGGAATTTTTTTTTTTAACTTTTTTACTTTGTCCCAGGGGGGGACATCACAGATCGCCGATCTGATAGTGTGCACAGCACTCTATCAGATCGGCGCTCTCACTCACATCGCTGCAGGCTGCAGCTTTCATCTGCAGCCTGCCCCGGAAGTACTCCCTGCAGGACCCGGATGCAGCCCCGCGGCCATTTTGGATCCGGGGCCTGCAGGGAGGAGACGCTCGGTACAAGGCGAGTACATTCCCTTGTACCGATCGTCTCAGGGAAGCCCGCAGGGAGCCCCCTCCCTGGGCGATGCTTCCCTGTACCTCCGGTACACCGCGATCATGTTTGATCGCGGTGTGCCGGGGGTAATGTGCCGGGGGCGGTCCATGACCGCTCCTGGCACATAGTGCCGGATGTCAGCTGCGATAGGCAGCTGACACCCGGCCGCGATCGGCCGCGCTCCCCCCGTGAGCGCGGCCGATCGGCTATGACGTACTATCCCGTCACTGGGAATTAAGTCCCAGGTCACCTTGACGGGATAGTACGTCATATGGGATTAAGGGGTTAATATTTAGTAGATCCTCCTTTTGCAAAAATAACAGCCTCTAGTCGCTTCCTGTAGCTTTTAATGAGTTCCTGGATGAAGGTATTTTTGACCATTCCTCTTTACAAAACAATTCCAGTTTAGGGTCCCTTTCCACTTGCGAGATAAAAAACGGTCCGTAATCTGGACCGAAAAAACGGATGGAACGTATGCGATTGTCATGCGAGTGTCATGCGAGTGTTATGCGAGTGCCATGCGATTTTTTAATCGCACCATCCGTATGACATCAGTATGACATCCGTATTGCTGTCCGATTTTTACGCACCAGTGTCCTTTGAAAAGCCGGCAATTCAGCGCTGTGTACAGTAAAATCACACTGACAGGTTAGAATAGAGTAGATATATGCACATAGAATGTGTATATATACATATATACATGTCAGTGAGACACCTATATATGTATATTTATATTTAATGCAGCGCTAGATAGCATAAAAGCCTCTAATTCAATTACCGGCTTTTTCCTTCTCCTTCACAAACCCGACAGGATATGAGACATGGTTTACATACAGTAAACCTTCTCAGATCCCCATTTTTTTTGCATATTCCACACTACTAATGTTAGTAGTGTGTATGTGCAAAATTTGGCCGCTGTAGCTGCTCAAATAAAGGGTTAAATGGCGGAAAAAATTGGCGTGGGCTCCCGCGCAATTTTCTCCGCCAGAGTGGTAAAGCCAGTGACTGAGGGCAGATATTAATAGCCAGGAGAGGGTCCATGGTTATTGGCCCCCCCGTGGCTAAAAACATCTGCCCCCAGCCACCCCAGAAAAGGCACATCTGGAAGATGCGCCTATTCTGGCACTTGGCCACTCTCTTCCCACTCCCTGTAGCGGTGGGATATGGGGTAATGAAGGGTTAATGCCACCTTGCTATTGTAAGGTGACATTAAGCCAGATTAATAATGGAGAGGCGTCAATTATGACACCTATCCATTATTAATCCAATTGTTGGAAAGGGTTAAAAAACACACACACACGATTAAAAAGTATTTTAATGAAATAAGCACAGCGGTTGTTTTAATAATTTATTGCTCTCTCATTCCATTTTCATACCCTCGCTTGGCAAAACAATAAACACACAAGATACATACCCTCTCTGATGAACTGTCACGTCCCACGAGGTAATCCATCTGAAGGGGTTAACTAATATTACAGGCAGAGCTGCGATAATCCACTCGCTCGTGCCTGTAATCCCCGGGTGCTGAAAGGAAAGCAGTGATCTATACTTACATTCAGTCGCGGTGATGCGCCCCTGCTGGATGTTCTCATGAACTGCAGCCTGGGAACTTTTTCCCACGCTCCAGGTCATATGAGGACATCCACCAGGGGGCGCATCACCGCGACTGAAGGTAACTATAGGTCATTGACCTACATTTCCTTCAGTCGCGGTGATGCGCCCCCTGGTGGATGTCCTCATATGACCTGGAGCATGGGAAAAAGTTCCCAGGCTGCAGTTCATGAGAACATCCAGCAGGGGCGCATCACCGCGACTGAATGTAAGTATAGATCACTGCTTTCCTTTCAGCACCCGGGGATTACAGGCACGAGCGAGTGGATTATCGCAGCTCTGCCTGTAATATTAGTTAACCCCTTCAGATGGATTACTTCGTGGGACGTGACAGTTCATCAGAGAGGGTATGTATCTTGTGTGTTTATTGTTTTGCCAAGCGAGGGTCTGAAAATGGAATGAGAGAGCAATAAATTATTAAAACAACCGCTGTGCTTATTTCATTAAAATACTTTTTAATCATGTGTGTGTGTGTTTTTTAACCCTTTCCCACAATTGGATTAATAATGGATAGGTGTCATAATTGACACCTCTCCATTATTAATCTGGCTTAATGTCACCTTACAATAGCAAGGTGGCATTAACCCTTCATTACCCCATAGCCCACCGCTACAGGGAGTGGGAAGAGAGTGGCCAAGTTCCAGAATAGGCGCATCTTCCAGATGTGCCTTTTCTGGGGTGGCTGGGGGCAGATGTTTTTAGCCACGGGGGGGCCAATAACCATGGACCCTCTCCTGGCTATTAATATCTGCCCTCAGTCACTGACTTTACCACTCTGGCGGAGAAAATTGCGCGGGAGCCCACGCCAATTTTTTCCGCAATTTAACCCTTTAATTTAATAGCTAGATCCCCCAAATTGTGCACACAGACACTTGTTACATTAGTGAAGAGGAATATGTAATAAAAAAAGGGATATGAGATGGTTTACTGTATGTAAACCATGTCTCATATCATGTCGGGTTTGTGAAGGAGAAGGAAAAAGCCGGCAATTGAATTAGAGGCTTTTAAGCTATCTAGCGCTGCATTAAATATAAATATACATATATAGGTGTCTCACTGACATATATATATGTATATATACCTATTCTATGTGTATATATCTACTCTATTCTAACCTGTCAGTGTGATTTTACTGTACACCGCGCTGAATTGCCGGCTTTTCAAAGGACACTGGTGCGTAATAATCGGACAGAACTCGCATGGTGCGAGTGCTGTGCGATTTTTTTCTCGCACCCATTGACTTGCATTGGCGAGTCTCGTCCGAGAATCGCAGCAATACGCAGCAGGCTGCGATTTTTTTCTCAGCCGATCCAGATTTTTCTCAGTCCGATTTCGGCTGAGAAAAAAATCGCAAATGAAAAGCCACCTATTAACTAACATTGGTCCGAGTGCAATCCGATTTTTTATCGGATTGCACGCGTCCGTTTTCCTCGCAAGTGGAAAGGGACCCTAAGTTTGATGGTCGCCGAGCATGGACAGCCCTCTTCAAATGATCCCACAGATGTTCAATGAAATTCAGGTCTGGGGACTGGGCCGTTCCAGAACAGTGTAATTGTTCCTCTGCATGAATGCCTGAGTAGATTTGGAGCGGTGTTTTGGATCATTGTCTTGCTGAAAGATCCATCCCCTGCGTAACTTCAACTTTGTCACTGATTCATGAACATTATTGTCAAGAATCTGCTGATACTGAGAGGAATCCATGCGTCCCTCAAATTTAACAAGATTCCCGGTGCCGGCATTGGCCACACAGCCCCAAAGCATGATGGAACCTCCACCAAATTTTACTGTGGGTAGCAAGTGTTTTTCTTGGAATGCTGTGTTTTTTGGCCGCCATGCATAACGCCTTTTTGTATGACCAAACAACTCAATCTTGGTTTCATCAGTCCACAGGACCTTCTTCCAAAAAGAAATTGGCTTCTCTAAATGTGCTTTTGCATACCTCAGCCGACTGTTTGTGGCGTGCTTGCAGAAACGGCTTCTTTCGCATCACTCTCCCATACAGCTTCTCCTTGTGCAAAGTGCGTTGTATAGTTGACCGATGCACAGTGACACCATCTGCAGCAAGTTGATGCTGCAGCTCTCTGGAGGTGGTCTGAGGATTGTCCTTGACTGATCTCACCATTCTTCTTCTCTGCCTTTCTGATGTTTTTCTTGGCCTGCCACTTCTGGCCTTAACAAAAACTGTACCTGTGTTCTTCCATTTCCTTACTATGTTCCTCACAGTGGAAATTGACAGGTTAAATCTCTGAGACAGCTTTTTGTATCCTTCCCCTGAACAACTATGTTGAATAATCTTTGTTTTCAGATCATTTGACAGTTGTTTTGAGGAGCACATGATGCCACTCTTCAGAGGAGATTCAAACAGGAGAACAACTTGCAAGTGGCCACTTTAAAGGGAACCTATCACCCCGTTTTTTAAAGATTAGATAAAAATAGTGTGAAATAGGGGCAGAGCTGGGCTTTACATTAGTGCCTTTTTGGTGCCTTTACACCCCCGTAAGGCTGCCGAAATACCTGTGTGAAGTGGCCGTTTTGTCCTGTCACTCAAGTTGGTCAGGTCGGATGGGCGTGGTCACAGCGCTGTTTGTCCCCCAGGATCCTGCTCATCATTACGTTGGTGGCGTAGTGGTGTGCGCATGTCCAGCAGATGAATCCACTGCCCAGGAGATGAATAACAGCGCGGTCTTCGCTATTCAGCCGTTTACCGGTGGGCGCGGCCATCTTTCCTGTGGCCGCGCCTGCGCAGATGGAGCGCTCTGCTGCCCGGGGCTTCAGGAAAATGGCCACCGCGATCTCCATCTGCACACGCGCGGAATCCCGTATAAAAAACGTGGTGATAGGTTCCCTTTAAGTAGCTTTTCTCATGATTGCATACACCTGGCTATGAAGTTGAAAGCTCAATGAGGTTACAAAACCAAAAAAAGTGCTTTAGTAAGTCAGTAAAAAGTAGGTAGGAGTATTTAAAACAAGAAAATGATAAGGGTGCCCATACTTATGCACCTGTCAAATTTTGTTTGAATGCAGATTGCACATTTTCTGTTAGTACAATAAACCTCATTTCAAGGCAGAAACATTACTGTGTCCAACAGTTATTAGATATATGAAACTGAAATAGCTTTTGCAAAAAAAATTATTTTTATGGAACGTTAAGCTTAAGATTAATAGGGGTGTCCAAACTTTTTCATATAACTGTATTAATAGCCTGGGAAGCTTCACTGGTTAATCCTCCTTCCCAGGCTACTATCTTTTATTAAATACATGTACAGTAAAAGCTGCACACATTGTACATCTACCTATTCTGTATTTACTGTATATAATCCATCCCTTCTATGCTGTCGGCTCCTGCTGTGATTATATACAGTACTTGGCAGACAAATTGCCGGTTTTTCTTCTATGTAATAGATATATAATATTGTGTCACTGACATCTATTCTATCCTGCCAGATTTTACTGTACATGGCACATGACTTGACAGCGTGTGTGCGGATGGATATTTCCTTTGAAAACGATGTGTAAATTACAGAATTGCTCTCATTGCAATCGGATAGCAATCACTGCATTCGGATGTAAATCTGATTGCACTCGCATGACACTCACATTACACTTGTGTGACTCTCGGCAGGGAGACTCAGACCGATTTTTCATACTTTGTGTGACTGGCCAGAAAAAACATGCTGTGGTCTGGAGAGACACACTTTATGTTCATCTCTGCAGGTGAGCCATGGGCATCTGTGGATGCATAGTGGACATGGGATTTCTTGAAATCCCATCCACTATGCTGCAACAGCTGGTTGCTGAAAGTTTGACGCTGCACGAGTAAGCAGAATCCAACCCGCAGCATTCACTGATCGTCTGAACATACCCATAACAGTAATCTTACTTAAACAGGTGTAGGAAAAAATGCTGCTAAGACTTGACAGTGCTCATCTATAGAAAAAACACATAACACATACATACAATATACATCAAGCACTTAATAGTTAACATATTAGGATGCTCGAAGTGTGTACCTGGATAATATCAGCGTTGAATATTTCTATTTCTTACATTATATAATCTAATAGAACTATAGAACATAAAAGCTATGATTATTAATGTATTTAGGTCATCTTGCCAGTTTATCAATTTGTATGGGATAAGATTTTGGTCTTTTTACAGTATTACATCAACTGATGAAGTGAATTTTCATTCTGTCTGCTTTCACTGCAAAAAAATTGCAGCAGTTTACATTATCAGCAAAATGAATTAAATTTCAGTCATGTAGCACTTTTCGCCTTGCTTTTGTCCTGTAGTGAGTATAAAAACAACAACAAAAGAAAAAAAGCCAATTTTTAATGAATTGCAAGCACTTAATTCTTGCGATTTTTTTCTCCCCGTGCCACCGGAAATATTTCACGCAAGCTTACCTTTAGGCTCATTTATTTATACCTTTTTATGTTTATATGCAGGCAACTTATGCAAGGCATACACATTTATTAAAATACTAGGCGGTGACTAAGGAGTCTGATTGTGCAAAATGACTTCAAATCAAACATTGACTGAGTACACCTGACGTGGCGATTTTAATTTTAATGAGCCTTTCCTACTGGTTTTCTATCTCCTCTTGTCCCTGTAATCTCAGAGCAGTCAAGAAATAAACAGGATCAGGGATAGATGGAAAACAAAAAGGTGGGAAAGTACCCTGAAGTGTTTGGCCACGCCAAGGGTGTACCAAGGACCTTAACAGTCATTTCATGTCAAAAGACTCACTTTAATAAAAGGTGTTCTTACAAAGATATTCAGATATATGACATGAACACAGATGGGTCTATAAATCAAGTGTTTATTCTGTCCATAAAGAGAGACGCTTATGCCTTTGATTTCTTGGTAGTTTCCTTGACAAGTTTTTTCATCTCATGTCGGATGATCTTGTTTCTCTTTATTAAAAAAAAAAAAAAAAGAAAATCAGTATCTGCCAAATCACGATTGATTAGTTCATATTAGATAGTCACATTCTTATTATTCTGAATACATGGTATACACTTACCATTTTCTTTGCCTTCATGACTTTGTAGCGGTCAAAGTCTGTCATCTTTGCTTTCTGCAGGGAAAAGAAAAAGGTGTTAGACAAGACTAACATTTAGGCTACATTCAAACATTGACCTTCTGACCAACACCACTAACACATTACAGCTGCTATAAGTATTGTTCAATGGGTGTTCCACTTTCAAAGGTGGTACATAGCTTTCATAAAGTGAACAGATCGTACTCACCCTCCCCAGGTCCAGCACCATCTCTCCACTGATCTGGCTGCAGTGGTGCCTGCTCTATTACAGCACACATTACGGCTGTAACCAATCATTCAGCTCAGTGGCCCTGCTGATGTAGATGGAACGAGTCGCTGAGTTCAGTGATTGCCTGCAGCTATGATGTTCACTGTAATCGTGACGTCACTTTTGCACCCAAAATAGACCAGAAGCAGATGCTGAACTTGGGGAGGTAATTACTACCTGCAATTTTGGTTTTACAACTATCCTATAATTTTGGCACCACTTTTCAGAAAGTGGAAAACCCCCTTAATGAGTGGGATGTTATCCTCCAAGACAACCTCTCTTTGCGCAGCAATGAAGGGGTCGTAGGACCGCAGCCCGAGAGCTCTGACTAGTATCAACTACTCCAGGGAAAAGTGACACGTGCACGGCTTTAACCCCTTCACCCCCGGAGCTTTTTCCGTTTTTCACTCCCCTCCTTCCCAGAGCCATAACTTTTTTATTTTTCCGTCAATATGGCCATATGAGGGCTTATTTTTTGCGGGACGAGATGTACTTTTGAACGATACCATTGGTTTTACCATGCCGGGTAACAGAAAACGGGAAAACAATTCCAAGTGTGATGAAATTGCAAAAAAAGTGCAATCTCACACTTGTTTTTTGTTTGGCTTTTTTGCTAGGTTCACCAAATGGTAAAACTAACCTGCCATTATGATTCTCCAGGTCATTACGAGTTCATAGACACCTAACATGTCTAGGTTATTTTTTATCTAAGTGGTGACAAAAAAATTCCAAAGTTTGCTTAAAAAAAAAAAAAAAAAAAAAAAAAAAGACGCGATTTTCCGATACCTGTAGCGTCTTTAATTTTCGTGATCTGGGGTCAGGTGAGTGCTTATTTTTTGCGTGCCGAGCTGACGTTTTTAATGATACCATTTTGGTGCAGATACGTTCTTTTGATCGCCCGTTATTGCATTTTAATGCAATGTCGCGGCGAGCAAAAAAACGTAATTTTGGCGTTTTGATTTTTTTTCTCGCTACGCCATTTAGCGGTCAGGTTAATCCTTTGTTTTTATTGATAGATCGGGCGATTCTGAATGCGGCGAAACCAAATATGTGTATATTTGATTTTTTTTTATTGTTTTATTTTGACTGGGGCGAAACGGGGGTGATTTGAACTTTTATATATATATATATTTTTTTTTTAAATATTTTTAAACACTTTAAAAATTTTTTTGGCATGCTTCAATAGCCTCCATAGGAGGCTAGAAGCATGCACAACTCGATCGCCTCTGCTCCATAGAGGTGAAGCACAGATCACCTCTATGTAGAAGAAATGCAGGTGTACTTTGAACGCCGACCACAGGGTGGCGCTCAAAGCAATCGGCCATCAACAACCATAGAGGTCTCAAGGAGACCTCTGGTTGTTATGGCAATGCACCGATGACCCCCGATCATGTGACGGGGGTCAGCGGTGCGAGCACTTCCGGCCGCGTGGCCGGGAGCGCTAGTTAAAATGCCGCTTTCAGCGCTTGACGGCGGCATTTAACTAGTTAATGGGCGCGGGCGGATCGCGATTCCGCTCGCGCTCATTGCGCGCACATGTCAGCTGTACAAAACAGCTGACATGTCGCAGCTTTGAGGTGGGCTCAACGCGGGAGCCCACCTCAAAGCGGGGGTTCTGCCAGCTGACGTACTATTCCGTCAGCTGGCAGAAAGGGGTTAAAGAGAATGTATATAGCAAAGATTAAATATTTAAACATTTGTCATGGTATAAAACGAGAATGAATTTAAAAAGTTGATATTTTGAACTCAAACAATAGAGCAGCTGCTTACATTTGACATGAAAACTAAATGTACAGCTAGCTCACACTACAGCTGCAGTACATGTGGGATCTGCTCCATGTGTCTGAACAGACGGGAAGGATGAAGTTTAGGATCACAGGGCAGCGCCATTATGTTGGTGACATTAATGTGATACTGACATGTATACAGTGTCACTGAGGCCGGCTGGGCCGACTCTAGCTTTCCTGTGGAGGTGAAAGATGTTGGCTGTGCGCACATGTCAGGATTATTTCCTGAACAAATCCAGACTTTTTCCTGCAAGAAATCCGCATGTGTTTTTCGTGCGGATTTTTGGCGTTTGATTCCCCAGGAGCTTCACAATGCATTAAATAGCGTGAAATCCGCAAAAAATCCACAAAATTAATGAACGGAAAAAAACGCAACATATGCACAAAAATTGCGGATTGCATTCTATTAATAGGATGCTTAATGGATGCGTTTTTTCCACGGCTTTATAGCGAAAAAAAAACACGAAAAATCCGGAACGTGCACACAGCCTAAATGTCCCTCCTCACAGCACAATAAAAACAATGAATAAACACAATTCCTTCCTTGTTTTTGTGGTTCTTTTTAATGGCGTTCATTGTGTGGTAATAATTACAAGGTATCACGAGTCTCCATGTCATGAGGACACAGATTCCAAACTTGCATAGATTTTTTGAAAATTAATAAAAACAGAACTTGGCATAAAAAAAAAAAAGTCACCATTTTCTGAGACCTGTAACGTCTTGTTTGTTGGTGGAGATGCGAAATGGCTTATTTTGTGTGGAGAGTTAATGTGTTTATTGATGCTAGTCTCCATACCTGTCTGATCGCTTTTCTTTTTTTTTTTTTCAATAAAAACGGAGATGTGAGGACTAAACAAAAAAACAAAAACAAATTCTGGCATTTGGTTTATATTTAGCCTTGCCAGCAATACGTGGGAGAGGAGGGGGTACAAGCAACCCTCACCCCCTCCTATGTTATTAGGTTCTTCAGGCCCGGTTACTTGGATTTGTTTGTGGGAGTTTGCCTATGAGCTTTTCCCAAGACAAAATACAAGTTCAAGAACCTATCTATTTCTGGGAAAGCTGGATGGCACGCTCTCCCAGGACCTGATATAGATGACAGCATTTGAAGATCCTGACGACATGCTCCCGTCCACTTCGGTAATCAGAGCGATGCAGTCACATCATTCCTAGCAGCAGTGCTGTGGTTTCTGTAACTAGAGGAGAGCACAGGTCCGGCACCAGCACAGCAGAAGTGACTGCACACAGACACTTCTACCAGCTGGATAAAGTCACTGATGCAGGACTGGACTTATGCTCACTGCTCACCAGTAATCATTGTGATCAGAGAGCTGCAGCCAGCAACCCTCCCCCTTGATCACTGCATTAGTGACAGAGGGATATTGTAGCTCAGAAAATAAAACTTGGCTATAATAAAAAGTCACCGCTTCCACCTAAAGCTGTGAACTGGGCAGCCCAGGAGGAACGCACAGCTCACAGCTGAGCCAGCCACAAGCATTGGAGATTGCGGTTGGTGTCAGACCTCAGTTTGCTATGCCCTGTGGCTGCCGTATACTGTGTCAAATAAAAAAGGGTAGGTTTCAGCAGCTGAGTAAACAGGTAACGTGTATGTATGTGCGAGTGAACAGTCTACTATGTCCGAGTATCTGCCTCCTGTAGGTGTACACTCCCGAAAATAAAGCCCGGCAGAGCGCACGTTCGCACTGTCATTATTACAGTCTAGGGCCCTGTTAGCACAAGTGTCCGGACCCCCGTTTTGCAGAGGATTTCGGAAGTATGGTCTGATGGGAACACAGATCACAATGTGAAAACACCCTTAGATAGTAACAAAAAGACTTTGCCTTTACATTAAAGCTGGTCACACACACTTTACATAGCCGTCAGATACACGCACGCATGTTTTTTCACTTGCAATAAGTAACTCACCACTGGCAGTAACTTATCTCCAGAAACAAAAACAGATCAGCATGTTGAAACCCAATATTCCTGATGACCTCACCCCATCTGTCATTAAGTTGAAAAATCAGACCACCCCACATTCCCAACACACAAACTGACATGGAGAGAGCACAATAGTATTTTACATGATGAGTAACCAATTCAGAAAGACACCATAGAGGTGGCTAAGTCACTATGACACGTACCCTCTGTCTGGCATCAATCCTCTTCGCCCAGTTTGTTTCGGCCCATTTCTCATTAACCTTCTCCTTCTCCCAAGCAACACGAACGCATTTTTGACGGGCGCTAAAATTATAAAAGCAATCTTTCATCAGAGGTTATAAGAAACACCCTAACAAAAGTCCCATCTTCTTACATGGGTAAAATTGCAAAGTGCTTGTAAAAACAAGCAAAGCAACTTTGCAATTTACACGTATTGCTTACAGTAGGTTGCCAGCCAAGTCTAGCAACGGTGGCTGAACACACACGGCGCTTCCAGCTCTTTCATAGCGTTGTGCTGAAGATGGCTGGTTTTGCACTTATACCGCAATCCCTGGCCAGCTTCAGTACTGCTGCAATCCTTCAATGCTGCAGAGGCAGTTACCTAATATCGCAGCACAGCCCGATCATCCTGGAGCTGTCAGTTACTGCCTCCTGGTAAGCAGAAAGCCGGAAGTCTGTGGTGTGGTGTACTCCTACATTGTGATTTTGGCATTCAAAATAACACGTTTCCTATTATTCGTCAGGCGATCATCCAACAGGAATAGGAATATATATATATATATATATATATATATATATATATATATATATATATATATATATATATATATATATATATATATAACGTATTTTTTTTCATTAGATTTCACTGATTCTTAACGCTAAAGCACTGTGCTGCCAAAAATCATTTTATGCCTACACAATAATTGACCAATTAAGGGGGGAAAAAAAATATAGTAAATGTGTGTGTTTGTGATGCTTGTAGAAAATTAAACTACCAAATACACAAAAAGAAAAGTGAAGAGGGAATCATACACACCTGTGCGGGAACTTGAGGATGAAGTTGGTAAGGTGCATGCATTTGAAAGGCATGGCCTGTCTCCTCACACCACTGCAGGGTCCATCAACAAGAGCCTGTAAGGATGGAGAAGGTTGAATCATACAGGAAATGTAAAGGGCTATTCCCAGCTCAGACATCATGCACAGTCTCTGCCTCCCCAATGATATGAAATAGGAGCAGGTTCCAGAATTGGGAACTGCATCTATCACGAACATCCACACTGCCAGTATCACAGACTTCCACTTGTAGTGGACAGAACCACACGGCTAATAGTTACCCTGTTCTGGTCGATGACATCAACGATTGCCACAAGTTTGCCAGCATGGGGACCAAAGGAGATGTAGGCAACACGGCCGATCTGGACGTAGCGCTTAAACACCTGCAAAGAAGGAAACCGTTAATATGTGAAATCCCAAATATATCAAATAGGGAACTTGAGTCTCAGCCTCATTACATTAAGCTTTCCAGCAGATCAGTCGGCAGGCAGCCATGCCCCCCCCCCCCCCCCACAAAGGGGCCCCTGGCTCAGTACTTGTGTATACGTGTAGCGATTGGGTGCTTATGAATTCTACCTGTGTCTGCCAATCTAGTCTTTCGGAGTCCCCCGCACACACGAGGGTCAGTATATCCCACCGAGCACCATGTGATTCGGCCGACTTATCTAATCTGTAAGTGGTAATAAGCCTTGGAGGATTCCCCCAACAGATGCAGCCGTGGGGGGCTCGTAACGCATAGGCTCCAATTGGAAGAACATATACTGAAAGCCATTTCCCCTCTGTATACAGCTACCCCATAAGCAATGGTGGTCAGGCCTGCCAGAGGGGGCAGATTTTGGCTTTCTTGGTGCTTCAGGCTCCTATGGACACCGGAGACTTTACAGATGGTTCTCTCCGCACTCAGGGGCAGCTGTGAGGTCATCTAGTCAGTCAGGCTGGATGACTGCAGACAGTAATGTCACCATCCCTCTCCACATCAGTGCAGATGCCCCCGATATTACAGCACACAAGTGACGTCACCACCTGCCTGTAATCCAGCCTCACTGCCCGTCCTATACAGTGACGTGTGGGGCATGTGCAGAGCCAGGAGCACAGGCAGCCTCCACCTCCGGCCGTGTGCGCTCCATGCGGCCCGGCCTCCCCCCTGCCTGCCCCTTATGCATCACCACAGCACACACCGGTCCGCAGCGCCCGATACCCCGCCCAGTACTAAATCCGACCGACAATAACCAGCACTAGAATTCACGCCAGGACCCGGGCAATGCCCGCAGCAGGCAGAGCTCAGCCGTCCCCTACTCACCATGATGGCGGCGGCGAGCAGAAAGGAAGTAGCCCCGGCAGCACTTTCCGGATAACCCAGGAAGCCGAGCCAATGAATGAGGAGGAAAAAGTCACGTCACATAGGC
Organism: Ranitomeya variabilis; assembly: GCF_051348905.1. Lineage (NCBI taxonomy): Eukaryota > Metazoa > Chordata > Amphibia > Anura > Dendrobatidae > Ranitomeya > Ranitomeya variabilis. Next base: position 130,592,519 of record NC_135237.1, read on the forward strand.
TAGCAACAAGGTGGAAGATTACATATTTACTGCGATTGGATGATGTATGAACACGTGTGATACGGAGACTGTTTCCGTTTAGAGAGGAACAGCTTGTTTGGCCTCAGCAAACATGGCCGCCTGTGCTGTGTCGTTAGAAAGGCGTGCTTTTTTTTAAAGGGGTTTTACATTTAGGGGCTTTACAGTTAGGTCCATATATATTTGGACAGAGACAAGATTTTTCTAATTTTGCTTAGACATTACCACAATGAATTTTAAACAAAACAATTGAGATGCAGTTGAAGTTCAGACTTTCAGCTTTCATTTGAGGGTATCCACATTAAAATTGGATGAAGGGTTTAGGAGCTTCAGCTCCTTAAAGGGAGCTAGACACCCCCCCCCCCCCCCCAGGCGTTTGAAACTAAAAGAGCCACCTTGTGCAACAGTAATGCTGCATTCTGACAAGGTGGCTCTTTTAGTTATTGGTGCTGTAACTGCAGAAATAATCCGTTTTGTAATTTGTCCTAAATACCTTTCTTCAGTCCTGGAGGCAGGCCTTTCCCCCCTGCTGCAGACGCCGCACAGCCGTCACTCAAGTCTTCTTGGCGCCGGGCGCCGCCTCCTCAGCGCTGTTTTGAAATCAGCCGGTGCCTGCGCTCTTTTCTCTGTCCTCTCTGTGCGGCCGCCCTGCCTGTGAATCCCAGCCCCGCAGTGAGAATAAATCAGAAGACACTGCGGGGCTGGGATTCACAGGCAGGGCGGCCGCACAGGCGCAGTCAGCTAGGCTGCATATGAGGATAGATGGGCAGCGCTCACTGCGCCAGCACCAGGCAGGAGAAAAGAGCGCAGGCGCCGGCTGATTTCAAAACAGCAGTGAGGAGGCGGCGCCAAGAAGATTTGAGAGACGGCTGTGTGGCGTCTGCAGCAGGGGGGGAAAGGCCTGCCTCTAGGACTGAAGAAAGGTATTTAGGACAAATTACAAAACGGATTATTTCTGCAGTTACAGCACCAATAACTAAAAGAGCCACCTTGTCAGAATGCAGCATTACTGCTGCAAAAGGTGGCTCTTTTAGTTTCAAACACCTGAGGGGGATGACAGGTTCCCTTTAAGGCTATTTTCACACTAGTCCATCGGTATGGGCCGTCGCAAACCGTCGACCCAACGTACCGACGGACAGTGTGTTAATTAATCACAACGTGGGCAGCGGATGCAGTCTTATGATGCATCCGCTGCCCAGTGTGGTGAGCGGGGAGGAGGGGGCGGAGTTCCGGCTGCGCATGCGCGGTCGGAAAAAGCGGAGCTGACGGACAAAATTTTTTACATGGAACTGTTTTTTGTCCCGACGGTCAGCCAAAACACGACGCATCCGTCACGCGACGGATGCGACGTGTGGCACTCTGTCGCAATGCGTCGCTATGTATAAGTCTATGGACAAAAAACGCATCCTGTGGGCAACTTTGCAGGAGGCGTTTTTTGTACATAACGACGCATTGCGACGTGCGTCGAACGATGCAAGTGTGAAAGTAGCCTGACATGTGCCACCTTGTTTTTAAAGGGACCAAAAGTAATTGGACAATTGACTCCAAGACTATTTCATGGACAGGTGTGGGCAATCCCTTCGTTATGTCATTCTCAATTAAGCAGATAAAAGGCCTGGAGTTGATTTGAGGTGTGGTGCTTGCATTTGGAAGGTTTTGCTGTGAAGCAAACATGCGGTCAAAGGAGCTCTCGATGCAGGTGAAACAAGCCATCCTTAAGATGCGAAAACAGAAAAAAACCAATCCGAGAAATTGCTACAATATTAGGAGTGGCAAAATCTACAGTTTGGTACATCCTGAGAAAGAAAGCACTGGTGAACTCATCAATGCAAAAAGACCTGGGCGCCCACGGAAGACAACAGTGGTGGATGATCGCAGAATAATCTCCATGGTGAAGAGAAACCCCTTCACAACAGCCAACCAAGTGAACAACACTCTCCAGGAGGTAGGCGTATCAATATCCAACTCTACCATAAAGTAAAGAGAAGACTGCATAAAAGTACCATATTTTTTGGACTATAACACGCACTTTTTCCCCCCAAAAAATGTGAGGAAAATGGGGGGTGCGTCTTATAGTCATAATGCAGGCTTACCGGCAGTGGTGTGGTGGCGGCGGCAGAGGTGCGGGGATGATGAGCGGTATGGCGTGAGCTGGGTCCCTTCCACAGGTGAGATGATGCAGCGGCCCGGTATCCAATGTGAGCAGCAGAGCTGAGTTAATCACCGGTTTCTCGGTGGCGGCGGCCATTTTCCTGAAGCCGAGTTCGCAGATTTAGATCTCGGCTTCAGGAAAATGGCCGCCGCGATCTCCATCTGTGCATGCGTGGCCTCCTGCGGCCATTTTCCTGAAGCCCTCGGGAAGCAGAGCACTCCATCTGCGCACGCGCGGCCTCAGGAAAATGGCCGCCGCCACCGAGAAACGGCATGAGAATGAGAGGGTGAAGTAAAGAAAACCTCACAAAAGGTGCGGAATCACTGGAGATCAAACACAAGTCAAATGACGCCCTTACTAGAAGAAAAATTAAAAATCCAAATGACAGAAAAAAATTACAAGTTAGATAGTGTATTTAAATTAGAATAATAAGAAAAAAACAATTAGGATAAAAAGAAAAAAATATTTATGTGGGTAATGTGCTGTCTTGATGAAAAACCGTGAAAGAAAAGGACGGAAAAAGGAAAAAGTGTGTAATGATACAGATGGGAGAAAAATAATTGAATCTAAACGTTGAGGAAAAATTTATAATGATGAAAAATTGGTGGAAAATGAAATATCTGGAAATTATATCAGATATTCTTATATTCTAGACATAACTGGTTAATTTATAATGTAAAAAATGGTAAAGAGTGTAATACCTGGAAAATCTCTGCTGATATCATGGTGATTGACAGCCAGCTGCCCCATATCTGGCTGCAGGGATCTAGGAGTCAATCGCAAGACGTCTAAAGTGACGCCGTGTCAACAGAGTGAAAGAGGAAGAGTTGCTTTGTTGACTTGAGCTCAAAAGAAGTAGGAGAATCACCGCCTGAGTCGGGAGGGAGAGATCTCAACAGAACAGGCAGGTAGTTAGCAACTGCTTACAAGTAAGGTAAGGTCTTAGCCCCATAGAAAGGAAAACCCTAAAAGCTACAGATAAACCCTAAAAGTCGCAGATATCCCCTTTAAAGCGACTTTTATATTTCACACTTTTATGACAGCTCTACAGGATATACCATAAATGGCTGATAGACATAGTGCCCAGCTTTGAGGGCACCCATGTTAAGAATCTGGCCATCGAATGTGGACAGTCTGGCCATCGAATGTGGCCGACACAGGCAGAACTACAAGCCCAGGGAGGAAAGACTGTGCCAACACTGATCAGGAGGCCATAGAGGACGAAACCCACTTCCTGCTACACTGCTCCAAATACTCAGCAGTGAGGGACACTCACTTCAATAGACTCTCACATCTCTTCCCGGACTTCATCACCATGAAGGAGGAAGAGAAAACATATATCCTGCTGGGAGAAGAAGAGAGAGCAGTGGAGATAGCAGCGCGGTATGTGAGCGAATGTCATTGACTGCGAGAAAGAGAACTATGATGCCATGGACTATAGCCCCCACAATGGATCTGCCCCCATCCACCTTCCCTATGCCATGGACTATAGCCCCCACCCTGGATCTGCCCCCATCCACCTCCCCTACAGCTCCTACCCAACATCCCCACAGTCCCTATCCCTATTGCCTTTATACACTTGATTTGGCAAAACTGATGTGTATTTGGTCCTGCCAATAAAGCTTCTTTGAATCTTGAATCTTGAATGGAGCTCTCTCTTGTCACATTGTTAATGGAGAAGAGGGTGAACATGCGCTGCTCTCTCCATTCACATCTATGGGACTTCCAAAAATTGAGGCAAACCTGGTTATTTTCAGAGGTCTTGGTGAGCATGCCTTAGTAGCCCTGTATGGCATCACCACTAAAGGCAGAATTTGGCTGTAGCCATCACGTTTGGGCAGCACATTACTGCTACAGAGAAAGAGATGAAAACTAACTTACTACAAATCTTACTCCAGTCACTTGGCATGAATTTGTTAAGCAAGGGTTGCCACGCACATGTCCCGGCCCAGTTCCACACATTTTGTTGCAATATTGTAGCACAGCCTCGCGTTGCGCCAACACTTTGCAACTTTTCAAAGTTTTTACACCAGAATTTTGACATAAAAGCTTTGACGAATTGAGCCCCATAAGTTTTTCATTTTTCTACTGATGTACGTACTTATTTGTAGACTTTTTTTTAATGGTATGAATTAGGAAAACCTGACATGGGATTTTATTTTGGAGAGATCTGTAGGAATGAAATGGGATGGATCTCTGTCTCTCCACTCCGGGTCTTGGGAGTGGTCCATGTCCATGATTCCCATTTAAACTTTCAGCTAAGGTTTGGATGTGTTAATATTTGGTTTTAGTAAGTAACAGAGCAGGAGCTCTGTGAATGTCAGGTCTGTGTGAGACTGAACACAGGCCAGATTCAAAGAAAGCTAAGCCTTGCCGAATCCATGAGTTACACGTGGTGCAGTCGCCCACGGCAACAATTGATACGGACTGTTACAATCTGGTTGCAAATTGGAGGATAACGTTTGTGTTTATTTTGTCAACTTACGAAAATAAACTCATTTGAGTTTAACTATCTTAGGTCACTTCCTCATTACCGCACTGTCGTGAAAGCTGCTGCCTTACAGTAGCTATTGTAAAAATAAGTTAATTTGTAATTTATTTGATGTTTCCATGGACTATGGCATTTAGGGGATTAAACATCCAGAATGAGAACTGGCTTTAACTTTCACCAATACAATTGCAATGCTAGTTCTCTATCACAGTCAGCAGCCAATGCTGATGGTAACATCCACTGGACATGTCCCCCACTTGCAGGCTGTTTTTTTGGGCCTAAATGTACAAGAGCAATAAGGTTTGCACATGTGCTACTACAAAATTTGCATCTGCACTGTATGGAGAGTGTACAGGTAAATTTACACTGCATTTGATATTTACTATATGCTTATACAGATGCATACATCTTCAATGGATTTCCATTGAAAACGTCATAAAAAAGGTGATCTGGACACCCATTAAAATATTTTCCATCGATCTACTGCAGCTAAACAAAATTTTCCAAACTGAACATGAGGTGCTTGGTGATCCTTTTCATCAAAGTATACAAGCCCAATGTCACAAAACGGGAACCACTTTAAGTGGATCCCTACTCTATCAGGTGCAGCACCATGTAGCGGCCATCACTGTCACCGCATCGTAACCACATGCATAACAACCTGGGTGCCCAACAGTGTGATGTTAGGCAAAGCCACCATGACTCTGGGCCTCATCATCTTACAAACACAGCAGCAATAATCGCTATATAGCATCAGCAATAAGTGAGTGCTGCATATAATAGAATAGGTACCCACTTAAAGAGGCTGCCCTGATGTGTCAGAAGGCTTAAAAAGTTTGATCAGAATGTTAACTAAGAAATGTATAGTGTTTGGAGTGGGCAGAGCTGGTTCATAAAGGGATCGTGACGCCACAGCTCGTCTAGTTCATGATGAGCTGTGATGTTCACTGCTCCAGAAATCTCATTACAGTCTTTGGCTAGAGTAAGATTTCTAGCGTGGAGGTTTATGACACTCATCAGACACTCCAGATTCATGAAGAGAGGTGTGCCTCTTCATGAATCAGGAGCTTATGACTCCAGAACACCCTCACATCAAATCCTATACAGCTCTCTGTATACTGTGAGGTGACTATTGAGGTGTCTATGTCAGTGTCCATCTGTTTAACGTCACGTTCCTCCATTTGCGACGATGCTCGTGAAGATGGTCCAGGGTGTAAAGCTGTGCTGTGTTCTATGCTATCACATTCTGCGCATTTCACACTGGCTTCACAGTTCCAGGCAAAGCGCAATGTTGTAGCTCAGCATCTGAAGCAGATGTTATTTTGTTTGAGGAAACCCTTGCATTCTTCTAGAATCTAGAGACTTCTCTCTGAAGGCTCTGCATTTTAGCAGAGAATGATGTTTTCTATGTAGCGGACACTGCTTGCTTAGTTCCTTAGGTTTGGGCTCTTTTTGAAAAGACTTACACGCTCCATAAGGAAAACCTGTGGTGGTAAGATTAGTTTTCTGGCTTGCCACCAGTGTTTCACAAGGTTTGATACAAGGGGCTGTGGAACATGTCAGAGTGAAGTTATAGGGTCATTTCTAATACTCGCCTGTTGAGTGACAAAGTGTACAAACACTGTGAAGGGAGAAAAAAGTACAATATGTATCTGTTTATAATGGGAACCATGTGTGACCTACTTCTCCTGTGAGATATAAGGGAGCTTTTGAACAATTGGGTTGACTTGCCACCTCTGGTGATGCCCAGTAATGCAAAACCTGGCAGATCTCCTTCTGCCTCAATAGCCTGTACCTCCATTAACAAGTCCCTCAGTTCTATGAGCTTTTGGTAGCCCCTACTCACTATTTTGTAAAAATTATCGATTCTCTTATTTAAAGCATTTTTTATATCTTCTAGTGACCCATAACATTCATCAAGTCTTTTCCACAGTATACGAAGGACCGTGTCTGGATACTTTATGTTAACTGCTTTCTGACATATGACGTACTATCCCGTCGAGGTGGGGTGGGCCCGTATGACCACCGATGGGATAGTACGTTATATGCGATCGGCCGCGCTCACGGAGGGAGCGCGGCCGATCGCAGCCGGGTGTCAGCTGACTATCGCAGCTGACATCCGGCACTATGTGCCAGGAGCGGTCACGGACCGCTCCCGGCACATTAACCCCCGAAACACCGCAATCAAACATGATAGCAGTGTTCCGGCGGTATATGGAAGCATCGCGCAGGGAGGGGGCTCCCTGTGTGCTTCCCTGAGACCCTCGGATTAACGCGATGAGATCGCGTTGCTCCGAGGGTCTCCTACCTCCTTCTACCTGCAGGCTCCAGATCCAAAATGATCGCGGGGGGCCTTCCGGGTCCTGCAGGGAGGTGGCTTACCAGCGCCTCCTCAGAGCAAGCGCTGGTAAGCCTGCAACGCTGCCTGTCAGATCGCTGATCTGACACAGTGCTGTGCAAAGTGTCAGATCAGCGATCTGTCACTATCATGTGATGTCCCCCCCAGGGCAATGTTATAGTGTTAAAAAAAAAAAATATTCAGATGTGTAAAAAAAAAATTAAAAAAAATTCCTAAATAAAGAAAAAAAAAATATTTTTCCCATAAATACATTTCTTTATCTAAATAAAAAAAAAACAATAAAAGTACACATATTTAGTATCGCCGCGTCCGCAACGACCCGACCTATAAAACTGTCCCACTAGTTAACCCCTTCAGTGAACACCGTAAAAAAAAAACCGAGGCAAAAAACAACTCTTTATTATCATACAGCCAAACAAAAGTGGAATAACACGCGATCAAAAATACGGATATAAATAACCATGGTACCGCTGAAAACGTCATGTTCCGCAAAAAACGAGCCGCCATACAGCATCATTAGCAAAAAAAATAAAAAAGTTATAGTCCTCAGAATAAAGCGATGCAAAAATAATTATTTTTTATATTAAATAGTTTTTATCGTATAAAAGCGTCAAAACATAAAAAAATATAAATGAGGTATCGCTGTAATCGTTCTGAGCCGAATAATAAAACTGCTTTATCAATTTTACGAAACGTGGAACGGTATAAACGCCCCCCCCCATAAGAAATTCTTGAATAGCTGGTTTTTGGTCATTCTGCCTCACAAAAATCGGAATAAAAAGTGATCAAAAAATGTCACATGCCCAAAAATGGTACCAATAAAAACATCAACTCGTCCCGCAAAAAAACAAGACCTCAGATGACTCTGTGGACCAAAATATGGAAAAATTATAGCTCTCAAAATGTGGAGACGCAAAAACTATTTTTTGCAATAAAAAGCTTATTTTAGTGTGTGACGACTGCCAATCATAAAAATCCGCTAAAAAACACGCTATAAAAGTAAATCAAACCCCCCTTCATCACCCCCTTAGTTAGGGAAAAATAATAAAATTTAAAAAATGTATATATTTCCATTTTCCCATTAGGGTTGGGGCTAGGGTTAGGTTAGGGTTGGGGCTAGGGGTGTGGTTGGGATTAGGGTTAGGGGCATGTTCGGGTTAGGGGTGTGGTTAGGGTTATGGTTAGAGTTGGCATTAGGGTTAGGGTTGTGTTTGGGTTAGGGGTGTGTTTGGGTTAGGGTTTCAGTTAGAATTGGGGGTTTCCACTGTTTAGGCACATCAAAGGCTCTCCAAACGAGACATGGCGTCCGATCTCAATTCCAGCCAATTCTGCGTTGAAAAAGTAAAACAGTGCTCCTTCCCTTCCGAGCTCTCCTGTGCGCCCAAACAGGGGTTTACCCCAACATATGGGGTATCAGCGTACTCAGGACAAATTGGACAACAACTTTTTGGGTCCAATTTCTCTTGTTACTCTTGGGAAAATAAAAATTTGGGGGGCTAAAAACCCTTTTTGTGGGAAAAAATTATTTTTTATTTTCACGGCTTTGCGTTATAAACTGTAGTGAAACACTTGGGGGTTCAAAGTTCTCACAACACATCTAGATAAGTTCCTTGGGGTCTAGTTTCTACTGTTTAGGTATATCAGGGGCTCTGCAAATGCAATGTGACGCCTGCAGACCAATCCATCTAAGTCTGCACTCCAAACGGCGCTCCTTCCCTTCCGAGCTCTGCCATGCGCCCAAACTGTGTTTCCCCCCCACATATGGGGTATCAGCGTTATCAGGATAAATTGGACAACAACTCTTGTGGTCCAGTTTCTCCTGTTACCCTTGGGAAAATACAAAACTGGGGGCTAAAAAATAATTTTTGTGGGAAAAAAAGATTTTTTTTTCACGGCTCTGCGTTATAAACTGTAGTGAAACACTTGTGGGTCCCAAGCTCTCACAACACATCTAGATAAGTTCCTTGGGGGGTGTAGTTTCCAATATGGGGTCACTTGTGGGGGGTTTCTACTGTTTAGGTACATTAGGGGCTCTGGAAACGCAATGTGACGCCTGCAGACCATTCCATCTAAGTCTGCATTCCAAACGGCGCTCCTTCCCTTCCGAGCTCTGCCATGCACCCAAATGGTGGTTTCCCCCCCCACATATGGGGTACCATCGTACTTATGACAAATTGGCTCTGCGTTATAAACTGTAGTGAAACACTTGGGGGTTCAAAGCTCTCACAACACATCTAGATAAGTTCCTTAGGGAGTCTACTTTCCAAAATGGTGTCACTTGTGGGGGGTTTCAATGTTTAGGCATATCAGGGGCTCTCCAAACACGACATGGTGTCCCATCTCAATTCCAGTCAATTTTGCATTGAAAAGTCAAATGGCACTCCTTCCCTTCCGAGCTCTGCCATGCACCCAAACTGTGGTTTACCCCCACATATCAAGTATCAGCGTACTCAGGACAAATTGCACAACAACTTTTGGGGTCCAATTTCTTCGGTTACCCTTGAGAAAATAAAAAATTGGGGGCAAAAAGATCATTTTTGTGAAAAAATATGATTTTTTATTTTTACGGCTCTGCATTATAAACTTCTGTGAAGCACTAGGTGGGTCAAAGTGCTCACCATACATCTAAATAAGTTCCTTAGGGGGTCTACTTTCCAAAATGGTGTCACTTGTGGGGGGTTTCAATGTTTAGGCACATCAGGGGCTCTCCAAAAGCAACATGGCGTCCCATCTCAATTCCAGTCAATTTTGCATTGAAAAGTCAAACGGCGCTCCTTTACTTCCGAGCTCTGCCATACGCCCAAACAGTGGTTTACCCCCAACTATGGGGTATCAGCGTACTCAGGACAAATTGTACAACAAATTTTGGGGTCCATTTTCTCCTGTTAACCTTGGTAGAATAAAACAAATTGGAGCTGAAGTAAATTTTTTGTGAAAAAAAGTTAAATGTTCATTTTTTTTAAACATTCCAAAAATTCCTGTGAGACACCTGAAGGGTTAATAAACTTCTTGAGTGTGGTTTTGAGCACCTTGAGGGGTGCAGTTTTTAGAATGGTGTCACACTTGGTTATTGTCTATCATATAGACCCCTCAAAATTACTCCAAATGTGATGTGGTCCCTAAAAAAAAAAATGGTGTTGTAAAAACGAGAAATTGCTGGTCAACTTTTAACCCTTATAACTCTCTAACATAAAAAAATGTTGGTTCCAAAATTGTGCTGATGTAAAGTAGACATGTGGGAAATGTTACTTATTAAGTATTTTGTGTGACATATCTCTGTGATTTAAGGGCATAAAAATTCAGAGTTGGAAAACTGCAAAATTTTCAAAATTTTTGCCAAATTTCCATTTTTTTCAGAAATAAACGCAGGTAATATCAAAGAAATTTTACCACTATCATTAAGTACAATATGTCATGAGAAATTAGTCAGAATCATCAGGATCCGATGAAGCGTTCCAGAGTTATAACCTCATAAAGGGACAGTGGTCAGAATTGTAAAAATTGGCCCGGTCATTAACGTGCAAACCACCCTTGGGGGTAAAGGGGTTAATGTCTCTGATTCTTTTGGCGTGTTCAACAGACTCGCTTTCAAGTCACTTTACCAGGAGATCTAACTCCTTACTACTGGAAAGGTCCAAATATTTGATGTCATTCAGGAAAGAGGCCATGCACTGTAGCTCTCAGCACGATCAATTAACTTTACAAGTCCCTTGATGACCAGTTTCCGCCATGCAAATAACTTAGCAAAGTTCATTGGGGCTTGGTCAGCGTTGATACGAGCTGGTGTGCTGTTGTTATGCTGCGAGTGTGGTGTATCATCATACCTGTTAGGAGCTTCTGGCTTAGGGTAATCCGTATAATACCGTTTAATCGGAACGGAGGCTGTACCTTCTATTCTGTAGAACTGTAATTGCGGTCGACATTATTTTGTTGTATACATTCTTGCTTGTAGTACTGCGGCTCAAGGTAAGAATCTCTGGTAATGTGCATAGGTTGGTTGATGTAGCGGATTAGATTTGTTTTCTCTTCTGGGATGATGATGGATATACACTGAGAAGCGTTGCGTTGGATCTTGTTGATCTAGGTCTGGTCAAAGTACATCGCTGCATTTTTCAGATTCAGGAAACTCCATGGCTTCTAGGAACTCTGCCTTAGCTATTGTGGATGCTACCTCTTTCTCTGCTGCAAGTTTTTCCAAAAACGCTTGCAGGCATTCCCTCTCTGCTTCTTGATCTGCCTGCAGACGTGCTCTTTCTGCGTCTTCTACTTGCAGGTGTGCTCTTTCTACTTCTTGGTCAGCTTGTTTAAGCTTTAGATGCATCTCTTGTGCAGTGAAGAAGTATCTGACTTTCGCCATCTCAGCTACTGAGCAAGCAAGAGCAGTACATTCTCTTATTGAAGACTTGCTAGAGCAGCTTGCTTGGGACGTCGTCCTGACTGAAGATGCTGGGCTTGCAGACATTGCATGTCTGTATGCAGACTGCTGAATGTCTCTGTGCGGACCTGAGTCCAGGTAGGAACAGACTTCAGCACTGTGTGATTGTGTTTCACTTGTTGGAGGGCTGCACTCTCCTTGTGACTGTATGTACAATACTTGTACACAGTACAATACTTGTACGCAGTACAGTGTGGATGATGGTGGCTTCGTATAGTCCAATCCACTATCTCTTGCAACTAGCATCTGTTTTACTATTCTGCCTTCTTACACGTCTTCACTGTGTGCATTCTGACACACAGCATTAATCTTCTCTGTCTTCCAAAATAAGCAGACTGTTCTCTGTAGTCTAACTTATTTATTGTTCAACAGATGGATGTATAGTATCGCAATGTTGGATGGTAAAACTGCAAGAATACAAATAACCAGTATAAGTATTAGGCTTTGAATATCACATAACTATGACATTCACAATTAATAGTGAAAGCACACAGCAAGATGGAGCTTGTACATGTGAACACATGACCTAGTAACAATCACTGTCTTATTTAACAATAGTTCTGAATACACAATACCACAGAACAGGTATATTTCCCTTACCAGACATACTCTATCCAGGAAAATGGAGTGTTAGCAACATAGTGCAGAATAAATTTTACACAACTGTTCTGCTAGACTGTGTCTTAGAAAATGATTCTCTCACAATGCAATTGACTGATTTCCAGAAAAATAAAATTTAATACAATTAAACATTACCAGATGGTGCTATTACCACATTAGACATCACTAATAGAATATTACATCTTACTAAAGTGACAACAGTAATGGGAAGAACACTGAACCTATCTCATCCATGAATGATCTCTGCACTGAACAGTAAGTAACTAAATAGTACTCCCCTACAGTCTCTATCCCATAGATCACTGTTTAAAATAAACAGAATTTAGCATATTACACCATGTTCCAAATTATTATGCAAATGACATTTTTCTCGGATTTTCCTAAATGGTCGGTGCAAATGACAGTCAGTCTAATAAAAATCATCACCCTTTAGAGTATACATCGAATTTTATTGAAGAAACCTCCCAATGATAACAGTATAATCTCCGAAATGAATAAAAACTCAAAATGCACTGTTCCAAATTATTAGGCACAGTAGAATTTCTAAACATTTGATATGTTTTAAAGGGACTCTGTCACCTGAATTTGGAGGGAACAATTTTCAGCCATAGGGGCGGGGTTTTCGGGTGTTTGATTCACAAGGCAATCTTGCCTTGCGCAGGCGTGTACGATGGAGGACAGAGAATGAACTTCAATCCAATATTGCAGCCAGCATGCAGCCAGCGGGTAAGGAAAGGGTGAATCAAACACCCGAAAACCCTGCCCCTATGGCTGAAAATTGTTCCCTCCAAATTCAGGTGAGAGTCCCTTTAAAGAACTGAAAATGCTCATTTGTGGAATTTGCAGCATTAGGAGGTCACATTCACTGAACTAAAAAGCTATTTAAATGGAATCTGTCACCCCAAATTTCGCCTATAAGCAGGGCCGGACTGGCCATCGGGCACTTCTGGCAAATGCCAGAAGGGCCGGTGGCAGTAGTGGGCCGCTCGCCAGCTCCGACTCCCCCCCCAGCACCGACTCATCCCCCCGCCAGTGCCGCCGCATTCAACTATACCAGCGTTTATGACGCCGGTACAGTTGAATGCAATGATGGAGGAGAGAGCGTCTGCTGACGTTCCCTCTCCCATCATTCCCCGCTCTGCCTCTGACACTGCGGGTGCGCGATGACGTCATATCATCGCGTACCTTCTGTGTGTCAGGCGGGCAGACTGCAGCTGCTGAGACCAGAGCTGGGAGCAGCGCGGGGCACGAGGAGAGGTGAGGAGAGTGTTTTGGTTTTTTTTAAAATATATCAATGAGTGATAACTGGATTGTGAGGGCTGTATTACTTTCTATGGGGGCTAGGCTGAATTACATTCTATGGGGGGGATTTATTACATTCTATTGGGGCTGGCTGCATTACATTCTATGGGGGGCTGGCTGCATTACATTCTATGGGGGCTGTGCTGTATTACATTCTATGGGGGCTGGCTGCATTACATTATATGGGGGCTGGCTGGATTACATTCTATGGGGGCTGGCTGGATTACATTCTATGGGGGCTGGCTGGATTATATTCTATGGGGGCTGGCTGCATTACATTCTATGGGGGCTGGCTGCATTACATTTATGGGGGCTGGCTGGATTACATTCTATGGGGGCTGGCTGGATTACATTCTATTGGGGCTGGCTGCATTACATTCTATTGGGGCTGGCTGCATTACATTCTATGGGGGCTGGCTGGATTACATTCTATGGGGGCTGGCTGGATTACATTCTATGGGGGCTGGCTGGATTACATTCTATGGGGGCTGGCTGCATTACATTCTATGGGGGCTGGCTGCATTACATTCTATGGGGGCTGTCTGCTTTACATTCTATGGGGGGCTGTATTACATTCTATGAGGGCTGTGCTGTATTACATTCTATGGGAGGCTGTATTACATTCTATGGGGGGCTGTATTACATTCTATGGGGGCTATGCTGTATTACATTCTATGGGGGCTATGCTGTATTACATTCTATGGGGAGCTGTATTACATTCTCTGGGGCTACATTTTATTCTATGGGGGGCTGTATTATATTCTATGGGGAGGTGGGCTGTATTACATTCTATGGGGTGCTGTATTACATTCTATGGGGTGCTGTATTATATTCTATGGGGGGCTGTATAGTATTCTATGGGGGGCTGTATTACATTCTCTGGGGGCTACATTATATTCTATGGGGGTGATTGCATCATACTCTGTGAGGGAACTACATTATATTCTATGGGGAGCAGCATTATACTATATGAGGAGTGCTGCATTGTATTCTAAGGAGGGGCTACATTCTATTCTATGGGGGGCTACATTATGCTCTATGAGGGGGCTACCATATATTATATACTAGATGGTAGCCCGATTCTAACGCATCGGGTATTCTAGAATATGCATGTCCACGTAGTATATTGCCCAGCGACGTAGTATATTGCCCAGCCACGTAGTATATTGCCCAGTTACATAGTATATTGCCCAGCCACGTAGTATATTGCCCAGCCACGTAGTATATTGCCCAGTCACGTAGTATATTGCCCAGCCACGTAGTATATTGCCCAGTGACGTAGTATATTGCCCAGTCACGTATTATATTGCCCAGTCACGTAGTATATTGCCCAGTCACGTAGTATATTGCCCAGCCACGTAGTATATTGCCCAGCCACGTAGTATTTTGCCCAGCCACGTAGTATTTTGCCCAGCGACGTAGTATATTGCCCAGCCACGTAGTATATTGCTCAGTCACGTAGTATATTGCCCAGTCACGTAGTATATTGCCCAGCCATGTAGTATATTGCCCAGCCACGTAGTATATTGCCCAGCCACGTAGTATATTGCCCAGCCATGTAGTATATTGCCCAGCCATGTAGTATATTGCCCAGCCATGTAGTATATTGCCCAGTGACGTAGCATATTGCCCAGCCACGTAGCATATTGCCCAGCCACGTAGCATATTGCCCAGCCACGTAGTATATTGCCCAGCGACGTATATTGCCCAGTGACTGTCATGTCGGATGCTATTCACACTAGGGCGTCCGACAGGCAGCGGTAATTCCACATACGTCCACTATACATTCAGTGGCGCTGGCAAGACTTTATTCAGGTTGTCTGGGGTTAATCTAGCTGGTACTCGGGTTGGAGTCTGGGTCACGCCCACGGCCTTTAAATAGTCGTGCTGGACTTTGGGCGTCGCCGATTATAGCTTGTGCCTAGTGATTCCGGTCTGGAGTGGTGGTCTTGTAGGAGATATATTGTATCTGGTGGTGTATTAACCTTTGTTATATTTCTCCTTCCTATATTTGTATTTGCTTTGCCCTGAGCACATTATAGTGTTTTCCTGTGTGTCTGCGGGGTGGTGCGTTTTTAGTTTACCCTGTCTGTGCTTTCTGTGGGGGTTGGTGTGAGTTCACTTCACTGGGTGGCGGGTGGTGGTTTCAGCTTAGGGTTGAAACAGGAGTCAGGGCCAGGCCTTGTGGCCCAGACAAGCACACCATTAGTGTAAATTCTGGGAGAGGGACAGACAGGGTTTCCCCTAGTCTGAGGGATATCACAGGGTCCCAGGTAACCAGCCTTAACTTCCCTGGGCTCTCCGTAACAGTGACGTAGTATATTGCCCAGCGACGTAGTATATTGCCCAGTCACGTTGTATATTGCACAGCCCACGTAGTATATTGCCCAGTCACGTAGTATATTGCACAGCCCACGTAGTATATTGCCCAGCCACGTAGTATATTGCCCAGGCATGTAGTATATTGACCAGTGACGTAGTATATTGCCCAGCCACATAGTATATTGCCCAGCCACGTAGTATGTTGCCCAGTCATGTAGTATATCGCCCAGTAACGTAGTATATTGCCCAGCCACGTAGTATATTGCCCAGTGACGTAAAATAAAAAATAAACATATACTCACCTTCCGAAGTGCCGTTGAAGTCCTGTCGCCTGTGTACGGTGCACGCAGCAGCTTCCTGTCCCAGGGTTGGTATGAGCGCAGGACCTGTGATGACGTCGCGGTCACATGACCGTGACGTCATGGCAGGTCCTTCTTGCGCAGGCGTGCAGGACCTGTGATGACGTCGCGGTCACATGACTGTGACGTCATCATGACAGGTCCTTCTCGCATAGCATCCTTGGCACCGGAACCTGCCGCTTGCACTGCCGAGGACACCGCGCCACGTCGGAGTGTGAGAATAACCTTTTTTTTTATTATTTGTAACAGATCTTTTTACTATTGATGCTGCATAGTCTGCATCAATAGTAAAAAGTTGGTCACACAGGGTTAATAGCTGTGTTAATGGAGTGCGTTACACCGCGGTCCATTAACGCTGGCATTAACCCTGTGTGTGCGCTGACTGGAGGGGAGTATGGAGCGGGCACTGACTGCGGGGAGGAAGGAGCGGCCATGTTACCGCCAGACTGTGCCCGTCGCTGATTGGTCGTGGCAATGGTCGTGGGCGTATTGCCGCGACCAATCAGCGACTTGGATTTCCATGACAGGCAGAGGCCGCGACCAATGAATATCCATGACAGACAGACAGAAAGACAAATAGACGGAAGTGACCCTTAGACATTTATATATAAGATAAAGGGGCTGCATTATACTATATGACAGGGCTGCATTATATTCTCTGGGGGGTTACATTATACTCGGGGCTATAATATATTCTCTGGGGTGGCATCATTATACTATATGTGGGCTGCATTATACTGTATCGAGGACTATGGGAAATGCATTATACTATATGAAGAACTATGGGGTGCATTATACTATGGGAAGTGAATTGTATTACATGGATGACAATGGTGGGTGTGGTGTAGTGACCCCTGTGGCAGCTAGGGGGCGCTGTGTGTGCTCCTTGAGATATGCATTGAGGCATATCTGTTGTGATAATGGTAGTGAAACAGTGACTGGCAGTGTTGTGAATGGCCGATATGTGTCGCAGAGGGAGTCTGCGTGGTAAGTCTGATGCAATGTTGTTGTTCTGGGACCTGTAGTCCCTCAAGAGTGTGTATATCTATGGTGTAGTTGTAAGGGAGACTTATTAGGCTAGTTGTGTGAGATGGGCGGGACAAACTAGCCACACATCCACACTCCCACCTGTGGGAGTGGTTGATAGTACTATATAATGTGACTGAGGGATGGTCACATGAGCTCTGAGTGTGGATCTGAATGGTCTGTGCTGGAAGGTCCTGGAGAGAGCCCCATGTGTTGGGAGTGTCGGCTCCCTGAAGAGCACATGGCAGGGGCTCTGGACTTCGCACAGACCAGGCTGTGGAACGAATGGAGATTCGTGTTGTACTGACCGGGGTCAGAGAAAAGGAAAGACAGAGTGTGAACGTCTGAAGGATGCCTCTGGTGGAGAGAGGTATCCGAGAACCTGTGCGGCACCAACAGGTAACGAATGGAGATTCGTGTTGTACTGACCGGGGTCAGAGTGAAAGAAAGAGAGAGACATTGTGTCTGGGGCACCTCTGAGGCCAAGAGGTGTCCAAGAACCCGTGAAGGTTGCCAACGGGTAACGGTCTGAAAACCGTGTGTAATGCTGACCGGGGTCAGAGACGAACTGTGGTAAAGTTGAATATGTCCAGATACTGTTCAAGCTGTTACTAAGTTCCTGTGGATGTGGTTTATGTTGTGAGAAATAAACCTAAGAGACTGTGTTTTTGATAGAAAACCGTGCCCGAGTGCTTTAATCCCATGCCAAGCGAGTGTCCCCCAAGACACGTAGTAGGCGCTATGCTACATGGGGCATTATACTATATGGAGCACTATGAGGAATGTATTATACTATTTGGAGGACTATGGGAGTACATTATACTATATGGAGGACTGAGGAGTGTATTATACTATATGGAGGAATTGCAGTGTATTTTAATATATGGAGGACTATGAGGAGTGTATTATAATATATGGAGGACTGAGGAGTGTATTATACTATATGCAGGACTGAGGAGTGTATTATACTACATGAAGGACTATGAGGAGTATATTATACTATATGGAGGAGTGTATTATACTATATGGAGGACTGAGGTGCACATTATAATATATGGAGGACTATGGGGTGTATTATACTAAACAAGCAAAATGATGCCTATTCATCGAGTGATTGGATTGTTTATGTGGGAACAGAAATCCTTGTTCTCAGCAGCACATCGCCGGTGTAAACTGTAGATGTGCTGTTGATAACATGATACTGTATGGGGACAGATTGATCTAATTGTGATTGTTCTGTTCCCTTCATTCGCTCTCAGTTGGTGTAAAGAGGCCGGGAGGCAGTATTGTCGATCACACTCGTTTAGTGGCCAGAGATCAGCGCATGTAAATACAACAGAAATGCTTCTCAGGGAGACCAGGCAAGGATGAAGACAGTTGTAGTTAGCACCCGGCGCCTGGGAATAGCGCTAACTCTACTGCTTTTCCCAGCCGCCAAAGCATTTAATTCTGGTATGTGTAATGATTTTTAGGGTTGATGTCAGCTGCATAATGTCAGCTGCTATCAAACCCTGGTGTAAGTAATGGAGAGGTGTCTATCAGACACCCCCACTACTAGCCCAGACCTGGAGAGACCCAGTGACTCTGAAGAGCGGTGACGGTAGTAACAATACCGCTCTTCACAGTCGCCAAGCTCAGCGCAATATCCGGAATATCTGAAGAGTGGTGACGTTACTGATGTCACCGCTCTTCAGAGTCACCGGGTCTTGTGCTGCAAAGCGGAGCAAAAAGTGGCAGTAGGCAAAGTATATGGAGCTTCAGAATGAGGTTCCATAGCCTTTGGACGTCTCAATCCCTTCATCATCTACGAGATCCAGTTATGTAGGTAAAGTAGCGGCTTTTCTTCGTACTGCAACTAAAAGCAATAAATAGGACTGAGCTGTAATGCTGGATACAGCTGTAATTATATGTTATATAGTTATGTTACACTCCCCTCACTTATTGTAACCTACAAGTGTGCAAATATATTATACAGTCACCATGTGACAAGTGGGCCTGTGTAACTTCAAATGCCAGGGATGAATTTTAGTCCCAGTCCGGCCCTGCCTATAAGCTAAGGCCACCGCCTTCAGGGGCTTATCTACAACATTCTGTAATGCTGTAGATAAGCCCCCGATGTCACCTGAAAGATAAGAAAAACAGGTTACATTATACTCACCCAGGGGTGGTCCCGGTGCGGACCGGTCCGATGGGCGTCACGGTCTGGGTCCGGCGCCTCCCATCTTCATACGATGACGTCCTCTTTTTGCTTCCTGCCGCGGCTCCTGCGCAGGCGTGCTTTATCTGCCCTGTTGAGGGCAGAGCAAAGTAATGCAGTGCGCAGGCGCTGGGAAAGGTCAGGGAAGCTCGGCGCCTGCACACTGCAGTACTTTACACTGCCCTCAACAGGGCAGATAAAGTAGGCCTGCGCAGGAGCCACTGCAGGAAGCAAAGAGGAGGACGTCATCATATGAAGATGGGAGGCGCTGGCCCCCGACCGCGACGCCCATCGGACCGGACCACATCAGGACTGCCCCTGGGTGAGTATAATATAACCTGTTTTTCTTACCTTTCAGGTGACATCGGGGCTTATCTACAGCATTACAGAATGCTGTAGATAAGCCCCTGATGCCGGTGGCATTAGCTCATAGGCGAATTTTGGGGTGACAGATTCCCTTTAACTCCAAAACATCCTAACAGGCCAAGTTACATGTTAACATAGGAACCCTTCTTTGATATCACTTTCACAATTCTTGCATCCATTGAACTTGTGAGTTTTTGAAGAGTTTCTGCTTCTATTTCTTTGCATGAAGTCAGAATAGCCTCCCAGAGCTGCTGTTTTGATGTGAACTGCCTCCCACCCTCATAGATCTTTTGCTTGGTGATACTCCAAAAGTTCTCTGTAGGATTGAGGTCAGGGGAAGATAGTGGCCACACTATGAGTTTATCTCCTTTTATGCCAATAGCAGCAAATGACTCAGAGGTATTCTTTGCAGCATGAGGTGGTGCATTGTCATGCATGCATATGATTTTGCTCCTGAAGGCACGTTTCTGCTTTTTAGACCATGGAAGAAAGTTGTCAGTCAGAAACTCTATATACTTTGCAGAGGTCATTTTCACACCTTCAGGAACCTTAAAGGGCCCTACCAGCTGTTTCCCCATGATTCCGGCCCAAAACATGACTCTTCCACCTCCTTGCTAATGTCGCAGCCTTATTGGGACACGGTGGCCATCCACCAACCATCCACTACTCCATCCATCTGGACCATCCAGGGTTGCTCGACACTCATCAGTAAACAAGACTGTTTGAAAATTAGTCTTCATGTATGTCTGGGCCCACTGCAACCATTTCTGCTTATGTACACTGTTTAGGGGTGGCCGAATAGTGGGTCTATACACCACAGCAAGCCTTTGAAGGATCCTACACCTTGAGGTTCGAGGGACTCCAGAGGCACCAGCAGCTTCAAATAACTGTTTGCTGCTTTGTAATGATATTTTGGCAGCTGCTCTCTTAATCCAATGAATTTGTCTGGCAGAAACCTTCCTCATTATGCTTTTATCTGCATGAACCCTGTCTGTGCTCTGTTTCAGTCACAAATCTCTTCACAGTATGATGATCACTCTTAAGTTTTCGTGAAATATCTAATGTTTTCATACCTTGTCCAAGGCATTGCACTATTTAAGGCTTTTCAGCAGCAGAGAGATCCTTTTTATTTCCCATATTGCTTGAAACCTGTGACCTGCATAATAATGTGGAACATCATTTTTAAGTAGCTTTCTGTTGTGAATTCCATTCTCGAACTCCCTCCTGTGGTCATGAATGGTACTTCGGTGAATTCTGTCCGTGGACTCCCTCTGGTGGCTGTGAGTGGAACTGCTGGTTCTGAGGTTGCTCCCTCAGCTGCCCTCGTTTGCGGCTAGGCTGGCTTCTCTATTTAACTCCACTCAGATCTTTACTCCATGCCAGCTGTCAATGTATTAGTACTGGTTCAGATCTCTCTCGGATCTTTCTGATTACCTGTCTACTCCAGCAAAAGCTAAGTCCCTGCTAGTTCATTTGTTGTTCATTTTGTACAGAATATGTTTCTTAGTGCTTGCTAAGTTCTAGTCCAGCTTGCTAACATGATATTGCCTTGCTAGCTGGAAGCTCTGGGTTGCAGAGTGGCACCTCCGCACCGTGAGTCGGTGCGGGGGTCTTTTTGCACACTCTGCATGGCTTTTTGTAGTTTTTTGTGCTGACCGCATAGATTCCTTCCCTATCCTCAGTCTATCTAGTAAGTCTGGCCTCCTTTGCTGAAACCTGTTTCATCCCTGTGTTTGTGACTTTCCTCTTAACTCACAGTTAATATATGTGGGGGGCTGCCTTTACCTTTGGGGAAATTTCTCTGAGGCAAGGTAAGGCTTATTTTCCTATCTTTAGGGGTAGTTAGCTCTTAGGCTGTGAAGAGGCATCTAGGGAGAGTTAGGTACGCTCCACAGCTATTTCTAGTGTGTGTTAGGATTAGGATTTGCGGTCAGCAGAGTTCCCACTTCCCAGAGCTTGTCCTGTCTTCTAGTTTAACCATCAGGTCATTCCAGGTGCACCTAACCACCAGGTCCATAACAGTACAGCTGGCCTACAAAGTGTTAATGCATCTCAATAGAGGGATAAGAGAAGTTCTGAGACCATTTTTTTTTTCTCTGCAGTGTGTTTTGTCTTTCTTTTCCCCTTAACCTCTGGGTGGTTCAGGACTCAGGTGTAGATATGGACATTCAAAGTCTGTCCTCTTGTGTTGATCACCTCACTGCGAGGGTACAAAACATTCAAGATTATGTAGTTCAGAATCCTATGTTAGAGCCTAGAATTCCAATTCCTGATTTGTTTTTTGGAGATAGATCTAAATTTCTGAATTTCAAAAATAATTGTAAACTGTTTCTTGCTTTGAAACCCCGCTCCTCTGGTGACCCCATTCAGCAAGTAAAAATCATTATTTCTTTGTTACGTGGCGACCCACAAGACTGGGCATTCTCCCTTGCGCCAGGAGATCCTGTATTGCTAAATGTAGATGCGTTTTTTCTGGCGCTTGGATTGCTTTATGACGAACCTAACTCTGTGGATCAGGCAGAGAAAATCCTGCTGGCTTTGTGTCAAGGTTAGGATGAAGCGGAGGTATATTGCCAGAAGTTTAGAAAGTGGTCTGTGCTTACTCAATGGAATGAGTGTGCCCTTGCAGCAATTTTCAGAAAAGGTCTTTCTGAAACCCTTAAGGATGTTATGGTGGGGTTTCCCACGCCTGCTGGTCTGAATGAGTCAATGTCCTTGGCCATTCAGATCGATCGGCGCTTGCGTGAACGCAAGGTTGTGCGCCATTTGGCGGTGTCCTCTGAGCAGAGGCCTGAGCCTATGCAATGTGATAGGACTTTGACCAGAGCTGAACGGCAAGAACACAGACGTCAGAATGGGCTGTGTTTTTACTGTGGTGACTCCACTCATGCTATCTCTGATTGTCCTAAGCGCTCTAAGCGGTTCGCTTGGTCTGTCACCATTGGTACTGTACAGACTAAATTTCTTTTGTCCGTTACTCTGATTTGCTCTTTGTTGTCCTACTCTGTTATGGCATTTGTGGACTCAGGTGCTGCCCTGAATTTGATGGACTTGGAGTTTGCCAGGCGCTGTGGTTTTTTCTTGGAGCCCTTGCAGTATCCTATTCCATTAAGGGGAATTGATGCTACGCCTTTGGCCAAGAATAAACCTCAGTACTGGACTCAGTTGACCATGTGCATGGCTCCTGCACATCAGGAAGATGTTCGCTTTTTGGTGTTGCATAATTTGCATGATGTGGTCGTGTTGGGTTTGCCATGGCTACAGGTCCATAATCCAGTATTGGATTGGAAATCAATGTCTGTGTCCAGTTGGGGTTGTCAAGGGGTACATGGTGACGTTCTGTTGTTGTCAATTTCTCCTTCTACTCCTTCTGAAGTCCCTGAGTTTTTGTCGGATTACCGAGATGTATTTGATGAGCCCAAATCCAGTGCCCTACCTCCTCATAGGGATTTTGATTGTGCTATTAATTTGATTCCTGGTAGTAAATTTCCTAAGGGACGGCTTTTCAATTTATCTGTGCCGGAACACGCCGCTATGCGGAGTTATATAAAGGAGTCCTTGGAGAAAGGGCATATTCGCCCGTCGTCGTCACCTTTGGGAGCAGGGTTCTTTTTTGTGGCCAAGAAGGATGGTTCTCTGAGACCTTGTATAGATTACCGCCTTCTCAATAAAATCACGGTCAAATTTCAGTACCCTTTGCCTCTATTGTCTGATTTGTTTGCTCAGATTAAGGGGGCTAGTTGGTTCACCAAGATAGATCTTCGAGGGGCGTATAATCTCGTGCGTATTAAACAAGGCGATGAATGGAAAACAGCATTTAATACGCCCGAGGGCCATTTTGAGTACCTGGTGATGCCATTCGGGCTTTCTAATGCTCCATCTGTGTTTCAGTCCTTTATGCATGACATCTTCCGAAAGTAGTTGGATAGATTCATTATTGTATATTTGGATGATATTTTGGTCTTTTCGGATGATTGGGAGTCTCATGTGAAGCAGGTCAGAATGGTGTTCCAGGTTCTTCGTGCTAATTCTTTGTTTGTGAAGGGGTCTAAATGTCTCTTCGGAGTTCAGAAGGTTTCCTTTTTGGGCTTCATTTTTTCCCCTTCTACTATCGAGATGGATCCTGTTAAAGTTCAGGCCATTTATGATTGGACTCAGCCTACATCTGTGAAGAGCCTTCAGAAATTCCTGGGCTTTGCTAATTTTTACCGTCGCTTCATCGTTAATTTTTCTAGTGTTGTTAAACCATTGACTGATTTGACCATGAAAGGTGCTGATGTGGTGAATTGGTCCTCTGCGGCCGTTGAGGCTTTTCGGGAGTTGAAACGTCGTTTCTCTTCGGCCCCTGTGTTGTGTCAGCCAGATGTTTCGCTCCCTTTTCAGGTCGAGGTTGATGCTTCTGGGATTGGAGCAGGGGCTGTTTTGTCTCAAAGATCTTCTGATGGCTCTGTGATGAAGCCATGTGCTTTCTTTTCTAGAAAGTTTTCGCCTGCTGAGCGTAATTATGATGTTGGCAATCGGGAGTTGTTGGCTATGAAGTGGGCGTTCGAGGAGTGGCGACATTGGCTCGAGGGAGCCAAGCATCGCGTAGTGGTCTTAACTGATCACAAGAATCTGACTTATCTCGAGTCTGCTAAGCGGTTGAATCCTAGACAGGCTCGATGGTCGCTGTTTTTCTCCCGTTTCAATTTTGTGGTTTCATACCTTCCAGGTTCTAAGAATGTGAAGGCCGATGCCCTTTCAAGGAGTTTTGTGCCTGATTCCCCAGGAGTTCCTGAGCCGGCTGGTATTCTCAAAGAGGGGGTAATTCTGTCTGCCATCTCACCTGACTTGCGGCGGGCGCTGCAGGAGTTTCAGGCTGATAGACCTGACCGTTGTCCAGCAGAGAAACTGTTTGTCCCTGATAGATGGACTAGTAGAGTTATCTCTGAGGTTCATTGTTCGGTGTTGGCTGGTCATCCTGGGATTTTTGGTACCAGAGATTTGGTGGCTAGGTCGTTTTGGTGGCCTTCCTTGTCACGGGATGTGCGTTCTTTTGTGCAGTCCTGTGGGACTTGTGCTCGGGCCAAGTCCTGCTGTTCTCGTGCCAGTGGGCTACTTTTGCCCTTGCCAGTCCCGAAAAGGCCTTGGACGCATGTTTCCATGGATTTTATTTCAGATCTCCCTGTCTCTCAAAGGATGTCGGTCATCTGGGTGGTTTGTGATCGCTTCTCTAAGATGGTCCATTTGGTACCCTTGCCTAAATTACCTTCCTCCTCTGATTTGGTTCCACTATTTTTCCAGCATGTGGTTCGTTTGCATGGCATTCCGGAGAACATCGTGTCGGACAGAGGTTCCCAGTTTGTTTCAAGGTTTTGGCGGTCCTTTTGTGCTAAGATGGGTATTGATTTGTCTTTCTCTTCGGCTTTCCATCCTCAGACAAATGGCCAAACCGAACGAACTAATCAGACTTTGGAGACCTATCTGAGATGCTTTGTTTCTGCTGATCAGGATGATTGGGTGACCTTCTTGCCATTGGCTGAGTTCGCCCTTAATAATCGGGCCAGTTCGGCTACTTTGGTTTCGCCTTTTTTTTGTAATTCTGGTTTTCATCCTCGTTTTTCTTCAGGGCAGGTTGAGCCTTCGGACTGTCCTGGTGTGGATTCTGTGGTGGACAGGTTGCAGCAAATTTGGACTCATGTAGTGGACAATTTGACATTGTCCCAGGAGAAGGCTCAACGTTTCGCCAACCGCCGTCGCTGTGTTGGTCCCCGACTTCGCGTTGGGGATTTGGTTTGGTTGTCGTCTCGTCATGTCCCTATGAAGGTTTCTTCTCCTAAGTTTAAGCCTCGTTTCATTGGTCCTTATAAGATTTCTGAAATTCTCAATCCTGTGTCATTTCGTTTGGCCCTTCCAGCTTCTTTTGCCATCCATAATGTGTTCCATAGGTCTTTGTTGCGGAGATATGTGGAGCCTATGGTTCCCTCCGTTGACCCTCCTGCTCCGGTGTTGGTCGAGGGGGAGTTGGAGTATGTGGTGGAGAAGATTTTAGATTCTCGTATTTCGAGACGGAAACTTCAGTACCTGGTCAAATGGAAGGGCTATGGTCAGGAGGATAATTCCTGGGTTTTTGCCTCTGATGTCCATGCGGCCGAGTTGGTTCGTGCCTTTCATTTGGCTCGTCCTGATCGGCCTGGGGGCTC
The DNA here is from genome assembly GCF_051348905.1 of Ranitomeya variabilis. Taxonomy (NCBI): domain Eukaryota; kingdom Metazoa; phylum Chordata; class Amphibia; order Anura; family Dendrobatidae; genus Ranitomeya; species Ranitomeya variabilis. Next base: position 130,618,349 of record NC_135237.1, read on the forward strand.
TGGTGAGGGTTTGGTGACCCCTCCTCAAGGGGGGGTACTGTTGTGAATTCCGTTCTCGAACTCCCTCCTGTGGTCAAGAATGGTACTTCGGCGAGTTCTGTCCGTGGACTCCCTCTGGTGGCTGTGATTGGAACTGCTGGTTCTGAGGTTGCTCCCTCAGCTGCCTTCGTTTGCGGCTAGGCTGGCTTCTCTATTTAACTCCACTCAGATCTTTACTCCATGCCAGCTGTCAATGTATTAGTACTGGTTCAGATCTCTCTCGGATCTTTCTGATTACCTGTCTACTCCAGCAAAAGCTAAGTCCCTGCTAGTTCATTTGTTGTTCATTTTGTACAGAATATGTTTCTTAGTGCTTGCTAAGTTCTAGTCCAGCTTGCTAACATGATATTGCCTTGCTAGCTGGAAGCTCTGGGTTGCAGAGTGGCACCTCCGCACCGTGAGTCGGTGCGGGGGTCTTTTTGCACACTCTGCATGGCTTTTTGTAGTTTTTTGTGCTGACCGCATAGATTCCTTCCCTATCCTCAGTCTATCTAGTAAGTCTGGCCTCCTTTGCTGAAACCTGTTTCATCCCTGTGTTTGTGACTTTCCTCTTAACTCACAGTTAATATATGTAGGGGGCTGCCTTTACCTTTGGGGAAATTTCTCTGAGGCAAGGTAAGGCTTATTTTCCTATCTTTAGGGGTAGTTAGCTCTTAGGCTGTGAAGAGGCGTCTAGGGAGAGTTAGGTACGCTCCACAGCTATTTCTAGTGTGTGTGTTAGGATTAGGATTTGCGGTCAGCAGAGTTCCCACTTCCCAGAGCTTGTCCTGTCTTCTAGTTTAACCATCAGGTCATTCCAGGTGCACCTAACCACCAGGTCCATAACAGCTTTCCTTTAATTAGAATCACCTGGAAAACTAATTACCACATGTGTTTAAGATTGATTTCAGTGATGCATTAATCCTTGAGACACAATACCATCCATGAGTTTATTTGAAAACAAAACAATTAAATATTTATGACACTTAAATCCAATTTGCATAATAATTTGGAACTTAGTGTATATACCACCACATGGACAAAGCAAGTAAGAAGTCAAATATTTTGACAAGTCAGTGTTATGAAATTTTTGCCTTTATAAATATTCCATGATCATATGTGAGTGATATTACTGAAAAGCAGAAGTGTTTAGAAACCAAAACCACTCAGCCATGAAGTTTCAGACCATCTAAAGTTGCAAAGCGGGGTCGCTGAAAGCATAAAAGTCCCAATGACAAGCATCAAATGGAATGGTGTAAAGCAGAGGTGTCAAACTGCATTCCTCGAGGGCCGCCAACAGGTCATGTTTTCAGGATTTTCTTGTATTGCACAGGTGATAATTTAATCACCTGCACAGAATGATTCCAGCACCTTGTGGAATGCTCAGGAAATCCTGAAAACATGACCTGTTGGCGGCCCTCGAGGAATGCAGTTTGACACCTCTGGTGTAAAGCACACAACTATTGGACTCTGGAAATATTTTTAATGATGGGCGAACCCCCGATTATCGGGATCGGCGGGTTCGCCCTAGTTTTTTTGTAAAGTTTGAGTTCGGGGCCGGAGATGACGCAAACATGAAGTTCGAACCCCGAACTTGGACTTTAAAGATATGGGATCGGACGGGGCGGGGGAGGCTGTAAAAGAAAGAATAAAATTAATAATAAACATTATAATTATACTTACCTGTCCAGCGACTCGTCCTCCCGTCCTGGTGTCTCCCGGCCGCATCTGCTTCTGGGGCCGCTGATTACCTTCCGGCGGTATTCACTGCACTCAGCAGTCTTCGGCTGTTTCCGGCAGTGTTTGTGCTGTGACGTCACCGCACGAACACTGCCGGGAAAAGCCGAAGACTGCAGAGTGCAGTGAATACCGCCGGAAGGTAATGAGTGGCCACAGAAGCAGATGTGGCCGGGATACAGCGGGATGGGAGGATGCGTCGCTGGACAGGTAAGTATAATAATTATAATGTTTATTATTAATTTATTCTTTCTTTTACAGGCCCTGGACAATGTTCTCTCTATGCAAATATAGTGATAGCAGTGTTGACTTCAGATCAATGACAGTTAATGCATTGTAAAAGTATAAAGCTCCAGGATCACACCAGTCCCTGGTTCATTCTCTTCTGATCACACGACTGCAGCCAGGAGATGTTGAAAGGTGCAGAGCAGACGACCACAACTGTGCCTTGGCGCACTATTCAAAATCAATGTCACTGACAAATATAATCCATAAAGCTCAGCTATTATCATCACTCTCATAGATAGATAATAGAGCAGCAGGGTACACGCATGATCGGCCATTCCTTTTAACTCTTTGTCTATGGGGTAGACAGTGCTTGAATAGTTGGTACATTGTGTAGAATTTTAAAGAAATGTTCTAGAATGAGTGACTTGTTCCTATGAACAGATGTGCTTGTTATTGCAGTTGATGTATGGGACAAGTTACAGCACAGATAGAGCAGCCCGTAACTACTGTTCCTCCATGTGATAATCACTGCCGGTGTTGGTGACTGACCTCCCAATAATCAAACATTGCTGGTCTGTAGTAAGGATAGACCATCAATGTTAGTATTCCAGAGGACAATTTAAAATTGCAAAAAAAAAGTATTACAACTACTACAAAAGAAAAGTAGTCTTGTTGCTTATAGTAGTCAATTATGGTACACTTTATTTTCCAAAGGCCACAGAACAAAAAAGACAAAAGAGCACTACTTCTCTTTTTATTGGAGAATGTCCCTCCAATAAATGGCTATTCCTGTATGTGTGATGTACACATAAAATTGTATTGCTGGATCACAGATGAATTATCACTATACCTCAGCCATAGTCTTCACAACTTGTATCTGGCATTGTTTTCTGAGCTGTTTTACTGTTTTCACCAATTAGAAAAGAAGAATTCCACCAGCCTCTCAGCATTAGAGTCTGTTCAAAGTTTGAGTCACAGATACCATCATATTTTTTTCCAGTGAAATGACAGTGAGTCGTCCGCCAGGGCCTGTGGATACTCTGTACTGGGTCCAGTACTTAAAGGGGGATGTCACGATGGCGGTAACCCGGTCCGTGGCCCTGGGCGCCCATGTTAAAGGGAATGTCCTTAAAGGGGTTTGGAATAAAGTTTGTGTTCGTGACGCCACCTGTGGTATTCGGTCAGTGGGGACCGACGCTGCTTAAAGGGCCACTGTCACCCCCTCCAGCCGTTATAAACTAAAAGAGCCACCTTGTGCAGCAGTAATGCTGCATTCTAACAAGGTGGCTCTTTTAGTTTTTGATTCAATTAATCCCTCAATAAAGCGTTTTAAAGTTTGCCACAAATACCTGACTTTGTACCTGGAGGCGGTCTGAAGCCTCTTCTATGAATCTCCCAACTGCCGTCACTCTTCTCTTCAGGGGCTGGCATTCCTGGGCATGCGCACTGCGCTGTTCAGGCGCTCCCCCATCTCGGACGCTCCCCCAGCTCCCCCGCCTTCCAGCATTGTTATTTGCGGCTGCCTCATTACAAACGCTGGTTAGAATGCAGCAGTACTGCTGCACAAGGTGGCTCTTTTAGTTTATAACGGCTGGAGGGGGTGACAGTGGCCCTTTAAAGGGTGATGTCTAAGATGGTATAACTTGCCACGGGTGAAGTTGGGTCCCCAGGGCTCCAGGTGTCTAGGTGAAGATGGTGAGTGGTGCAATAAAGAACTGAGGACACAGGTTTGCAATCTCTTTACCTGGCTTACTGAAGGCTTCAGGCAACCGCCGTACAGGGCACCAGATCACAGGTACAGTCTGGGTCTGGCTGGCCTGGAAGTGAGTTCAGAGTCCACTTTACCAGGTGGAGTTGAAAGCCTTCCTACTAGCGCGGTGGTGTAGTCCCTTACTGCCTATGGCTTGTTAAGCTTGTTAAAGTCCTCACAGTTCTCTCTGTCCTCCATAAAAGTGGGACACTAACCCGTATGACAGGTGGCACGAGCCTTTTTACAAGGTCTCTATCATGACCTGGGCTCTATGCTTCACTGTGTCTCCTGGGTATTAGGGCAGACAGGCTACCTGTAGTCCAGCTGTCCTGCCGGTTTCTGCTGTAAGTCTTGGAGTCCCTCACAACCTCGGTCTTCCGGCTACTGGTATCTGCACTTTGCAGGGAGGTAGCCCAATCGCAGCTGTCCTCCCCAGTTGTCACTTCACTCTCCTGCACGCTCACTACAAATCTGTTCGTCTTTCTGTGTTATCTCTGTCCAGGAGCTGCAGCTCTTTCTCGTGGCTGCACGGCCCTCAGTCCTTTATCTCTCTTCACTGTCTGCCAGGAGCTGCAGACTCCCACGTCTGCTCAGCTGCACTCTTCTCGTACCAACTCCGCCTAAGCTGATGTTCCTTGACATGCTCCCTTCTGGCATTCCCTGACAGGAACTAAATCACTTACCCTCCAGACCAGATTATATATATATATATAGGGGAGCCATCCACAAGCTGGATCAGAGCTCCCCCTTCTGGCCTGGAGCGTGAACATGTTGTATTCTTGTGTATACCTGATAGAGAAGATCCTCCCTCGCTTCCAAGTGTGACATCACTCTCCCTGTGAGGAAAGCAATGCCACTGTGACAACCAGGACCCAGGAGTGTCACAACAGACACCATGATAAATATCTGATCAAGCTCTTCATAGTCAATGGAGTTCATCATGCCATGGATCTAGCACAGCCGGAAAGAGACATCACCAACATTAACCCCTTCCCGACCTTGGGATTTTCGTTTTTTCCATTTTTGTTTTTTGCTCCCCGACTTCCATAACTTTTTAATTTTTCAGTCAATATGGCCATGTGAGGGCTTGTTTTTTATGGGACGAGTTGTAATTTTGAACAACACCATCGATGTTACTACATATTGGACTGGAAAAGAGGAAAAAAATTCCAATAACAGTAAAATTGCAAAAAAAAGTGCAATTTCACAATTTTTTTTTTTTACCCTGCACACGAAATTTTAAAACTGACCTGCCATTATGATCCAGGTTGTTATGAGTTCACAGATACCAAACATGTATAGGTTCTTTTTTATTTAAGTGGTAAAAAAAATCCAAAGTTTGTAAGAAAATAAACAAATGGTGCTGTTTTCAGAGACACGTAGCATCGCCATTTTTCAGGATCTGGGGCTGGATGAGGGCTTATTTTTTGCTTGCCGAGCTGGCTTTTTTTTTATTGATACCATTTTGGGGCAGATATGATGTTTTGATCACCTGTTATTGCAGTTTATTGAAATGTTGCAACAACCAAAAAAAGTAATTCTCGCTTATTTTTTCTTTTTACACTGTTTACCGATCGGATTAATTCTTTTTTATATTTTGATAGATCGGGTGTTTGTGAAAGCAGTTATACCAAATATATGAACTTTTTAAATTGTTTTATTTTGTATGGGGTGATTTTAACCCCTTTCCGACATCGGGTGCACATTTACGCCAATGTCGGACACTCTCCCTTTGATGTGGGCTCCAGCGGTGAGCCCACATCTTTCTCGGCACATGTCAGCTGTTTTGAACAGCTGTCATGTACCCGCAATAGCCGCAGATGGAATAACCATCCATCGATGGCTATTAACCAGTTAAATGCCGCTGTTAAACGCTGACAGCGGCAGTTAACAAGCGCTTCTGACAATCGTGCCAGAAATTTGCCCACCGGTGACCCGCGTCTCGTGATCACAGGTCACCGATGCGTTGGCATGACAACCAGAGGTCTCCTGAAGACCTCTATGGTTGTTAGTTGTAGCTTGCTGTGAGCGCCACCCAGTGGTTGGCGTTCATAGCAAGTGAGTAATTCTGCTATATAGAGGCAAATCGCCCAATCTAGCAATATAAAAAAAGGGTGTAACCTGATCAGTAAATTTTTTTTCACCACTTAGATAAAACGGTGTAGCGATAAAAAAATTCAAAATGCCAGAATTACGTTCTTTTTGGTCGCCGCGACACTGCATTAAAATGCAATAACGGGCGATCAAAAGATTGTATCTGCACAAAAATGGTATCCTTAAAAACGGCAGCTCGGCACGCAACAAATAAGCCCTCACCCAACCCGAGATCACGAAAAATGGAGATGCTACAAGTATTGGAAGATGGCTCCATTTTTATTTTTTTTTAACAAAGTTGGTAATTTTTTTTCACCACTTAGATAAAAAAAGAACCTAAACATGTGTTCTAAAACTCATCATCTTTTTTGAAAACACAGGGGTCTTCTGCAGACCCCAAATGGGTGGGGCTAGGGATGTGCTTTTGGTGCAATCTTGTTAAATGCCGCTGTCAGAGATTGAAAGCAAAGCAAGTTTAATGTTATCAATATGAAGTGTGATGTAAAGTGAACTGTGATGTACTGTATAGTGTGAGTTGTGATATGCGCTAAAGGTATTAGTGATATTGATAATGTATGCAGTTTGACCGTAGGGACAGTTAGAATTTAGGTTTTGGACTAGCCCAGAGTGGGATGTGCTGAGCTAAAGGAAAAGGGGCAATTTCCTGTTAGGAAGTTAGATAGAGCTTGGAGTTCATAGAAAGAGGATCTAAGGTCCATAGCGAGAAGTACTGCATTTTGGGGTGTCCGTAAAGTGAGAGGAGACCAAAGGTAAGGGATAGCGTGATCCGGAGCAGAAGTGACTAAGATACTGAGTCATCGATCTGAGACAGGTCCTGAGAGAGGACACCTAGCAGAAAGGATGATGTGACGGTTTTTTGAGAGCAACCCCCTTGAACAGATGGAGCAGGATTCTGCTTTTCCACTTATGTATGAACTATTCACAATGTATGCAATTAGTGATGTATGAGAAAAGTTTCTACATAAAATTGAAATAATATAAGAAACTTTAAATAGTCACTAGACTTGAATAAGACATCTATACATCTATATATCCATCATTGACCACTGTTTCTGAAATAATAAGCTAATATCCATTCATATAAAACACAGTCGATGGCTTGCTTTATACCGTTTCCCATCTTGGCATTATAGAAGAAATGCCCAAGAGCATTGTCCGCTCTCCTATCCCTGAGGTACATCCATGTGATATGAGGTTCAGCCCTGGCACATTGTACATTTTTACATTTCTTTTAATACTGTACAAAAATTTGTATTAAGAATTTTGCTCCTTGACAGGAAAATGTTTATGCTTCCTTGGATAAACCTTGGATGAACATAAGTCCTTGCTTTAGATTTTACGCTAAATGTTGAAGATTAGGTCTAGCAAGCCCGCACCATTAGAACTACAAGGAGTATGAGACAAAGTAATGATATTGCTGCAAACAAGAAGAGAAGTCCAGCAAACACAGTAGGCCTCATGGGGAGAAGAATCAGCGGTCTTTCTGCAGGGATCATGTTGGTGAGATTTAGCATGTAACCCAGGGACCATGCAATGCTGCTATTGCCAACCTGTCAATCAAAAACAGAAAACAAAATATCAGAATAAAAATACAGTCAGCTGAATCCCTGAGAAAATATTAGCGGAAGCCCAAGATTACCTTATCATTGTCACCTGATTCATCCTGGCCGAACTACAGACAGCATAGATCAGAGTTCAGCTGTGTTACTGTAGCCGTGTATGTTTTCTTATGTGGCATTCCAGAGAAGACATACTTTGTAAAGCTCGCCTGGTACTATGCATTAGACTGACTATTCCGAGGCAGATCCCTGGCGGATTCTTCCTGCCCTGGTCCCCATAAATGACAGGTCCCTCCCTATACACATATGGGCAGTGGCGTAGGAAGGGGGGTGCGGGCCGCCCCGGGCGGCACAATGCCGGGGGCGGCTCCGACCCAGAGAGGAGGAAGAAAAAAAAAAAATTTGAGACGCGGGCCCTTTAAATCTTCGGGCGGCGCTGACGCCGCCGCCAGGACCAGGGCCGCCATACCGGCGTTGGCAGTAGCTTAGCTACTGGGGGGGCAGAGGGGGCCTTCTCCCCGGGCCCTGCCACATGAAGGGGCCGACTGGGAGCCGGCACTGCCACTTCCGTGATGAGGCACAATACAGGAGGAGCGCAGCAAAATGCCTGCTTCCCTGTCAGACGGCGATTCTGCACGCTCGTCCCTCCTGAACTGTATGATTGTGCTGACCGACCTCAGGAGCTTCTCCAGGCTGCAGGTTTCTTCCCTCCCTCTCCCTGTGCTGGAATTGGCCCAGGGCAGGCACGCTGGGTCCTAGTGCCCACCTCCATATCACTCACTCAGATACTTCCTGGTCCTGCTGCAAACTTCATCGGTAAGTGGGGATAAGATACATTAGATTGATATGCATGTCATAGTCACTGGGGGGTAAATGTGAGAGGATGGGGTGTTGTGGGGGAGGGGGACAGGGCACTGGGGGGTGAATCTGAAATAATGGGGGTGTTGTGGGGGAGGGGGACAGGGCACTGGGGGGTGAATGTGAAAGGATGGGGGTGTTGTGGGGGAGGGGGACAGGGCACTGAGGAGGTGAATGTGAGAAGATAAGGGTATTGTGAGGGCTGAGGTGGGTGAAGGGCGACGGCACTGGGGGGCTGATTATTATACGGTTTTGTTATGAGATTATATGCACTCCATCACATGTAATAGTTGTTCTCTGGGATGGGGAGGTAGGGGGCTTATTATACTTACCAGCTGGGTAAGCCATGAGCTGCATCACATTTAGGGCATGTGCACACGCTGCGGTTTTTACTGCGGATTTATCGCGGTTTCTGCTGCGGGTATACACCTGCAGTTTTCTATTGGAGCAGGTGTAAACCCGCAGCGGAATCCGCACAAAGAATTGACATGCTGTGGAATATAAACCGCTGTGTTTCCGCGTGTTTTTTTCCGCAGCATGTGCCCTGCGGATTTCGTTTCCCATAGGTTTACATTGTACTGTAAACTTATGGGAAACCGCTGCAGACCCGCAGCTGCGGAAGCGTTGCAGTTCCGCAGCGAAATCCACAGCGTGTGCACATACCCTTAAAGCATCATTCCAGCATTTTTTTTATTTCACCTCTGGAGTGGCACTTTAAGGGTATGCACACGTTGCGGATTTGACTCTACCATGTAAACCTATAGAAAACAAAATTCACAGTGCACATGCTGTGGAAAATACCACACGGAAACGCTGCACTGTATTTTCCGCAGCATGTCAGTTCTTTGTGCGGATTCCGCAGCGTTTTACACCTGTTACTTAATAGGAATCCGTAGGTGTAACACCGCAGGGGAAATCCGCACAAAAAATGCTGGAAATCCGCTTGTAAAACGCAGTGCGTTTTACATGCGGATTTTTCAAAATCTGCGTGGAAAAATCCTCACACAAATCTGCAACGTGGGCACATAGTCTCAATCTAAGACCAACTGTCTGATACTCACCTTCCGGCGTTTTTATCAGTTTTCGCCACCGCACCGTTTGGGTTCGTCTCCTGCAGTTTGTGACCTGTCCGCTGCCCTAGCGTTTCATGGAGCGGTACGGTATCAATGTGAGTCTATGAGAGCCTCGTTCTGGCCTCTTTCTTGCCTCTTCCTGGCCCTCATAGACTTACATTGAGCGCTTGTGATGCAGCTTCTAACTTCTGGCCAATCAGAAGCTGTGCTTACAAGATGGAGCTGCGGGACTGGAGCGATGCCAAAAAGCGGTCAATATGGCGGAAGATGAGTATATGGCCGGGGCAGGGGACTTGTGCTTAAAGCACCTCCAGCAGTGAAAAAAAACCCCTGATAGAGTGGTGCTTTAATAATTTAATAATAAGCAGACTGCCAAATCATGACACGGAGCTCCTGCTGCCATGAGCCCCAATATCACTGGCGTCATCAGGCGGTCATGCGACCACATGTTTACTATGTGCTTGTGTCGACTAGAAAGGTTTGGTTTCTTTCAATAGAAGAGAATTGAGAGAAGCCGAAAAAGTCGTCACTTGACCGCCTGCTAACCTCTGTGATGCTGGGGCCACTATCACTGTACATGGGGGGACTCAGGGGACATTATTAAATGTCAAGTGGGCACTTAAGAAGCATTATTATTTATAGGGGCATCAGTGCGCAACTACTGGGTGGTAGAGGCTGCTGAGCTGGCTGTCAGTCGAAGTAAGGGTATGTGCACGCATTGCGGATTTGGCTGCGGATCTGCAGCAGTTTTCCATGTGTTGTACAGTACCATGTAAACCTATGGAAAACCAAATCCGCAGTGCCCATGCTGCGGAAAATTCCACGTGGAAATGCTGCGTTATATTTTCCGCAGCATGTCAATTCTCTGTGCGGATTCCACAATGTTTTACACCTATTCCTTAATAGGAATCCGCAGGTGTAAAACCACAGGTGAAATCCGTACAAAAACTGCACAAAATCCGCAGTAAATCCGCAGGTAAAACGCAGGGCATTTTACCTGCGGATCTTGCAGGATCTGCATGGAAAAATCCACAATGGAATCCACAACGTGTGCACATAGCCTAAGAGGTGCAGTTACAGCTGCTGCGCTCTATACACAGAGCGGTGACTGAAACCATGCCGGCGCCGCCCCCCTGGCTGCAGTGAGGAATAAAGTTAATTTCCTCCTGGCAGTGTGACTTTCAGTGCAGGCGACAGTGTCAGGACACTATTAACTATTATACTGTGTTTTGAGGGACCAATGGGAACATCATTCTATGTATAAGGGAGCTCTATTGGACATCATACTGTATGTACGGGAGCTGTGGGCCAATCATACTGTGTATAAGGGAGCTGTGGGTTCATCATACTGTGTATAGGGGGCAGTGCTGATATCATACTGTGTATAGGGGAGCAGTGGGGACATCATACTGTGTATAGGGGAGCAGTGGGGACATCATACTGTGTATAGGGGAGCTGTGGGATCATCATATTGTGTATTGGGGAGCTGTGGGGGCATTGTACTGTGTATAGGAAAGCTGTGGGCCCACCATACTGTGTATAGTCAAGCTGTTCATGGAGGCTACTTAGGGGACATAATTAAATGTTAAGTGGGCACTTAAACATTGCTATAGGGGCACTCAGAGTACTGAGACCATCAAAATTTCATATGTGGTATTATTACTTTTTAGGGACAAAATGTGAAGGGCACTAGCACAGGGCATTAATGTTTTCTAGGGGTGAATTTTATCATCTAGAGAGCACAAATGAGTCATTATTACTATGTAAGGGACACAGTGGTGGCATTACTATGTGGGGCGGCACCATTATTGTACCATACTGCAGGTGCTGTAGGACACATATGGAAGCAGCGGCTCAGTATTGGGGTATCAGCAGAATGAGGAGTTTGTGCAGGTTGGGGATAGATGGGGACGGGGCTGGAAATGTGAGAAGTCTAATGTGTCCTCATAATATCTGCAGACGAGTCCTGGGTGGAGAAGATGTCATGTCGGTCTGGGCCAGATGGAAAAGATGAGAAAAATGAATGACTCCATCAGAAAGAATGTCCTCTGTAAATTATTGTCTATAACTGTGCTGCGATCTCTTATATGGTCTGCACGACTGGTATCTACCAATATATGGTCCTCATATAGTAATATCATTGTTCGGTTTTGTATATAGATTTATTTTCAGTCACAGTGCGGTCATCTGCTGATGTTCCCCCAGGCTCACAATTAGGTTGCACCACGTCGCTGTAGTCAGGGGTACCTGGTTAGGGGCCCACTCAGATTTTTTGCCCCCCTAAGCTGAAACCCTAGCTACGCCTCTGAGCGTTGGCATTGGGCCCCCCCCTTCTAATACTCACCTCTCCTGGTTCCTGCGGCAGCTGCAGCGTCTTCGGCGCCCTCTGACTCTGCGACGTCTCAGGGCAGAGGGTGCGATGACGTCATCACTGCGCGCTCAGCCTCTCTGTCCTGAGCGTTGCAGAGCCGGAGAGACGCTGAGTGCACGGGACCTGTGCTGGGAACGGGAGAGGTGAGGATTTTACTTTTTTTTTTTTTTCCTTTATGTCTGACTCAGACAGACTTGGGGCAATATGCTGGAGACAGACTGGGGGCAACATGCTGGAGACAGACTGGGGGCAGATTGCTGGAGACAGACTGGGGGCAGATTGCTGGAGACAGACTGGGGGCAACATGCTGGAGACAGACTGGGGGCAACATGCTGGAGACAGACTGGGGGCAACATGCTGGAGACAGACTGGGGGCAACATGCTGGACACTGCGCCTGTGCGGCCACCCTGCTTGTGAATCCCAGCCCCGCACTCTGCATAATGCATAACACACTGCGGGGCTGGGATTACCAAGGTGGGTGGCCGCACAGGCGCAGTCTGCAAGCCTGGCTGTGACGTCAGACGGCTAGAGCTCTCTGCGCCTGCACCAAACACCGATACACAGCGCAGGCACTGGATTTCATGGGTAAACAGTGCTGTGGGGGCGGTGCCCGGCGTTGAGTGACGGCAATGGGGGGGGGGGCGCCAAACTCGTAAACAGCCCCGGGCGGCAAAAGCTCTAGCTACGCCAGTGCATATGGGGAGAGGAACCTGTCAGTCAAGGAGGATAAACGGACCTCTGACCAGTCACCCAAAATGCATAGTCCCCGAACGGCTTTTCAAAGTATATTTTCTCTGAAACGTGGTGGCTGCTATTACAAAGCCAATAGATGTTTGGTGATGGCAGTAAGTAAGATATCTGGTCTTGTAATAGGATTACACCAGATATTGGGGCACTGGCGTGGTATTGTGATTGTGTAATGGTGTTGAACCCTTTCATAGCGTCTCCATTAGATTTCCTACATTAACTGACAGTTGCTTCTCAGCATCTGAAGACCAAATCCTGCAGTTTTAATGCAGGGGAAAAATGTCAAATGATGAGGCACACCATGTGGCATGTGGCGAATCTAAGCAAAAAGCTATGGTTTAAAGGGGTTGTCCGGTCAAAACCATTAAGTCCGACTTATAAATTTCCCCCCAGCGTATGCCCTGAGCGCTGCGGGGATTTGCCGATTCCAGACCCAGGACTGGAGGGTAGGTATGAGTTATACATACCCCTGGCCAGTCACTCTCCATGCACTTGTAAGCAGCAAGGCCTCAGCCTCTAGTTGGATGCGCCCATTGGCTGGTGTATGGAGAGCGAGACCACACCCACTGGCCGGGAGTATGTGTAACAGATACATACCCGCTGGTCCAGGGTCTGGACCTGAAGAATCCCCCCAGTGCACAGTGCATGCGCTGGGGGGTTCATAAGTCTGCAGTCACACAGAGTGTCTGCAGACGTATCGGTTTTGACCGGACAGCCCCTTTAAAGGTGTTTTCCCATACAACTATCCATAAATGTCTGATGGCCAGTAGTCCCATCAATCATTAGAATGGAAGAATGATTGTCCTGAGCCCACATCTTTTATATACATTTTGAAAATTCAAAGAATGGTCGACTCACTTCTAACAGATTTGCGTTTTGGAAACCTAAAGAGATTAAAGATGCGTAAAAGCCTGCACGTATAAGCAGCCAAGGGGGTTTTACAATTGAAATGAATAGAAAGTCTTTCAATTGTTTTCTCAGTGATTTTTTTCAGCCGTCTTTTAGAGCAGACTCCTCTCCAAATATATCTAAAAAACAAACTGTGTGAATGTACCCTTATAGAGACAGTTTGGGCCTCATTTATCAAAACTGTCGAAAAAAGGTGGCATGGTTACCCATAGCATCCAGTGACCTACTTTCATTTCTTAAAGGGAACGTCACCAGCTTTTGTGCTCACTAACTACCTAGGCCTGAATGGAGAAATGTAGATCATACTGCGCATGCGCGAGAGGCCATTTCGATGCGCACGTGCGGCAACTCTACGAGATCTGTGATACTCACAGATCACATTACGTACAGCAAGCCGAGGAGGGGGGAGAGAAGGAGAATAAGCCCCGCCCATCGGACCGGACCGAGGAGATTTACGTACACCGCAGGAGAGATAAAAACGGTATTTAGTTATCAAAGGTGGGAAGTCAGGGGGTATCAAAAGTAATGCTATAATGCTTATGTGGCACTAAATTTAATGACATTGTTACATCATATCGCAAAAAATGGGTGATGGATTCCCTTTAAACTGTTGTAGTTATATTAAAGCGAACAGTGATTGGTTGCTATGGGAAACAAAGACACTTTTTTAATATGGTTTTGATAAATGAGGCCCACTATGAAGATCAGAAAATATTGTTATGTAGGGAGACAACCATCACAATGTGTTGACACTTTCTAATTAAACTCACTCAAACAATATTTTTTTTACCTCCTTCTGAAACAGTATATGAGGCCAAGATTCACTGTCAAATTTATATCCATGAACTAATAGATGATAGATGTAATTAGCCGAAAAACAATAGGATCTTGCATAAGTTTCATCAAATTTCGATAGGATGTGTGGAAGCTGGAGGGAAAAAGACAGAAATGCCAGACTATAGTACTGAAGATACACGTATACTATATAGGTCATGTAAAGTAACGGTGCATGATCTAGCTATATTATCTGTTCATCATAGAAATTGTGCTCTTGGTAGCATTCGACCGATTCATCTAGGTGTTAATGCCAGAATCCTGATGTAAAACACCCTGAAATGTAAAAAAAAATTGTGAAATTGGAAATTATGAAAACATTTTTGCTACTTTTGAAATTTTTAAGCCAGTCCTGGCCAGCACCGCCAAAGTGGGTAATGTGGGAGCAAGACATGGCGTAGCCCACCCAGCAAATTCATCAAAATGTATGCCACTTTAGTATAATTATACCAGAAATGTACTCCAGTCCCTAACGAGAGTAACCTTTCCGGTGAGTCCCTGACTGGAGTAACCTTTCCGGTGAGTCCCTGACTGGAGTAACCTTTCCGGTGAGTCCTTGACTCGAGTAACCTTTCCGGTGAGTCCCTGACTGGAGTAACCTTTCCGGTGAGTCCCTGACTGGGGTAACCTTTCCGCCGAGTCCCTGACTGGAGTAACCTTTCCAGCGAGTCCCTGACTGGAGTAACCTTTCCGGTGAGTCCCTCACTGGAGTAACCTTTCCGGTGAGTCTCTGACTGGAGTAACCTTTCCAGCAAGTCCCTGACTGGAGTAACCTTTCCGCCGAGTCCCTGACTGGAGTAACCTTTCCAGAGAGTCCCTAACTGGAGTAACCTTTCCGTTGAGTCCCTGACTGGAGTAACCTTTCCGGTGAGTCCCTGACTGGAGTAACCTTTCTGGTGAGTCTCTGACTGGAGTAACCTTTCCGGTGAGTCCCTGACTGAAGTAACCTTTCCGGTGAGTCCCTGACTGGGGTAACCTTTCCGGTGAGTCCCTGACTGGAGTAACCTTTCCGGTGAGTCCCTGACTGGGGTAACCTTTCTGGTGAGTCTCTGACTGGAGTAACCTTTCTGGTGAGTCTCTGACTGGAGTAACCTTTCCGGTGAGTCCCTGACTGGGGTAACCTTTCCGGTGAGTCCCTGACTGGAGTAACCTTTCCGGTGAGTCCCTGACTGGGGTAACCTTTCTGCCGAGTCCCTGACTGGAGTAACCTTTCCAGCGAGTCCCTGACTGGAGTAACCTTTCCAGCGAGTCCCTGACTGGAGTAACCTTTCCAGTGAGTCCCTGACTGGGGTAACCTTTCTGGTGAGTCTCTGACTGGAGTAACCTTTCTGGTGAGTCTCTGACTGGAGTAACCTTTCCGGTGAGTCCCTGACTGGGGTAACCTTTCCGGTGAGTCCCTGACTGGGGTAACCTTTCTGGTGAGTCTCTGACTGGGGTAACCTTTCTGGTGAGTCTCTGACTGGAGTAACCTTTCTGGTGAGTCTCTGACTGGAGTAACCTTTCCGGTGAGTCCCTGACTGGAGTAACCTTTCCGGTGAGTCCCTGACTGGGGTAACCTTTCTGGTGAGTCTCTGACTGGAGTAACCTTTCTGGTGAGTCTCTGACTGGAGTAACCTTTCCGGTGAGTCCCTGACTGGAGTAACCTTTCTGCCGAGTCCCTGACTGGGGTAACCTTTCTGCCGAGTCCCTGACTGGAGTAACCTTTCCAGCGAGTCCCTGACTGGAGTAACCTTTCCAGCGAGTCCCTGACTGGAGTAACCTTTCCAGTGAGTCCCTCACTGGAGTAACCTTTCCGGTGAGTCCCTCACTGGAGTAACCTTTCCGGTGAGTCCCTGACTGGAGTAACTTTTGTGGTGGAGACACATGGCAGTTGTAAGGTGTGCTTACTTCAGTAAGTAGCGTGATACTCATTAGACGTATGTTACTGCAGCGGCGCCTTTATTAAGGCTGCTCTGCCAAATGCCAGTCTTAATGGATAATGAATGGGGTCTAGTGTGTTTCGGGGATAAGTAAAATAAATGATAGAACGTCCAATGTACAATGCGGCTCTGACACTTTTCTAGATTTATGTTTGTAAGTTATGCAACTTTTTAAAAAAATAAAAATTGAATCCATTTTTCTTTTTGCTGCTAGCGATAGGACTATAAAAGGAATCTGGTCAAAGAAATGTTTGTTTACCTGAGGTTAGATGCTGGAATATAGTGCAGTGTTCTTTTGTGAAAAAGCTGAATAGCAAAACGGCGCTCGTCGGGTGCAGGGTTTGATACAATCTTCCCTCAACACTGCACTATATTCCAGCATCTAACCTCAGGTAAACAAACATTTCTTTGACCAGATTCCTTTTATAGTCTTAATTTCTTCAAAAAGTCATCTACTATACAATTGTCTAAGGGTACTTCCGTCTGTCTGTCCTTCTGTCTGTCTGTCGCGGTTATTCGTTCGCTGATTGGTCTCGCCAGCTGCCTGTCATGGCTGCCGCGACCAATCAGCGACGCGCACAGTCCGGAAAAAAATGGCCGCTCCTTACTCCCCGCACTCACTGCCCGGCGCCCGCATACACCCCTCCGGTCACCGCTCACACAGGGTTAATGCCGGCGGTAACGGACCGCGTTATGCCGCGGGTAACGCACTCCGTTACCGCCGCTATTAACCCTGTGTGTCCCCAACTTTGTACTATTGACGCTGCCTATGCGGCATCAATAGTACAAAATGTAATGTTAAAAATAATAGATAAAAAAAAAAACCTGCTATACTCACCCTCTGTAGTCCGCTGAGCTGCTCGCGCCGCCCGCCATCTTCCATTGCAGGTTGCGGTGGCAAAGATGGTATGGCAGAAGGACCTGCCATGACATCACGGTCATGTGACCGCAACGTCATCACAGGTCCTGCGCTCAGACCAACCCTGGGACCGGAAGCTGCCGTGGACTACAAGGGGCCCTCGGAAAGGTGAGTATATGTTTATTTTTTTATTTTTTAACCTGTGACAAACATGGCTGGCCAATATACTATGTGACTGAGCAATATACTACGTGGCTCTGTGCTGTATACTACTTCGCTGTGCAATATACTACGTGGCTCTGTGCTGTATACTACGTCACTGGGCAATATACTACATAACTGGGCAATATACTATGTCGCTGGGCAATATACTACGTAATTGGGCAATATACTACGGCGCTGAACAATATACTACGTCGCTGGGCAATATACTACGTCGCTGGGCAATATACTACGTGACTTGGCAATATACTACGTGACTTGGCAATATACTACTTGGCTGGGCAATATACTACTTGGCTGGGCAATATACTACGTGGCTGGGTAATATACTACGTAGACATGCATATTCTAGAATACCCGATGCGTTAGAATCGGGCCACCATCTAGTTACTTATATTGTTCCTTCGACTTAATTAGCATGTGCTTGCCCTCTAGTGGACGTTTTAGGAATAGCTGAAAGTGGAATAGCTGATAGTGGAATTCCATTCACGTCACCACAGTTTATCCCTAATGTCAAGTATTTGCTAACATATATAATTACTCACTATTCCATCTAGTGGGCTGCTGCTGATCAGATATTACATTAATATTTTTTCACTACCTGTTGTTATGTGATTATACTTATGTTTAGACTTTCTCTGAAAAGGGCTGCAGAAAAGAGGATGCTAATATGAGTTTGTAGTTTCTAACAAGGTCAATCCTATCTAGCAGGCTCATATATATATATTTTTCAGGAAAACACTGGTCTAAATGCAGATAAATTGTATACTTTCCATCAGATTGTACCATTCCCTGATTTTTTGGAGGTCCAGCTTTTCCATCTTTTTCCTGTCTTTTTAATGATTTTAAAATTTGTTTCAATAAAGAATTCTTTTATTTACTTCTTAGTCACTTCATACCTTTTTTTAGGTAGATAATGTAATATATTTATGTATGGCTGCAGTTTTCTATTTAGTTTGTTAACATGTCGCACTTGCTATATACTGTATGACTGCAGTCTCGTACTATATTTGTCAATATGTATCCCAAGCTGTCTGTTTTGCCTGTTAATTCTATTTCAATAACAATTGTACTTTTTTCGTACCTCGGCCACATGCTTTTGCTGTGATGCCATCTAGTGGTCTCCCATATTTTAATTAATATTTTAAATACTTGTATGTTGATGATTTCTAATGAAGCTTTACCTTTTACTATGGTTCTTTATGTGCACATTATAATAATTATAAGTTGCACGTATGTACCTCGTAAGGCTGGAGTCACACTAGCGTATAATACGGACGAGTGCTATGCTATAAAAAAAATCGCATAGCACTCGGACCAATGTTAATCTATGGGGCAGCTCCCATCATCCATTTTTTTCTCGGCCGTATTATACGTGCGAGTGAAATCGCAGCATGCTGCGATTTGCACCGTATATCGGCCGAGACTCGCCAATGAAAGTCTATGGGTGTGAGAAAAACTATATATATAATATATAATATATATATATATACTGTATATATCTCATTGACACACACATATACTGTATATATATTTATATTTCTTAGAGAGATAGATAGCAGAATAGCTGATAATTCAATTGTCGGCTTCTGAAATATCATTGCAGAAGCCGACAGGATATGACACATGGTTTATATACGGTAAACCTTTGCATATCAGTTAGATTTATATATGTCCCTGACTAATAATCGTAGTACTATATGTGTTAAATTTTGGAGATATAGGTGTTAAATTAACAAATTTCTTCAGGGGAAAAAAATTGTGTGGGCTCCCGCGCAATTTTCTTTGCCAGAGTGGGAAAGCCAGTGACTGAGGGCAGATATTAATAGCCTAGAAAGGGACAATTGTTATTGCCCCCCCAACCCCCTGCTAAAAACAGAAAATCTGGCACTTAGCCTCTCTCTTCCCATTGCCCTGTAGTGGTGGCATATGGGGTAACAAGGCGTTAATGTCACCTTGCTATTGTAAGGTGACATTAAGCCTGGTTAATAATGGAGAGGTGTCAATAAGACACCTATCCATTATTAATTTAATAGCATGAAAGGGTTAAAAAAAACCACACACATTAAGAATATAGTCTTTTAATGAAATAATTAATAATTAAACACACAGGTTTTCCATCTTTACTACACTCTCAATCCAAGCGAAGCCCTTGTTCTTCTGTAAAAAAAATAAAAAATAAAAAAGCAACAATATCCCATAACTGTCCACTGTACAGTCAAGTCCCACGCTGCAATCCATCTCAAGGGGTTAAATAGTTTACAACAGGGAGCTGTGCTAATGCTTGCTGTAAACCACTGTCTAATAAATGAAAAGCTGCCTGAACTCTGTATCATGGGAAAGTTTTTGAACCTTTTCCCACGCTGCTGAGTTCACCTCAGGTTAGGCTGTGAGTCTGCGCATTCTCAGTGACGTCAGCGGTAGTCACTGAGGATTTTGGAAATTGCTAAAAGCAAAATATTAACACTTCTATTTTTTTTTTAAAGCATTCTTACTTTGCAGCTTACTTTTCCCAACACCTACCAAAAACTGTTGCACAAAACACTATTACACCGTAAAAAATATTAAAGTTATCCTCCAGTCCTTCTAAATGAATGAAGAAAGTCAGATTGGTGGTGGTCCAACTCTTGGCACCCCTTCTGATCAAATGATTGAAAATGCACTGCTACCTCAGTCAGCAATGTGTCTCATTCATTTTTTACCAGACACTTTTTCAGATGGCTGTGCCTCACATTACATTTGGATTCACTTCAATGGGACTAAGCTACTCGGGGCTGTGATTCTAAACACAGGCCCTAATAAAAGTATAGGGCCATTAATCAATGAAGGGGGATACAGTGCTTGGGAGAGCACTACAGCCCTCCTTATCAGTTAGGGTACTGTTGGTCGGACCACTACTAGTCTGGTATTGATGTCCGGCGTTAAGGATAGGCTATCAATGTTCTAAGATCAGAAAATCCCTTAATATTTGCTCTAGTATTCTTTTCTTGGATATTATGGGCGGAAAAGAGTGATGTTTGTAAATGGGTATAGCTTCTAGCCCTTCTTTATTTTCTTTTATCCTACTATAATAAAGAATATTCTACAAACCTTGCTCCATTCTTGACTACAGAAAGAAGACATACTTGTTTTGAAATCTGGTAATTGGAAATTTCCAGTCAGATTTAAAGCGTTAGCCGTGTAATAAAAACCAGAAAATGCCTGGAACACAAAGAAAATCTGTAAATACATTAAAAATATAGTCCTAAATGTATATAACCATGGTATACTGTAATAACGCAGGCAGTAGAGGGCCCCTGTGCAAGAACAATATGAGCCCGTTGCAGTCCAATAACTCATCCTAATGCATAATTCCACCTTTGCAAGTGGAAGTGGCCCTCTTACCTCTTGGGCCACTGTTGCAATAATGTTATGTCCACCCCTGGTATTCAGCAGCTAAGACAAAAGAACAGACTGCATTGCAGACCTGTTGAGATGATCTCTTGCTGCATAATTCTAGTAGGATCAGCATTAAGGCCAGGTTCACATAACGTTGTGGCAGTCCGTTAGACAGACTGCGTTACACCGCGGCATAACGTGGTGTAATGCAGTCCGTTAACGCGGCCATTACCCCCTATTTTGGGCGCATCGCTAGCGCAAGCGCCTAATGGGCGTGCGCTAGCGATGTGCTTTCATTGAGTGACGGACCCTGGGACGCGGGCTGCAACGTTTCCGGGTCCGTCACTGCTAGTGCAGATAGAGCATCTGCTAGCTCTATCTGCGCTAGCGATATGACATATCGACACTTGCCTTAATAGCAGCCCATTAACGCATGTGTTGAACGGGCTGCTGTAAACGCAATGTGAACCTAGCCTAACATTTAACATTAACATTAGCACCGACTAATAGGTGATAAAATGCACATTACTACGGTCTGTGACCGGCTTACCGAAAATCCTCCCTTCACCTTGGGCTGGTAAACACCATCAAATGAGCAGTCTTGCTTCCCATGGCATGCAGCAAAATCAAACAGCGTAGCTACTCTCTCCATACATTGAACTGGCTCTCCTGTGCCCCTAAAACTTATGAGTTGCTCTGGGTTGTAATTTGCTGGTTGAAAAGATGCAGAACACAGGCTTCCAAATATGTGATTCATTGTTAAATTCACCATGTAATTCTGAGGATAGCATGGATTCTCTACAGATTTCCCATGTGAGCTCTAAATATGATAGAAAAAAGAGAAGTATAGTTCAGATTAAACTATACAAAAGTCATACATGTCCAATAATTTGGGACCCATGCTGTGATATTCTTCCAGTTATGATACAATACTGCAGGGTGAATCACTTGCTACTTTACCCGGAAAAATTCTAAACGAGATGATCTATCATTCTGAAATTTGGACTGTACATAACCTTGGTTCAAAACAAACTGATGTTTTAAAGCAGGTGTTGAAAATGTCCACCGTTCGCATCCAAGCATGCCTGCATGCTCCGTTCCATATTGTTGAGTGTGTTTCTCGCTGTATGTTCTCTCGGAGTGCCTGTAATGTTCGTAGCTTGTTACTGTACAAATGGCCCCAAAGGAAACAATCCAGCGGTGTTAAATCAGTACAGTGACTCTGTATGAGCGAACATGGCTATGCCAGAAGGGCCGGTGCCAGTAGTGGGCCGCTGCACACTGTGCCATTGTCAGCGGCACCAGCGCCGACTCGCCCCCCCGCCGCATTCAACTATAACGGCGTCTATGACGCCAGTACAGTTAAATGCAATGATGAAGGAAAGAGCGCCTGACGACGCTCCCTCTCCCATCATTCCCCGCTCTGCCTCGTGCTGACACTGCGGGTGCGCGATGACGTCATATCATCGCGCACCTGCTGTGTGCCAGGCAGTGAAGCTGCAGCCGCCGAGACTGGAGCAGCGAGCAACGCGGGCACGAGGTGAGATGAAGAGTTTGTTGTTTTTTTAACTGGACTGGGGCCATTCTCGGGGGGGGGGGGGGGGGGCTGTGCTGTATACTACTACGTGGGCTGTGTGTGCTGTATACTATTTCGTGGGCTGTGGGCTGTATACTACTGTGTGCTGTATACTACTACGTGGGCTGTAAACTACTGTGTGGGCTGTATACTACTACGTGTGCTGTGTGGACTGTATACTACTGTGTGGGCTGTATACTACTACGTGGGCTGTGTGTGCTGTATACTACTATGTGGGCTGTGTGGGCTGTATACCACTGTGTGGGCTGTTTACTACTACGTGGGCTGTGTGTGCTGTATACTACTGTGTGGGCTGTATACTACTACGTGGGCTGTGTTGGCTGTATACTACTGTGTGGGCTGTATACTACTACGTGGGCTGTATGTGCTGTATACTACTGTGTGAGCTGTATACTACTACGTGGGCTGTGTGTGCTAAATACTACTATGTGTGCTGTATACTACTGTGTGGGCTGTATACTACTACATGGGCTGTGTGTTGTATACTACTACGTGGGCTGTATACTAATGTGTGGGCTGTATACTAGTACGTGGGCTGTGTGTGCTGTATACTACTGTGTGGGCTGTATACTACTACGTGGGCTGTGTGTGCTGTATACTACTACATGGGCTGTATACTACTACGTGGGATGTGTGGGCTGTATACTACTGTGTGGGCTGTATACTACGTGGGCTGTGTGTGCTGTATACTACTGTGTGTGCTGTATACTACTGCGTGGGCTGTGTGCTGTATACTACTGTGTGGGCTGTATACTACTGTGTGGGCTGTGTGTGCTGTATATGCAGCACCCCAGAGTCCTGGTCGTTGCAGTACTGTGGCTCCGCCACTATGGGGAGCTATGGTACGTCTGATTGCACTAACGGAGTCTCTCTGACCAGGTAACACCTCACTACACATCACACTCCGGCCACCAGGGGGGGTGGTTCTATCTACTAGGCCACTCCTCACATTCTGGTAAAACTGGGGGTTGGACAGGAAGACAGGGAGAAGTAGCTGGGAAGAGCTAGCGAGAGGACCTGTCAGGGATGGGATCCTGGCAGACTCCTCAGAGCAGGACTAACCAGTGACCAACGGGAATACAGTAAAGAGGAATTGGGACCAGAAGGAGTCGTGCTGCTAGACTGAGGCAACATCCTTCTGAGGCGCAAACAGTCGGTGGCCGGAACGCCGAGCAAGTAAGAGACTTTAAGTACACTGCAAACCACGGCTGGACAGCCAATTACAGGTTGGCTGTCTCACTTAACACCTAAGCAGACAACGGAGGCAGCTGTGGGAGAGGGGCGACTCTAGGGTCCCGGAAGAACTCCAGGCCTACCCCGTCATACGGGTGCGTCCTACCATATCACCTGGAGGACGGAGAGAACGAACATTAGAGAAAGACAGAACCAGTTGTGAGGACTATCCCGGGAGCTCAGCAGGGAAGGACTACAACACCCAGCGCTAGAAGGTAGACACTGATCCCCACCTGTAAAGAGAACTCCTGATGTGCCTTTGGACCGGCCGGTCTCTGACAACCCTGTTAACAGCGCTCTGGACTGAGGACTCTAAAACCTTCAGTAAAGAGGTAAAGAGACTACAACCTGGTGTCCTCATTATTTACCGCGACCTGCACCCCACAACCGCACCATTATCACCACTTATTGCACCGGACGTCCCCCACTGATAGACAGGGCCACGGACCGGGTCTAGCCACCGTGACCACTCCAGGACTGAGACTCAGAGGCCCGGTACCGGGTACCCCTCGGCCCTGCGGCGGTGTGGGGGCGCTCCATTTTGGCGTCACGAACAGGATCTACTTAAGCCTGAAGAATCAGGTCATGTGTGCCTTGGAACTGTGAATTATTGTGCTCGAACTGTACTTTATTGAAAGGAGGGAGGGAGGACTTTATTGAGGGAGGAGCCTTAGCTACGTGGGCGGAACCAGCCAAAAGAAGCGCGGAACGGAAAGCGCGGTAAAGCGCCAATCCCGGAAGAGGAACTCCGACCTCCAGCAGGTTAGTGGGAGGAAGGGACAGCCATGTCCGAGTCGGGAGGAGAGGAGGTGGCGGTCGCAGCCGCGGACGCAGGGGCAGCTCCGGTCCCCGCAGCGGGCGAAGCCGCGGCCCTAATACCACCACCGGTTGCCGCAGAACCCGCTGCCCCCGTCAGCCAGTCGGACACTGCCGCTAACGCAAAAGCCATAATGCCCTTCTCTATGCCCTACCTGCCCGGAGCGGCCTGGCTCCCACGATACTCTGGGGAGTCGCATACATTCACTGACTTTAAAGAGGGGCTCTGCAGCATGCTCGAGTTCTATCCCCTAACCGAGCCTCAGAAGGTCCATATGATAACCGGCCAACTCTTTGGGGCGGCTCTGAGAGAATTGAAATCCTGGCCCGCTGAGGATAAAGGAACTGCACAACAGATTTTTGCCAAGCTTAAAGCCACCTTTGATACTCGCACTGCTACAGAAATTAAACTGACTTTTTATGGATGCAAACAAAGGCCACAGGATAGCTTACGGGACTATGCCCTTAATCTCCAGGAGGCGATGCGGGCCATTAAGCAGAGTGACTCCGGCAGCATGCAGGATGAGGATAAACTTCTGAAGGAGCGGTTCATTGAGGGGCTCCTGTGCAGTCACCAGCGGGGCCAATTGCACTTCCTGGCCATGCAAAATCCAGACTTGACTTTTGCGCAGTTTAAAGGTAAAGCTATCCAGGCATTGCAGGAGCGACAGCCCAGCCGTGCAATACCACCCAGGCGCCCCGCTATCACATACCACCAGGAGGTGGCATCGGATACCCCAGTTGCCGCGGAGGTCGAAGCCCAGAGCTTCGAGGACGACTCCCCTGCAGGACTCCGTCTTCAGATGCGGGAGCTGACCAGGAGCGTTGCTGCCCTAGCCTGGACGGTGCAGTCCCTACAGGAGGCCCCCAAAGAAAAGATCCAGCTAGCCTCCGGACCAGAGGATGTTCCCTGGACGCGACAGAAGAGGACCCCACCGACCAGAGGCCGGGACAGCGATCGCTTCCATCAGGACGGACGACCCATCTGCCGCCGATGTCACCAGGTGGGCCATCTTGCAAGGTACTGTCCTTTAAACGAGCAACCCCTGGGGCAAAGGGCCAACCCCCAGGAGTAGGATGGTCAGGCCCGCAGCATTGGAGAACCAAGTATATTGGAGGACGACCAGTTCTCCCTGTAGTGATTGATGGAATCCCCTTGAATGCTTTGCTGGACACCGGTTCTCAGGTGACGACTATACCTTACGTGCTCTACAAACGGTACTGGGAGGACGCTGATATTACTCGTGGCCCTGACGATGATTTCACCATAATAGCTAGTAATGGTCAGCCGTTGCCACAAGTGGGGTATAAGGAGGTCACCATCAAAGTGGGGCGGGTGGAATTGAAAGCCCAAGGGATTGTGATTGTTGATATTGATCGTCGAGAATGTAATCCCATGATGACTCTTGGTACTAATGTTATAGAAAATTGTCTTGCAGAAGTGATTGTTTTGTTGCAACAGGTGGCAGAAACCGCTGGCCACAGTGAGCAACGCGCCCTGCAGAAGGAAATCAGGGCTCTGATGCAGAGACAGCAGGTAGAGCTGACTGCTGGTGAGATTGGTCGTGTCACTGTGAGTGATTCAAACCCCATCGCGATACCCCCCAAGAGCGAAATGTTAATATGGTGTCGAGCAGCCATAGGTCTCAGGGGTAAGGACTACCAGGCCTTGGTAGAACCCGTATATTCAGACAATAGGCCTACTGTTCTGACAGCCCGGGGGGTGGTCGACGTCCGTCAGGGGAGAGTGCCCATATGTGTCCTCAATTGTGGGGAGGAAGAGGTCCACCTAACCAAGTATACCACGCTCGCCAAACTGTTCACTGTCAATAATAGTGTAATACAGACACCTGAACCCTTGGTCCCGTCAAACGTGGCGGAGAACAAAGGTTCTGCAGAGCACTCGAAAGACTGGTGTCGGGAATTGCATGTGGGCACTGACTCTACCCCATCTCATCAAATACAGGGAGCTTACAGGGTGGTACACGAGTACGAGCAGGTATTCAGCAAACACCCCTTAGATTTTGGGCAGGTGAAAGGGATCCAACATCACATCCCCACGGGAGATCACCGACCCATAAAAGAGAGATATCGCCCTGTACC
This sequence comes from Ranitomeya variabilis, assembly GCF_051348905.1. Classification (NCBI taxonomy): domain Eukaryota; kingdom Metazoa; phylum Chordata; class Amphibia; order Anura; family Dendrobatidae; genus Ranitomeya; species Ranitomeya variabilis. The sequence continues at coordinate 130,644,676 of NC_135237.1, forward strand.
CCCAGCTCATTACCAGTGTGCCAAGGACATGTTGCGGGAAATGAAGGAGGCTGGGGTGGTGAGAGACAGCTGTAGCCCCTGGGCAGCTCCGTTAGTCCTTGTTAAAAAGAAAGATGGTACAATGAGGATGTGTGTGGATTACAGGCAGTTGAATCGCATTACACATAAGGACGCATACCCACTGCCCAGGATAGAGGAGTCCCTGGCTGCTTTAAAATCTGCTAACTACTTCTCTACCTTAGATCTCACCAGTGGGTACTGGCAGGTTCCTGTAGCGGAGGCGGACAAAGAGAAGACGGCCTTCACAACACCAATGGGTCTCTGCGAGTTCAACTACATGCCCTTCGGATTGTGCAATGCTCCCGGGACGTTCCAGAGGATGATGGAGTGCTGCCTGGGACACATGAACTTTGAAACTGTGCTGCTGTATCTGGATGACATCATAGTCTTCTCTAAGACCTACGAAGACCATCTGAAGCACCTGGCCGAGGTGTTTGAAGCCTTGTCCAACTTCGGCCTAAAGGTGAAACCGTCCAAGTGTCATCTGCTGAAACCTAAAGTGCAGTACCTGGGCCATGTGGTGAGCGCTGAAGGAGTGGCCCCAGACCCCGACAAGGTCACAGTGATCAAGGACTGGCCAAAGCCCAGTGACCTCCACGAAGTCCGGCAGTTCCTCGGGCTGGTAGGCTATTACCGGAGGTTCATTAAAGACTTCACCAAGAAGGCCGCACCCTTGCAAAACCTGTTGGTGGGCCAACCAAAGAAGACCAAGGGGAGGAACACCCCCTTTGACTGGAACGGGGAGCTGAAGGAATCCTTCACCTGCTTGAAGTCGGCGCTGACGGGAGAAGAGGTACTGGCTTACCCCGAATACGACCAACCGTTTGTGCTGTACACAGATGCCAGTAATGTGGGACTAGGAGCCGTGCTGTCTCAAGTCCAGAAAGGCAAAGAAAGAGTGATCGCTTACGCCAGCAGGAAACTCCGTCCCACGGAAAGGAACCCTGACAACTACAGTTCCTTCAAGCTGGAATTCCTTGCCCTTGTCTGGGCAGTGACGGAGAGGTTCAAGCACTACCTGGCCTCCGCGAAATTCACAGTTTTCATGGACAACAATCCACTAACGCATCTGGATACTGCCAAACTCGGGGCTTTGGAACAGCGGTGGATGGCCCGGCTGTCCAACTATGATTTCACCATCAAATATCGGGCAGGACACCAGAATGCCAATGCCGATGCCCTGTCCCGAATGCCCAATTTACCAGAAGTGGGAGAAGACCCGGAGGCACTTGAAGAGGTGGAGCTGCCTGCCTTCCATCGCCCCAAAGCCACTCAGAACTCTCACCATGTGAAGAACAGGCATAAGAACCCACCGGATGCCACGCTGAATCCCCTGCCCCACCACGGATGGGCAGAAACCCAGGATAGTGACCCCGCGGTCCGTCAGGTGAAGGAGCTCTTGACGCAGGCTGGGTTGCACCCTGGCCCAGATGATCCACAAGAAACCCAACAGCTGTGGAAGGGGAGAAGCAAACTGTTTATCCATGATGGCAAGCTGTGCAGGAGGAGCATCGACCCACGTACTCATGAATTGGTGTGGCAGATAGTGGTGCCAAGGCGAGATGCGCCCATGGTTCTGGGAGCCTACCATGATGGGGCCGGACACTTCGGATGGAGGAAGCTGGAGAAGCTGCTCCGAGGGAGGTTCTATTGGATTGGCATGAAGAGAACCATTGAGAAGTGGTGTCGGGAGTGTGGTCCATGTAGTCTGCGCAGAAAGGACCGTGACAGTCAACGGGCTCCCCTGCGGCCTATCATCACCAAACGGCCGCTTGAACTGGTCGCGCTGGATCATGTGAAGCTGACACCTAGCCGGTCGGGCTATATCTACGCCCTTACCATCGTGGACCACTACTCCAGGTTTTTGGTGGTTGTGCCTGTTAAAGATCTAACGGCCAGGACTGCCGCCAGGGCCTTCCAGCAGCACTTTTGTAGGCCCCATGGCTACCCAGAGAAGGTACTGACCGACCAGGGACCTGCCTTTGAAGCAGAAGTGTTCCAGGAATTCTGCCAACTGTACGGGTGTAAGAAGATCAGAACCACACCGTACCACCCTCAGACCAACGGGATGTGCGAGAAGATGAACCAGGTGGTAATCGATTTATTGAAGACCTTGCCTGTGGAAGAACGGAGCCTGTGGCCGATAAAGTTGCCTGACTTGGTGGATATGTACAACCACATCCCAGTAAGTTCCACCAACTGTACTCCAGCGTACCTGATGCGAGGAAGATCTAGTCGGTTACCCGTTGATCTGGATATGGGGGTCCTAGTACCCGAAGATACCCTGCCGGAGGCAGATTGGGATACAGAAAGGCAGCGAAGATACCGCGAAGTACAGGGGTGTGTAGAGAGGAGCCTCGCCCAGGCTAGGCAAAAACAAGAAAGGGACTACAACCAACACGCTCCTGCGATTCCTCTATCACCTGGTGAGCAAGTACTTAAACGAAAGAGGAGGTTACATAAACTCGATGACCAATGGGAAGCGGAACTGTATACCATCCTGCCGTCCGATTTCGACAACACAAAGGTCTGCCTCATCAGCAAGGACCAAGGGGAGACCTCAACAGCGGTATCCAGGGATCACCTTAAGGTCTGCCCCGATAAGTTGAAAGAGAGAGAGACGGTCCCGAAGATCTCCCCGCCGGAAGAAAAGGAGAAGGTGTTCCATACCGTCCTTGGTGACTTTCCCCAGTCCTGGACTCAGATAAATCAAGCCATCGTGGTGCCTGTTCTAATGTTTCAACAGCCGGACCCGCCAGAAACAGTGGTGGCACCAGATCATCCTGCCCCGCTACCTCAACAAGCCTTACTTGATGATGCCATGCCAACCGTTGAACCGGTAAATCCTCCCTCTGCTGTCAGTGAATCTGCTGTACCCACTGTTGATAGCAGCAGCTCTGAGAACCCCAACCTGCCAGTGCTACCCCGACTCACTAGAAGTGTAGCTAGAAGACAGTGCACTACACCAGCGGTAGCAAGCATAGCGGGCCCCGTTAGGCCAATAGCAACCCCTGCGCTGCGAAGGTCCACACGCAGCACTCAAAATCAAACTCCCCTCCGCTACAAAACTTGGAGGTATTAATAAGGGCTGCTCTTTAGTTAAGAATGTTTTTGTGTATGTCTTTTGTTACAGGTTTTAAATGGACAATAGAGTAATGGACGGTGAATTGCTCAAAAACTTTCACAAGGGGACCCCTTTGTTTACCCGGGGTCCCCGCTGTTTCAACCACTGAACTGAGAGTCATAAACTGTGCATGACCTAACTTTTGCAACGTTCAAGAATCCTCACCTCCCGTAAAGGGAAGCACTGTTATGTTCAATTGTTATGCTATTTCAAAAATTTGTGTGTTTTCTGTTAACATGTGTTATTGTTCTTGTTTTCCCAGTCCCGGAGTACTGGATTTAACCGGGGGGGAGTGCAGCACCCCAGAGTCCTGGTCGTTGCAGTACTGTGGATCAGCCACTATGGGGAGCTATGGTACGTCTGATTGCACTAACGGAGTCTCTCTGACCAGGTAACACCTCACTACACTTCACACTCCGGCCACCAGGGGGGGTGGTTCTATCTACTAGGCCACTCCTCACATTCTGGTAAAACTGGGGGTTGGACAGGAAGACAGGGAGAAGTAGCTGGGAAGAGCTAGCGAGAGGACCTGTCAGGGATGGGATCCTGGCAGACTCCTCAGAGCAGGACTAACCAGTGACCAACGGGAATACAGTAAAGAGGAATTGGGACCAGAAGGAGTCGTGCTGCTAGACTGAGGCAACATCCTTCTGAGGCGCAAACAGTCGGTGGCCGGAACGCCGAGCAAGTAAGAGACTTTAAGTACACTGCAAACCACGGCCGGACAGCCAATTACAGGTTGGCTGTCTCACTTAACACCTAAGCAGACAACGGAGGCAGCTGTGGGAGAGGGGCGACTGTAGGGTCCCGGAAGAACTCCAGGCCTACCCCGTCATACGGGTGCGTCCTACCATATCACCTGGAGGACGGAGAGAACGAACATTAGAGAAAGACAGAACCAGTTGTGAGGACTATCCCGGGAGCTCAGCAGGGAAGGACTACAACACCCAGCGCTAGAAGGTAGACACTGATCCCCACCTGTAAAGAGAACTCCTGATGTGCCTTTGGACCGGCCGGTCTCTGACAACCCTGTTAACAGCGCTCTGGACTGAGGACTCTAAAACCTTCAGTAAAGAGGTAAAGAGACTACAACCTGGTGTCCTCATTATTTACCGCGACCTGCACCCCACAACCGCACCATTATCACCACTTATTGCACCGGACGTCCCCCACTGATAGACAGGGCCACGGACCGGGTCTAGCCACCGTGACCACTCCAGGACTGAGACTCAGAGGCCCGGTACCGGGTACCCCTCGGCCCTGCGGCGGTGTGGGGGCGCTCCATATACTACTGTGTGGGCTGTATACTACTCTGTGGGCTGTGCTGTATACTACGTGGGCTGTGCTATATTATGCAGGCTGTGCTATATACTATGTGGGTTGTGCTCTATACTATGCGGGTTGTGCTATATACTATGCTGGATGTGCTATATACTATGCAGGCTTTGCTATATACTATGGGGGGTATATTATAGTCTATGGGCGAGTCCGTGTTATATACTATGTGGCTGTGTTATATATTATTGTGGGGGTATATTATATTCTATGGGGGGCTACATTAAATATTATGGGGAGGTGGGCTGTATTATATTCTATGGGGGACTGTATTAGATTTTATGAGGGATGATTGCATCATACTCTTTGATGGGGCTGCATTATATTCTATGAGGATGTGGGCTGTATTATATTCTATTCGGGGCTACATTATATTCTATGGGGGGCTGTATTATATTTATATTCTATGAGGGGTGATTGCATCATACTCTGAGGGGGCTGCATTAAACTATGAGGGGGGCTGCATTATTTTCTATGGGGGGTTACATTATACTCTTTGGGGTGGCTGCATTATACTCTGTGGGGTGGTGGCTGCATTATACTATATGGGGGCTGCATTAAACTGTATCGAGGACTATGGGGAATACGTTATAATATATGAAGAACTATGGGGTGCATTATACTATGGGAAGTGAATTGTACTACATGGATGACTATGGCGGGGCATTATACTATATGGCGCACTATAAGGAGTGTATTATGCTATATGGAGGACTGAGCAGTGTATTTTAATATATGGAGGACTATAGGGAGTGTATTATACTATATGGAGGACTGTGGTGCACATTATAATATATGGAGGACTATGGGGTGTATTTTACTAATCAAGTAAAATGCTGCATATTCAGATTGTTTTTGCTGGAACAAAAATCATTGTTCTCAGCAGCACATTGCCGGTGTAAACTGTAGATGTGCTGCTGATAACATGATACTGTATGGTGATCTGTTAGTAATCTATTAGTGATCGTTCTGTCCCATCATTATTCCTCAGCTGGTGGAAAGAGGCCGGGAAACAAGCGTTGAACAACTTCAGTATTGTCGATCAAACTCATTTAGCGGCCTGAGATCAGCGCATGTAAATACAACCGAAATGCTTTTGTGTGATGTGCAGTATGTTAGCATTTGGGGCCCCATTATAAACTTTGCCTAGGGCCCCACTTTGCCTAAAACCGGCCCTGCCTACAAGTGTACAAAGATATTATACAGTCACCATGTGACAAGTGGGCCTGTGTAAATTCAAATCCCAGGGCTGAATTTTAGTCCCAGTCCGGCCTTGGGTGTGCAGCAAGTCACATGGTGTAGACGATCGGCAGGTGACAAGTCAGCGAGAGGATGTTTCCCGTCCATTGCACTCTCACTTCTCATGAACCAAATTATGTACAGTCCAAATTTCAGTACGGTGGACAGTCTCTTTTAGAAGTTACAGCAATTTTTCGGGGTAACGTAACGAATGACTCAGCCTGTTCCTCTAGTGTTATATATTTCCTCTGATATGGAAATGCAACAAATTCAGAGGAAGTTGTAAAAAATCCTTGTTTTTAGTTACTTCCCCCAGTGTCCTAATTATCCTGCAGAAATGTTTGTACAGTTAATGAATCATACTGAGGAGAGGTCTTTGCATGAAACAAACAGAGAACCCTTATGGTATTAATATTAGACCGTGTAAAAATGAATGCCTCATGGGTGTGGATCAGATCCTTCGACCCTCACGGATGAGAATATAGCTATACACTAGTGGCCAAAATTGTGGATACACTTGAAGTTTTTAATAATTTTCGAGGTTTCTGGAACTTTGGGCGATCTTACCTGCTTGATTACGTAATTATATTTATAGTCCAGGCACGCAATCTGTTAAAGATATCGGGAGCCTTGTTTTGATATTTTGTCGATAGTTTTTATAATTTTGACAAATACTGAACTTCGTTCTCTGTGAGTAAAATTCATAAATATTTAGTTATGTTCTTTATGTCGGTATTAAATTTAAAATAATTTTTTAAAGCTACAATCGTCACTTGTTCCTTTCAGTACAGGTCCTACAGGCTTTAACCCCTTAATCCCATATGACGTACTATCCCGTCAAGGTGACCTGGGACTTAATTCCCAGTGACGGGATAGTACATCATATGCGATCGGCCGCGCACACGGGGGGAGCGCGGCCGATCGCGGACGGGTGTCAGCTGACTATCACAGCTGACATCCGGCACTATGTGCCAGGAGCGGTCACGGACCTCTCCTGGCACACTGCGATCAAAGATGATCACAGTGTTCCGGCGGTATAGGGAAGCATCGCGCAGGGAGGGGGCTCCCTGCGTGCTTCCCTGAGACCCTCGGAGCAACGCGATGTGATCGCATTGCTCCGAAGGTCTCCTACCTCCTCCTCCCTGCAGGCCCCGGATCCAATATGGCCACGTGGCTGCTTCCGGGTCCTGCAGGGAGGTGGCTTGCAAGGCGCCCACTCAGAGCAAGTGCTTGCAATCGTCCCTGCAGTGCCTGTCAGATCGCTGATCTGACACAGTGCTCTGCAAATCAGCGACCTGACCCAATAACATGATGCCCCGATACCCCCCCCCCCCAGGGCAATGTTATAAAGTAAAAAATAAAAAAAATTCACACATGTAAAGAAAATAAATTAAAAATTCCTAAATAAAGAAAAAAAAATATATTGTTCCCATAAATACATTTCTTTGTCTAAAAAAAAACAAACAAAAAAAAAAACAATAAAGGTACACATATATAGTATCGCCGCGTCCGTAACGACCCGACCTATAAAACTGTCCCACTAGTTAACCCCTTCAGTGATCACCGTAAAAAAAAACGAGGCAAAAAACAATGCTTTATTATCATACCGCCGAACAAAAAGTGGAATAACACGCGATCAAAAAGACAAATATAAATAACCATGGTACCGCTGAAAACATCATCTTGTCCCGCAAAAAACGTCCCACCATACAGCATCATCAGCGAAAAAATAAAAAAGTTATAATCCTCAGAATAAAGCGATGCAAAAATAATTATTTTTTCTATAAAATAGCTTTTATCGTATAAAAGCGCCAAAACATAAAAAAATTATGTAAACGAGGTATTGCTGTAATCGTACTGACCTGAAGAATAAAACTGCTTTATCAATTTTACCAAACGTGGAACGGTATAAACGCCCCCCAAAAAAAGAAATTCATGAATAGCTGGTTTTTGTTCATTCTACCTCACAAAAATTGGAATAAGAAGCGATCAAAAAATGTCACATGCCCGAAAATGGTACCAATAAAAACGTCAACTCGTCCCACAAAAAACAAGACCTCACATGACTGTGGACCAAAATACTGAAAAATTATAGCTCTCAAAATGTGGAGACGCAAAAACTATTTTTTGCAATAAAAAGCGTCTTTTAGTGTGTGACAGCTGCGAATCACAAAAATCCACTAAAAAACCTACTATAAAAGTAAATCAAACCCCCCTTCATCACCCCCTTAGTTAGGGAAAAAATAATAAAATAAAAAAAATGTATTTATTTCCATTTTCCCATTACAATTAGGGTTGGGGCTAGGGTTGGGGATAGGGTTTGGGCTAGGGCTAGGGTTGGGGATAGGGTTTGGGTTAGGGCTAGGGTTAGGATTGCGGCTAAAGTTAGGGTTTGGATTACATTTACGGTTGGGATTAGGGTTAGGGGTGTGTCAGGCTTAGGGGTATGGTTAGGGTTATAGTTGAGATTAGGGTTAGGGGTGTGTTGGAGTTAGGGGTGTGGTTAGGGTTGGGATTAGGGTTAGGGGTCTGTTGGGGTTAGGGGTGTGTTGAGGTTAGGCTTAGGGGCATTTTAGGGTTATGGGTAGAGTTGGGATAAGGGTTAGGGGTGTGTGTGGGTTAGGGTTTCAGTTAGAATTGGGGGGTTTCCGCTGTTTAGGCACATCAGCGACTCTCCAAACGCGACATGGCATCCAATCTCAATTCCAGCCAATTCTGCATTGAAAAAGTAAAACAGTGCTCCTTCCCTTCCGAGCTCTCCCGTGCGCCAAAGCAGGGGTTTACCCTAACATATGGGGTATCAGCGTACTTAGGACAAATTGGACAACAACTTTAGGGGTCCAATTTCTCTTGTTGCCCTTGGGAAAATAAAAATTGGGGGGCTAAAAAAACATTTTTGTGGGAAAAAATTATTTTTTATTTTCACGGCTCTGCGTTATAAACTGTAGTGAAACACTTGGGGGTTCAAAGTTCTCACAACACATCTAGATAAGTTCCTTGGGGGTCTAGTTTCCAATATGGGGTCACTTGTGGGGGGTTTCTACTGTTTAGGTACATTAGGTGCTCTGCAAGCTCAATATGATGCCTGCAGACCATTCCATCTAAGTCTGCATTCCAAACGGCACTCCTTCCCTTCCGAGCTCTGCCATGCGCCCAAACGGTGGTTCCCCCCACATATGGGGTATCAGCATACTCAGGACAAATTGGACAACAACTTTTGAGGTCCAATTTCTCCTGCGACCATTGAGAAAATACAAAACTGGGGGCTAAAAAATATTTTTTGTGAAAAACAATAATTTTTATTTTCACGGCTCTGCGTTATAAACTGTAGTGAAACACTTGGGGGATCAAAGCTCTCACAACACATCTAGATAAGTTCCTTAGGGGGTCTTCTTTCCAAAATGGTGTCACTTGTGGGGAGTTTCAATGTTTAGGCACATCAGGGGCTCTCCAAACGCAACATGGCTTCCCATCTCAATTCCAGTCAATTTTGCATTGAAAAGTCAAATGGCGCTCCTTCCCTTCCGAGCTCTGCCATGCGCCCAAACAGTGGTTTACCCCCACATATGGGGTATCAGCATACTCAGGACAAATTTCACAACAAATTTTGGTGTCCAATTTCTTCTCTTACCCTTGGGAAAATAAAAAATTGGGGGCGTACAGATCATTTTTGTGAAAAAATATGATTTTTTATTTTTACGGCTCTGCATTATAAACTTCTGTGAAGCACTTGGTGGGTCAAAGTGCTCACCACACATCTAGATAAGTTCCTTAGGGGGTTTACATTCCAAAATGGTGTTACTTGTGGGGGGTTTCAATGTTTAAGCACTTCAGGGACTCTCCAAACGCAACATGGCATCCCATCTCAATTCCAGTCAATTTTGCATTGAAAAGTCAAGCGGCGCATCTTCCCTTCCGAGCTCTGCCATGCGCCCAAACAGTGGTTTACCCCCACATATGGGGTATCGGCGTGCTCAGGACAAATTGTACAACAACTTTAGGGGGTCCATTTTCTCCTGTTACCCTTGGTAAAATAAAACAAATTGGAGCTAAAGTAAATTTTTTGTGAAAAAAAGTTAAATGTTCTTTTTTTTTTAAAAAACATTCCAAAAATTCCTGTGAAACACCTGAAGGGTTAATAAACTTCTTGAATGTGGTTTTGAGCACCTTGAGGGGTGCAGTTTTTAGAATGGTGTCACACTTGGTTATTTTCTATCATATAGACTCCTCAAAATGACTTCAAATGTGATGTGGTCCCTAAAAAAATGGTGTTGTAAAAATGAGAAATTGCTGGTCAACTTTTAACCCTTATAACTCCCTAACAAAAAAACATTTTGTTCCAAAATTGTGCTGATGTAAAGTAGACATGTGGGAAATGTTAATTATTAAGTATTTTGTGTGACATATCTCTGTAATTTAAGGGCATAAAAATTCAAAGTTGGAAAATTGCGATATTTTCAAAATTTTTGCCAAATTTTCTTTTTTTTCACAAATATACACAGGTGAAATCAACGAAATGTTGCCACTATCATGAAGTACAATATGTCACGAGGAAACAATGTCAGAATCATCAGGATCCGTTGAAGCGTTCCAGAGTTATAACCTCATAAAGGGACAGTGGTCAGAATTGTAAAAATTGGCCCCGTCACTAACGTGCAAACCACCCTTGGGGGTTAAGGGGTTAATTTCTTTACAAACTATTGAGAATTTGTATTTCTTGTATTTTATTAATATTTACATTTAATTTTTTAACCGAATAATTATACATGTCTATTTTGAGCTCACAACCTTCTGAATGATTGGTTTTTTTTTTTTAGATTTTAATCATGCCAGCCACAAAGAGGTCTGATTGGTCTCCAAAAAAGAGAGCTATGGCTATGGTTTTTAGGAAGGAGGGATACAGTTTCCGAGAAGTTGCTAGGAAAATGGGTGGCGGAGTGGAAGAGGAAGGAAAAAGGCAACAATTCCAAAAACAGACAGAAGAATTGTTAGGTTAGCCTTGCAAAACAGAAGAGAATCAGCCAAGGAACTCAACCAGCTCTTGCACGATGGAGAAGTTTCGGTGTCGGATAGAACAGTACATGGCCGATTACTTGATGCCGGTCTGAAAGCATATACAACAAGGAAAAAGCCATTCCGAAATCTTAAACAGAGAAGTAAGAGAATTTCCTGGGCCAAAGAACATTTTAGCTGGACAACTGAAGATTGGAAGAAAGTAATCTGGAGCGAAGAAACGAGAATATCAATTTTTGGTAGTGACGGAGTGCGTTATGTTCTGAGAAAGCCAAAGGAAGACTGTCTTCCAGAGTGTATTGATTGCAGCTGTTGTCATGTTGTCAGTTCTTGGTACCATGTTATAGCCACAGAGAACCTGAGAAGTCTTGTTGAATCAATGCTAAGGAGATGCAAAGCTGTTATCGATGCTAAAGGATACTCTACATGCTACTAAAGAAAGAACACATAGGGATAGCATGAAATTAAGATATTAGGACATGATATTTTGATTCTGCCATTCCGCTGTTCTTATAGAAATAATGAGATATTTTGTATTATGGTAACCTTTTTTCTATGTAGTGGTGTTCTAATCTACCTTAGACTACTTGTGGCATTATTGTTATAAACACTTTGTATGATTGCATGCTAAAACCTTTAAAAAATGAAAAAAATTTGAAAGTGTATCCACAATTTTGTCCACTAGTGTAGATGGCAGAAGAAGATAGGAGTGTTATGTATGAACTATAACTACCACTCTCTGCTAGATGTGAAAATATCTATTTCATAATTCCCATAGACTAGTGAATGTAATGCAGAGTGTGATGTGCATGTTTGGCAAACTATGAGCACCCTGCATGGGGCAATGCTTGTTTGGAAGGTCAGACCTCCATAAAATCAGACGTTTATTCCATTATTACAGAAAACACCATTAAAGAGCTTTTCAAGTGGCAATTTTAATTTGCATTAAATATTCTAAAAACTGTTAAAACCAAATTACTGAGCCCATGTATCGCACATTAATAGGACTGGTAAATTGGAACTGTTTGTAATATACATGGAAGCTACATTCGTTGCAGAGGCCCACTGCTATGCAGAAGATGGTCCTTAATTTACAGATCCTCAGTGATCCGTTATGGACCCACGTCACAGGACCAAAGTCAGCATTCATCAAAATAAAGTTGTTTTTTCTCAAGATTCTCTGTTTTTTTAATTTGCTTCCTTTTTGGAAAAGATTGTACATTAGAATTAACAAAAGATTTCCCAGGTGATGGTTTCTACATGTTCATTCTGTCCAACTGCTGTACTACAGTATGAGCTTAGATCTGGAGCTGTATTTATGTTACAAGTTTGCTGCTGGATTTATGGTATTAGTTTGGTTCTGGTGGATTGTGTATACCGTATTTGGAGTAATTGTGACCTTTAGGAAGACCATTGGCTGTGCACAGGCAAACTACTATTTGCTACAATGCTTGGCCCATAGATAAGAAGGTGGACTACGATCTGAGCTGCTGTGATGATGTTCATATGAGCCTAAAGTTCCCCTTTAGCATAATTGTTAGCACACATAATTACGATTTTATACAAGCCATGTTTCTAATACCTTAGCTAATGATGCCAGTAGTCGTTTCTCTGATTCATCCCTTCCATAGCACTGGAAGCTGTGAGTGTACACATTGTACTTGTAGCCATACAGTGTCACTTCCAATGTGCTATTAGGATTTTGCTCTGACTTCTCTGGAAGGAATGAGATCTGTGTAGAGGCACCACCCAAATCCAGAGCTCCAGTTGTCTCCACTCCATCTGGACGTATCCAAGTGTTCCAAATGTTTTTCTAAGGGTAAAGAAAAAGCATATTGCATCCACATTCTAGATAACATTCTCATACAATTTTACTCTACGTTATATGTGGATTTTTCAGGTACTAGTACATATTGTAGGACCAGTTTTCCATTCTACGTAAGTTTGGAGACACTGTGCCGGTGGAGAATACTACATCTCCTCTGCAGGGGATTCTAGAAGCGATCATACAGTAGCTTTGGCAGTTGTCTTTACAGTCTTTTCAGTCTTTGCCAACTGAGATTTAATAGGAGTTCACTTCCAATATATTTTCTGTATTGTGGAGATCAAAGACGTCTCAATGGAAACATAGAATGATGAGGTGGGAAATATTTTTTTAGCCAATATAATCACAAAATATCATTTCAATTTCATCTGTTCCATTGTACTTACTGTAACATTTAAATATGCATTCACCTGACCAGTTTTAATAGAAAAATTCTGGAATAAATCTTGTATTTTAGTCTAGAGTAGCACTCAAAAGAATTATAGTCCAGAGCTGTAGCACAACTCAAGATATTGGCAACTCTGCAGGGTACAAGAGGGCCTTAGTTGGCTCCCTGTCCCCTACTTGTTATCTTTTTAGCAAACTAAGTTTATATTTTATCTCATGTATTTTGTAGTGGGTAACTATTGTTAAACAGTTGACATTGAGAGACCAATTGTTGTTCTTTTTGTTGCCTTTGATTTTTTTGTTTGGTGTCTCGTGGTATTTTATGTTTATTATGTCCTTATCAAGTCCTAGTATATTTGAACCCCAGTGCCTGGAAATCTCTCAAGCATTATGTTATCAATTTAATTGTTGCACTTTAATTATGGTATGTCCCCGGTTTTGGTGCTAAATTTATGTAATGGGCATGGTTCTGATACTGTGTTTATACTACAGTATGAGCTTAGATCTGGAGCTGAATTTATGTTACAAGTTCGGCTCTGCTGCTGGATTTATGGTAATAGTTTGGTTCTGGTGCATTGTTCATATTTGCAGTATGAGCTTGGCTCTCATTCTGCATTTATGTTATGAGATTGTTAGTGGTGCTGTCTGTATGCTATGAGTTTGGTTATTTTGTACTTTTGTTCTGAGCTTTGTTCTGGTTCTGTATTTATGTTATGAGATTGTTTCTTTTACATAAAATAATATTTATTAAATTCCACATTAATTTCTAGGAGAAGGATTAATTTTCCATGTCACAACACAATGCAAGTACAGTACATTTATATCTTTGTCACTTAAGTAGAGAAACTGTTGTTAAAATTGTGAATCATACTGCTGTAAGCATTCACACTCAACTTGGCAGGGCATCCATGTTTATTTTAATTAGAAGATGAGAAGGCATCTGTGCCTGAGGTGACTCTCTTAATTCTATCTTCCCCATTAACATGTTGAAATCCAACTTATCCTTTTCCTCCTTCCTACATGCGCTGTAGAATTGTGAGAAGTACAAACATATAAGATGATCCACAGTTGCTCCTCTAATAGGCAGTTTCAACCAAATTTGGTCATCTTAAAGGGAACCTGTCAGCAGAAAAAAATGCCATTAACCAGTGTCAGTCAGAACCGGGGGAGCGGTTACAGCCGCCGCTCTGTATACTCAAAATGTAGACTGAACCAGCTCTGCCCCCATGATGGAAACAGGAACTGAAACCGGGGGAATAAAGTTCCTTTTCTCCCCACAACGCTATGGCAAGTGCGGGTGCTAGGCAGGTTAGTATTGGTATTAACCTTCCGATTAACCCCATATCTGCAGGTTGATAGCGTTTTTTCTGGTTATAGGTTCCCCTTATTTAACAGGCAGGACAACACAAATATTGTTTCAGTCAAGACGACATGCTCTTGAAATAAATTGTAGCAAAGCTGACACGAAATCATTCTAACAGGATTTGTCTTAAGCAGTATGACTTATAGCTTCAGGAATGTTTCATGAAATTTGTGTGAATGTACAAGCCTATTACAAGAAAATGAGGTCATCATTATTTTAATAATCCTCCAAAACTAGCGATATGGTGAAGAAGCAATTATTGTCAAAAAATAAATCCCTGTCACTTTATGTAGCAGCTGGAAAACAGTGGAAAAAAGGCAATCTCTTAGTCATCTTTTTTTTCTTTTGATTCTCTGTTATAGGGGCTATTTGTGGACTATGGCAACTCTCAATAAGGCTTCCAGAGGCAGTCTTTACACTAGCCACACTTACACCTCTATACAAGGATCTGGCCTTTGCTGTCAAAGCCACTGGGATGTGTCCACAGAGTAGCGGCTGGCTGGTGGAATTAAATGCCAGTTATATATTAAACAAGCAGGGTGACAGGTAGTATAATTGGAAAAAAAAATAAAAAAATAAAAAAAATTATATATATATATATATATATATATATATATATATATATACTGTAAGGCTATGTGCACACGGTGAGGATTTTGCTGCGGATCCGCAGCTGCGGGTCCGCAGCAGTTTCCCATGAGTTTACAGTACAATGTAAACCTATGGGAAACCGAAAACGCTGTGCACATGCTGCGGAAAAAAACACGCGGAAACGCAGTGGATTACATTCCGCAGCATGTCAATTCTTTCTGCGGAATCCGCAGCGGTTTTACACCTGCTCCATAATAGAAAACCGCAGGTGTAAAACCGCAGTGGAATCCGCACAAAAACTGTGATAAATCCGCAGGAAAAACGCAGTGTTTATGCCCTGCGGATTTATCAAATCCACTGCGGAAAAATCCGCAGTGGACCATTCTACGTGTGCACATACCCTAAGTCAGTCAAGTTAAACCAAGGGATAAACCAGGGAGAAAGAACCAAAATCAGCAGTCAATGACAAGGTCAGGAGAATTACCGGGTTCAGAACCAGAGTCAAAATCAGCAGACGAGTGAGGAGTTAAAAAATGCTATTAAGCTGCAGATATGGGGTTAATCAGCAGGTTTAATAGCGTTCCCATACTGCCAGCGCAGTATGGGATCCCAGATCCCAGCAGATAAATCAGTGATTTTATCAAAACTGTAGAAAGCAACCCAGTAAGTGATACATCTCTGGAATTGTGGTCTTTGCCCCTACATCATACTGCTCTCAGATGGGTTAATAAAAACCTATTGACAGATTAATAATAATAATAATAATTTTTATTTATATAGCGCCAACATATTCCGCAGCACTTTACAATTAAGCGGGGACATGTACAGACAAATTCAATACAAGTTAACACAATTTAAACAGTGACATTAGGAGTGAGGTCCCTGCTCACAAGCTTACAATCTACAAGGAAATGGGGGGGACACAATAGGTGAAAAGTGCTTGTTATTTCAGGTCTGGCAATTATAATAAATAGGGATTTTCATATAAAGCTGCATGATCCGATCATCAGCCCGTGTGTTTAAGTGCAATAGTCAAGTATCAAGTGCAGTTATCATGTGCATGGAGGGTGTGGAGACAGATGAATAGTAGGGGGCAGATTCAGAATAATATTTGGAAGGAGGGAACAGGGCAAAGTTAGTTTACTGAGTAGTTGATGTGGTAGGCTTGTTTGAAGAGATGGGTTTTTAAAGTGCGCTTGAATAGGTCGGGGCTAGGTATCAGTCTGATCGTCTGGGGAAGTGCATTCCAGAGAGCTGGCGCAGCACGAGAGAAGTCTTGGAGACGGAGGTGCGAGGTTCGGATTATGGGGGATGTTAGTCTTAGGTCATTTGTAGAACGGAGGGCACATGTAGGGCGATAGACAGAGATAAGAGAGGAGATATAAGGCGGTGCAGAACTGTGGAGGGCTTTGTGGGTGAGAGAGATGAGTTTATACTGGACCCTGTAGCGAATGGGTAGCCAGTGTAATGACTGGCACAAGATGGAGGCATCGGTGAAGCGGCTGGACAGAAATATGACCCTGGCTGCTGCATTCAAGATAGATTGGAGAGGAGAAGGTTTGGTAAGAGGGAGACCAATCAGAAGAGAGTTGCAGTAGTCCAGATGGGAATGAATAAGAGCGACAGTAAGAGTCTTAGCAGTTTGAAAGGTGAGAAAAGGTTAAAGATTCCCTTTAACCCGTTTTCAACCTGAGATGTATCCATACGTCCCAGTGACCTTTGCCTTATTGACCTTTGACGTATGGATACGTCCCAGTGATTTTGCGAGCACACTGATTCTGACAGCTGACACCCGAGACTCAGTGCCAGGAGCAGTAATGCACCTCAACCCCCTGAATGCTGCTATCGAACTCTATCGTAGCATTTAGAGAAAAGACAGAGGGATGACAGCCCCTCTTTCCCATTGATTGGAGACCCCTCAGGAAATGTATTTAGATGTGTGGTTAGCACCTTGAACCCTAGGTGCTTCGCAGAAGTTTATGACGTTGAGCCGTGAAAATAAAAAAATAAAAAAATGACATTTTCAGTACAAAAATGTTATTTTAGCCCCAATTTGCATTTCCATAAGGGTAACAGGAGAAATTGCTCCTTACATTTTGTTGTGCAAAATCTCCTGTTACCCTTATGAAAATGCAAAGTTTGGGGTTAAAATAACATTTTTGTGGGGAAAATGTGATTTTTTTTTTTATTATTTTAACGGCTCGACAATACATAAACTTCTGTGAAGCACCTCTGGGTTCAAGGTGCTCATCACACATCTAAATACATTCACTGAGAGGTCTAGTTTCCAAAATGGGGTCACTTGGGGATGGTTTCCACTGTTTAGGCACATTAAGGGCTCTCTAAATGTGACATGGCATCCACTATTTGTTCCAGCAAATTGCGCATTCAAAAAGTCAACTGGCGCTAATTCTCTTTTGAGCTCTGCCGTGCACCCGAACAGTGGTTTTCCCCCACATGTACGGTATAAGGATGCTCAGGAGAAATTGCACAACAAATTTTTTAATCCATTTTTTCCTATTACCCTTATGAAAATAAAAAAAATTGGGTCTAAAGTAAATTTTGTGAAAAAAAGTTAAATGTTCATTTTTTTCCACATTCCAAAAATTCCTATGAAGCACCTGAAGGGTTAATAAACTTTTTGAATGTGGTTTTAAGCACTTTGAGGGGTGTAATTTTTAGAATGGTGTCACTTTGAGGGGTCTATATGATAGAAAATACCCTAAAGTGACTTCAAATGTGATGTGGTCCCTAAAAAAATGGTTTTGAAAATTTTGTTGGAAAAAGGAGAAATCGCTGATCAACTTTTAACCCTTATAAACGTCCTAAGAAAAAACATATTGTTTCAAAAATTGTACAAATGTAAAGAAGATATGTGAGAAATGTTATTTATTAACTATTTTGTGTGACATCTCTCTGATTTAAGGGCATAAGAATTCAATGTTTGAAAATTGCAAAATGTTTAAATTTTTTCCCAAATTTCCATTTTTTCACGAATAAACACAAATAATATTGAATTTATTTTACCCCTATCATGAAGTACAATATGTCATGAAAAAAACAAACATTCTCAGAATCAGTGGGATCCTTTAAAAGCTTTACAGAGATATTACCTCATAAAATGACACTGGTTAGAATTGTAAAAATTGGCCTCGTTATTAATGTGCAAACCCCCTTGGGTGGTAAAGGGGTTAAACATGCAACCACCTCACTCTTCCTTAAACTGATTGTCTACTTTATTTTTGTAAATATGTTGAGGACATGATTTTGCAGCACTCGTGATATAAAAAAAATGTACAGGTTCTCTTTCTTTGTGAAGTGTCCCCTGCTTCACACATGAAAGGTTTTTCAATTGGAAGACGCTGATGGACATAAGTTGGTCACATGCTCCTACACCATCAGCCATTAAAGAGGGCAATCATTTCAGAAGCCATGATTTGTCCGCCTATTACGACTCCCATATATCTTGAAACCCCTTGAACAACATGTTACCTTGAACTACTTTTCTGATAATGGTGACTGCTTATCATGCAGACCTGTATAAACTGGACAAATTATGATTATTGATTATGAGATATATGACCTACCAGGCTTAAAGGTGGAATAGAAAGCATGCATTTTTTTCACACACCTCTAAGAAATTTCCCATTAAATAGTTGACTGTAATCCATCCGTAAATCCCTTCTTCCTGACCTGTAATGATGTGAGCTCCTCTAAAATCAAATGGCTGGGTTTGGAAGTAGTTCTCAATACTGAAAAGGACTCCTTGAGCAGCACTTTCATTTTTCAACCTAAGTAGTTTAAAGGAAAAAAACAATAAGAACATGGAAAGTGGATCTTCAATATCAGCCTTAATACACATGTGCGCCCTAGTATTCCCCTTTATAGTAGGCACTGTTATAGGCAATGCTCTTTAAAGTGATTTTACGGTTTAGATTTTGTAATATTTAAATAACGGATAAGGCAGAGTATTCACAATTTTTGTATAGAGAATCATAGGCATATTCACACATCTCATCCATGTATTGAATGAGTGGCATGTAATCACATACATCCAAAAATAGTCTCCAAGATTCCCACTGAGGGACATCATTTTCATGGTGCTCATTGGCACGAAACTGTGTCTTGTAATGTAATGGTGTAAAATCTGACACATTTCTTAATAAGTCACTTACCTGAGAAGTCTCATCCCTGCTGTGGCTCCCAAATATACAGGGGTGCTGTTCTGCTGATTAAATGGAATGACACTTATAACTTTCTTCATACAGTTGTCGATGTTCTTAGCAGCTTTTTCAGGCTCGCTGGCATAGCTGGAAATCCCAAGTCCTTCAATAACAAATCAAACTATTTAGAACTTTCTTGAATTACATGCAGATGTATATTTGTAAGTACATGGTCTTCTAATTTGGAGAATTATTAATAGGAAGATGTTATCAGAATATGTATCATAAAGTTTTTATGCCAAACATATTTAAGAATTTGTATGATTTTATTTTTCAAGTCATCACATCTAAATAAAATAAAATTCTTAAATTTTGCAGTTTTCACTCTGACTACAATGAAACACCATTCACAATAGGTGATGGTCGCAGCTAAGCTTCTCCTCCTCCCTACACAGCAGTCCTTGTGCTCCCCAGACTACATGTGGCAGCTGTATAGCTTATGTCTGAATTTTATTAACTGCCATTTAAAGATACCCTGTCAGCCCAGAATGACTATTCAAAGCAAGTACCGGTGCTCGGTGCACCCTTGTCTTGGCCAAACATCCTCCTACCTACTTATTTTGCCTCTATCTCTACCCTTTCCTGACTCATTAAAGCCAGATTTGTCTATTAAAGATGAGGGGTGAAGATAGAGGGAAAAGAGTAGGTGAGAAGGTGCACTTAAATGTTTGGCCACGCGAAGGGTGCACCGAGCGCCTGTATTTGATTTGAACAAGCATTCTGTCTTGACAGACTCTTTAAAACGAACCTGCCATAGTCAAAAAATGCAATTTACCAGCAGATATGAGGTCAATTTGCACAGATGCGATGCAAAGCGAGCTGTCAATCAAAATGATGGGGTGTGAATTCAGGCCACCACTCACAGTATAGTGAGCGATGAATATATCCGCTGCATACACACCTCTAGGACTCAAGCCAGCGTTCTCTGGAGGATATAAGTTCATTCGATCCCTGTTGCTGCGCTTTCAGTAAGGTGGCCAGGGGCAGCAGTTTATTTACCCAAGATTAATGCCATATCTGCAGGTGTGTATTAGGTTTCTTTGCAAATGATAGGTGCTCTTTCAAGATGGTTGATCCAATAATCATGTACAGAAAACAAGTATACTAGGAGAGATATAGGAGACTCCTGCTAAGATGGTGAGGTGCCCAGCTAGGGTTTCAACCCGTAGACAGATAAGTATATAAACTTGGCACTCAGATTTTGTAGCAGATGAAACACAATTTATTACCAATCCAAAAGCTTGTTAACATTTTGATGCTTAACGCATTAATACATAGAGCTATCTTAGGCAAAACATAAGAACATTACAGGTGGCAATCAGTTCTGATGAAGTCTGCAAAGACACAAACGAAATACCACAAGTATTGTACCAATATACAATATATACAATATTTGTGGTATGTCCTGATGAAGGGGCCACCTGAACCCTGAAACGCGTAGAATAAACCACGTTGAAACCTCTACAATTTTTGGAATTCTTCTTGCGGCAGCGCAGGGATGATCCTTTTTTCCTACCTAAGTTTAATTTCTATACTTCTATAGATTGGGAAAAAAGGTATGTTTTAGTATATGGCTGTAATTAGCAAAAATATATAGTTGATGTTATAGTTGATGCTGTTTTAGCCTTTGTTTTCAAAAGTTACTGTATGCCGACATCGCCATAAACATCCATAGAGTCAACTATATGCAAAAAGAATGTCATTTTGGGATATATTTGGCAGGTAAGCTTTAGTTTAGGAACTGTATTGATCTCCAACCTCCCTTTTACTCCTAAATTAATAAACTATTTTTTCTAATGAGAAATAATAGCAGATATATTCAATTGTATATAAATTCTGTTCTGTACACATGCCTTGAATGAGATGTGACCAGAGCTTAAAGCTGTATTCACAGAAGTATGTAAAAAAAAGTTAAGAAAAAAAGTTTTGGTAAAGTGTTTTTTTCTTTTAACTAAATGGAGGATTCCAGAATGTACCGCACACTTATGCAACTAAAAGATCTTCTGAAAAAACAGGCACAACTGGACGGTGACATCTTCTTTTTAACCAGCTGCGAGAAGGAAAATGTAATACCCAAAGGACTAAGTTTAAAGAATCCTATTTGGAACACTTACATGTTTTCTACAGCATCAAGAAAAAGGTCCAAATGGAAATACAAACTTTAAGGAGTATACTTCCCACAAACGTACAACAGAAAATGCAGCATTGTTATACAACACTGCAGACATAATATAAATACTACAAAAAGATGATGCTTAGGTCTTATAGTAAATATAGAAAAATACAAAGCTTTGTTATTAAAATACAATGTATAAGAGGGTACGGAAAAACATAGTTACACACAATTGATCACATACATGAAAACAGAAAAATGGCCACGCCAGGGCCTGGTACCATACAATAGGGATATCACAAGTCATTCAGATGCAAAAAAATAGTATATCGTCCTATATACATCCCCACTCATAATGCCAAAATCCTATTGATATAGTTTTATCTCTAGCCATTAATCATACTACCTAAGGGGAGTCATGTTACAACCAAAGTTAAGGCCCCGTCTCACATAGCGAGATCGCTAGTGAGATCGCTGCTGAGTCACAAGTTTTGTGACGCAACAGCGACCTCAGTAGCGATCTCGCTATGTGTGACACGTACCAGCGACCAGGCCCCTGCTGCGAGATCGCTGGTCGTGTCAGAATGGCCTGGACCTTTTTTGGTCGTTGAGGTCCCGCTGACATCGCTGAATCGGTGTGTGTGACACCGATCCAGCGATGTCTTCACTGGTAACCAGGGTAAACATCGGGTTACTAAGCGCAGGGCCGCGCTTAGTAACCCGATGTTTACCCTGGTTACCAGCGTAAATGTAAAAAAAAACAAACAGTACATACTCACCTTCTGTTGCCCGTCAGGTCCCTTGGCGTCTGCTTCCTGCTCTGACTGATCCACCGTAAAGTGAGAGCACAGCAGTGACGTCACCGTCACCGTCACCGTCAACATCGGGTTATTATGCGCGGCCCTGCGCTTAGTAACCCGATGTTTACCCTGGTTACCCGGGTGCTGCAGGGGGACTTCGGCATCGTTGAAGACAGTTTCAACGATGCCGAAGTCGTTCCCCTGATCGTTGGTCGCTGGAGAGAGCTGTCTGTGTGACAGCTCCCCAGCGACCACACAGCGACCACACAGCGACGCTGCAGCGATCAGCATCGTTGTTTGTATCGCTGCAGCGTCGCTGTGTGAGACGGGGCCTTAAGACCTCACTAATAGTGAGACACTACAAACAATAGCCAGTAATGGAGTGATCCCATATTTGACCCACATCCCGGCATGGTAATGGCATTGATAATAGTTCCTGATATTTACCGGCAAATTAAAGGGGTGATGGGTATGGTCCAGTGCCCAGCGCGTCCGCCCCGCGTTTCGGACCTTCCTTCTTTAGGGGGCCTGCAGACATACACTGCAGACATACCTCATAGACAACAGCTAAAATAACTCCACAAACCTCGGCTGAAAGCAGGATTGCATTCAAGCACCTATCAAGAACCCCCCCAGCACAACAGCATGAAGCAAAGCTGTCAGACTTACAGGGTTACAGTCAGCTGTCTTATTTATTTATCATCTCACAAACCCACTAATATAGTACACAGTGTGCTTTTCTTTCCATAGAAGCCCCAGTCTCCTGTCTTCTTCAGGAGACTGGGGCTTCTATGCAGCCAAACACAAGTCAGACAAGACTAGAGAATAAGAAAAAATCAGACTTTATACTTCCTCCTGACTGCAACAGCACTTTGGACCAATATATTGACTCATTTAGACATTTGGTACGGACCACAATATTGAATAAACAGAGAAAGGAAAAATCTTACATCAGTGTGCAGGAAAGAAGGGCAATTCACAGCCTGAAGAACAACAAGATGATCACTATTAATCCTGTGGATAAAGGTGGAGCCATAGTCCTTCTCAATACAATGGATTACATTAAAGAAGAACACAGGCAACTGACAGACTGACAGTACTTCATCTAGCTGGATGATGACCCAACTCCAAAATATAAGTGAGATGAAAGGGGTCATCTGATGTCTGTGTTAACATTCCACAAACCTTTTGGACTTTAAACCTGAGAGTCCTAGGATAGGAATTTTCTATATGCTTCCCAAGATTCATAAGCCAGGCAACCCAGGGAGGCCCATCATCTCATGGGTGGGAACACTCACTGAAAAAAAATCTGAGGATGGGTAGAGAATGCTCTTACACTCCTGGTAAGAAAAACAGCTAGCTATTTATAAGACACCATGGACCTTTTGAAACAGCTATCTACAATTGGTCCCCTCCCCAAGGGTACCATTTTAGCCACCATGGATGTGGAATCCCTATATTCTAACATCCCACATGAAGATCGACTAACCGCCTGCCAGACTGAACGACGGCCAAGTGTGGGATATTGTTTTTTATTTTTGCTTTATTACTGGAGACGAGGGATTCAGTGGAAAGAGGACCCTTTACCAGCCTGAGAATACCAGCCCCCAGCTGTCAGCTTTAGAAAGGCTGGTTGTCAAAAATGTGGGGGACTCCACGCTGTTTTTTTAAACTATTTAAATCATTTAAAAAAACAATGTGGGGACCTCTCTATTCTTGATAACCTGCCTTCCTGAAGCCGACAGCCCCCAGCTGTCACATTTGTCTGGCTGGTTATAGAAAATACATGAGAACTCATGCCTGATTTTTTATTTATTTATAGCCCAGGCAGCGGATGATGAATACACCCATCAGCCATTCCTGCTGTCACTGTTATTAGCGGCAGTAGGTGTAGGATGATGGGAGTTTTAGTCCCATCAGCTGCTGCCCGCTGTCATTGTTATCACTAGAATATAACTCTCATCATTCTCTCCTGCTCGTGCTGATTGCCGGCAGAGCAGAGGAAAATGATGAAAGCTGTCTTTAGCACCTGGCGTCGGGGAACAGTGCTTACTGTACCACTGATTCTCAGGCGCCGGGATGTGTCACACGAATGACATCCCAGTGTGTCATCTGTGTGCTCCTGTGCGGAACGTATTGCCGGTAAAAAACTGACATGTCAGCGTGTTTTGCCCATAGACACACGGTCCATGGAAACACACTGACATGTGCACAGACCCATTCATTTGAATGGGTCTACATGTGTAAGTGTCTCCGGTACGTATGAAAACTGTCACCACACGTACCAGAGACATGGACGTGTAAAAGAGCCCTTAGGAGTAGAGGAGTGGTGTTAGTCTGGAAGGTGAGTATAATTTTTTTTATTTATGTAGCACCATGGGGCCATTAATAAAGGGTTTTCCAGAAGTGAACAACCCTTTTAAATTTAAATCTGTTCAAGTTTTGGTAGGTCTACTGCGTATTTGGTATTATCCCACTTCACCCCCCACACACATACTTTAATGCAGAAGATTTTAAATAAAATTCTTAAGAATTTCCTCTGCTAATATGTAATTTGCCAACTGGATGGCATACTGAGCAGACTGTTCTGCCTTCAAGGACAAGTATTACAAAGCCAATTTTGAGTCGGTTAGTTTTAGCCAATTTCATTTGATTAATGTAAATCTCCCTGGGACTTTAAATTCTCGTTATATAATATAAGCAATTTAGAAATTGAGAATATAATTACTTTCTTACCATTAACGTTGCATTTGAAGGTCTGGCTTACTACTCCAGTATTGTTCTCTTTTTCTGCAGGCCATTGATACACATATACTGTGGTTCTAGAAGATCCAGCATCCAGCACTATGCCATACTGTACACACAGAACAGACACATTTGATGATTATGTGAATGGGTCATAATTAATAATTTATTATGTACAGTTCAGTTTGATCTTTTTATGAGGTACATGAAACCAAAAATTATTATTTCGCTTTTTCTGAACTATTATGTATGACTTTGTCCGAGGCCAGCTGCTAATAATGGATTACGTAATGCTGGACATGGGCACTATATTATTAACGAGCATATGATGGATTACAAGAGTCTTAATCAACTTGTTGACTTTATGGTATTAGCCAAATGTACAATGAGATATCAAGCATTTTTTTTTAAATGAAAAATGTCCCGGAGTCACTCATGCTGAGTTGCTACCAAGAGAAATGTCTGTCTGCATCATTTTAAGTAGTATTTAAATGTGGCAGGTGAGACATGTTCTATACATATTCCTTTACAGGGGCAGATTTTATGCCTGTGTAACAAGGGCGACCGGGGGGGTAGTTGTGGTTGAGCTATTTAAAGGCACAGTTCACCAGCAGAGTCCACTGGGCACACTATCAGTGAGCACCCCTGGTCTCTAGCACATAGACAGACGGAACCAACACAGTTCTTTACCCACAAATTACCTTCTCCTCTGGTCACAGTGATCCAGACGAATAAGAATCAGGAAGGCGGCCATTGTCCAACAGGGAAAAGTAACTTTATTTGAACAATGATGAAAGAAGGGCACAAGTACAACACTGGATTTCCTGATCTCTCCCTGCACTCTCTACAGCCGCACCCACAGCAGCTGCAGCCCCCGAAGACCTGCCGTAGTCCACATGCTGGAATCTGGGCACCCGAGACCCCTTCAGTGGGGGTCCTTCCAGAGTCCTGGGGCCTGTGTTGCAGTCATTAGTCCTGTAGTCTTCATGACCCCTTCTGAGTCCCTGGAGTCCTTAGAGTCCTTGATGTCCTTAGAATTTGGGGCAACAGACCTATCCCGTCCCGGGGGTCTGGCAGTGCCCCGTCTGTCATACACGTCTGCCCTGTCCAATGTATCCGGGCAGTTTTAAGGAAGCAACAGCTTCCTCTCCCCTGGTGGCTGCAAGTTCAGCCTTTCTGATGCTGGGCCAGCCCACAATATTAACTGTTGCTGTCCCTAACTATGTAGTTATTAAAAGGGGAACATCACAATACCATACAATACAGGTGTATCATATGACCGTACAGAGCATAATATCACAAAAGCACATTGCCATAATAAACATATAACATATGAATATGGGGGGTCATACGGAAGGAGAGGAGGGTGCAACTGAGGGGACCTGCCACCCCCTTACACCTGAAATAAATGCCAATTATTATAATTGTTAATGCTATCTTTGGCTTACATACAGTCTCTTCATTCTTGGCAGCACATCCCTTTTCATAGAGTGCAATGTGAAACTGTCAAATGATGATTTTAATGTTAACATAAGAGGCTTGTAGCAGTCACTGCTGCGACTGGGTACGGTGGGTGAGAGGCCTGCTGCCGCCAGCAAATGCGTCAGCTGGATGTGCGTCCTGAGATGCACATTCAGCTGAAATGTATTGCAGCACACAGACCCATCAGGTCCATGTGCCACAATACACACTGCCAGCTAATCAAAGGCCAGCAGCTGACATTGGCACGCATGTGACCGGGGGGGCATGGAGGTGACATCATGCCCGTCAATTGCACGCTGAAGTTAGCTGCCAGTTTCAAAAGGGGACACCGTGCGGTTGACCATTTCTAAAGGTGCAGTTGACATGAAATTCTGACCAGATGTTGGTAACACTCCATCCAATTTACACAAGCAAAGAAATCAAACCACAGATGTCCATAAATTAAGTTATGTGTACCTGCTGTGTTAATGTGTTATGTGTATATACAAGTGTGTGTTCTATGTGTATATACAATGATGAGCAAAAAGGTAACCATATTTTGAACTTTTGACTTTCAGGCTCCAAATCTCACCATCCACTACTGCTTTGAATGTAAGACTACCATCATGTTATAGACAATCGTCTTGGCTACCTGATATATAAATTTGAATTGCAACTATTTAGCATATGATTAGTTATGCAGATTCTTGTCATGTCAATCCAGCTTTTATAAACAATTATATTATTTTGTCTTTGCTACTCACCCATGGTATGTTGCTCCCCCTCCCCACTTTCCTTTATGACCCATTTGTTTACTCTGAATACAATATCCTACATCTGGCTCAGCTTGACTAACTGATGAAGAAGAGGAGTTCAGGCCTCTTCCCCATGTTTCACACCTGAATACATTTGTTAGGGCAAATATATTGCGAGCAGTATGTCTGCATGACGTAGTCTGCCCCGTGCATCACATAAGTGTATCACTTAAGTGTGCTGCCCCGAATTAGACCAGAATTGAACCAGAAGAGAACTGAAGGTAACTTTATACAGTGACAGTAAAATAAATCTTGCTTTTTTATTATTACACCTGTAGTGCTCCACTTCCTACTAACCCCCTAATCCCCACACCTAGTAAGGACCTGGTTATCTCTCCCTCCACCCTCCCCATCTATTTCATCTCCTCCTCAAAACTGTTCCTCAACATACAATCCTCTGTCTCCAAACACCATCAGCCACCCAATGCCCTCTCCTGCTCCCATCTATTAACACTTTATCTGCTGCTTCTCACTGACTCATTCTCCAAATCTTGGCCCTCCTCACCACATCCCCACAGTCATTTCAACCTCTCATCAACACTCTATCACAAATTTCCACAACCTTTTTAACCTATACTATATTCAGCCAGTCCCTGTCTCCCCAGTCCCCCTAACAGGAGCTCTATGGAATGTTCGCTGTGTCTGTAACAAACTTTCATACATCTATGATCTTTTCATTACTAACAAACTTTCCTTTCTTGCCATCACCAAAAATCTGGCTCACCCCCTCTAACACAGCTTCTCGAGCTGCACTTTCGTATGATGGATTCCACTTTTCCCACATCCCCCATCCCAGCAGCAACCATGGCGGAGGAGTTGGTTCTATCCTGTCAGATAACTGCTCCTTTACCCAAATCCCACTGCCACCCTCCGGTACTCTCCTTTCTTTTGAGGTAATAATAATCTTTATTTATATAGCGCCAACATATTCCGCAGCACTTTACAGTTTAACAGTTTCAAACACAACAGTCATAAGTAACAATGTTAACAATACAATAATTAAAGCAAAATAAGACGACGCTGCTCGTGAGAGCTTACAATCTACATTGAGGTGGGGGAGATACAAAGAACAGATGTGTATTTGCAATGATGTATTTACAATGATGGTCCAGCCTTCTTCAGGGGATGTGGGATAGATGGAAGTAATTAATGGGCTACACACACACAAACCTAAAATGACTTTGATTAGGGAACATGATAGGCCGCTCTGAACAAATGTGTTTTGAGGGAGCGCCTAAAACTATGCAAATTGTGAATGGTCCTAATATCTTGGGGTAGAGCATTCCAGAGGATTGGTGCAGCACAGGAGAAGTCTTGGAGTGGGAGGTACGGATTAGTTAGTCGAAACTCGTTTGCAGAGCGCAGTGGTCGGTTAGGCCGATAGACAAATGAGGGAGGAGATGTAAGGGAGTGCCGCACTGTGGAGAGCTTTGTGGGCAAGAGATTGTATATGGGATGTGAAGGAGAGATCGGAGTCAAAAATAACACCCAGACAGCACACCTGCTACTGGGGTGTTATTATGGTGCCACCCACAGAGAGGGAAATGTTAGATTTAGGGAGGTTGGTAGATGGCGCGAACAGACATTGTTCAGTTTTGGAGAGGCTGAGTTTCAGATAGAGACCGGACATGATTTTGGAGACTGCGGACAGACAATCACTAGCGTTCTGTAGTATATAGGGAGTAAGCTCAGGGTATGACGTGTATAGTTGTGTGTCATCAGTGTAAAGATGGTACTGAAAGCCAAATCTGCTGATGGTCTGTCCAATTTGGGCCGTGTAGAGAGAGAAGAGAAGGGGGTCAAGGACTGAGCCCTGAGGGACCCCGACAGCGAGAGGAAGAGGAGATGAAGTTGAGCCAGCAAACAAAACACTGAAGGAGCGATCAGAAAGGTAGGAAGAGAACCAGGAGAGAGCAGTGTCCTTAATGCCTAGTGACTAGAGCCTAGAGAGTAGGAGATGGTGGTCAACAGTGTTGAAAGCTGCAGAAAAGTCCAGAAGAATGAGCAGAGAGTGGTCACCATTACATTTTGCTGTCAGAAGGACATTGTCAGGACTCTGAACATTTTTTATTACCTTTTGTGCATTACTGCCCTTTTCCAAGATGGCGTCTTTGGTCTCATGTGCACGGTGTCTTCCTGCTATAAAACTCCACCCCAGCCTTCAGTCTGTGCTAGAGTATTCTGCCTTGCATCCAGCTCCTGACCCTGGTGACTCCCTGGCTATATACCTGCTCCTGTGAACCTGTGTGGTAATCCTGCTACTCTGCTCTGAGTTCCTGCTGCATACACCAGTTTCCAGTAATCCTCCTTCATCTGCTGCTCGTGTTTACTTCCATCTGCATTTGCTGGACATGTAAGCTGCTGCTGCTCTGCAAAAACCTGAGACTACTACCCAGGCCTCCATGGTTGAGCTAAGATATTATTTGAACTGCTTTATAAGCATATCTATCTGTGTTTGGACTAAAACAAGGACTTATTCGTGTCAAGTATCCTCAAGAATAATTGTGCTTCATAGACTTTCTGCGTGATTGCATTTTCCTCTGAAGTTTCCTATAGACTGCTAAGCTGCGTTTAATATTTACACCAAGTGTTGTGGACTTGAGTTTCTCTCTGCACCTGTTTGAATCATAATAATAGTGATAATATAGACTTTACCACTTATAAAACTGTGTCCTGTAGTTGTCTTGTTCCACGCAAAGAGTCTGCCGAGTTATCCCCTATAATTATTACAGACATTGGTCACTTTGAGTGCGGTTTCTGTTGAATGTAGGGAGCTCAAGCTGGACTGTGAAGGGTCTAGGAGGGAGTGAGTGGTGAGGTAACGGGTAAGGGAGTAGACTAGGTGCTCCAAGAGTTTAGAGATGAAGGGGAGATTGGAGGCGGGTCTGCAGTTATTTGTGCAGGATGGATCGAGAGAGGGTTTCTTTAATAATGGAGTAATGATAAGAGTGTTTGAAGGAGGATGGGAAAATGCCTGAGGGGAGGGAGGGATTAAAGATTGTAGTTAGGTAAGTTGTGATGACTGGAGAGAGAGACTGGAGGAGATGAGAGGGAATGTGGTCAGTAGTGTATGTAGTTGGACAAGAAGAAGAGAGGAGCCTGGAGACTTCTTCTGTGATGGGACCAAATGTGGAGAGTGAGCCAGGGGAAATGCAGGGAGGGATGGGAGTCACTGAACTTGGTGGTTGGGAGCGGATTTCCTGACAGATGTTATCTATTTTCTCTATAAAGTGGGAGGCCAAGTCATCAGCACAAATGTCTGTGATAGGGGGTTTGTGCTTTTGGCCTGAGGAGGGAGTGAAAGATGTCAACAAGTTTCTTGGGGTTGTTGGATAGTGAGGAGATCAGGGTGGTGTAGTAGGTCGGTTTGGCGAGGTGAAGGGCAGAGTTATAGGTTTTTAACATAAATATGAAGTGGATGAAGTCTTTGGGTGTGCGAATTTTCCTTCATAAGCGTTCAGCACACCTAGAGCATCACTGGAGGAATCGAGTTTGCAATGTGAACCAGGGCTGTTTCACTCTGTGTTTGGAGGTTCTGAGGGTGAGGGGCGCTACTTGGTCCAGGGTGCTTCTGAGAGTGTCATTGTAGTGGTGTACAGCAAGATCAGGACAGGAAAAAGAGGAGATTAGGGACAGTGATGAGTGTAAGGAGTCTGAAAGTGTATGAGGGATAATGGCTTGTAGATTTCTGACTGAATTGTAAGTAGGAGTGTGCTGGGGTGGGCGAGGATTTGTGAGCGTGAAAGAGAATTTGTGGTCAGAGAGCGGTCAGAAGACTGTGTGAACGCTTAGCTGTGATCGGAGGTATAAAGTTTACCTCCGGTCACTGGGGTCAGCTGATGGGACTACAGCTCCCATCAGCTGACACTTGCTGCCGCTAATAACAGTGAGAGCATGAGCGGTGGATGGGAATATTCATCAACCGCTCCTGCGCTGTAAATAAATAATAATAAAAAAAAAAAACCTGCGTGGGTTCCCCTGTATTTTTGATAACCAGCCAGGCAAAACTCATTGCTGGGGGTTGCAACCCTCAGCTGTCAGCTTCATCAAGGTTGGCCATCAAGAATATAGGGATCCCCAAGGCGTATTTTTAATTATTTAAATAAATAATTAAAAAATAAATGGCGTGGGGTCCCCCATTTTTGACAACCAACCTTGCTAAAGCAAACAGATGGGGGCAGGTATTCTCAGGCTGATAAGGGGCCATGGATATTTGCCCCCCCCAGCCTAAAAATAGCAGCCCGCAACTGCCCAGAAAAGGCACATCTATTAGATGCGCCAATTTTGGCGCTTTGCTCGGCTCTTCCCACTTGCCCTGTAGCAGTGGCAAGTGAGGTTCATATTTGTAGGGTTGATGTCACCTTTGTATTGTCAGGTGACATCAAGCCCCAAGGTTAGTAATGGAGAGACATCAATAAGATGCCCCCATTACTAACCCCATAGTCACATTGTATAAAAACACACACACCAAGAATAAAGTCCTTTAATTTAAAAAATGACACAATAATCTTAATTAAACCATACTTACAACCTCGCCTAATTCCACTGAAGCCCTCGTTCTCCTGTAATAAAACAAAAATAATAAAACAACAATATACCATACCTGTCTGTCGTTCTGTCCCACGCCATAATCCATGTCTGGGAGTGAAATAGTTTTCAACCTGGACAGTGCCAAGATGTGACCATCCAGGCTGAGAACCACTGGTGACTGAACTCAGCCGTCTCTGACTAGCGGTGACGTCACTGAGGCTGCGTTCCCAGCCTGGCTGAACTGCGGTGCCCTCGGTGAAATCCCCGCTATCACAGGAGAAAGCCGCACTGTGCAGAGGCGATTTCACCACAGTTGAAATTCACCGCAGTGAAATTCTCCCAGTGAACTCTATCATTATATATATATATATATATATATATATATATATATATATATATATATATATATATATATATACACATACACATATATATATAATATTTGTATCTATACATATATAATATGAAAAAAGGAAGGCAGCACTCCAAATTTCCAAATAGGTGGACTTATTGCAAACCAACATGGCGTGGCAACGTTTCGGCTCACAATGAGCAAAATTTGGAGTGCTGCCTTCCTTTTTTCATATTATGGACTTGGACAAGTATTGGATGCATTGCTGAGAAGACTTGTTGCACCCATTTTGTATTTTGTTGTGCTGTTCCACTTTTGGCTTCATATATATGTGTCACTGACAATATACTGTATATATATATATATATATATATATATATATATATATATATATATTTATTATATATCTAGTAATATATACTTACCTTGTAATGTCTTCACATCCTGTTCCATCCAGATGTGTCCAGATCCTAGAATTCCAAGCGGCGGAAGTTCACCGACTTCCATATTGGGACACCCAAGTGATGGGTGTCTCAATATGGCAACTGCTAGTGGTACCAGCCTCTTGTGCGGTACCTACCACCAGCGGAACCCATCGCACCACACACACATGGAGCACCCCCATAGGGCAGTGGGGTACTCGGTACCGGGCCCTTCGGTTCTCAAGGGGGATGTCACGTTGGCTGACCCGGTCTGTGGCCCTAGGGACGTCCATTGTAAATGGGGGAAAGGTCTTTAAAGGGATAATGTTCGTGACGCCACCTGTGGTATTCGGTCAGGGTAACCGATGCTGCTTTAAGGAGTCCGCTGGGGTGATGTTATGGCAGCTAGATGGTGTACCTTCCCACAGAAGAAATGTATCCCCAGGGCTTCCCAGAGGTGTAGATGGTGGATGTTGTGAGGCGCAGTGAAGAACGAGGACACAAGGTTGCAGTCTCTTTACCTTTTTACTGAAGGCTTCAGCATCCACAGTCCAGGGTACAGACCACAGGGTAGGCAGGGTCCCGCCGGTCGGAAGGCAAATCCAGAGTCCCCTTATCCAGGTGGAAATCAGTAGCCTTCCTCTAGTGCCTGGGTGTTGTAGTACCTCCCTGCTGAGCATCTCGGTAAGGTCCTCACAACTGATGTTGGTGTTCTAGATGTTATTTCTCTTTCTCTCTGTCCCCCTGATGGAATGGATAGGACAAACCCGTATGACTGGTGGCCTGAGGCTTTTTACAGGGACTCTAGCACGCCCCGGCCCCACAAGTTGCCACCGTGCCTCCTGGGTATGGGTCGGGCAACTAATATGGAATTAGCTGTCCTGCCGGTCTCTGGAGCGAAGCTTGGAGACGATACTCCCTCGGTGTTCCAGCTACCGGATCATGCGCCTCAGAAATGAGGCAGCCTTTTGCAGGGCAGAACTCCTTCTGGTTTCCTCTCCTTTTGCTATGACTTCGTTTCTCACCCTCCGCAATACAATTCTCTTCTAATGTCTCTTTCTTTCATGTCGGGCAGGTGCAGCTCCGTGGCCTTCTGTCTAGGCCTCTGACAAGATCCCACCCCTGTCAGGGACCCACTCTGTCTGCAGCTCTTAGATGTTCCTCCTTCCCTCTCTGTCTGCCTGACAGGTGCTGCCTGGGTGAAGCCCAGTCAGCTTCTGCCTAACTTCCTATCCAGACCACCAGTTTTACCTAATTGTGAGGAGTGCCCTAGTAGATAGGAGCATAGCTCCTCCTGGTGGGCTACAGTGTGAAGTGTGTT
Organism: Ranitomeya variabilis; assembly: GCF_051348905.1. Lineage (NCBI taxonomy): Eukaryota > Metazoa > Chordata > Amphibia > Anura > Dendrobatidae > Ranitomeya > Ranitomeya variabilis. The sequence continues at coordinate 130,678,395 of NC_135237.1, forward strand.
GTGTGGTTTGTGATACCTGGTAAGAAGATCTCCTTTATTGCCTTCAGACGTAACATCACTCCCCCTGGTGGAAGAACGACGTTACTGCAATGACCAGGACCCTGGGGTGCTGCACACACACACAAACACACACACTCACACACACACACACTGTATACGCCGTACACAGCGAACACACACACACACACACACACTGTATACGCCATACGCAGCCTCTTGCGCGATAACACCAGCTGAACACAATCGCGAACACGCCGCCACCGGGATCAGCCGAATGATTCACTGACCGCCGGCATCTTTGTACAGGAGGAGCGCATGCGCAGTTTGAATGTGACTGCCGTTATCTGTCTGCAAAAAGATGGCGGTGGTCTCATTTACTGCGCCTGCACGAATTCCACACAGGCGCAGTGAATCATTCGGCTGATCCCGGCGGCAGATGCTCGACATGTCTACAGGTAGAGCAAGCCGGTCACATTAAAAAGGTTTTCCCACGAACGAAAGTTCATTTTAAAAATTGTCTGTGTCTGACCATGTACCGAACATGCCACATCTCCTGGGCAGGGGAGGAAGCAAAACACAATACTGACATTACAGCAGGGGAACACAGAGGATTTATTTTGTCGGGTAATATCTTTCACTGACTGTTTTTAAACAATATTTTACCTCACAAAATGTATCCTCTGCGATCTCCTACTGTAATGTCAGTATTGTCTTTTGCTTCCTCCCCTGCCCAGGAGCTGTGGTATTTCATGTGGAGATTGTCAGACACAGACAATTTGTAAAATTAACTGTTGTTAGTGGGAAAACCCCTTTAAAAAGCAAATATCAATGCCAACATGGTTCCTCCTAAAAAGTTCCCCAATGACAATGAGAGGAAAGCAGCAAAGGAGATTCTCAACGCTGCAAAGCCTGCCCCCATCGTGACATCACTGCCCTCCTGATGCGATAGCAATCGGGCCTCCATCTAGTATATATAATATATATATATATATATATATATATATATATATATATATATACTCACCGATCTTCAAAGCAGATGAATCTTTATTGCATTAAAATCTTCACGGCTCGGGGGTGCATATATAAAGGAGTGTACAAGCTCAAATGACGGCCGTTTCGCGTTGCTTGAGCGCTTCAAAGAGTTTGTGAATGGACGGCCGTGACACCAGAAGGAGTTTATGCAGTAAGCACCCCTCCTCCCAGATCCACTCAGCCCAATCACTGGTACGTAATACTAAAAACAATTCATAACAATTCAATGAGTAAACGCTGTATTGAACTTATGTATAGCGTATATTAAACCTGGTATTTAACCCCTATACCCCCAAGGGTGGTTTGCACGTTAATGACCGGGCCAATTTTTACAATTCTGACCACTGTCCCTTTATGAGGTTATAACTCTGGAACGCTTCAACGGATCTTGGCGATTCTGACACTGTTTTCTCGTGACATATTGTACTTCATGATCGTGGTAAAATTTCTTCGATATAACTTGCGTTTATTTGTGAAAAAAACAGAAATTTGGCAAAAATTTCACAATTTTACAACTTTGAATTTTTATGCCCTTAAATCACAGAGTTGTCACAGAAAATACTTAATAGGTAACATTTCCCACATGTCTACTTTACATCAGCACAATTTAGGAACCAATTTTTTTTTTGTTAGGGAGTTATAAGGGTTAAAAGTTGACCAGCAATTTCTCACTTTTACAACACCATTTTTTTTTTAGGGACCACATCTCATTTGAAGTCATTTTGAGGGGTCTATATGATAGAAAATAACCAAGTGTGACACCATTATAAAAACTGCACCCCACAAGGTGCTCAAAACCACATTCAAGAAGTTTATTAACTCTTCAGGTGTTTCACAGGAATTTTTGGAATGTTTAAATAAAAATTAACATTTAACTTTTTTTTTTTTTACACAAAATGTATTTCAGCTCCAATTTGTTTTATTTTACCAAGGGTAACAGGAGAAAATGGACCCCAAACGTTGTTGTACAATTTGTGCTGAGTACGCTGATACCCCATATGTGGGGGTAAACCACTGTTTGGGCGCATGGCAGAGCTCGGAAGGGAAGGAGCGCCATTTGACTTTTCAATGCAAAATTGACTGGAATTGAGATGGAACGCCATGTTGCGTTTGGAGAGCCCCTGATGTGCCTAAACATTGAAACCCCCCACAAGTGACACCATTTTGGAAAGTAGACGCCCTAAGGAACTTATCTAAATGTGTGGTGAGCACTTTGACACACCAAGTGCTTCACAGAAGTTTATAATGCAGAGCCGTAAAAATAAAAAATCATATTTTTTCACAAAAATTATCTTTTCACCCCCAATTTTTTTTTCCCAAGGGTAAGAGAAGAAATTGGACCCCAAAAGTTGTTGTGCAATTTGTCCTGAGTACGCTGATACCCCATATGTGGGGGTAAACCACTGTTTGGGCGCACAGCAGAGCTCGGAAGGGAAGGAGTGCCATTTGACTTTTCAATGCAAAATTGACTGGAATTGAGATGGGACACCATGTCGCGTTTGGAGAGCCCCTGATGTGCCTAAACACTGAAACCCCCCACAAGTGACACTATTTTGGAAAGTAGACCCCCTAAGGAACTTATCTAGATGTGTTTTGAGAGCTTTGATCCCCCAAGTGTTTCACTACAGTTTATAACGCAGAGCCGTGAAAATAAAAATTCTTTTTTTTTTTTTCACAAAAATGATTTTTTAGCCCCCAGTTTTGTATTTTCACAAGGGTAACAGAATAAATTGGACCCCAAAAGTTGTTGTCCAATTTATCCTGAGTACGCTGATACCCCATATGTGGGGGGGAACCACTGTTTGGGCGCATGGCAGAGCTCGGGAGGGAAGGAGCGCCATTTGGAATGCAGACTTAGATGGATTGGTTTGCAGGTGTCACGTTGCATTTGCAGAGCCCCTGATGCACCCAAACAGTAGAAACCCCCCACAAGTGACCCCATATTGGAAACTAGACCTCCCAAGGAACTTATCTAGATGTGTTGTGAGAACTTTGAACCCCAAGTGTTTCACTACGGTTTATATCGCAGAGCCGTGAAAATAAAAAATATTTTTTTCCACAAAAATTATATTTTAGCCCCCAGTTTTGTATTTTTCCAAGGGTAACAGGAGAAATTGGACCCCAAAAGTTGTTGTCCAATTTGTCCTGAGTATGCTGATACTCCATATGTGGGAGGGAACCACTGTTTGGGCGCATGGCAGAGCTCGGAAGGGAAGGAGCGCCATTTGGAATGCAGACTTAGATGGATTGGTCTGCAGGCGTCACGTTGCATTTGCAGAGCCCCTGATGTACCCAAACAGTAGAAACCCCCAAAAGTGACCCCATATTGGAAACTAGACCTCCCAAGGAACTTATCTAGATGTGTTGTGAGAACTTTGAATCCCCAAGTGTTTCACTACAGTTTACAACGCAGAGCCGTTTAAATAAAAAAATCTTTTTTTTCCCACAAAAATGATTTTTAGCCCCCCAAATTTATATTTTCCCAAGGGTAACAAGAGGACTTGGACCCCAAAAGTTGTTGTCCAATTTGTCCCGAGTACGCTGATGCCCCATATTTTGGGGTAAACCCCTGTTTGGGCGCACAGGAAAGCTCGGAAGGGAAGGAGCACTGTTTTACTTTTTCAAAGCAGAATTGGCTGGAATTGAGATCGGACGCCATGTCGCGTTTGGAGAGCCCCTGATGTGCCTAAACAGTGGAAACCTGCCAATTCTAACTGAAACCCTAATCCAAACGCACCCCTAACCCTAATCCCAATGGTAACCCTAACCACACCCCTAACCCTGACACACCCCTAACTCTAATCCAAACCCTAATCCCAACCATAAATGTAATCCAAACCCTAACCCTAACTTTAGCTCCAACCCTAGCCCCAACCCTAACCCTAGCCCTAACCTTAGCCCTAACCCTAGCCCTAACCCGAAAATGGAAATAAATACATTTTTTTAATTTTATTATTTTTCCCTAACTAAGGGGGTGATGAAGGGGAGTTTGATTTACTTTTATAGCATTTTTTATAGCGGATGTTTATGATTGGCAGCCATCACACACTAAAAGACGCTTTTTATAGCAAAAAAGTTTTTGCGTCTCCACATTTTGAGACCTATAATTTTTCCATATATGTGAGGTCTTGTTGTTTGCGGGACGAGTTGACGTTTTTATTGGTAACATTTTTGGACATGTGACAGTTTTTGATCGCCTTTTATTCCGAATTTTGTGAGGCAGAATGACAAAAAAACAGCTATTCATGAATTTCTTTTGGGGGAGGCGTTTATACCGTTCCACGTTTAGTAAAATTGATAAAGCAGTTTTATTCTTCGGGTCAGTACGATTACAGCGATACCTCATTTATATTATTTTTTTATGTTTTGGCGCTTTTATACGATAAAAACTATTTTATAGAATAAATAATTATTTTGGCATCGCTTTATTCTGAGGACTATAACTTTTTTCTTTTTTCTTTGATGACGCTGTATGGTGGCTCGTTTTTTGCGGGATAAGATGATGTTTTCAGCGGTACCATGGTTATTTATATCCGTCTTTTTGATTGCGTGTTATTCCACTTTTTGTTCGCCGGTATGATAATAAAGCGTTGTTTTTTGCCTCTTTTTTTTTCCCTACGGTGTTCACTGAAGGGGTTAACTGTTATGATCCTTAGTGGTTGAGGATCATGAATTACTCCAGCTAAGTAACAAACATAGGACAAGCTCTAGGGAGGTGGCAAACTGGACTGACCGCAAATCTGAACCTATCCAAACACACTAGAAGTAGCCGGTGAACGTGCCTAAAAAATCCTAGACGTCTCAAGCCAGCCTGAGGAACTAACTACCCCTAGAGAGAAAGAAAGACCTCTCTTGCCTCCAGAGAAATAATCCCCAAAGATATAGAAGCCCCCAACAAATAATAACGGTGAGGTAAGAGGAAGGCACATACACAGGGGTGAAAGCAGATTCAGCAAATGAGGCCCACTAATACTAGATAGCAGAAAATAGTAAGGGGTCTGTGCGGTCAGTAAAAAACCCTAACAAAATATCCACACTGAGATTTCAAGAACCCCCGCACCAACTAACGGTGTGGGGGGAGAAACTCAGTCCCCTAGAGCAACCAGCAAGCGAGGAGATCACATCTTAGCAAGCTGGACAAGAAACATGATGAATGCTGATAATCAAAAAATGAACGGACAAAAACTTAGCTTGTCTTGGAGAGGCTGGGAGCAAGGTAATCACAAGGAATCTGAAGAGCACTGAATACATTGATAGCAGGCAAAGAACTGAGTATCCAGGTGAGTTAAATAGGAAATGAACCAAGGATAACGAACCAGCTGATGCAGCCAACCTGCAGAAGACAACACTACACAGTACCGCTTGTGACCACTAGAGGGAGCCTAAAAATAGAGTTCACAACAGTACCCCTCCTTGAGGAGGGGTCACCGAACCCTCATCAAGACCCCCAGGGCGATCAGGGTGAGCCGCGTGGAAGGCACAAACCAAATCGGCCGCATGAACATCAGAGGCGACAACCCAGGAATTATCCTCCTGACCATAGCCCTTCCACTTCACCAAATACTGAAGCCTCCGTCTAGAGATACGAGAATCCAAAATCTTCTCCACCACGTACTCCAATTCGCCCTCGACCAGCACCGGAGCAGGAGGCTCAACAGAAGGAACCACAGGTACCACATACCTCCGCAACAAAGACCTATGGAACACAATATGAATGGCAAACGATGCTGGGAGATCCAAACGAAAAGACACCGGGTTAAGGATTTCCAAGATCTTATAAGGACCGATGAAGCGAGGCTTGAATTTAGGAGAGGAGACCTTCATAGGAACATACCGAGAAGACAGCCACACCAAATCCCCAACACGAAGTCGGGGACCCACACCGCGGCGGCGGTTGGCAAAGCGCTGAGCCTTCTCCTGTGACAACCTCAAATTGTCCACCACATGGTTCCAAATCTGCTGCAATCCACCACAGAATCCACCCCAACGAACCTATCCATTACAGTAAATAGCTGCCCACTCTCCCCAGTCCCACAAGCTCGCTGCCTCGGGGTTATCCTTGACGCTGATCTCTCCTTCAAACCACATATCCAAGCCCTTTCCACTTCCTGCCGACTTCAACTCAAAAATATTTCACGAATCCGTTCATTCCTCAACCAAGAATCTGCAAAAACCCTAGTCCATGCCCTCATCATCTCTCGCCTTGACTACTGCAACCTCCTGCTCTGTGGCCTCCCCTCAAACACTCTCGCACCCCTCCAATCTATTCTAAACTCTGCTGCCCGACTAATCCACCTGTCCCCCCACTATTCTCCGGCCTCTCCCCTCTGTCAATCCCTTCACTGGCTCCCCTGTTATGATCCTTATTGGTTGAGGATCACGAATTACTCCAGCTAAGTAACAAACATAGGACAAGCTCTAGGGAGGTGGCAAACTGGACTGACCGCAAATCTGAACCTATCCAAACACACTAGAAGTAGCCGGTGAACGTGCCTAAAAAATCCTAGACGTCTCGAGCCAGCCTGAGGAACTAACTACCCCTAGAGAGAAAGAAAGACCTCTCTTGCCTCCAGAGAAATAATCCCCAAAGATATAGAAGCCCCCAACAAATAATAACGGTGAGGTAAGAGGAAGGCACATACACAGGGGTGAAAACAGATTCAGCAAATGAGGCCCACTAATACTAGATAGCAGAAAATAGTAAGGGGTCTGTGCGGTCAGTAAAAAACCCTACCAAAATATCCACACTGAGATTTCAAGAACCCCCGCACCAACTAACGGTGTGGGGGGAGAAACTCAGTCCCCTAGAGCAACCAGCAAGCGAGGAGATCACATCTTAGCAAGCTGGACAAGAAACATGATGAATGCTGATAATCAAAAAATGAACGGACAAAAACTTAGCTTGTCTTGGAGAGGCTGGGAGCAAGGTAATCACAAGGAATCTGAAGAGCACTGAATACATTGATAGCAGGCAAGGAACTGAGTATCCAGGTGAGTTAAATAGGAAATGAACCAAGGATAACGAACCAGCTGATGCAGCCAACCTGCAGAAGACAACACTACACAGTACCGCTTGTGACCACTAGAGGGAGCCTAAAAATAGAGTTCACAACAGTTAACTAGTGAAACAGTTTTATAGGTTGGGTCGTTACGGACGCGGCGATACTAAATATTTGTACTTTTAGTGTTTTTTTTATTATTTAGATAAAGAAATATATTTATGGGAATAATATATATATATATATTTTTTTTTTCTTTATTTAGGATTTTTTTTTTTTTTTTTTACACATGTGGAAATTTTTTTTTTACTTTGTCCCAGGGGGGACATCACAGATTGCTGATCTGACAGTTTGCACAGCACTCTGTCAGATCGGCGATCTGACTTACAGTGCTGCAGGCTAACCAAGCTCTTGCTCTGAGCAGGCACTCGGTAAGCCACCTCCCTCCCTGCAGGACCCGGATGCTGCGGCCATTTTGGATCCGGGGACTGCAAGGGAGATGAGGTAAGAGACCCTCGGAGCAACGCGATCACATCGCGTTGCTCCGGGGGTCTCAGGGAAGCCCGCAGGGAGCCCCCTCCCTGCGCGATGCTTCCCTGTACCGCCGGTACACTGCGATCATGTTTGATCGCGGTGTGCCGGGGGTTAATGTGCCGGGGGCGGTCCGTGACCGCTCCTGGCACATAGTGCCGGATGTCAGCTGCGATAGTCAGCTGACACCCGGCCGCGATCGGCCGCGCTCCCGTCGGTGGTCATACGGGCCCACCCCACCTCGACGGGATAGTACGTCCACTGTCAGAAAGGGGTTAAAGCATTATGAATATAAGAAATAACGTTATATATCCCTGAGTCAAATAATTAACAGACATCTGTTCAACTATATCCAACCATGCTTACTCTAATGGCATTTGGTGACTATCTCAAACGAACTATTACAACGGTCGAAACCTTGCAACATAGGCACAATTTTTTTGAAAAACCGGCAGTACATTTATATTAGTGTATTACACGGAGGGAATACAGATGATACCAATCACAAAAATATTGCCATGTCTACCTTATCATTTAAGCCTGCTGGCCCCATGGCTCCTGTTTGCATTATCCATCTTGCTTCCCTACTCAGTAACAAATTATGGAGGTCACCTCCTCTTCTAGATGGTACTACTCTTTCTATACCAGCGAATGTCATCACCCTGGGGTTCCCCCCATGTGCTTCACTTCACGCATATGGCTGATTAACCTTGGGACACCCTTGCCAGATGTTATGGATTTGAAATGTTCCCTAAAACGTATATACATGTGTCTAATTGTTTTCCCTATGTAGTACCGCCCACATGGGCAGAAGACCACATATACAACATAATTGGTTTTACAGGATATTAATTGAGTCACTTTATGTGTGATAGGTCCTATGTTCAAAATCTTATCCGTTATGTGGTACTGGCAATATGTGCAATGTCCGCAACGGTAATTCCCCTTAGGGGTACTCGACTCAAGCCAATTGTTTGTCTTATCATTCGTAATACGATTGCGTACCAGAATGTCCCGTATCCTAACACTACGTCTATTTGAGATTAATGGGCCCCTGGCCACCACGCCAGTTAAATCTTTATCTTTGCCCAAAAGGTGCCAATTTTTCCTAATGGCTGCTCTTATGTGTTTATCCATGGGACCATACTGAAAGCCAAAATGTAAACCGTTTATCTTTTGCATTTCATGTACCTTGGGTAATATTAGTACTACTTTCACTCATTTTACTCACTGCTTCTTGCCAAACCTTGTCCGGGTACCCTCTATCCTTCAGCCTGTGACTTAACTCACGTGATTGTTGATCAAACCCCTCGTGTGTTATTGGCTCTGCGTGTTCTAAGGAGCTGGCTATAGGGTAACGAGCATTTCGTATGGTATGGGTGATAACTGTTATAATGCATAACTGAATTAGTGGCCACCGGTTTTCGATATAAGGAGGTGCATAATTCTCCTTCTTTAATTTGTAGAGACACGTCCAAAAAATCTAGATGTGTACCCCCAAAATTAGACGTGAATGGCATTCCCATAGTGTTAGTGTTGAGATGGGTCACAAATTGGGCAAAGCTCTCCTCGGGTCCATCCCACACAAAGAACATGTCATCGACATATCTGAGGTACAGTTTGATATGTTTGAGGAACACATTATTTCGCTGAATAAATATATACCTCCTCAAAATGACCTAAAAATAGGTTAGCAAATGTACAAGCTGCCGGAGTCCCCATGGCAGTTCCGATGATCTGTATGTACCAGAGGTCCATAAAAGTAAAGGCATTGTGTGTCAAAATAAACATAAGGCCATCATAGATGAAATCAATAAAATTCCGATCCCTATTTGTAGTATTCAAAATCTGGCGTATAGACTCCACTCCCTCTCTCTGGGGAATGCGCGTATACAGGTTGACTACATCCACTGAGGCCAACATAAATCCAGGTTGCCAAACAAATTGTTTAATATACATCAAAAAAGAATTAGTGTCTTTTGTGTTTGAGGGAATGCTTGTCAATAATGGTCGCAATAACCAATCAATATACTTAGAGAGTGGTTCTGTGAGGGACCCGACCCCAGACATGATGGGTCGGCCCGGTGGGTCTATGGTCGCCTTATGTATCTTAGGGACATGGTACCAATGTGGTTTCATGGGTTCCCTAATATTCCCAATGAAACATTAGGGAACATTTCAAATCCATAACATCTGGCAAGGGTGTCCCAAGGTTAATCAGCCATATGCGTGAAGTGAAGCACATGGTGGGAACCCCAGGGTGATGACATTCGCTGGTATAGAAAGAGTAGTACCATCTAGAAGAGGAGGTGACCTCCATAATTTGTTACTGAGAAGGGAAGCAAGATGGATAATGCAAACAGGAGCCATGGGGCCAGCAGGCTTAAATGATAAGGTAGACATGGCAATATTTTTGTGATTGGTATCGTCTGTATTCCCTCCGTGTAATACACTAATATAAATGTACTGCCGGTTTTTCTAAAAAATTGTGCCTATGTTGCAAGGTTTCGAACGTATGTTAGTGATGCTGGTTTTATATATATATCTAAAGGGGATTGTAATAGTTTGTTTGAGATAGTCACCAAATGCCATTAGAGTAAGCATGGTTGGATATAGTTGAACAGATGTCTGTTAATTATTTGACTCAGGGATATATAACGCTACTGCTTATATTCATAATGCTTTAAATACCAGGTTTAATATACGCTATACATAAGTTCAATACAGCGTTTACTCATTGAATTGTTATGAATTGTTTTTAGTTGTTTTTAGTATTACGTACCAGTGATTGGGCTGAGTGGATCTGGGAGGAGGGGTGCTTACTGCATAAACTCCTTCTGGCGTCACATCCGTCCATTCACAAACCCGTTGAAGCGCTCAAGCAGCGCGAAACGGCCGTCGTTTGAGCTTGTACACTCCTTTGTATATGCACCCCCGAGCCGTGAAGATTTTAATGCAATAAAGTTTCATCTGCTTTGAAGATCGGTGAGTGCTGCCACTTCTTCCTTCTAATGATTTACAACAGTGTGTCTTCTGGGCTCGGCACCCGAGATCAGCTGGCCAGCATCTGCTGACAGCCGGTGTGTTCACAAAGCTTGAAATTGGATGGTGCGGTCAGCTGTTTTCTGATTCAGTGACTATATAGAGATATATATATATACACTCACGGGCCACTTTATTAGGTACACCATGCTAGTAACGGGTTGGACCCCCTTTTGCCTTCAGAACTGCCTCAATTCTTCGTGGCATAGATTCAACAAGGTGCTGGAAGCATTCCTCAGAGATTTTGGTCCATATTGACATGATGGCATCACACAGTTGCCGCAGATTTGTCGGCTGCACATCCCAAAGATGCTCCATACAAGGCAGGATGGATCCATGCTTTCATGTTGTTTACGCCAAATTCTGACCCTACCATCCGAATGTCGCAGCAGAAATCGAGACTCATCAGACCAAGCAACGTTTTTCCAATCTTCTACTGTCCAATTTCGATGAGCTTGTACAAATTGTAGCCTCAGTTTCCTGTTCTTAGCTGAAAGGAGTGGTACCCGGTGTGGTCTTCTGCTGCTGTAGCCCATCTGCCTCAAAGTTCGACGCACTGTGCGTTCAGAGATGCTCTTAGGCCTACCTTGGTTGTAACGGGTGGCGATTTGAGTCACTGTTGCCTTTCTATCAGCTCGAACCAGTCTGCCCATTCTCCTCTGACCTCTGGCATCAACAAGGCATTTCCGCCCACAGAACTGCCGCTCACTGGATTTTTTTTCTTTTTCGGACCATTCTCTGTAAACCCTAGAGATGGTTGTGCGTGAAAATCCCAGTAGATCAGCAGTTTCTGAAATACTCAGACCAGCCCTTCTGGCACCAACAACCATGCCACGTTCAAAGGCACTCAAATCACCTTTCTTCCCCATACTGATGCTCGGTTTCAACTGCAGGAGATTGTCTTGACCATGTCTACATGCCTAAATGCACTGAGTTGCCGCCATGTGATTGGCTGATTAGAAATTAAGTGTTAACAAGAAGTTGGACAGGTGTACCTAATAAAGTGGCCGGTGAGTGTATATATATATATATATATATATATATATATTCTATCTACACTATTCTAACATGTCATGCTGTGATTTTACTGAACGCAGCACATGAATTACCGGCTTTTATTCTATCTTTTAACGAATGTTACCAACTTTTTTCGATTTTACCGATCATGAATCCGAATGTACCGTATTCGTGCTGAATTTATGTTTGCCAATCGTTTTCCGAACATATTCGCTCATCTCTAATTGTAACATCAAGACAGGACACCTGGTGAGTATAGATTTGTTTTCTGCTATTGTAACACCACTTGGGCCTCATTTTAGCAAGTAATGTATAAACCTTTAATACTAGCTGCATACAGCCATATTTATAGAGCACTTCCAATTGGCAACAACAGACATAAATTATTCTGAAGCATTGTTGCTACTTCCTGGACCAATGGATTTCAGTTTTTATGAACTGTGTCCCTGCAAATAATGTATTATTACAGCATAATGTCACACTAAAATGTTTTTCAGACTTCTGTGTGACTTTTAAAAGCTGACATGGATTCAAATAGAACAAATGTTATGGGAAAAGAAACAAGTCACGATCTGTTATGTTGCTATATTCACCAAACTTCATCTTGGATGAAAACAATATTTAGAAAATCAGTGTGATTGGATGATGTAATAATAATCCAAACATTTCATTTTGGGAGTACCCGTTACTATGACTGCTCGAATATCAACTTTCTAAACACTGTATAAACAAAAGTTTTACAGCATTTTTGTGGTTTGTTTTCCAAATGTATATAAGCATCCACAAATAAAGGCCCTGCCCATGTAGAGATGAATGACGGGTAAATATTTCCGTGCGTTCTACAATCCTACAGATTACAGCCATTGTATTTTTAGGCAGAAAGACATCAAGAAACTGCAATGGAAAGGACTGCAGTATTGATGATGCCTGTAGCCTGGTTAGCTCTGGGGTCCGGTGTTTCTATGACGCAATGTCACATGTACATTGAGGTCTCGCTGTTTTGTATATATTTTTCTAGGTTGTCCACTTTTCAAAATGTATTGGGATTGTCCATAGTGTGTGTTTCACATATTTAGGGAATCGATATTGTGAGCCCCATGGGGCAAAGAATGAATATCACAGGTGACAATCTCTGTTCAGCATTATGTGATATGTTAGTGTTATATAAGCAATGGGCAATACATTCTTGTACTACTAATAATCCAGTATGGAAGACGGGTAGTAGAAATAAAAGAGTCCTATACCAATTTAAAGGGAACCTGTCACCTGAATTTGGTGGGACCTTTTTTCTGTCCGATGGGCGGTGTTTTCGGGTGTTTTATTCACCCCTTCCTTTCCCGCTGGCTGCACGCTGGCCGCAATATTGGCTTGAAGTTGATTCGCTGTCCTCCGTAGAACACGCCTGCACAAGGCAATGCTTTTCGGCTTTGCCCGCAGTTGGGCAAAGCATACTGCGCGTGCGCAAGGCAAGATTGCCTTGCACAGGCTTGTTCTATGGAGGACAGCATGCAGCCAGCGGGAAAGGAAGGGGTGAATAAAACACCCCAAAACACCGCCCATCGAACCGAAAAAAGGTCCCACCAAATTCAGGTGACAGGTTCCCTTTAAGTGTAACGCTAGTGAGTGTGGATCTACTGCACCATGGGCAAGGCTAATCGTGGAGGGGCGTGACTAAGTGTCTACCTGGTATTCACCAGATCCTCAGATGGTGAGGATAGGCTGAGCTGCTGGTAGACATCAGGTACCACTCCAGGGCAGTCCCCTGTACTGCAGCAGCTAACCAGAGCTCCGGAGACTCGGATATGGAGTACAGGTGGGTGAGACAATGTGTGGTCAGATGGTCTGAGGTTGGGGCAGGCAGCAAAGGATCACTAAACAAAGTCAAGGTTAGGAGTGGAGAGGTCAGGCAAAACGGGTAAATGAGCTGGGTCAGAAGCAGGGAAGAAAAGATGAGAAAACACACTAAGGCTAAGTTCACACACTGCATTTTTGCTGCGTTTTTCAGCTTTTTTTTAAATGCCAATTAAAAGCTACTTTTTACAGTAGCAGCAAAAGCTATGAGATTTCAGAAATCTCATGCACACGTTTTTGCTTTTTTCTTGACTGAATTGGAAAACGGCTGCTTTTATAAAACTGCAGCATGTCAATGCTTTCAGCGTTTTTGCAGCTTTTTCATTTTCACCCATATAAAGCAATGCGTAAAACAAAAAAGTAGCAGAAACACAGCAAAAAATGTTGCCGTCAGTTTTTGCTGCGTTATAAGTAAAAAAGCAGGTACAGCATGATGCGAAACATATTTATTTTTGTGATTTTCTCAAGTTAAACCAAAATATCTTGGTCTCCTCACCTGACAATGGCAGTAGGGATTAGTACAAACGTAATGTAGTACAATGTAATTCAATTAGTGATGTGTTAAAGTAAACAATTGCCTGAGCAATTCAGTGACCAATGTGTAAAACTAAACATCTCCTGAACAATGTGTGAAATTGAACAATACCTGACCAACTCAATGGACCTACAAATGTGTGAAAGTAAACAGTGTCCACCCTACAAAATGCTCTGCCAATGTCTTCCATAAAATATTCCAGACCAATTCAACTCCTCCTGCTGTTTTTACATTTGTGATTGTGGATTTTTTTCATGAACTTTTTTGTTCAGAATAGTCACTATTTTTTCAGACATAAAAATCTATTTCCACTAAATAATTTGATCAATTTGCTCTTTTTTTTCTCTCAAAATGTTTCGTGGTGTCACATATGTCTTGCATTGGTGGCCTAAAACCTTGCATGGTTCATGCTTGTATGGTGGAAGCAAAGCTAAACTTTGGGATTCAAAAAAAAAAAAAAAACAGCAAGAAAAGCAGCAAAAAAGCCCGCAAAATCTGCTTTTGTCTGCACCTTTTCTTTCTGCCAAGAGATCAAGTTTTTGGGGAAGAAAAAAAAGCAGCAAAAAAGCAACGTATGAACATAGCCTAACTGAATCTTGGAGACAGACAGAAACAGGAACCAAAGTTCAGGCAAGGAATGGAGGGTGTAGTCAAAGAAAATATCTGCTGGCAGGTGATAGGTTGGGACGCCGATATCTGCAGGACTGAGTGGATACAAATTCCTGAAGAATACAGGCATGCCTCTCTATGGCCTACAACACCAGAGCTGGAAGAGAGGCATCAAGCATCTCCAAGTGATGGTCAGGTACAGGGTGGAGCAGAGCGAAACACGCAGTAAGTAGGGTGGCACTTAGGAGGTGTGCGAGTTGCCGGCGTAACATTAAGGGAAACTTAATTGATGTCACAGGGTTACCGTGACAGTGTAGAGCCAGAAGACCGCAGCTTCTGATTGCTCCTATTCCGGCACTGAGAAGAAGCACTTCTCCTTCATTTTAAATGTGTTTATTTCTTCTGGCAGAACAGGGGTTAATTGGCCATGTTGGAAATCCCTGTGTTCACAGCTGAGCTCGGTTAGCCACTCCTTTCCCCTTTTATCATCTGGGCTGTATTACAAACCATTGTCAGAGCTAGCATTTGCTGCATGGCTAACGGAGGGAGAGGAGTTCATATGAGGAGAGTTGGAGGACTTATCAGTGACTGTTGCTCAGTTTGTATGTGTGGTAATTCCCTATCCTTCTCTATTTTGATTTATTTCCCATCTTCCATGCCCTGGTGCATTCCTCTGTTATATGTGAGTGAATATTTTGTATGCCAGGAGTTTTCTGTTAACCCTTGTTTGTGTTGCCTTTGTTGTTGTGTAGATGTACTATGGTGCATAGTAGCACCCCTCTTCCCTGGGTGGGGGTAAAGAACAGATGGAGGGTTAACTCAGGAGATAAGGCAAGGGTGGAGGCCCCAGCATCTTCACCTTCAGAAGTGTCCCGGGGAGTAGGGCGAGCTAGGGCGCCCCCTAGTGTTAGAGACAAGGGAGGAGCCCCTGGTCACCCGACAGCTGTGTCATGACAGCTTTCACACTGAGGATTAAAGGGAATCTGTCAGCAAGTTTTTACTATGTAATCTGAGGACAGCATAATGTAGGGGTTGAGACACATTTTAGTGATGTGTCGCTTATTAGGCCGTGTGCTATTGTTTACATACAATGAACGTTTTATCATCAGGAGATCATCACCAGGATTGATGCTTAATGTGCCCTGGTCCCACCACGCCCCCTCCACTTATTAGCAGCTTATTGTCAATAGACAGTGTACATAGAGAGCTGTGGTGTAGGTGGAGGCAGCTTTCTGAGCTCTGCTACAAGCCTCATCTAAGAACTTTGTGTAAAAATTGCTGCACCTAACAAACTAAGTGATACATCGTTGAAATCAGGGTCTCTTTTCCTACATCATACTGCTCTCAGATGAGATAGAAAAAACCTGGTGACAGATTCCCTTTAATAGTAATCTAAGCAGCAGTTTCCCATTTTATTTTTATTTATAAAATACCTGCTAATAATGTATTGTGGGTTAGATATCTGCATAAAGAACAATTACGGATTACAATTTAGATAGCTGGAATAATCTTTGTAAATGTAATTTAGAATCTAAACATAACTGCTCACTTTTTATGGGGTAGAATACCATTGTCAGTGGGGTATGTTCCTTTAAAGTGACAATGTCCACACTGATTGCACAATGTCAGATTGTGAAGGGCAACACCCAGTTGTCAATTTATACATAATTTTGCAGGAATAAAAGTGGAACTGCACAAATTAGATTTCTAAAATAGATGCCACAGGACTGTTATTTCATAAATAATACAGTTATGTAAAATATTTATAAATGTACTCATGGTATTTCTATAAGGAGAGGTGACAGGTCTTCTTCAAACAAGAATCTTCAAAAAATGTCCAAATATGTAAATGATGATTTATTTTGAAACATATTTCATTATTCATTGCTCGACAATTTTTTTTTTTTTAGGAACACAAAAACAAATCAAATTTATTTTGAAATAAAACTGATTCAGACCAAAATAAACTGAGAAGAATAAGGCGATATTATGTATTTCCATATAATATGTACCTTTAAACCAGGAGAAAGTGACCGTTCTTGGTGAATCTGAACGTAAGCAATTGCAATGATAACAGATACGCTGATCAAGAGAAACAAAATGGAAATAATGAGAGGAATCTTCACCTTAGAAGGCATCCCAGCTCCTGCAAGAATAGGATATTCCAATGAGACACGGCTCTTGGTTGTACATTATGTATATTGGACATGACATGCATCCGTGTTCACTGAACATTTACAGAAACGTTTGACAAAGCCACATTAACAGTAGCCATCAATAGAAAACTCTCCTAAAGATGTCAACGAGTCTGGCATACTGCTATATATTTCTATAGTGTGTGCATAGGTCATTACGTAGTGAAGAAGAGCTGCAATTACTGCCTATTATGAATATGTGATATTCATGAGGTGAGGTGTTATCAATTATCATCATGTCTGTAATGGTAACAAGATGACTAATGGTAGGAGGCTAGTGTCACACTTGCGAGTGCAATACGAGAAACTCGCGTGAGTCTCTCACATTAAATCCCGGCACTGCCGCCGGCACTTGGGACCAGACACAGCCAAAAGTGTGTACTTTACACCATTTTTCCTGCCAACATTCTGGTTGTTGCAGAAAAAAAATCTTCTGCAGATACTAAACGTGTCCATATCTCCATGTCATATGAATAAGTTGCATTTAGGGCATGTTTCCATGTTCAGTATTTGCAGCTCTTTGGGAGCAGCACGTCCCCTCCGTCCAAAGCGCTGCCGGCTTTTGTACGCGCGGTGATTCCACATGTGTTTGAATCACCGCATCCTATACATTGGAATGTGATATTTATCTTGCGGAGACTGAGCGTCTCCGCAAGATAAATTGACATGCTGCAGTCTGGAAAGACGCGCCACATGTGCATATACGCAGGTCTGCCGGAGGCGTCCCTGCACACATAGTGGAGATGGGATTTCATAAATTCCCCTCCACTATGCTGTAACATCTGGCCGCTGCGGATTGGACGCTGAAGCTGTACGCAGCATCCAATCCACAGCGTTTACTGACTGTGGACACATACCTTTAGGGAACAAGAGTCTGTAAGAATGCTCCTTCTCGATTGTCGGTTTGCTGGACTGTATAAAAATGCCAGAGCAATCACCCGACAAACAAGCAGAATGCTCATTCTTGGGTAATGCATACAGAATAAAAGAAAGAAAAATCTATCGACTTTCAAAATAATGACATTATATGCCATGTACCAGAATATGCATAAATTCTGCACAACTGGTCATGCAGCAGGAGGATTGTATCAGTCAGACCTGCTGCAGTCCAATATTTGTCAGTATTCGTTGGCTAGGTAAAGCATATTTTAGACTGAAATACACTTTAAAGGGGTTGTTCATGCATACGGTATTGATGATCTAGGTCAGTGGAGGTCCAGCAACTGGCACCCCCAAAGCCATTAGGATTCTCCAAGTTGTTACAAGTACGCAGATACCAAGCATGTATAGATTTTTTCATTTAAATGGTGAAAAAAAAAATTCAAAGTGTGAAAAAAAGACCTATGACATACCGTACCTATATGTTCAAGGTCGTAAAAGGGTTAATACTGTATGCCCAAACAACCCCTTTAGTGTCAAAATACCACAATAATCTGAAGCAACAATAGTTTATTATATGATCACAAACATCATTGGTATGATCTGAAATAACATTTTATGATAATTTTACTCAAGGTCATAACCTTCTTTTAAGAGAATTTTGTGAGTGAATTCCTGCCAAAGCTATTCCTGGAATCAAGGCTTATTGTGCTTGGCTAGAACTTGCAAACCTTATCATTAATACTAAAAATAAGCAAAGGAGAAATAAGTGATGATATGAAAGTGAGTGTGAATCATGTCACTGGGCAGTAGTATCACCTGTAGATTAATCACTCTCCATTTTTTAAGTTTGTTTTTCTTATAAGGACTATATGTGTAAATTTGCTAAAGGAGCGCCTTTTAATTCTTATGTAATGTGATCATTTCTCACACTTTGGCCTTTATTGTGCCAAGTCACATAAAGGGTGAGTCACTCGTTTATATACCTGGAAAAATTGCTGAAACTTCTAAAAGAGATGGTCGACCGTCCTGAAATTTGGACTGTACATACTTTTGTATTTTTCCGGGTAAAGTAGCGAGTGAATCACCCTGCATTATTATATGTTTTAAATTGTAAGGGTAAGTTCACACAGGGCGTTTTTGCTGTTTTGCTGTTTTTTAATGCTAATTTTCTGCTGCTTTTTACAGTACCAGCAAAGCCTATGAAATTTCAGAAATTTCATGCACACACATTGGTTTTTTTGTCATCAGGATTTTGTGCTTTGCTGCATTTTTTTTTTTCATGGAGCGTGTCACTTCTTTCAGCGTTTTTCTCTCACTGACTTGAATGGTGAAAAAATGTTGCAAATATGCAGGTTGGCTTTTTTTGCAGTGTATTTGCTGCTGAAAAGTCAAGGACAGACGGATGCGACCTCAGTCAGTTCTGCTGCACCTAGATGGCAGGCTGCATGGTTGCATGCTGCGTCCATACAGCTTGTCATCCAGCAGAGACACTAAACAGGGGACCCGAACCCTGACAATACAGTGTTTGACACGCTGTCATATGCATGACAGAGCGGCAAACACAGCTTCTGATTGGCGGTGAAACCATCCCTGCTGGCCAGAGAGCCGTGGTTCCCACGCTGTGAAAAGACAGCATGAGTGCTCAGATGTGATCGGAGGTATAAAGTTTATCTCCGGTCACTGGTGTCAGTTGATAGATCTACAGCTTCCATCAGCTGACCCCTGCTATATTTAAACAGAGGTTGGCGTGCTCATTGATACTTCCCCTGATGAAGCCCTATCGGCTAGGGCGATACGCTTGGGGCCACATTCTTTTGTCCACTTAACTCCAGTGCATGGTGACTTGTTCCCCTTTAGACGCTGAACATTGGGTAACCTAACCCCTTAAGCTTTTCTGGTCTTATGGGCTATTTTGCCCTGCTATAGGGATGGCTTCCTGTATATTGGTCATAGCTTTTTCAGGGACCCTTACCCTGGATTTCCCTTATCTGGGGGGTTCATGTGTTGGGTTATGATTCTGTCAGAAAGGCTGCACACTAGCCCCATGAGCCAGTAGGTTTAAAGTTGATTGTTCAGGTGCTATAATGTACATTGGGCTTGAGAATATGTATATTGTTTCAAGTGGACTGGGTCTCTTGTTTTTTTGCTTTTAAGTATGTTTTAATATATTGTGTGGTGTGCCAATAAAAACCTCTTTCTTCTATACATTTGTCTATATATGATATATATTATTTTCTTGTGGTGTGCATAATTGCAGTGGTGCTTTTTCTTTGTTGGTCATATAGCATTTACCACTGATCTTGCACCTCTACTTCCTTATAATTATTATTATGGTGGTGCGCTCGGTTCTTTCTCTTTTTAAATCTTGTGTTTTTAAACAATATGACTATGGGGTTAGTAATGGGGGCTTCTTATAGACACCTCTCCATTACTAACCCCAGGGCTTGATGTCACCTGACAATACAAGGGTGACATCAAACCCCCCCAACTATTACCCCACTGGGCACCGCTACAGGGCAAGCGAGAAGAGCAAGGCTAAGTGCCAGAATTGGCACATCTTATAGATGCGCCTTTTCTGGGGTGGCTGAAAACTAATGTTTTTAGCCGGGGGAAGGGGGCAGTATCTATGGCCCCTTCCTAGGCTATTAGTATCAGCCCATAGCTGTCTACATAGCCTTTGCTGATAATTAATTAGGGGGACCCTACATCATTTTTTTGGGGTCCCTCATTTTAATAGCCAGTAAGGGCTAAGTATACAGCTGTGAGCTGATATTAATACCCTGGGAAGCTCCATGAGTATTACCCCCTTCCCAGGCTATAAATATCTGCCCCCAGCCATCGTCTTTCCCTCTGCTGGTTACGAAAATTATGCGAGAGCCCACACCATTTTTTTAAGAAAAATAATCTTTTAATAATTAAACCATGTTCAGTAAGCTGCACAAACACTGTAATAATTGTATTTGTCACTGACATATACAGTACAGACCAAAAGTTTGGACACACCTTCTCATTTAAAGATTTTTCTGTATTTTCATGTCTATGAAAATTGTACATTCACACTGAAGGCATCAAAACTATGAATTAACACATGTGGAATTATATAAAAAAGTGTGAAACAACTGAAATTATATCTTATATTCTAGGTTCTTCAAAGTAGCCACCTTTTGCTTTGATGGCTGCTTTGCACACTCTTGGCATTGTCTTGATGAGCTTCAAGAGGTAGTCACTAGGAATAGTCTTTCAACAATCTTGAAGGAGTTCCCAGAGATGCTTAGCACTTGTTGGCCCTTTTGCCTTCACTCTGCGGTCCAGCTTACCCCAAACCATCTCGATTGGGTTCAGATCTGGTGACTGTAACCTGTAATATTGTATTTATCAAGTTATTCAGAACCTCCTTGAACTTTTTTAGTGAATCCGACTGTTGCAACATCATGTAGCAGAGCAGAGAGACTGTAGAACTCTCTCTGCTCTTACAGTAAAGAATAACCATCTGTGATAAAGACCAAACCTTCCTTCCTTTAGCTGTAGAGGATAACTCTTGTCTTTGTCATCATTGCAGGTCTAAAGAGATCATCATACAAATCTCTGTACTGTCCTCCCATATATTTGTACACTACAATAAGATTGCCCCTAAGCTTTCGTTTTTGCAAACTGTAAAAGCCCAAGTTTGATAACCTCGGTCGCTCTTCCCTCACCCGCTCTAGTTCAGCCATATCCCTCTTATATGCTGGAGACTAAAGTCAGGGCCATTCTAAGGCTAAGTTCACATTTGCGTTCTGGGGCTTTGCGGAGGACTGCGTACGTCCTCCGTTAAGCCCCACCTACTTCCGCATGCATCCTGCGTGCCTATCTTTAACATTGGGTACGCAGGACATGCGGATGCGTTGTTTTGATGTGCCCACCGTCCGCACAGGAACGCCACAAGTTGCGTTTTGTGCGGACGGTGAGCGTGTCAAAACGACTCATCCGCATACATCCACATGTCCTGCGTACCCAATGTTAAAGATAGGTATGCAGGACGCATGCAGAAGTATGCGGAAGTAGGCGGGGCTTAACGGAGGACATATGCAGCCCTCCGCAAAGCCCCCGAATGCAAATGTGAACCCGGCCTAAGTGTGGCCATACTAGTGACTTGTATAGAAGCATCTATGCCTCTTTTATTGTAATGCATGCATGTTTGTTTGCTTTTTTAAACAATTTATTTCACTCTATTTAATGTCTCGTCACTACCCTCCGGCTTTTGCTCTCTAAATGCTTTCTTTTTGTCAATCATTACACCCTTACAGCTCTATTTACACCTAGTAGTTTTCTCCAATTTCTAAGGTGTTTATTCCCATATATATTGTGCACAGGTCCTATTCAAAAAGCTTATAATAATGTCTCATTTTCTTTCTGTACTTTTATTTTTAAATGACATTGCCCCATTTATTGCCACAAGATCATCTCTCACCATGGTATATACCATGGAACACTCTGAAGATGGACATCAATAAGTGGCTTAAATTTGGCACAAAAAGGATATTACTTAGGACTGGACGTCCAGTAGTGAGCGTGCTCTAATATGCTAATATGTTGTCCGAGCATGCTCGGGTGTTATTCGAGGATCTCGGGGTGCTCGAATTCTATGTTTGAGTCCCCGCGGCTACATGTTTTGCCGCAGTTAGACTGTGGGTATTGTCTAACAAACAGGCCAAGAGGCCTACAGCAACATTATAGAGCTTGAGGAGTTTCTGGCAAGTTCTTGTGTACTCTTTGTGACAACAATCTCTGTGTTCTTCATATGTCATGATTCCATAATTTTTTCCTCAGAATTGAGTGATTCCATAATTTTTTCCCTATGCTTGGTTAAAGAAAGTAACCATTACTGACTACCACATTTTTTGTTCTTGATTTCTTTTAGTGTTTCTTAAAGCCAGAAAGATGCCATTTGAAATGACTTTAGTTTTGTGCCATGTCTGCAAAATTAAACAACTGAATGAACATCCTCCAAGGCCGGTGATTCCATAATTTTTGCCAGAGGTTGTATAATCACACACAGCTCTGCAGTGAGATCAGGAGAGCAGAGAGTGGCCATTACACATCACTCTGGGAACTTTCCCTTTAATTTAACCCCTTAGTGACGGAGCCAAATTTTTGAAATCTGACCAGTGCCACTTTATGTGGTAATAACTCTGCAACACTTCAACAAATCCCAGTGATTTTGAGACTGTTTTTTCGTGGCACATTATACTTTATGATAATGGTAAATTTAGGTCAATATGTTTTGTGTTTATTTATAAAAAATATCAAAAATTTGAGAAAAAAATAAAAAATTAGCAATTTTCAAAATTTGAATGATTATCCCTTTAAGGCCGGGGTCACACTAGACCGTAATACGGACGAGTGCTATGCGATAAAAAATCGCATAGCACTCGGCCCAATGTTAATCTATGGTGCAGCTCCCATCATCCGATATTTTCTCCACCGTATTTCGGATCCGAGGGAACTCGCAGCAGGCTGCGATTGTCAGCGTATCTCGGCCGAGACTCGCCAATGAAAGTCTATGGGTGCGAGAAAAAATCGGATTACACACGGACCTGCAGTGTGACTTGCGAGAAATACGCAGCGGTGTTCTATAGAAAAGCCGGTAATTCAATTGCCGGCTTCTCATTTCTCCTTCACAAACCCGACAGGATATGAGACATGGTTTACATACAGTAAACCATCTCATATCCCCATTTTTTTTGCATATTCCACACTACTAATGTTAGTAGTGTGTATGTGCAAAATTTCAGCACTGTAGCTGCTAAAATAAAGGGTTAAATGGCGGAAAAAATTGGCGTGGGCTCCCGCGCAATTTTCTCCGCCAGAATGGTAAAGCCAGTGACTGAGGGCAGATATTAATAGCCAGGAGAGGGTCCATGGTTATTGGCCCCCCCGTGGCTAAAAACATCTGCCCCCAGCCACCCCAGAAAAGGCACATCTGGAAGATGCGCCTATTCTGGCACTTGGCCACTCTCTTCCCACTCCCTGTAGCGGTGGGATATGGGGTAATGAAGGGTTAATGCCACCTTGCTATTGTAAGGTGACATTAAGCCAGATTAATAATGGAGAGGCGTCAATTATGTCACCTATCCATTATTAATCCAATTGTTTGAAAGGGTTAAAAAACACACACACACATGATTAAAAAGTATTTTAATGAAATAAACACAGCGGTTGTTTTAATATTTTATTGCTCTCTCATTCCATTTTCAGACCCTCGCTTGGCAAAACAATAAACACACAAGATACATACCCTCTCTGATGAACTGTCACGTCCCACGAAGTAATCCATCTGAAGGGGTTAACTAATATTACAGGCACCAGCTGCGATAAACCACTCGCTCGTGCCTGTAATCCCCCGGGTGCTGAAAGGAAAGCAGTGATCTATACTTACATTCAGTCGCGGTGATGCGCCCCTGCTGGATGTTCTCATGAACTGCAGCCTGGGAACTTTTTCCCACGCTCCAGGTCATATGAGGACATCCACCAGAGGGCGCCTCACCGCGACTGAATGTAAGTATAGATCACTGCTTTCCTTTCAGCACCCGGGGGATTACAGGCACGAGCGAGTGGTTTATCGCAGCTGGTGCCTGTAATATTAGTTAACCCCTTCAGATGGATTACTTCGTGGGACGTGACAGTTCATCAGAGAGGGTATGTATCTTGTGTGTTTATTGTTTTGCCAAGCGAGGGTCTGAAAATGGAATGAGAGAGCAATAAAATATTAAAACAACCGCTGTGTTTATTTCATTAAAATACTTTTTAATCATGTGTGTGTGTGTTTTTTAACCCTTTCAAACAATTGGATTAATAATGGATAGGTGTCATAATTGACGCCTCTCCATTATTAATCTGGCTTAATGTCACCTTACAATAGCAAGGTGGCATTAACCCTTCATTACCCCATAGCCCACCGCTACAGGGAGTGGGAAGAGAGTGGCCAAGTGCCAGAATAGGCGCATCTTCCAGATGTGCCTTTTCTGGGGTGGCTGGGGGCAGATGTTTTTAGCCACGGGGGGGCCAATAACCATGGACCCTCTCCTGGCTATTAATATCTGCCGTCAGTCACTGGCTTTACCATTCTGGCGGAGAAAATTGCGCGGGAGCCCACGCCAATTTTTTCCGCCATTTAACCCTTTATTTTAGCAGCTACAGTGCTGAAATTTTGCACATACACACTACTAACATTAGTAGTGTGGAATATTCAAAAAAAAGGGGATATGAGATGGTTTACTGTATGAAAACCATGTCTCATATCATGTCGGGTTTGTGCAGGAGAAATGAAAAGCCGGCAATTGAATTACCGACTTTTCACAGATATCGCGCTGAATGAAATATAAATACAGAATATATATATATGTGTCTCAATGACATATATATATATATATATATATATATATATATATATATATATATATACGGTATATACTGTATATATGTTTTCCCGAACATTTGAGCACATAAATCCATTAGATGTCGGTTTTGCAAGCCTGCGAGAAAATCTCGGCATACGGATGCCATACGGATGTCACACGGATGTCACACGGATCATTTGATGCGAGGAAATCGCATCCTCGCACTGCACACGGATCACTGTTTTTGAAACATTTGTGCGATTCTCGGCCGTGAAAAACGGACCGTTTTTTTATACGTTAAGTGTATACCCGGCCTAATCCAGATAGTCATACCACAGCAAACCATTAATAAATAACATTTCCCACATGTCGGCTTTACATCAGCATCATTTGTAAAATGTTATTTTATTTTGTTAGCATTTTAGCAAGTTTAACCCCTTAAGCCCGTATGACGTACTATCCCGTCGAGGTGGGGTGGGCCTTAATTCCCGGTGACGGGATAGTACGTCATACGCGATCGGCCGCGCTCACGGGGGGAGCGCGGCCGATCGCGGCCGGGTGTCGGCTGCATATCGCAGCTGACATCCAGCACTATGTGCCAGGAGCGGTCACGGACCGCCCCCGGCACATTAACCCCCGGCACACCGCGATCAAACATGATCGCGGTGTACCGGCGGTACAGGGAAGCATCGCGCAGGGAGGGGGCTCCCTGCGGGCTTCCCTGAGACGATCGGTACAAGGTGATGTACTCACCTCGTACCGAACGTCTTCTCCCTGCAGGCCCCGGATCCAAAATGGCCGAGGGGCT
This sequence comes from Ranitomeya variabilis, assembly GCF_051348905.1. Lineage (NCBI taxonomy): Eukaryota > Metazoa > Chordata > Amphibia > Anura > Dendrobatidae > Ranitomeya > Ranitomeya variabilis. The sequence goes on from NC_135237.1 coordinate 130,704,278, forward strand.
GTATCCGGGTCCTGCAGGGAGCACTTCCGGGTCGGAGCAGGCTGCAGATGAAAGCTGCAGCCTGCTCCGATGAAAGTATGATCGCGGATCTGATAGAGTGCTGTGCACACTATCAGATCTGCGATCTGTGATGTCCCCCCCCTGGGACAAAGTAAAAAAGTAAAAAAAAAAATTTCCACATGTGTAAAAAAAAAAAAAAAAATTCCTAAATAAATAATAATAAAAAAAAAAATATTATTCCCATAAATACATTTCTTTATCTAAAAAAAACAAACAAAAACAATAAAAGTACACATATTTAGTATCGCCGCGTCCGTAACGACCCAACCTATAAAACTGGCCCACTAGTTAACCCCTTCAGTAAACACCGTAAGAAAAAAAAAAAAAAAACGAGGCAAAAAACAACGCTTTATTACCATACCGCCGAACAAAAAGTGGAATAACACGCGATCAAAAAGACGGATATAAATAACCATGGTACCACTGAAAACGTCATCTTGTCCCGCAAAAAACGAGCCGCCATACAGCATCATCAGCAAAAAAATTAAAAAGTTATAGTCCTCAGAATAAAGCGATGCCAAAATAATTATTTTTTCTATAAAATAGTTTTTATCGTATAAAAGCGTCAAAACATAAAAAAATGATATAAATGAGGTATCGCTGTAATCGTACTGACCCGAAGAATAAAACTGCTTTATCAATTTTACCAAACGCGGAACGGTATAAACGCCTCCCCCAAAAGAAATTCATGAATAGCTGGTTTTTGGTCTTTCTGCCTCACAAAAATCGGAATAAAAAGCGATCAAAAACTGTCACGTGTCCGAAAATGTTACCAATAAAAACGTCAACTCGTCCCGCAAAAAACAAGACCTCACATGACTCTGTGGACCAAAATGTGGAAAAATTATAGGTCTCAAAATGTGGAGACGCAAAAACTTTTTTGCTATAAAAAGCGTCTTTTAGTCTGGTTTCACACTTGCGTTTTTATCTGCATGCGTTTTTTAAAAAAAACGCATGTGTGAAAAAATGCATGTAAACGCGGTAAAACGCATGCGTTTTTATAGAAAAACACAAGAAAACAAGAAAAAAACAAAAAACCCTAACCCTACCCCTAACCCTACCCCTAACCTGAAATACGTGGCACTGAAATACGTGGCACTGAAATATACGTTTATATACGTATATACGTATATAAGTGCCACGATATTTCAGTGGCCACGTATATAAGTGCCACGTATTTCAGTGCCACGTATTTCAGTGCCACGTATTTCAGTGCCACGTATTTCAGTGCCACGTATTTCAGTGCCACGTATTTCAGTGCCACGTATTTACGTGCCACGTATTTACGTGCCACGTATTTACGTGCCACGTATTTTTCAGTGCCTGAAATACGTGGCACTGAAATTCGTGGCACTGAAATTCGTGGCACTGAAATATCGTGGCACTGAAATATCGTGGCACTGAAGTATTTACGTGCCACGTATTTTTCAGTGCCTGAAATACGTGGCACTGAAATACGTGGCACTGAAATACGTGGCACTGAAATACGTGGCACTGAAATACGTGGCACTGAAATACGTGGCACTTAAATACGTGGCTCTTAAATACGTGGCACTTATATACGTGGCACTTATGACTGTCAGAAAATGTTCAGTAAACGGTTAGGGGTGAGGTTAGGGGTAGGGTTTCAGGTAGAATTGGGGAGCTTCCACTGTTCAGGCACATCAGGGGCTCTCCAAACGCGACATGGCGTCCAATCTCAATTCCAGCCAATTCTGCGTTGAAAAAGTAAAACAGTGCTCCTTCCCTTCCGAGCTCTCCCGTGCGTCCAAAAAGGGGTTTACCCCAACATATGGGGTATCAGCGTACTAGGGACAAATTGAACAACAACTTCTGGGGTCCAAGTTCTCTTGTTATCCTTGGGAAAATAAAAATTTGGGGGGCTAAAAATCATTTTTGTGGGAAAAAAAATATGTTTTATTTTCACGGCTCTGCGTTGTAAACTGTAGTGAAACACTTGGGGGTTCAAAGTTCTCACAACACATCTAGATAAGTTCCTTGGGAGGTCTACTTTCCAATATGGGGTCACTTGTGGGGGGTTTGTACTGTTTGGGTACATCAGGGGCTCTGCAAATGCAACGTGACGCCTGCAGACCAATCCATTTAAGTCTGCATTCCAAATGGCGCTCCTTCCCTTCCGAGCTCTGTCATGCGCCCAAACAGTGGTTCCCCCCCACATAGGGGGTATCAGCGTACTCAGGACAAATTGGACAACAACTTTTAGGGTCCAATTTATCCTGATACCCTTGTGAAAATACAAAACTGGGGGCTAAATTTCATTTTTGTGAAAAAAAAAAATAATAATATTTTCACGGCTCTGCGTTATAAACTGTAGTGAAACACTTGGGGGTTCAAAGTTCTCACAACACATCTAGATAAGTTCCTTGGGGGGTCTAGTTTCCAATATGGGGTCACTTGTGGGGGGTTTGTACTGTTTGGGTACATCAGGGGCTCTGCAAATGCAACGTGATGCCTGCAGACCAATCCATTTAAGTCTGCATTCCAAATGGCGCTCCTTCCCTTCCGAGCTCTGTCATGCGCCCAAACAGTGGTTCCCCCCCACATAGGGGGTATCAGCGTACTCAGGACAAATTGGACAACAACTTTTAGGGTCCAATTTATCCTGATACCCTTGTGAAAATACAAAACTGGGGGCTAAATTTCATTTTTGTGAAAAAAAAAAAATATTATTTTCACGGCTCTGCGTTATAAACTGTAGTGAAACACTTGGGGGTTCAAAGTTCTCACAACACATCTAGATAAGTTCCTTGGGGGGTCTAGTTTCCAATATGGGGTCACTTGTGGGGGGTTTGTACTGTTTGGGTACATCAGGGGCTCTGCAAATGCAACGTGACGCCTGCAGACCAATCCATTTAAGTCTGCATTCCAAATGGCGCTCCTTCACTTCCGAGCTCTGTCATGCGCCCAAACAGTGGTCCCCCCCCACAAATGGGGTATCAGCGTACTCCAGACAAATTGGACAACAACTTTTGGGGTCCAATTTATCCTGATACCCTTGTGAAAATACAAAACTTGGGGGCTAAAAAATCATTTTTGTGAAAAAAAAAAATATTTTTATTTTCACGGCTCTGCGTTATAAACTGTAGTGAAACACTTGGGGGTTCAAAGCTCTCAAAACACATCTAGATAAGTTCCTTAGGGGGTCTACTTTCCAAAATGGTGTCACTTGTGGGGGGGTTTAATGTTTAGGCACATCAGGGGCTCTCCAAACGCAACATGGCATCCCATCTTAATTCCAGTCAATTTTGCATTGAAAAGTAAAATAGCGCTTCTTCCCTTCTGAGCTCTGCTATGCACCCAAACAATGGTTTACACCCACATATTGGGTATCAGCGTACTCAGGACAAATTGTACAACAACTTTTGTGGTCTAATTTCTTCTCTTACCCTTGGGGAAATAAAAAAATGGGGGTGAAAAGATCATTTTTGTGAAAAAATATGATTTTTTATTTTTACGGCTCTGCATTATAAACTTCTGTGAAGCACTTGTTGGGTCAAAGTGCTCAACACACATCTAGATAAGTTCCTTAAGGGGTCTACTTTCCAAAATGGTGTCACTCGTGGGGGGTTTCAATGTTTAGGCACATTAGGGGCTCTCCAAACGCAACATGGCGTCCCATCTCAATTCCAGTCAATTTTGCATTGAAAAGTCAAATGGCGCTCCTTCCCTTCTGAGCTCTGCCCTGCGCCCAAACAATGGTTTACACCCACATATGGGGTATCAGTGTACTCAGGACAAATTGCACAACAATTTTTGGGGTCCAATTTCTTCTCTTACCCTTGGGAAAATAAAAAATTGGGGGTGAAAAGATCATTTTTGTGAAAAAATATGATTTTTTATTTTTACGGCTCTGCATTATAAACTTCTGTAAAGCACTTGTTGGGTCAAAGTGCTCACCACACATCTAGATAAGTTCCTTAGGGGGTCTACTTTCCAAAATGGTGTCACTTGTTAGGGGTTTCAATGTTTAGGCACATCAAGGGCTCTCTAAATGCAACATGGCGTCCCATCTCAATTCCAGTCAATTTTGCATTGAAAAGTCAAATGGCGCTCCTTCCCTTCCGAGCTCTGCCCTGCGCCCAAACAATGGTTTACACCCACATATGGGGTATCAGCGTACTCAGGACAAATTGCACAACAATTTTTGGGGTCCAATTTCTTCTCTCACCCTTGGGAAAATAAAAAATTGGGGGTGAAAAGATCATTTTTGTGAAAAAATATGATTTTTTATTTTTACGGCTTTGCATTATAAACTTCTGTAAAGCACTTGTTGGGTCAAAGTGCTCACCACACATCTAGATAAGTTCCTTAGGGGGTCTACTTTCCAAAATGGTGTCACTTGTTAGGGGTTTCAATGTTTAGGCACATCAGGGGCTCTCCAAATGCAACATGGCGTCCCATCTCAATTCCAGTCAATTTTGCATTGAAAAGTCAAATGGCGCTCCTTTGCTTCCAAGCTCTGCCATGCGCCCAAACTGTGGTTTACCCCCACATATGGGGTATCAGCGTACTCAGGACAAATTGTACAACAACTTTTGGGGTCTATTTTCTCCTGTTACCCTTGGTAAAATAAAACAAATTGGAGCTGAAATAAATTTTGTGTGAAAAAAAGTTAAATGTTCATTTTTATTTAAACATTCCAAAAATTCCTGTGAAACACCTGAAGGGTTAATAAATTTCTTGAAAGTGGTTTTGAGTACCTTGAGGGGTGCAGTTTTTAGAATGGTGTCACACTTGGGTATTTTCTATCATATAGACCCGTCAAAATGACTTCAAATGAGATGTGGTCCCTAAAAAAAAATGGTGTTGTAAAAATGAGAAATTGCTGGTCAACTTTTAACCCTTATAACTCCGTCACAAAAAAAAATGTTGGTTCCAAAATTGTGCTGATGTAAAGTAGACATGTGGAAAATGTTATTTATTAAGTATTTTGTGTGACATATGTCTGTGATTTAAGGGCATAAAAATTCAAAGTTGGAAAATTGCGAAATTTTCCAAATTTTCGCCAAATATTCGTTTTTTTTCACAAATAAACGCAAGTTATATCGAACAAATTTTACCACTAACATGAAGTACAATATGTCACGAGAAAACAATGTCAGAATCGCCAAGATCCGTTGAAGCGTTCCAGAGTTATAACCTCATAAAGGGACAGTGGTCAGAATTGTAAAAATTGGCCTGGTCATTAACGTGCAAACCACCCTCGGGGCTTAAGGGGTTAAAAATGTAGCAGCAATTTTTCATTTTTTCAAGGAAATTTACTAAATTTATTTTTTAGGGACTTATCCATGTTTGAAGTGACTTTAGGGGTCTCATATATTGGGAACCCACCAAACGTTATACCTTTTTAAAAACAGCACCCCCTGACATATTGAAAACTGCTGTCAGGTAGTTTATTAACCCTTCAGGTGCTTTACAGGAATTAATGCAAAGTGGTAAGACAGAAATTAAAATGTGAATTTTTACCACCTGAATGCTTCTAACTTCTGAACAGATTACTACTGCCGTTAGATTCTTAGGACACTATTTGGTTGTGAATTGCCATGGCAAACATCAGGACCACACAATCATGATCTGAGGGCACCAATTTGGATAAAGTGGAAGCTCTCACACTCTGTTAGCCATTTATAATGATGTAGTCACTATTTACAGCAGCATCTAAGGGGTTAAACAGAGTTGGATGGTACAAACACTGATCGTGGCTAATGCAGAAAGTTGTCAGCTATAGTGTAAAACCGACAGCTGCTGGATTGTTACCTTTAGGCCGGAGACACACTGGTGCGAGAGACGGCCGAGTCTCGCTGGTTAAAAGCAAGCTGTGGCACCTGCACTCCGGAGCGGAGCGTGCGGCTCCATAGCAATACATGGAGCCGCACGCTCCGCTCCGGAATGCAGGCGCCACAGCTTGCTTTTAACCAGCGAGACTCGGCCGTCTCTCGCACCAGTGTGTCTCCGGCCGTATGGGGAGGCTATTCTCTAAGGCTAGTTTCACACTAGCGTTAACTGCAATACGTCGCAAATGCGTCGTTTTTGCGAAACGCCGCATCCAGCAAAAGTTTTTGCTGGATACGTTGTTTCGTCATAGAGTAACATTAGCGACGCATTTGCGACGCATTTGCGACGCATTTCCAAACGGTGAATGCGTTTGGCGGCGTTTGGGCGTATGGTAGCGGTCCGTCGGGAGAAAAAAACGTTACATGTAACGTTTTTTGCTCCCGACGGTCCGCTTTTTCCGACCGCGCATGCGCAGTCGGAACTCCGCCCCCACCTCCCCGCACTTCCCCGCACATCACAATGGGGCAGCGGATGCGTGGGAAATATGCATCCGCTGCCCCCGTTGTGCGGCGGAGACCACACTAGCGTCGGGAACGTCGGCCCGACGCGCAGCGACGGGTTGTTCCCGACGCTAGTGTGAAAGTAGCCTTATATGTCAGGTCAGTTAAAAGACGTATTGGCTGTCATTAAGGGGTTAAAATAAATGAGGAAGATGCATATGTGCATATGTGAAAAGCCAGAAAAATGTGGATTTCTCTGGAATAATACATGAGATCCCAGATTTCAAGGTTTAATTTTATTCAACTTTCTGACCTACATACCCTTGATCCCACTGACAGATTCCCTTTGAAGCAACACATACGGATAATAGCAGCATCTCATCATTCATTTAAAAATACTGCCCACTTTATAATTTTATAGAAACATAGGCAAATTTGTACAAAAGAGTCCGAAAATATTCCATGTCGGTGAACAATGGGACCCCAGAATCAGTCACTGGTGGGCCTTTAGCACTACAGTCTGACGCTGGTAGCATCAATATCTAGAATTATTAGAAAATAACCTACTGTTTATATCAGTGTTTAATGCTAATTGTAATTTTTTAAATTATTTTTGCCAGGTCTTTTTCATATCACAATTTGTGTGTTTTTTTAACCCCTTCCCGACATGTGACGGTATAGTACGTCACATGTCGGGACCCCCGCTTTGATGTGCGCTCCGGCGGTGAGCGCACATCAAAGTCGCGACATGTCAGCTGTTTTTTACAGCTGACATGTGCGCGCAATAGCGGCGGGTGAAATCGCGATCACCCGCCGCTATTAACTAGTTAAATGCCGCTGTCAAACGCAGACAGCGGCATTTAACTACCGCATCCGGCCGTGCGGCCGGATATGAGCGCATCGCCGACCCCCGTCACATGATCGGGGGTCGGCGATGAGTCAGGAAGGTAACCATAGAGGTCCTGGAGACCTCTATGGTTACTGATCGCCGGTGGCTGTGAGCGCCCCCCTGTGGTCGGCGCTCACAGCACACCTGCAAATCTGCTGTGTAGCAGCGATCTTATGATCACTGCTGCATAGCAGAGCCGATCGGGCTGTGCCTGCTTCTAGCCTCCCATGGAGGCTATAGAAGCATGGCAAAAGTAAAAAAAAAAAGTTTTTAAAAATGTGAAAAAAATAAAAAAAATATAAAAGTTTAAATCACCCCCCTTTCGCCCCAATCAAAATAAATCAATAAAAAAAAAACCCAACCTACACATATTTGGTATCGCCGTGTTCAGAATCGCCCGATCTATCAATAAAAAAAAAGCATTAACCTGATCGCTAAATGGCGTAATGAGAAAAAAATTCGAAACGCCAGATTTACGTTTTTTTGGTCGCCACGACATTGCATTAAAATGCAATAACGGGCGATCAAAAGAACGTATCTACACCAAAATGCTATCATTAAAAACGCCAGCTCGGCACGCAAAAAATAAGCCCTCACCTGACCCCAGATCACGAAAAATGGAGACGCTACGAGTATCGGAAAATGGCGCAATTTTGTTTTGTTTTGTTTTTTGCAAAGTTTGGAATTTTTTTTCACCACTTAGGTGAAAAATAACCTAGTCATGTTAGGTGTTTATGAACTCGTAGTGACCTGGAGAATCATAATGGCAGGTCAGTTTTAGCATTTAGTGAACCTAGCAAAAAAGCCAAGCAAAAAACAAGTGTGGGATTGCACTTTTTTTGCAATTTCACTGCACTTGGAATTTTTTTCCCGTTTTCTAGTACACGACATGCTAAAACCAATGATGTCGTTCAAAAGTACAACTCGTCCCGCAAAAAATAAGCCCTCACACGGCCAAATTGACGGAAAAATAAAAAAGTTATGGCTCTGGGAAGGAGGGGAGCGAAAAACGAAAACGGAAAAACGGAAAAAGCTCCGGGGGTGAAGGGGTTAATAGAAGTCTTGCAATTTTCACACTGGCTCCTGTGGATATTTTAGACTACTGATTCCTGTTTTTTTTTTTTTTTCAGGAAATTTAACTATACATTAGTAGCAATCAACTGACTCAGACCCTATCTATTGTATTGAAGCAAATAAAGAGTGTGTGCTAAGGTCATTGTGAAGGGAGGAGGAGGAAAGCGTTATTCTTAGGAACAGGTGAGATGCTGGTATTAAGACTTCTAGTGATGATAATACGCTGACATATCCTAACGCTATACCATCACTTCCCATAATGGGTATCCTAGGGTTAAACGCCGATAGTGTACAATCTACAAGATAAAGGGAAAAAAATCGAAAAGGTTAGCAGCTATTTATACATTTGTATAGTGGAGACAGGGATATTGCAGCTTGCAAGATAGTCTGAAAAGGTAGGTTTTCAGGTTGCATTTAGGTCTAGGCTGCCGTCACACTAGCAGTATTTGGTCAGTATTTTACATCAGTATTTGTAAGCCAAAACCAGGAGTGGAACAATTAGAGGAAAAGTATAATAGAAACATATTCACCACTTCTGCATTTATCACCAACTCCTGGTTTTGGCTTACAAATACTTATGTAAAATACTGACCAAATACTGCTAGTGTGACGGCAGCCTTAGGCTACGTTCACACGTTCAGTTTTTTCATCAGTTTTTTTTCCTGTCCTGTTTTGAAAATCCGCAGCTAAAATTCAGCGCTGATTTTAGCTGCGGATTTTGATCCTTTTTCTTCTGCGGATTCCACTGCGGGTTTCCAAATGCAGTTTCCTATTGGTGCTGCTGGAAACCCGCAGCGGAATCCGGAGAAAGAATTGACATGGTACTTCTTTTTTCCGCAGGCAAATCCGCGCGGATTTTCCTGGGGAAAAAAGGATCGTCGGCACAGCGGATTTTGTTTTCCATTGGGTTACATTGTACTGTAACCTACATGGAAAACGGATGCGGATCCGCAGCTGAAATTCCGCTCCGGATCCGCACCAAAAAACGCACCGTGTGAACATAGCCTAAAGGGTAACGTTACTCCTTGTGGAGAGTAAAAAGCCAAGCCTGGCATGTCAGAGTGAGGAGACTTACACTGACGAACAAAAAGGTAACAATGTTTTGAACGTTTGACTTTCCGGCTGAATATCTTACCATCCACTACAGCTTCTAAAGTGAGACTATCATCATTTTATAGACATGCAACTAGTTAGCTTATGATTAGTTATGCAGATTCTTGTCATATCACTGCATTGTTATTGTTTTTCCCCTGGTGGTCAAAAAATCTTTTTCTTCCTACAAATTACAATCTGTTCTCACATTACCTAATAGCTCAGTGTGTTATTAGGTTGATTCCCAAGCAAAAGGTCACTGGTCCGAATCCAGGAGCAGATATGAAGATTTCCCAAGAAAAGAGAAACAGCATCATCCAGATCATCAATAACGGTCTCTTGGCCAAGAAAATTGCCAAACTGCAACATGTGAGTGTCATGACAGCTTGAAGAATACAAAATAAAGTCTATCCTTCCATTCAAAAGCCAAGAGGTGGACATCCAGGTGAAATATTGGAGTCAATAAGTCAGCTCATCACAAGGCTCGTTAGAGAGTTGATATTGACTTTTAGGATCGCTGCTTGCAATAATTGACACTAGAGTTCTAATTCTCTTCTGCTTTGAAGAGAAAATTTGCATATTCAGGTTGTATTTGAAGGGAACCTGTCAGGTCCCCCATACTCTCTAATCCAGCAGCATTAAGCTATGAGTGATTAAACTGTCTCCTTAACAAGGGCCGGCTCCAGGTTTTCGTGGGCCCTTTTAACACATACCACAATTCATGATGCACAGATACGGCATGGAAAAATAGGTATAGTACAATGCCAAAAAAAATCAGTTACTTCTTACATTACATGAGTGATATCTATTGTAAATTCTACAATAGGTCAGCAACCAGACAGTATAGTCCTCCATACAGTATTATGGGCACCACATAGTGCTCCATATCAAATAATGAGCCCCATATATTGCTCCACACAGAATAATGAGCCCCAAATAATGCTCCACACAGTATAATGAGCCACATATATTGCACGATACAAATTAATGGGCCACATAAAATGATTCATACAGTATAATAAGCCACATATTTTGCTCCATATAGGATGAGCTCCATATATTGCCCCATACAGTATATAATAGGCCCCATATATTGCTCCATACTGTATAATGAGCCCCATATAGTGCTCCATACTGTATAATGGGCCCCATATATTGTTCCATAAAGAAGGAGCCCCATATATTGCTCCATACATAATGGGTCCCATATAATGTTCCATGCAGTATAAGATGGGCCCCATATATTGCTCCATATGTAATGGTCCCCATATAATGCTCCATACAGTATTGCATGGGCCCCATTATAATGAGTCCCATATAAGGCTCCATACAGTATATGATGGGCCCCATATTTTGAGCCATACTGAATGGCCACATATAATGCTCCATAAAGAATAGGTTCCATAAAATGCTCCATATATAATGGGCCCCATATGATGTTCCATATACAATGAGCTCCATAGGATGCTCCATATATAATGGGCTCCATATGTGTTATGATTTTCCCAATGGCAGGGAAATCAAAATAACAACGGACTAGCTCTCGGGTGATGGGAACTAAAGTGACCGTGACCTGAACCTGACACGACACTGGAAGTAGCCGGGGAGTGTTTCCTACGATGCCCTAGACACCACGCGCCAGCCGGAGATCTAACTACCCCTATCAGAGGAATATACAGGCCTGCCTTACCTCCAGAGATGAACCCCAAAAGGAGATAGCAGCCCCCCACAGATATTGACGGTGAGTCAAGAGGAAAAGACATACGTAGGATGAACAGCAGATTTAGCACAGTGAGGTCCGCTTACTAGATAGCAGAAGTACAGGAAAGAGTCACTTCACGGTCAACTTCAAAACACTACTCAAAAACACCATCCTGAAATTACTTTAAAACTCCAGTGACAACTCATGCCACTGGAGTGGCAATTCCAGTCCACGAGAGCTTCCAGCTACAGAGAGTCACATTGCAAATAGCTGGACAAAAATAGAATAAACTAGAAACAAAATTCAACTTAGCTGAACAGGATCTTGAGGCAGGAGAATGCAACAGAATGCTACTGATACATTGTTGGCCGGCATCAGACCAGCAGCCAAGCAGCCTTAAATAGGAAACTCCCCTAATGGGTGTCAACAGGTGATCAAGGATAGAAGAAGGCAAATAAGTGGCACTACCATAAAACACCACCGGGGGAGCCCACAAACAGAATTCACAACATATATGATGCTCCGTATATGATGGGCCCCATATATGATGCTTCAGTGTTTGATGGGCCCCATATATGATGCTCCAGTGTATGATGGGCCCCATATATGATGCTGTAGGGTATGATGGGCCCCATATATGATGCTTCAGTGTATGATGGGCTTCATATATGATGCTCCAGTGTAAGATGGGCCCCATATATGATGCTCCAGTGTATGATGGCCCCATATATGATGCTCCAATGTATGATGGGCCCTATATTTTGCTTCAACCATAAAAAAAGAAAAGAAAAGAAAAGAGAAATACCTCTGCTCACTGGCCGCTGCTCTGCTCCAGACTCTCCTCACTCCACCGTGTCGCTCTCTGCACTGTGCCTGTTCAGGCAGAGGGTGCACAGATGTTATGTCATTTCACCCTCTGACTTAAACGTCACAGTCAGAAGACGCGGAAGATGCCGCAGCGGTGGAGCGTCGAGGTAAGTATTGCAAGTGTTGGGGCCCAGATCAAGTGTATGGGGGCCCACTCGCTCGTGTCAGTACTGGCACCGGGCCACCATAACGTGCTGGTGTCCCCAATCTGCTCAGAGCCCCGGCACTTGTCTTGGTGCGCCGGGTGCTGACGCCGGCCCTGTCCCTAGCCAGTCCTATAAAACATAATTCAGTTAAACATTTTATAACCTCCGCTTCTCCTATCCTATTGAGGGGTTGGAGTAGACGATGGGGCGTTAGTTCCCCAGACTAGTCAGTCCTCTTTCTATTTTATCATTCCCCTGTGGGCGTGATAACATAATTTGCATGAGCGGCAACATGATAACATGGGACGTGATAACATGGAAAGAGGGCTGACTAGTCTATGGCACTAACACCCCATCGACTAAGTCAAAGCCCTAATTAGGGAAAACGGAGGTTATATATGCTTTTTCTAAAGCATTTATGTAACTGAATTATGTTATACAGGACTGGATAGAGAGGGAGTTTAATCATACATAGGTGAATGGTGCTGGATTGGAGGGCACGGGGGACATGACCATTTAAAAATCTTTATCAGGAGAGATCTTCAAGGCTGTAATTTGCAGAGTAGATGGGGATAACAATAAACATCTTTCAAGCTTCCATGTGGAGATATACTATGTGTACTCACTAATAAAGAATACATTTTTTATTCCTCACATTAATATACGGTATATTTCACTATATTTTCTCATGCGTAGGAAAATTCCAGAAAACTTAGACATGCTGCCACAAGCTGTATAATACAAGTCATTTACCTTGGTTTTTTTATATGATGGTTGATGTGTTTTTAAACTTTTCCACCCACCCAGTTCATAATTGAATAGAAAGTTTGCGTAGTTGCCAATATCTGTCTGTACTGAATTTAACTAGAGGAAATTTCACTTATGGTGACATGATAATGAGAAGAGAAAGTGACATCATTGACACCTTATATAATATGTGTAGACACATATGTCTACACCGTTGCCTTTCTCAGATATACTATTCTTTAATATTAAATTACCTTTTAACTCGGAATTAAAGAGACCTCTACGTTTTTTATTTGGCCGTATGTTCTGTAAGAAAAGAGTCACAAATCTTTTCTAACTAAAATCAAACTTGACAACTTTCAGAAGAGTCAAATCCCCTGGTGTACGTGAGACATTGTCAAAATTTCTTCATGATTATGCCTTCCTTAAATGGTCATTCCAAGGCCCCATTTTCAACCCCTAAATTTGTACCTGGATACTATGGCTTCTTCTAAATGTCAAGCATTCCAATGCCACACTCAGGAAAACTTCCAGAAGAGCTGCTTTTCTTTATGATTCAGCAGCGCCTGGGAGATTTATCTACTCTTTTGGGAGTCCAGGAGGCATCCCTTTCTACAAAGAGCCTTGTAGATGTTCCAAAAGAAAATGGCATCGATAAAAATGTCAACTTGCTACACAAAAAACAAGCCATCACATGACTGTTGGCAGAAATATAGAAAAATTATAGCTCTCAAAATATGGTGATGTGCAAAAAAAGCGTCTTTCAGTGTGAGACAGCAGCCAAACATAAAAACCTGATATAAATCTGATATCGCTGTAATTGCACAGACCCTAAGAATAAAGTCGTCTAATCACTTATATTATCACTTGGAATGGTGTAAGGAATAAATAAAACTAATTCTTGACCTGCTGTTGATTTGTTTATTCTGCCTCCCAAAAATCGCAGTAAAGCTCGGTGTACATTTATCCTGCACTCTACGCTGAGCGCTTACACTGGGGTTTCTGTGTAAATCTCTGAAATACATGATTCAGACTGAATTACCAGAATGAAGTTCTCTATAATGAAGCAGATGGAAACACTGGACACCAGAGATGTCCCTATTATGAAAGGGAATCTGTCATCCACCGAGATGTATATTTATTTATTTTTCTCACTTATATTTCTCACTTATATAGCGCCATTAATTCCACAGCACTTTACAGGCATTATTGACACTGTCCCCATTGGGGCTCACAATCTAAATTCCTTATCAGTATGTCTTTATAGCGTGGGAGGAAACCGGAGTACCCGGAGGAAACCCACGCAAACACGGGGAGAAAATACAAACTCCTTGCAGATGTTGTCCTATGACTTATTAAGACCTATTAATATGGGCATACAAGTAATAGAAATGTTAAACTTGTTCTACCTGTTTGCTTCATATTAGCGGGGCAAATTATGACGCTGCTCGTGCAAATTATATTATCATGCCCACATTGGCGTGATAACATGGAAAGAGAGCTGAATAGTTAGGGGCAAATTACACTGATAAGCATAAGAAACTGGGACATTATAAATGACTTTTTTTATACCTTGTTTTTCACTCAATAACATTATGCAGGGCCGGTTAGACAGGGAATTTTCCCATACATAGGTGAATGATGCTGTGTTGGAGGGCATGGGGGATCTGACAGGTTCCCTTTAAGGGCATGAAAATTCAAAGTTTGAAAATTGCTAATCTTATCAACCAAAATTTACCACTAACATGAAGTATAATATTTAATGAAAAAATAGCTCAGAATCACTGGCATATGTTTAAGTGTTTCAGAGTTATTACCACATAAAGTGACGTTGGACAGAATTGTAAAATTTTGGTCTGGTCAGGAAGGTGAAAGAGGCTGAAGGGTGAAGAAGGGGTTACTAATGTGTATATGACAATGGCAAGTCTTTATTTGTGCTACGGTATAATACACTGACAACCATAGCACAAATATCGCGTAGAGTATGCATAGTACTTCAATAAGTGAACTGGTCATGCACAAGTACATAAGTGGCAACACAGGCGCACATAGATGCCCGCCAGTATAGCATAAGATTGTCAACCACACATTCTTTTATCAGTGCAGGCACAGAGCCATCATTACAATACTGCCAGGTTCCTGCTGCCAGAGAGATATACTGTAGTTGGCCAGGACTCCCCCTGGAACATGGATAAATAGCAATATTTTTTTTTTATGATAATGATGATCATCATCCACAAGAACATAAGGTAAAATGTACAAAAGTACAGTTTCACACGAAGTAAAGGAAGTGTGAAAACACAATAGAACAAACAAGATTTAGTGTTGGAGTCTAGGATTATCCTTAGCATATCCGTCTTTATTTATTAGTGTTCTCCAAAGTGTCAAGCACCATTTAACATTGGAGGCTTTTCATTTATTTTCAAATAAATATGGTTTAATGTTGACATAATCATTAAAAATATTAAGATAATCCAGGAAAATTATGCTTTCTAGAAGCCCCTACACAAGTAAGGTTCATACCACTTGGACCTCACGTTGGCATTTTGCAGTCAGCTAAAGGTACCGTCACACTCAACGAGAACGACAATGATCCGTGACTTTGCAGTGACGTTGCAGCGTCCTGGATAGCGATCTCGTTGTGTTTGACACGCAGCAGCGATCTGGATCCCGCTGTGATATCGCTGGTCGGAGCTAGAAGTCCAGAACTTTATTTCGTCGCTGGATCACCCGCTGTCATCGCTGGATCAGCGTGTGTGACACCGATCCAGCGATGTGTTCACTTGTAACCAGGGTAAACATCGGGTTACTAAGCGCAGGGCCGCGCGTAGTAACCCGATATTTACCCTGGTTACCATTGTAAAAGTAAACAAAAAACACTACATACTCACCTTCTGATGTCTGTCACGTCCCCCGGCGTCCACGCGCTGCTGCAGGGAGCTTTCCCTGCACTGACTGTGTGAGCGTCAGCCGTAAAGCAGAGCACAGCGGTGACGTCACCGCTGTTACTGCCGGCGCCGCTGACACATTCAGTGCAGGTAAAGCTCTCTGCAGCAGCGCGTGGACGCCGGGGGACGTGACAGACATCAGAAGGTGAGTATGTAGTGTTTTTTTTTTACTTTTACAATGGTAACCAGGGTAAATATCGGGTTACTAAGCGCGGCCCTGCACTTAGTAACCCGATGTTTACCCTGGTTACCCGGGTGCTGCAAGGGACTTCGGCATCGTTGAAGACAGTTTCAACGATGCCGAAGTCTTTCCCCTGATCGTTGGTCGCTGGAGAGAGCTGTCTGTGTGACAGCTCCCCAGCGACCACACAACGACTTACCAATGATCACGATCGCTGGTCGTGATCGTTGGTAAGTCACTTAGTGTAACGGTACCTTTAGGCTACTTTCACACTAGCATCGTACGACGCACGACGCAATGCGTCGTGCCGACGTACCGACGCATGCTGTGAAAAAAAAGCACAACGGGGGCAGCGGATGCAGTTTTACAACGCATCCACTGCCCCATTTTAATGTCCGGGGAGGAGGGGGCGGAGTTCCGGCCGCGCATGCGCGGTCGGAAATAGCGGACACGACGCACAAAAAAAGTTACATGTAACTTTTTTTGTGCCGACGGTCCGCCAAAACACGACGCATCCATCGCACGACGGATGCGACATGTGGGAATGCGTCGCTAATGCAAGTCTATGGAGAAAAACGCGTCCTGCGGGCAACTTTGCAGGATGCGTTTTTTCTCCAAAACGACGCATTGCGACGTGCGTCGTACGACGCTAGTGTGAAAGCACCCTAAGGCTTCTTTCACACTTCCGTCTTTTGTCTCACATCGAAATCCGTCGATTTTTGAAAATGCAGGATCCTGCAAAAAAATTTGCAGGATCCTGCATTTTCCCATACACTTGTATTAGCGACGGATTGTGACGGATGGCCATCCGTTTCATCCGTCGTGCACTGGATCCGTCGGAAAATAGCGGTCCGTCGTGGAGAGAAAATGTTCATAGGAACGTTTTTTTCTGCACGTCGGAAAATCGGTCAGCGACGGGTCCTGCACTGTCCATCGTCGGCTATAATGGAAGCCTATGGACGCAGGATCCGTCGCTGACCGTCGCACACAGGAATCCAGCGACGTATCACATTTTTTTCCCTCTGAGCATGCCCGGAAAGATTTTCAAGGCAGGGGAAAAAAAAAAATCTTTCTCTCTCTCTCTCGTCCCCAGAATGCCAATTCCCATAGCTGCACTGAAAAAGCTCAGCTGACGCATCCGTCTTAACACTGGATGCCTCCGTTGTATCACTATTTTATTGACTTCCGTCGGCACGTCTTCCCGACGCATTATGACGGGACACTGCCGACGGAAGTGTGAAAGAAGCCTAATCTGTCATTTTTCATTTGCTTTATTTGGGTTACCAAACTGTGCTTTCTAAATCAGTGACCCACACACAAGCTATCCAACACTTTATCATCTATAATTATTTAAGTATCACTCGGAGACAGGAGGCAGGCAGTTGGTGTAGAATAGGGAGAGAGGCAGAAGAACTGTTGGTGCAGGGCCAACCACTGCACTTGTAACTCATTAGCATACAACTTCATCTATGGATTTCTCTAAAATGGTAAAATGGATTTCTACAAGAAAGGTGAGAATTTACTTTTCCTGCTGACAGGTTCACTTGAATGTAAACTACAGACATTTTCATGCTGTTGCGGATTAAAATGATACCTGGGGTGAAGAAATATGTCTTGTGGTTCTTGTGCAATCAGTATTAGAAGTTTTCAGTTAATGATGTGTCTGTTCTCTGGGGTGGGACTGTAGGCAGAGTCTTATCTTCCTGCTCTAGGCCAGAGAAACCAAGGACAGACCTGCCCACTGGCCGCCTCGAAGCACAAACAGTCTGTCTCTCTCTGATGAGGAACATGTTTGTGTTTTGGGGCAAACTTTGTGCTGGTCTCTCCTTGGTTTCTCTGGCCTATAGCAGGAAGATAAGACTATCCCTACAGTCCCGCCCCGGAGTACGGGCAGTTCATTAACTGAAAACTTCTAACACCGATTACACAAGAACCACAAGACGGATTTCTTCACTCCACGTATCTTTTTAATCAGTATAACAGCAGCAACATGACAGCACTTGTAGTTTACTTAGCAAAATCCTGCTGACAGGTTCACTATAAAAACATTTTTACAGACATGCCATTATTTGGGGTATAAATTTCTGATAAGTTTTCCTTAAAGGGATGTGTTTGTGATAAGGAGTGTACTACGGGCACTTCTGTGATTATCACAGCTGTGATTGAAAATCTACCTGTGTGTTAGCTGAACACCGGACAACTGTAGGAATATGGGTGCACACCAAACAGATAAATCCAATATAGATATATCGTCCCAGCTGCTGCAAGCTACAATCAGGACCGCCGCCTTCAGAGTATCTGTGCATGGCAAGCACAGACCACATCCAGCTCCGTCGTGTCTAGAATGGAGATGCTCCTATGAGGCATGACGTCAAGGGATTACATGGATTACACCGCTGTGCTCATAACAGGAAGTTGCTGTTCACGTGTGAGGGGAAGACAGGAGTGAGGTGAAAATGAGAGGAGTGAGGGAAAAATAGTGGATCGAGGCAGGTACGGACTGGGACTGAAATTCAGCCCTGGCATTTGAAATTACACAGGCCCATGCTGTCACTGTCACCAAGCACCAGATGGGATATAATACTAATATTACCCCGGAAGGAGGAAAGCAAGATTTACTACAAGACCAATATATCTAATGATATATAGATAATATAATGTCCTGCTGGGGTGAGTGACGGAGTCAGCAACTTTATGCTTCGTCGCAACTCTTAACAAGTATGGGTAAGTTGAGCAGACTGATTCTGTTAACAATGTAGCAGACAAGGTAGCCCACAACCAGACAGGCCCTTCTGGCATTTGCCAGAATTGCCAAATGGCCAGTCCGGCCCTGGATCGAGGGGAAAATAGTGGAGCAAGAGGAAAATAGTGGACTGATCGGAAAATGACAGGTGTAAGAGGGGAAAATAAGAGGAGTGAGGGGAAAATGAGAGGAGTGAGGGGAAAATAAAAGAAGTGAGGTGCTGCTGCAGTATGAGGCTGTGTATAGAGAAGAGTGAGGCGCTACAGGTGGTGGCTGTGTATAAGGCCACATTCACACTAGCAGTATTTGGTCAGTATTTTACTCCAGTATTTATAAGCCAAAACCACGAGTGGGAGAAAATTACAGAAATGGTGACGTGTTTCTAATATACTTTTCCTCTGATTGTTTTACTCCAAGTTTTAACTTACAAATACTGAGGTAAAAATACTGACCAAATAACGTGTGAACGAGGAGAACAGTGTGGTGGTGCAGAAGAAGTAGGCTGTGTTGTTTATCAAAAGGCCCTTGAATGAGTTGAAAATAAAATACTATCAATACTTGGGTAATCATTTAGTTCAGCGAGTATATATATTTATGGATTAATTTCAGGACTGTTTTAATTGGATGGTGAGTGCCACCTTTTTTCGGACCATATTTTTTTAAAGGGATATTCTCATCTACAAGATCCTATCCCAATATGTGGTAGGTGTAATAATAATAATATTAGCAAATATCTCCAGTTAGAAATGTAGTATAGTTTTTCTGATTCACCATGTCTCTTTCCTCATGTGCAGGCATTGCAGGACCTTAGGTAACCATGGTTACAACCACTGATGAAGTGACAGTTGGCTAGTTGCTAATGGTCATAACCATGAATACCTGCAATGCTCTGCACATGGGGTAAGCGACATATTGAATCAGAAAAACTATACTATATTTCTAACTGGAGGTATTTACTAATATTATTATTATTATTGCACCTACTAGATATTGGGATAGGATCTTGGATATGAGAATACAGCTTTAAGTCCAGTGTATGTTCTCATTCCGTGACTGACAGATTTTTATTTCAGAGTGCAGATATGCACAGTGGCCAATTGCTAGAAAGACCACCCTTTGGACTTGAACCCCAGATAGTTTGCTGTCAGAGTACACATGTAATTACTGAATCTCTGGGCTCAGTTATCCAATAGTGCCTTAGGCTTCTTTTACACTTACTGTGGTTTTGCGTCCCCAATAGATTTCTATGGGGCCGCAAAAACGGGCCGCAATAATTCCACGGAGCGCCTTATGGCCGTGAGGGAGTATTTACTTACGGTCAGGGCCCCATTGAAAATCAATGGGGCTGCAAAAACAACAGAAGCTTGTTGTTGCGGTGCACCTTGACTTCTGTTTTTTGCGGAACGCCGTTTTATTTTCCCCAATACTTTTGCCACAGTATTGGAAACAAGATAAATATCGATCAGCAAGTTTTTTGCAGTCCATTATTGCGGCAGACCGTGAAAATTGCGGCAATACAGCCTGCAAAAAAGGCCCGCAATAACAGGCTGCAAAAAACACGGTAAGTGTAAAAGAAGGCTAAGTTGCTGAAGGAGTCGTAGCCTCTTGGATTGTTTCTTTTTGGCTATTAAGACTGAGATGTACATTCATTCATATTTTTTTTGCATGTTTTAAATTGCACCTCTATCACCCTCTACTATATTTTGTATAGGGAATCTGGTACTTGAACTTATAGGGAACCTGTCACCAAGTTTGGCTGATACGAGCTACGGACATCGCCTTTCAGGGCTTATCTACAGCATTCTATAATGCTGTAGATAAGCCCCCGATCGAACCTACAAGAGAAGAAAAATAAGTTTTATTATACTCACTCAGGGCGGCCCGGTCTGATGGGTGTCGCAGGTCTTGGTCCGCCACCTCCCATCTTCTTGTGATGCCGCCCTCCTGCTTGCTTCATGGCTCCCCGGCATCGCGCTCCTGTGCAGGTGTATTATCTGCCCTTTTGATGGCAGCACAAAGTACTGCAGTGCGCAGGCGCCGGAAAGGTCAGACAGGCCCAGTGCCTACGCACTGCAGTACTTTGCTCTGCCCTCAACAGGACAGATAAGTACGCCTGCGCCGGAG
Organism: Ranitomeya variabilis; assembly: GCF_051348905.1. Classification (NCBI taxonomy): domain Eukaryota; kingdom Metazoa; phylum Chordata; class Amphibia; order Anura; family Dendrobatidae; genus Ranitomeya; species Ranitomeya variabilis. The sequence continues at coordinate 130,725,147 of NC_135237.1, forward strand.
CGCGATGCCGGGGAGCCTGTGAAGCAAACAGAAGGGAGGCATCACAAGAAAATGGGAGGCACTGGACCAAGACTTGCGACACCCACCGGACCGGACCGCCCTGCAGGTGAGCATAATAAAAGTTACTTTTCTCTTCTTGCAGGTCGGATCGGGGGGGGGGGGGGGGATTATATACAACCTAATAGAATGCTGTAGATAAGCCCTGAAAGGGAGTGGCCGTATTTTAAATCAACCAGAACTGCTGACAGGTTCCCTTTAATGTGGTTTGTCCAAGTCAAAGACTCATCTGTAACGAAAGCCGTTGTACAACCATAGTGAGACACTGGCATTACTTATGGGAAATGAATGATTTTTAGCATAATGATAATACGAGACTGAATCCCCGCATCTGCTGATAAGGTGCATTTACATTGGCAACAACCATTTCTGGGAATGCTTGTTTATCGATAACAGGTTAGTGAAAACAGGCTGGCAATCACCTGACAAATAGGAAATAACTCCCCAATCACTGGAGGTCTGATCTCTGGGACCAGACTGATACCAAGAATGGAGCAGAGGTTGATTATGTGCACTGATGCTCCAGTCCCTATTATGGGAGTGCAAAAGACCAGCAGAGTTAAGTGCTTGGCTATCTCCGGTGGTCTCATTAAGAATGAACGGAGTGGCAGAGCGTATGATCAATCCCTGCACTAGTCATACGGGGCTTTTCAGAGTTCTGGTAATTGGGATCGGTGGGGGTCCCAGTGATCAGACCCCCAGCTATTAAGAAGTTATTTCTTAGGCTATGTGCACACGTTACGGATTGGTGTGCGGATTTTTCTGCACTGTTTTTTGCAAAATCCGCAGGTAAACCACGAATTTACAGCGGTTTTTGTGCGGATTCCACCTGCGGTTTTACACCTGCAGATTCCTATTGAGGAGCAGGTGTAAACCGCTGCAGATTCCACACAAAGAATTGACATGCTGAGGAAAAAACAACGCTGCGTTTCCGCGCGTTTTTTCCCGCAGCATGGGCACTGCGGATTTTGTTTTCCATATGTTTACATGGTACTGTACAACGCATGGAAAACAGCTGCAGATCCGCAGCGTCAAATCCGCTGCAGATCTGCAGCAAAATCCGCAACGTCTGCACATAGGCTCAGCTTATCAATAGGGGGTAACTTTCAAACTTGAGTATACCCTTTTAAGGCTAAATTCACATGTCCAGTAATCATCCTTTAGAATAAATCCAGCAGCAACCCATTGACAAAAAAAGTTGCGTAGACACAACTGACTTTGACACAACTTTGTCCACCTGAAAAAAAAACTGATTTCAACTGGATCCGTAATTTTTGACATTTAAGTTTATGGAAAATGGTTCCGTTAATTAGCCATCCGTTTTTCTCTCATTTGAAAAATATCTGTTTTTTGCTTACTGGAGATATAAAAATAAATATTTTACATATACTATTACTATTACTGGACATGTGAACTTTCAAGTAATTATCTATTTGAAACTGATCCAGTAAGCAAAAAATTGATCCTTCTGAAATGGGTGAGAAACAGATGGCTATTTAACGGATCTATTTACCATAGACTTCAATGTTAAAAAAAGGATCCAATTGAGTCGCCCGCCAGGGCCGTGGGGTATTCGGTACCGGGTCCGGTCGCAATTAAAGGGGTGATCACGGTGGCAGCGGCCTGGGCTGTGGCCCTGGGCACTCAAGTAAAAGGGAAAGGTCTTTTAAGGGATTTGGAATAAAGTTTGTAAAATAAGAAATGTTTGTGACGCCACCTGTGGTATTCGGTCAGTGGGGACCAACGCTGTTTAAAGGGGTCCTCTGGGGTGATGTCATAGCAATTAAGATGGTATAACTTCCCACAGGTGAAGCTGGGTCCCCAGGGCTCCCGATGTGTAGGTGAAGATGGTGGATGGTGTGGTAAGAAACGAAGGACACAGGTTTGCAGTCTCTTTACCTGGTTTACTGAAGGCTTCAGGCAACCGCAGTCCAGGGCACCAGAACACAGGTACAGGCAGGGTCTGGCCAGCTTGGAAGCAAGTTCAGAGTCCCCTTTACCAGGTGGCGTTAGAAGCCTTCCTACCAGCGCTTAGGAGGAGTCCCTTACTGCCTGTGGCTCCTATCAAGGTCCTCACAGTTCTCTTTCCTCCTTAAAGGTGGGACACAAACCCGTATGACAGGTGACTCGAGCCTTTCCACAGGGTCTCTATCACGACCCGGGCTCTATGCGCCACTGTGTCTCTTGGGTATTAGGGCGGAAAGGCTATGTGTAGTCCAACTGTCCTGTCGGTTTCTGCTGTGCCTCCTAGAGTCCGACACAACCTCTGTCTTCCGGGTACCGGAATCTGCGCTCTACAGAGAGGTAGCCCAATCGCAGCTGTCCTCCCCAGGTGTCGCTCTCCTGCACGCTCACTACAAATCTGTTCGTCTTCCTATGCTCTCTTTCTCCAGGAGCTGCAGCACCCTCGTGGCTGCACGGCCCCTCCAGTCTTTCCAACTGCTCTTCTCTGCTTGCCAGGAGCTGCAGACTCCCACGTCTGCTGAGCTACACTCCTTTCTTACCAGCTCCGCCTAAGCTGAAGTTCCTTGACCAGCTCCTCTCTGACAATCTTTGACTGCACTCAGTTCCTGCCTCTGGCAGACTGTTCCAGTCTGCTGTCTGGCACTCTCTGACTTTCCCTCCAGTCCTGAATGTATATATAGGGAAGTTCCCCTTAAACTGGGTTTAGAGCTCCCCCTTCTGGCCTGGAGTGTGAACATTTTGTATGTTTGTGGTTACCTGATAAAGAAGATCTTCCTTCGCTTCCAACGTGACATCACTCTCCCCATGAGGAAAGCAATGCCACCGTAACAACCAGGACCCTGGGGTGTTAACCAATTAAACTCAGTTTTTTTCACACGGACAAAAAATGAAACCAGTTTTATAAAAGGCACATAGTGAAAAGGTGCCCAGTTCTGAATTGAGTATTCGAATTAGGACCATGTACACCATGTATTAGCAAAGAAGTCATGTCAAATAGAAGGATATAATGAAATCTCAGCTTCTTACTGGAGACAGATTTACCATATATAGGCCATAAGACAGATAAGTGAGGCCAACCCCACTGATCTTGCATTGAGGTCTTCTGGCTGTCTCCTAACATATTATCTTGGGGGTTATAATGCGATTGGAATTCAGTTGCTTATCTCCTTGTCAAGCAAAAGGATCAGCCGTTGCCACAACATTCTGCCAACGGGTCTCTCTGAAGCCTGCCATAAGGCATTAGGCAGCCATCTTGGCCCGGTTCTTCCATGCACAGATGCACTCTTTCAGTGGTGTGGTCTTGTGTTTTCTATGACAGCGCCATCCCAGATATGTCTTATCGCTAGATAACAGAAGGATCAGCAGTCTGAAATCAGACATGCAAGATCCTTTACTCTTCTAACAGTCAATTAACCGAGGTCCCATACAGTTTAAACTGTCGGCCAAACCAGTCAATATGACTAGGTTCTGCCATCATTAGCCTAATGTGTATGAGGGGGGGCTTTGTAGTGTTTCTGTGTATGAGGGAGTTGGGAAATGATTGTTTGGCCAACATACGTCTAATACGTGTGGCCACCTTAATGGTTGGATTCTGCTGATCAGTTTGCATCAGATCCCTTTCTCTAATCTGCAGCTATGTTAAGGCTGAGTCACACATAACGATATCGTTAATGATATCGTTGCAACGTCACACTTTTGGTGACGTAGCAACGATCCCGCTAACGATCTCGTTATGTGTGACAGCGACCAACGATCAGGCCCCTGCTGGGAGATCGTTGGTCGTTGGGGAATGATCACAACCATTTTTTGGTCGCTGATCACCCGCTGTCATCGCTGGATCGGCGTGTGACGCCGATCCAGCGATGTGTTCACTTGTAACCAGGGTAAATATCGGGTTACTAAGCGCAGGGCCGGGCTTAGTAACCCGATATTTACCCTGGTTACCATTGTAAAAGTAAAAAAAAAAACAGTACATACTCACATTCTGATGTCTGTCACGTCCCCCGGCGTCCACAGGGTTAAAACTGCTTTCGGCAGGAGCGCTGCTAATGCACGCGCTGCTGCCGAGAGCTTCCCTGCACTGACTGTGTCAGTGCCGACCGTAAAGCAGAGCACAGTGGTGACGTCACCGCTGTTACTGCCGGCGCTGACACATTCAGTGCAGGGAAGCTCTTGGCAGCAGCGCGTGCATTAACAGCTGCTAATTTTTTTTTTACTTTTACAATGGTAACCAGGGTAAATATCGGGTTACTAAGCGCGGCCCTGCGCTTAGTAACCCGATGTTTACCCTGGTTACCCGGGTGCTGCAGGGGGACTTCGGCATCGTTGAAGACAGTTTCAACAATGCCGAAGTCGTTCCCCTGATCGTTGGTCGCTGGAGAGAGCTGTCTGTGTGACAGCTCCCCAGCGACCACACAACGACTTACCAAGGATCACGGCCAGGTCGTATCGCTGGTCGTGATCGTTGGTAAGTCGTTTAGTGTGACTCCAGCTTTAGTGAACTGTGACAATTCTGATGAGAGATAACAATTCACAGCAGGGAAGTGGAATTGTTAATTAGAATCCAAGTAAGGGTACCGTCTCACTATACGATTTACCAACGATCACGACCTGCGATACGACCTGGCCGTGATCGTTGGTAAGTCGTTGTGTGGTCGCTGGGGAGCTGTCACACAGACCGCTCTCCAGCGACCAACGATGCCGAGGTTCGCTGGTAACCAGGGTAAACATCGGGTTACTAAGCGCAGGGCCGCGCTTAGTTACCCGATGTTTACCGTGGTTACCAGCGTAAAAGTAAAAAAAAAAAAACCGTACATACTGACCATCTGATGTCCGTCAGGTCCCTTGCCGTCTGCTTCCTGCTCTGACTGAGTGCAGCCGTACAGTGAGAGCAGAGCGCAGCAGTGACGTCACCGCTGTGATCTGCTCTCACTTTCCGGCCGGCAGACAGTCAGAGCAGGAAGCAGACGGCAAGGGACCTGACGGACATCAGATGGTGAGTATGTACGGTTTTTTTTTTTTTACTTTTACGCTGGTAACCAGGGTAAACATCGGGTTACTAAGCGCGGCCCTGCGCTTAGTAACCCGATGTTTACCCTGGTTACCAGCGAACGCATCGCTGGATCGCTGTCACACACAACGATCCAGCGATGACAGCGGGAGATCCAGCGACGAAAGAAAGTTTCAAACGATGTGCTACGACGTACGATTCTCAGCAGGGTGTCTGATCGCAGTAGCGTGTCAGACACTGCGAGATCGTAACGATATCGCTAGAACGTCACGAATCGTGCCGTCGTAGCGATAAAAATGCCACTGTGTGACGGTACCCTAAGTCCAATGTGATGAAAACTCCCATTTCCCCAACCAGAAACTAAGGCTATGTCTCCACGGTCCGTCTGGGGGCCGGTATCGGCGCAGCGGCGAAGCCGCTCGGCGATAAGCCCCGCCCCCTTAATGGGACGCGATGGTGCCGGATGTGTACAGTACACATCCGGGATCATCGCACCCCTCGCCATAGGGCCCTGTGATATGCCTTGCGGGGACGCTGCGTCCCCGCAAGGTGTACGGACATGCTGCGTTCTGAAAAGACGCGCAGCATGTCCGGAGTCGCAGGGCCGCCGCGTGCGGGTTTCCACGCATAGTGGAGACGGGATTTCATAAAATCCCCTCCACTATGCTGGAACATCTGGACGCTGCTTGTTTGACGCTGCAGCGTCAAACAAGCAGCGTTTACTGACCGTGGAAACATACCCTTAGGGTATGTGTCCACGTTCAGGTTTGCTTCAGGCTTTGGTCAGGATTTTATGCAGGTAAAATCCTGACCAAAAATGCACCTGAGGTCACTGGCAGGTCACCTGCGGTGTTCCTGCGTGTTTTGCTCATTGTAGCAACATGCTGCGTTCTGAAAAAACGCAACGCATGTGCGTTTTTGCGGGAAAAACGCATGTGTTTTTTAATGCACAGTGGAGACGGGATTTCATTAAATCCCCTCCACTATGCTGTAACATCTGGACGCTGCGTTTTTGACGCTGCGGCTCAGTGCTGCGTCAAAAATGCTGCGTTTCCTGAACGTGGACACATACCCTAAGACATCAGGGATATGCTTCATGCTGCGGTTTTATAAAATGATGGTGTGATAGCTCATCTGGTATAATTCAATGTCGACATATGTCCAAGAATAATACCTTGGAAGTAGGAACAGATCTGTTGGTTCATCATATTTACAGAGGCTAAATGCAAAGTGTATTAGGCTTTCCATATACAGTTAGGGCAGCTTCATACGAGCATATAAAAAATTATTCAGTTTCATCAAGAAAAGTGTGACAAATTTTTCTCACTTGTCATCAGTGTGCCATCCGCATTTTTGCAGTAGCTTTTAACCATTTACTACGTTACAGAATTGCAGTGTATCCTGTATCCGTAAATATGTATGCTACACTGTGGCATCCAATTTTATTTTTTTTTGCTCCCATAGACCTATACTGTGATTTTTATTTTCACACACAGATTTGTTCAGTGAAAAAAAAATCATTAATCCGCATTGCCCCACTGAATAACATTGGTTCGAGTTCAATCCATTTTTTTTTTTTTTAACAGATAGCACTCGGACTGAAGGTGTGATTATGTACACAAGCCCTGAAAATCATTTTCTAAATTTTGACCAGTGCATTTTATGATGGATAATAAATGACTGACACTTTGAAGGAAATCCAATGAACCCATAATAGTCCATCACGCAGGAGGACAGCGAAAAAACTGGCAATATATTAGAAATTTGGGTAGATGACATTCTAGAAACGACAGGTTCTCCATCAGTCTGGTTACATCTAGTTGAGATGAGGGTGCTGATTAATAAAGTGTCGGTAGACCCCTGCATCGATCTGGGACTAGGTGTGAAAATTGGTAAGGTGTCTATAATAATGGGCAGCACGGTGGCTCAGTGGTTAGCACAGCAGCCTTGCAGCACTAGAGTCCTGGATTCAAATCCCACCTTGGACAACATCTGCAAAGAGTTTGTATGTTCTCTCCGTGTTTGCGTGGGTTTCCTCCAGGTACTCCGGTTTCCTCCCACATTCCAAAGACATACTGATAGGGAATTTACATTGTGAGCCCCACTGGGGACAGTGATGATAATGTCTGTAAAGCGCTGCGGAATATGTTGGCGCTATATAAAAATAAATATTATTAAGATTATTATTATAATAATGGCATTATCTGTATCGTTCTTTCATTTGATTGATGGCTCAAATATGACAGCGATTACACCTGAGCACTTGAATTGATAACTGACACAGTCTTTCCGATTACTAAAACCACTACTGAATGGCCATCTTAAGACTCTAGATAGGCAAAGATATGCAAGTATCACATCGATAGGATCAACAATCCATACAAGGTTTTATTCAAGTCCAATCCATTTTCCCATAATGTAAAACATCTATGATCTCGTTATCGTTGTGGAATAAATGCGCGGATTATAATTCGATGGCTCATCATCGGTCATATTTCATGGACTATTACTACAAGTGAGGCCCAGAGCTATGGACTAACGAGCGATGTGAAACCACGTATAAGCCTTATATATGCAGTACAGAAGTCACGTTATAAATAATCCTTACCGCTCTCTCCAGCTCAGGGAACAAGTAGTCTGGACCTGACAGTCACAGAACACTGCAGCTCAGTCAGATGCAATAGGAAAAGGCTGTATTGTCCCAGGGCTTTGAGCAGAAGCAAAGAAGTAAGATAGAGATGTAGTGAGCAGCGTGGAAATGAATGGGTGCAGATGTAGCATTGTGTAGTACAGGCAGGGCTGCTATGCTAACCGCACCCCCAGCAGGGGAGTAGCCACAAATCTACAAAGAGGCAAAGGGGGAGATTGGTTCCACAGTAGGTGGGCAGAGCGAGCCTGCCTCATATACACATTCCTCAGCGAGGCTGCTCTAATGTCACAATAAGGGGAAAACATTACTTCTTGAACATGACCAAAACATACTTTACTATTTTTACTTAGAAGCGAATATTTTTTTTTTAAAACATTATATTTCCATTTTTTGCAGTAAGATGCGCTGTGGTCTGATGTTGGCATTTAGAAAATATAAGCAACACTATACAAAAAAGAAGACTTTTTTTTGCCATTTTTTCCACAATTTTGCAGTTTTTGGGTTCCTGTTTAATTACTTTTATTTATTTTATTAAAAATGCTGCATGGCTTTTTTCAACTTTTTTTTTTTTTTTTTACCGGAGGCTTCTCTATAGTAGACAAATGCATAAAAAGTGCTCAAACACAAAAAGATAATTGTAAAAATTGCATGATTTTAGAAGTGCAAACAAAAACTCAAATATGTGTGAAACAAGCCTGAGGCCAGTGTTAACACTTGCGAGTTCAATGCGAGAAACTCACGCAAGTCTCTCGCATCAAGTCCCGGCACTGCCACCGGAACACAGGACCGGAGTTTGCAGCAGTGCCGGGACTTGATGTGCGAGTTTCACACATTGAACTCGCAAGTGTGACCCCGACCTAAAGCTGGTCAGACACATTAGATTTATACTGGAACATTGATTTTGGAACAGGTGACCATCCATGGTGTATTTGGGTTCTTTTGACTCCCTCAAATGAAGATCTTGAGAGACATAAAGAACAGGCAGTTGAATTTCAATTGTCTGATCCTATTGTTTCCCAGTAGATAAGTCCCCATCAGGAGTGTCTGGAACTAGTTTACTTACATTTTCTAACTAAGAACACATGCAAAGTTTGGTCAAAAGCTATCTTATGTGTTCGGTCAGCCTAAAGTGGCATGTACACTGCATGGTTGTCGTGAACTAGTGTTCGTAAGGCTGCTGTCACACTAGCAGTATTTGGTCAGTATTTTACATCAGTATTTGTAAGCCAAAACCAGCAGTGGGTGATAAATGCAGAAGTGGTGACGTGTTTCTATTATACTTTTCCTCTATTTGTTCCACTCCTGGTTTTGGCTTACAAATACTGATGTAAAATACTGACCAAATACTGCTAGTGTGACGGCAGCCTAAGGCCGGCGTCACACTCAGCGTAAGACAATACGGTCCGTTTTTTACGGCCGTAATACGGCCGTAATACGGAGAATTGTTCCCAAAATAGTGATCCGTATGTCCTCCGTAGGCAGGGTGTAGCAGCGTATTTTGCGCATGGCATCCTCCGTATGTAATCCGTATGGCATCCGTACTGCGATATTTTCTCGCAGGCTTGCAAAACCGACATCTAATGGATTTATGTGCTCAAATGTTCGTTAAAACATATATACAGTATATATATATATATGTCATTGAGACACATATACACTCACCGGCCACTTTATTAGGTACACCATGCTAGTAATGGGTTGGACCCCCTTTTGCCTTCAGAACTGCCTCAATTCTTCGTGGCATAGATTCAACAAGGTGCTGGAAGCATTCCTCAGAGATTTTGGTCCATATTGACATGATGGCATCACACAGTTGCCGCAGATTTGTCGGCTGCACATCCCAAAGATGCTCCATACAAGGCAGGATGGATCCATGCTTTCATGTTGTTTACGCCAAATTCTGACCCTACCATCCGAATGTCGCAGCAGAAATCGAGACTCATCAGACCAAGCAACGTTTTTCCAATCTTCTACTGTCCAATTTCGATGAGCTTGTACAAATTGTAGCCTCAGTTTCCTGTTCTTAGCTGAAAGGAGTGGTACCCGGTGTGGTCTTCTGCTGCTGTAGCCCATCTGCCTCAAAGTTCGACGCACTGTGCGTTCAGAGATGCTCTTAGGCCTACCTTGGTTGTAACGGGTGGCGATTTGAGTCACTGTTGCCTTTCTATCAGCTCGAACCAGTCTGCCCATTCTCCTCTGACCTCTGGCATCAACAAGGCATTTCCGCCCACAGAACTGCCGCTCACTGGATTTTTTTTCTTTTTCGGACCATTCTCTGTAAACCCTAGAGATGGTTGTGCGTGAAAATCCCAGTAGATCAGCAGTTTCTGAAATACTCAGACCAGCCCTTCTGGCACCAACAACCATGCCACGTTCAAAGGCACTCAAATCACCTTTCTTCCCCAAACTGATGCTCGGTTTGAACTGCAGGAGATTGTCTTGACCATGTCTACATGCCTAAATGCACTGAGTTGCCGCCATGTGATTGGCTGATTAGAAATTAAGTGTTAACAAGAAGTTGGACAGGTGTACCTAATAAAGTGGCCGGTGAGTGTATATATATTCTGTATATAGCACTTGCTCGTGCCTGTAAACCCCGGGTACTGAAAGGAAAGCTGGGTGATCTGTACTTACCTTGAGTTGCAGTGATGCGCCCTCTGCTGGATGTCCTCATATGAACTCGAGCGTGGGAACTTTTCCAAGGCTCCAGTTCATGAGGACATCCAGCAGAGGGCGCATCACCGCAACTCAAGGTAAGTACAGATCACCCAGCTTTCCTTTCAGTACCCGGGGTTTACAGGCACGAGCGAGTGCTTTAGCACAGTTCCTGGCTGTAAAATGATTTAAACCCTTCAGATGGATTTACTTCGTGGGACGTGACAGATCATCTGAAGGTATGTATGTTGTTGGTTTATTATTTTTCAGAGCGAGGGTCTTCAGGTGGATTGAGAGAGCAATAAAATATTACAACAACCTGTGTGTTTATTTCATTAAAATACTTTTTAATAACGTGTGTGTTTTATTAACCATTTAGTACTATTGGATTAATAATGGATAGGTGTCATAATTGACGCCTCTCCATTATTAATCTGGCTTAATGTCACCTTACAATAGCAGGTGACATTAACCCTTCATTACCCCATATCCCAACGCTACACGGGAGTGGGAAGAGAGTGGCCAAGTGCCAGAATAGGCGCATCTTCCAGATGTGCCTTTTCTGGGGTGGCTGGGGGCAGATGTTTGTAGCCAGGGGGGGCCAATAACCATGGACCCTCTCTAGGCTATTAATATCTGCCCTCAGTCACTGGCTTTACCACTCTGGCAGAGAAAATTGCGCGGGAGCCCACGCCAATTTTTTCCGCCATTTAACCCTTTATTTTACAAGCTACAGTGCCCAAATTTTGCACATACACACTACTAACATTAGTAGTGTGGAATATGCAAAAAAAAGGGGATATGAGATGGTTTACTGTATGTAAACCATGTCTCATATCATGTCGGGTTTGTGAAGGAGAAATGAAAAGCCGGCAATTGAATTACTGGCTTTTCACTATCACTGCTGCGTATTTCTCGTAAGTCACACTGCTGGTCCATGTGGAATCTGTATTTTTCTCGTCCCCATAGACTTTCATTGGCGTTTTTTTTGCGCAGTACGGTGACAAACGCAGCATGCTGCGATTTTCTACGGCCGTACAAGACCGTATATTACGGATGCGTAATATACGGCAGATAGGAGCTGGGCCATAGAGAATCATTGGGCCATGTGTAATGCGTATTTTACGGACGTAGTTTATGCGCTCATACGTCCGTAAAACTCGCTAGTGTGACGTCGGCCTTAGACTGACCATACACATGAGATGGCTGTTGGCCAAAAATGCTTCAGGTGATCATTCGGCTGATGGCCATCTCAGGCAACTCTCCCATACGCAGGGTTAATTGTTCAGGTAAGTGCTCATGGGTTCTGAATAAGAAAGCCGCTGATTGACACATCAACCTCCCATAGGGGTGGAGACGCATATTCATCCCTGTAATGAGCGGCACCACGTGACCGCTCACACAGGACAAGCTGCGGCGCTGAGAGGAAGCAACGTGGGAGCTGGGTGAGTATTTCAATGCAAGCAGGCGGGTGCACGGGGGGTGGGAGGCAGAAGGTGAACCCAAACTTTATTTTAAACAAAAAAAAACCTTGATTTTTCATTCCTTCTCTCCAGCGAATGCTGCTGGGGAGAATGAATGCCAGCTTCAGCACCAAAAGCAGGGGACAGCGCTTAACTGTAGCGCTGTCTCCTGCATGGTCCGTGTGGTCCTCAGTCGGCACACGTGCGGCACACGGCTGACGCACGTGTGCCACACTGATGTGCCTCGTGAGCACACGGACACACGAACACGTATAACTCCAGTACCGATTTCTCCGGTACTGGAATTATCTGGACATGTGAGACTGGCCTAATGCCCAGCTCAAGGAAAAGGCAGGCCACACCTTTATATGCATGTGACCTGGGGAATCTATCAGTAGGATCGGCTCTCCTAATCCTTCTATATGGGCATGTAGGTCATAGGATGCTGAATAAAATGATACCTTGATATCTCCGGTCTGATTTCTTTTTCCACATTTTTCTTATATGCAAATGAGCTGTTGAGATCTATGGGCCGGACACACATCTGCATGAGACTCTGCCTCCAGAGATTATTTTAAATTCATATCTAGGCTGTTTAACACTTTGTATTTGCCCCTGTTTAACACTTTAGATGCCACAGTCAATGGTCATTCTAGCACCTAAGTAGTTTACAGATCAATTAGAAAGTGAAAAAACAGTGCAAAAAATGTTTCGGCAACATTTTTTAAGTGTTTTTGGAGATTAAAACTAACTTTATTAAACATGTACTGTAGAAGAATTGCATATGTAATCCGCACCCAAGACATTCTGCAAAACATTGCAAAATGGGCATTTGGACTCAGTATTTTAACTCTTGAATGAGCAAAAAAAATGCAGTTTTTACAACCAGGAGCAGCAGCTGCATTTGCAGGCTCCTAGTTGTAAAATTATTTAACCACTTCAGATGGATTTACAACGTGGGACATGACTGCACCCTGGAAAGGTATGGTATATTTTTGCTTTTTTCTTTTTTTTCTTTTACAGAACGAGGGTCTTCAGGTGGGTTAAGCATACAATAAAGATTTTACAACCCCATGTGTGTATTTATTTCATTAAAATACTGTATTCATAATGTGTGTGTGTATTATTAACCCTTTACTACTATTGGATTAATAATGGATAGGTGTCTTATTGACCTATTCACTTAAAAAATGTATTCAGTGGAGGATAAAAACATCAGCAATTACAGAGAATAAAATGCGATATCAACGCATTTCCGGTGACCAAGCACCCTTAGTCATTAGTTTTTTCACTATCTCGTTGAGCTGGATTCCTCATCATTTTCCTGATTCCTCCACACCTTGACACAGCGGTTCTGTGCTCCGAGTCCTCAAGGATGTCAACTATGGTGAGCTGGACTTTGTTCTATTTCCTTTATTTTCCTTTATTTTAACACCTAGATATCCCAAATTTTACACACAGACACTTCTAACTTTAGTAGTGAGGAATATGTAAAAAAAATAAGGGATATAAAATGGTTTACTGTATGTAAACCATGTGTCATATCCTGTCGGGCTTGCTAAGGAGATAGCAAAAGCCGGCAATTGAATTACTGGCTTTTAAGCTATCTAGCGCTGTATGAAATATAAATAAATATATATATATGTGTGTCTTACTGACATATATATATATACAGTGGGGCAAAAAAGTATTTAGTCAGTCAGCAATAGTGCAAGTTCCACCACTTAAAAAGATGAGAGGCGTCTGTAATTTACATCATAGGTAGACCTCAACTATGGGAGACAAACTGAGAAAAAAAAATCCAGAAAATCACATTGTCTGTTTTTTTATCATTTTACCGTATATATGTTTTCACTAATATTTGAGCCCATGGTCAGTCCATTCTATGTCCATTTTGCAAGCCGGCGAGAAATCCTCGCCGTACGGATGCCATACGGATTACATACGGAGGTTTACATGCACAAAACACACAGCCACACCTTGCCTACGGATGACATATGGATCACTGTTCAAGGAACATTTCTGCGTATTACGCCTGTAAAAAACGGACCGTATTTCCCTACGCTACGTGTGACCCCGGCCTTAGGTTGCGTTCCTATAATGAGCTTGTGGTGCATCTTTGTTATTGCAGATTTTCTGGACCACTTTAGCACCTATTAAGTAAATTAGGTCACTCGCCTTTTTCCTTGTGTTTTTCAGTGCATTTTTTTACATGCGTTTTTATGTGTTTTTTACATTGGTTTTTATCACGTTTTTGAATCTGTGTTTTTTTTCCTCTTTTCGGTGTCATATTTTAAACAATGCTACTTTTTTTATACTTCCTGGTATTTAGCTTTAGACAACACTGTATTGATACAGTCTTGTGAAGATTACATGCGTTTTTGATGCGTTTCCGAGAAGGCACTAAAAATTAATGTGAATTTTTACCTGCAGATATTCTGCAATTCTATGAGAAAAATCCGCACGTAAAACTCAGCGTGCCCCCAAGAGAAAATGGCATGTTGCTGATTTGAAACGCGCACTGCAGGTCACATTATGCTGAGTAAAAAAGAACAGTGGGCATGAGATGTCTGTAAATCCCATCCTCTGGAACTATAATATGCTGAATTTTTGACATAGAGAAAATGTGCAGTGTCAACAACGCACCAAAATCTCATCGGGGGGCATTCAGCCTAAATACTCATCAAAAACTTCTGTGTGAACATCACTCAATGTAAAGTTTTATGAATAGCTCAGGAGGAGGCAAATAGAAAGCTGAAGTTTATACTCCCTACATGGAGTGAATTCTATTCAAACCTCAATTTTTTTCTTGTAAACCATTGCCTCCCATGCAGTATAAACCATTGTTGGCAAACACAGCCATAGGATTGTAGAAAGAAACAGTAGTGTAAAATTTGCAAATGAATGCCTATCGTAGATGGGTGCTAGTATTGATGGAGAAAACTGACAGTATCCCTGATTGTAATCACTACAATTCCTCTTGAACTGTTTGCTGCAAACATGGAATCCTGTCCCTCATTGTTCCTTGGTGTTTCATGTTGGTGCAGAGCAAATTCCTGGTAATTATATACTAATTCCCACTTGTGTGAATGCTGACTTGTCCCATTAGTAGTTATTGGGGGAGTTTCAAGGCTGTTTATAGTCTCCTGTTACAGAATAGCTGTGAATCCGTGAAAAATCAGATGCTATTCTGCAGCTCCGTATGGCATCCGATTTTTTTGTGTACGCCCATCGACTTGAATAGGAGAGTCTCATCCGATTTATGTAAGAAACTAGTGCAGGCTACGATTTTTGTTTCACTGGCAGATTTGGTAAGTGAAAAAATTGCTCGTCTGCACTGCCCCATTGATAACAGTGGTCCGAGCGCTGTACTCTGTGTGTGTTCTTTTCACAGACACTCGGGGTATGTGCACACGTCAGGATTTCTTGCAGAAATTTCCTGAAGAAAACCAGAAATTTTCTGCAAGAAATCCGCATTTTTTTTTTGCGTTTTTTCCCTGGTTTTTTTTGCATTTTTTGTAGCATTTTGCAAGCGAAATTAGCTTGCAGAATGCTAAAGTTTTCCAAGCGGTCTGTAGCATCGCTTGGAAAACTGACTGACAGGTTGGTCACACTTGTCAAACATAGTGTTTGACAAGTGTGACCAACTTTTTACTATAGATGCAGCCTATGCAGCATCAATAGTAAAAGATATAATGTTTAAAAATAATAAAAAAAATAAAAAAAATGGTTATACTCACCTGCAGACAGCCAATCTCCTCAGCGGCGTCCGTTCCTATAGATGGTGTGTGTGTGCAGGACCTTCCATGACGTCGCGGTCACGTGAGCGGTCACATGAGCGGTCACGCGACCAATCACAAGACTGCGACGTCATCGCAGGTCCTTCACACACTCCAACTATAGGAACCGAAGCAGCAGCAGTGCACCTGAGAGGCGGGAAGACTGCGGGGGCCATCAAAGGTGAGTATATGACTATTTTTTATTTTAATTCTTTTTTTTTTACCAATTATATGGTGCCCAGTCCGTGGAGGAGAGTCTCCTCCACTCCACCCTGGGTACCAACCGCACATGATCTGCTTACTTCCTGCATGGTGGGCACAGCCACATGCGGAAAGTAAGCAAATCAATGCATTCCTAGTTGAGCGGAATCCCCGCAATTCCGCAAATTTAATGAACATGTTGCTTTTTTTTCCGTGATGTGATTTTTTCGCGGAAAAAAACGCAACATTTGCACAAGAAATGCGGAATACACTGTAAATAATAGGAGGCATATGTAAGCGTTTTTTTCGCGTTTTTATCACGTTTTTATAGCGAAAAAACGCGGAAAAAACGCGAAAAATACTGAACGTGTGCACATGGCCTCAGACCAAAAATACAGTCATCATGCCCTTAGGCCGGTTTCACACGTCAGTGGCTCCGGTACGTGAGGTGACAGTTTCCTCACGTACCGGAGATACTGACACACGTAGACCCATAAAAATCAATGCATCTGTTCAGATGTCATTGATTTTTTGCGGACCGTGTCTCCGTGTGCCAAACACGGAGACATGTCAGTGTTCGTGGGAGCGCACGTTTTACACGGACCCAATAGAGTCAATGGGTCCACGTAAAACACGGACCTCACACGGACATTCTCCGTCTGGGGTCCGTGTGCGTGCAGGAGACAGCGCTACAGTAAGCGCTGTCCCCCCCACATGGTGCTGAAGCCAGTATTCATATCTTCCCTGCAGCAGCGTTTGCTGTAGAGAAAATATGAAGAATAGTGTTAAAAATAAAGATTTAGGTGTCCGCCGCCCCCCCACCCCCTGTGCGCCCCCCCGCTGGTCAGAAAATACTTACCCGCTCCCTCGCTCCTTCCTGGTCTGGCCGCGCCTCCTACTGTATGCGGTCACGTGGGGCCGATCATTTACAATCATGAATAGTCGGCTCCGCCCCTATGGGAGGTGGAGCCACATATTCATGACTGTAAATGATCGGGCCCACGTGACCGCATGCAGGAGAAGCCGCGGCCAGACCAGGAAGCAGCGAGGGAGCGGGTAAGTATTTTCTGACCAGCGGGGGGGCGCACAGGGGGTGGGGGGGCGCACAGGGGGTGGGGGGGCGGCGGACACATGGATCTTTATTTTAAACACTATTCTTCATATTTTCTCTGCAGCAAACGCTGCTGCAGGGAAGATATGAATCGCAGCTTCAGCACCATGCAGAGTGGGTACCACACGCTCCGTGTGGTACCCACTCGCCATACGGGCGGCACACGTGTGCCGCACGTATGGCCTCCATGAGTTCCCAGGCACACGGACACGGATAACTCCGGTACCGATTTATTCCGGTACCGGAATTATCTGGACGTGTGGGACAGCCCTTAGGCTAAGTTTTCACAATGAGTATATGATGTTGCAGATTTTCTGCACCACTTCTGCACTGATTAACTAATCTAGAAAACTTGCATTTTTTCATTGCATTGAGTTTCTCGCATTGCACTCGCAAGTGTGACTCCAGCATATAAAAAAAACACAGTGGGCACAAGAATTCTATAAATACAAATCACTTTGCTGCAATTAAAAGACAATGCTTTTTTTATGTAGCAAAAAATATACACCAAATTCTCATCATAAGAACTTGACCTTAAAAATCTCTAACACAAACCAAAAGGCAGCACTAGACGACCATCGATAGGTAAATATTTACAAATCACAGGTAAATTAATAGCCTATTTACCCAGGCAGATCACACTAAACGATACACACGGAGCAATCTGTAATAGTTCTTTTGGTGTGCGTAGGCTGCCATTGTTCTTGGCAGCACGACTCCTGTTTATACAGGACTAGATGGTGGCCCGATTCTAACGCATCGGGTATTCTAGTATATGCATGTCCACGTTGTATATTGCCCAGCCACGTAGTATATTGCCCAGTCACGTAGTATATTGCCCAGCCATGTAGTATATTGCCCAGCCACGTAGTATAATGCTCCATGCAGTTATGGCCCCATAGATGCCCCATGTAATGCTCCACGCAGTTATGGCCCCATAGATATCCCATATAATGCTCCATGCAGTTATGGCCCCATAGATGCCCCATATAATGCTCCGTGCAGTTATGGCCCCATAGATGCCCCATATAATGCTCCATGCAGTTATGGCCCCATAGATGCCCCATATAATGGTCCATGCAGTTACGGCCCCATAGATGTCCCATATAATGCTCCATGCTGTTCTTTATGGCCCCATAGATGCCCCATATAATGATCCATGCAGTTCTTTAAGGCCCCATAGATGCCCCATATAATGCTCCATGCAGTTCTTTATGGCCCCATAGATGCCCCATATAATGCTCCATGCAGTTCTTTATGGCCCCATAGATGCCCCATATAATGCTCTGGAGCGCCCCCACTGCCGCAGGGCCGAGGGGCACCCGGTACCGGACCGCTACGTCTCGTTTCTGGGGTTGTCACGGTGGCTGGGCCCGGTCCGTGACCCTGCTGAGGGGCGTCCAGTGAAAGTTGAGAATGTGATAAGGTTGTGGTGCGGTGCAGGTCGCAGTAAAAAACGAGGACACCAGGTTGCAGTCTCTTTACCTCTTTACTGAAGGCTTCAGGATCCTCAGTCCGGAATACGGTTAACCGGGCTGCGGGAGTCCGGCCGGTCCGATGGCACCTCCAGAGTTCCCTTTGCAGGTGGAAATCTGTGCCTACCTCCTAGCGCTTGTGTGTTGTGGTCCTCCCCTGCTGTGCTTACGGGATAGTCCCCACAACTGTTGTGTCTGTTTCTGAAGTTCCCTCACAACTCGATTTTGATGTTCTTCTTCGTCCCCCCAGATGATATGGCTAGGACTCACCCGTATGACGGGTAGGCTCGGAGCTCTTCTGGGACCCTAGTGTCGCCCCTCTCCAACTGTTGCCCCCTATGTCTTCTTAGGTGATTTGAGTGAGACAGCCCGCCTATAAGTGACTGTCCTGCCGTAGGTTTGAAGTAAGGCCTGGAGCTCAATACTTCCTCGGCATTTCCGGCCACCGGCTACGCGCCTCAGTAGGATGTTGCCTCGTCTTACAGCACGACTCCTACTGGTGTTTCTCCTTGTTGCGTTGATCTCGTTTCTCACTCAGCACAATAAACCTCGCTTCTTGTCCTTTCTTGGGGTACCGCCGCGATGAGGTGCAGGCGCAGTCCCGTAACGTTCTTTCCTGTTCGCTAGGCCTCTGTCAGGATCCCACCCCTGGCAGGGACCCCCCTGAATCTTCCCCTGCAACACCCTCTGCCACAGGATGTTGCCTGGTTCCAACCCAGTCAGCTTCTCTCAAACTTCCTATCTAACCCCCAGTTTTACCAGATTGTGAGGAGTGGCCTAATACATAGCACCCTTAGCTCCCCCTGGAGGCCAGACTGTGAAGTGTATTGGTGTCTGTGATACCTGGTCAGGTGAACTCCTTCAGTGCCATCAGACGTACCATAGCCCCCCTTAGCGGCAGAGCATCAGTACTGCAACGACCAGGACTCTGGGGAGCTGCAGCTCCATGCAGTTCTTTATGGCCCCATAGATGCCCCATATAATGCTCCATGCAGTTATTTATGGCCCATAGATGCCCCATATAATGCTCCATGCAGTTATGGCCCTGTAGATGTCCCATATAATGCTCCATGCAGTTATGGCCCCATAGATGTCCCATATAATGCTCCATGCAGTTATGGCCCCATAGATGCCCCATATAATGCTCCATGCAGTTATGGCCCCATAGATGCCCCATATAATGCTCCATGCAGTTCGTTATGGCCCCATAGATGCCCCATATAATGTTCCATGCAGTTATGGCCCCATAGATGCCCCATATAATGCTCCATGCAGTTATGGCCCCATAGATGCCCCATATAATGCTCCATGCAGTTCGTTATGGCCCCATAGATGCCCCATATAATGTTCCATGCAGTTATGGCCCCATAGATGCCCCATATAATGCTCCATGCAGTTATGGCCCCATAGATGCCCCATATAATGCTCCATGCAGTTCTTTATGGCCCCATAGATGCCCCATATAATGCTCCATGCAGTTCTTTATGGCCCCATAGATGCCCCATATAATGCTCCATGCAGTTCTTTATGGCCCCATAGATGCCCCATATAATGCTCCATGCAGTTATGGCCCCACAGATGTCCCATATAATGCTCCATGCAGTTATGGCCCCATAGATGTCCCATATAATGCTCCTTGCAGTTATGGCCCCATAGATGCCCCATATAATGCTCCATGCAGTTATGGCCCCATAGATGCCCCATATAATGCTCCATGCAGTTCTTTATGGCCCCATAGATGCCCCATATAATGCTCCATGCAGTTCTTTATGGCCCCATAGATGCCCCATATAATGCTCCATGCAGTTCTTTATGGCCCCATAGATGCCCCATATAATGCTCCATGCAGTTCTTTATGGCCCCATAGATGCCCCATATAATGCTCCATGCAGTTATGGCCCCATAGATGCCCCATATAATGCTCCATGCAGTTATGGCCCCATAGATGCCCCATATAATGCTCCATGCAGTTATGGCCCCATAGATGCCCCATATAATGCTCCATGCACTTCTTTATGGCCCCATAGATGCCCCATATAAGGCTCCATGCAGTTCTTTATGGCCCCACAGATGCCCCATATAATGCTCCATGCAGTTATGGCCCCATAGATGCCCCATATAATGCTCCATGCACTTATGGCCCCTGTTGTGGATTCTGTTTTTGGGCTCCCTCTGGTGGTTACAACTGGTACTGGGTGACTTTGGTGGGTTGTGGTCTCTGGTTTCCACCTGTCCATCAGAGGCTGGGTGTTTCCTATTTAACCTGGCTTTCCTGTCATTCCCTTGCCGGCTATCAATGTATCAGTGTGTGTCTCTGTTACCTGCTCCTAGGCCTTCAAGACAAGCTAAGTCTGTATTTCCCTGTTTCATGATTGCTTTCATGTTTTTTAGTCCAGCTTGCAGATATGTAATTCTCTGCTGTTGGTTGCTCTAGTGGGCTGAAATTACCACTCATGTACCATGAGTTGGCACATGAGTTCAAGTAATTTCAGGATGGTATTTTGAAGGGTTTTTCAGCTGACCGCGTAGTTCACCTTTTGTATCCTCTGCTATCTAGCTTAAGCGGGCCTCATTTTGCTGAATCTGTTTTCATAACTACGTTTGTGCCTTCCTCTCATTTCACCGTCATTATATGTGGGAGGCTGCTATTTCTGTGGGAATATTTCTCTGGAGGCAAGTGAGGTCTGTTATTCTTCTGATAGGGGAAGCTAGATCTCCGGCTGGCGCGAGACATCTAGGGGCCCCCAGGATTGTCCCCCGGCTACTGTTAGTTGAGTGTTGAGGTTCAGGATCGCGGTCAGCTCAGGTTCCATCACCCTAGAGCTCGTCCTGTTTTTGCCCGTGTTATGTTGACTAATTCCCTGCCATTGGGAATCATGACAGTATAGCCGGCCCACAAAGTGTTAATTGTTTGGGCTGAAGCAGGAGAAAAAGAAGTGTTGAAGGGAAATTTTTTTTTTTTTTTTTCTCCCTCAGAGTTTTGCTGCCTAGCCCTTAATTGCTGTCTAGCTGCTTCTTACCTCCTCTTAACCCTTGAATGGCTCTGACCTTAGCTGTTTAACATGGATGTCCAGAGTTTGGCTTCCAGCCTGAATAATCTTGTTGCAAAAGTTCAAAATATACAGGATTTTGTTGTTCACACTCCTATGTCTGAACCTAGAATTCCTATTCCAGAGTTTTTTTCTGGAGATAGATCTACCTTCCTGAATTTCAGGAACAATTGCAAATTGTTTCTTTCTTTGAAATCTCGCTCCTCTGGAGACCCTGCTCAGCAGGTCAAGATTGTAATATCTTTCCTGCGGGGCGACCCTCAGAATTGGGCATTTGCATTGGCACCAGGGGATCCTGCATTGCTCAGTGTGGATGCGTTTTTTCTGGCACTGGGATTGCTCTATGAGGAACCTAACCTGGAGATTCAGGCTGAAAAGGCTTTATTGGCCCTCTCTCAGGGGCATGATGAAGCGGAAGTATATTGTCAAAAATTTCGGAAATGGTCGGTGCTTACTCAGTGGAATGAGTGCGCCCTGGCTGCAAACTTCAGAGATGGTCTTTCTGAGGCCATTAAGGATATTATGGTGGGGTTCCCTGCGCCTACAGGTCTGAATGAGTCTATGACTATGGCCATTCAGATTGATCGGCGTTTACGGGAGCGCAAACCTGTGCACCAGTTGGCGGTGTCTTCTGAGCAGGCACCTGAGACTATGCAATGTGATAGAATTCAGTCCAGAAGTGAACGGCAAAATTATAGGCGGAAAAATGGATTGTGTTTTTATTGTGGTGATTCAGCTCATGTTATATCAGCATGCTCTAAACGCACAAAAAAGGTTGATAAATCTTTTGCCATTAGTACTCTGCAGTCTAAGTTCATTTTGTCTGTAACTCTGATTTGTTCACTGTCATCCATTTCCGTCGATGCCTATGTGGATTCAGGCGCTGCCCTGAGTCTTATGGATTGGTCATTTGCCAAACGCTGCGGTTTTAGTCTGGAGCCTCTGGAAGTTCCTATTCCTTTGAAGGGAATTGACTCTACACCATTGGCTATGAATAAACCGCAGTACTGGACACAAGTGACCATGCGCATGACTCCCGTTCATCAGGAGGTGATTCGCTTCCTTGTACTGTATAATTTACATGATGTACTAGTGCTTGGTCTGCCATGGTTACAAACTCATAATCCAGTCCTGGATTGGAAAACAATGTCTGTGTTAAGCTGGGGATGTCAGGGGGTTCATGATGATGCACCTCTGATTTCAATTGCTTCATCTACTCCTTCTGAGGTCCCTACGTTTTTGTCTGACTATCGGGATGTTTTTGAGGAGCCTAAGCTCAATTCGCTCCCTCCTCATAGGGATTGTGACTGTGCTATAGAATTAATTCCTGGCAGTAAGTTCCCTAAGGGTCGTTTATTTAATCTGTCAGTGCCAGAGCATACTGCTATGCGGAATTATATTAAGGAGTCCTTGGAAAAGGGACATATTCGTCCATCTTCGTCCCCTCTGGGAGCAGGTTTTTTTTTCGTGGCTAAAAAAGATGGTTCCCTGAGGCCTGGTATAGATTATCGCCTTCTGAATAAGATTACTGTCAAATATCAGTATCCATTGCCATTATTGACTGATTTGTTTGCTCGCATTAAGGGGGCTAGGTGGTTCACTAAGATAGATCTTCGCGGTGCGTATAATCTTGTGCGGATAAAGCAGGGTGATGAGTGGAAAACCGCATTTAATACGCCTGAGGGCCATTTTGAGTATTTGGTAATGCCTTTTGGACTTTCTAATGCTCCTTCAGTCTTTCAGTCCTTTATGCACAATATTTTCCGTGAATATCTGGATAAGTTTATGATTGTGTATTTGGATGATATTTTGGTGTTTTCTGATGACTGGGAGTCTCATGTTCTACAGGTCAGGAAGGTGTTTCAAGTCCTGCGGGCCAATTCTCTGTTTGTGAAGGGCTCAAAATGTCTCTTCGGAGTCCAGAAGATTTCTTTTTTGGGGTACATTTTTTCTCCTTCTACTATTGAGATGGATCCCGTCAAGGTTCAGGCGATTTGTGACTGGACACAACCTACATCTGTTAAGAGTCTTCAGAAGTTCTTGGGTTTTGCTAATTTTTATCGTCGGTTCATTTCTAATTTTTTCAGTGTTGTTAAACCTTTGACTGATTTGACTAAAAAGGGTGCTGATGTTGCTAATTGGTCTCCTGCGGCTGTGGAGGCCTTTCAGGAACTTAAGCGCCGGTTTTCTTCTGCTCCTGTGTTATGTCAACCAGATGTTTCACTTCCTTTTCAGGTTGAGGTTGATGCTTCCGAGATTGGAGCGGGGGCGGTTTTGTCACAGAGAAGTTCCGATGGCTCGGTGATGAAGCCATGTGCGTTCTTTTCTAGAAAATTCTCGCCCGCCGGGCGCAATTATGATGTGGGTAATCGGGAGCTTTTGGCCATGAAGTGGGCATTTGAGGAGTGGCGTCATTGGCTTGAGGGTGCTAGACATCGTGTGGTGGTCTTGACTGATCACAAAAATCTGATTTACCTTGAGTCTGCCAGGCGTCTGAATCCTAGACAGGCTCGTTGGTCGCTGTTTTTTTCTCGTTTCAATTTTGTGGTTTCATACCTGCCAGGTTCAAAGAATGTGAAGGCAGATGCTCTTTCCAGGAGTTTTGTGCCTGACTCTCCTGGAGACTCTGGGCCTACTGGCATCCTTAGGGATGGGGTAATATTGTCCGCCGTCTCCCCAGACTTGCGACGTGCATTGCAGGAGTTTCAGGCGGATAAACCTGATCGGTGTCCACCAGAAAGACTGTTTGTTCCGGATGATTGGACCAGTAGAGTCATCTCCGAGGTCCATTCTTCTGTGTTGGCTGGTCATCCTGGAATATTTGGTACTAGAGACTTGGTGGCCAGGTCTTTTTGGTGGCCTTCCTTGTCAAGGGATGTGCGCACCTTTGTGCAGTCTTGTGAAGTGTGTGCTCGGGCTAAGCCTTGCTGTTCTCGGGCCAGTGGGTTGTTGTTATCCTTGCCTATCCCGAAGAGGCCTTGGACGCACATTTCCATGGATTTTATTTCAGATCTCCCTGTCTCACAGAAAATGTCCGTTATCTGGGTTGTGTGTGACCGCTTTTCTAAGATGGTTCATTTGGTACCCTTGCCTAAGTTGCCTTCCTCCTCTGAGTTGGTCCCTTTGTTTTTTCAGAACATGGTTCGTTTGCATGGGATTCCGGAGAATATCGTTTCGGACAGGGGATCCCAGTTTGTGTCTAGATTTTGGCGGACGTTTTGTGCTAAGATGGGCATTAATTTGTCTTTCTCGTCTGCATTCCATCCTCAGACGAATGGCCAGACGGAGCGAACTAATCAGACCTTGGAAACTTATTTAAGGTGTTTTGTTTCTGCTGATCAAGATGACTGGGTTGCCTTTTTGCCACTGGCCGAATTTGCCCTTAATAATCGGGCTAGTTCTGCTACTTTGGTTTCTCCTTTCTTTTGTAATTCGGGGTTTCATCCTCGTTTTTCCTCTGGTCAGGTGGAGCCTTCGGATTGTCCTGGAGTGGACGTGGTGGTGGATAGGCTACATCAGATTTGGAATCAGGTGGTGGACAATTTGAAGTTGTCTCAGGAGAAGGCTCAGCAGTTTGCTAATCGTCGTCGCCGCGTGGGTCCCCGACTTCGTGTTGGGGACTTGGTGTGGTTGTCTTCTCGTTTTGTCCCTATGAAGGTCTCTTCTCCCAAGTTTAAGCCTCGGTTCATCGGTCCTTATAAGATCTTGGAGATTCTTAACCCTGTATCTTTTCGTTTGGATCTCCCAGCATCGTTTGCTATTCATAATGTGTTCCATCGGTCGTTATTGCGGAGGTATGAGGTGCCCGTTGTTCCTTCGGTTGAGCCTCCTGCTCCGGTGCTGGTGGAGGGAGAATTGGAGTATGTTGTTGAGAAAATCTTGGATTCTCGTGTTTCCAGACGTAAACTCCAGTATTTGGTTAAGTGGAAGGGTTATGGTCAGGAGGATAATTCCTGGGTGGTCGCCTCTGATGTTCATGCGACTGATTTGGTCCGCGCCTTCCATAGAGCTCATCCTGATCGCCCTGGGGGTTCTCGTGAGGGTTCGGTGACCCCTCCTCAAGGGGGGGTACTGTTGTGGATTCTGTTTTTGGGCTCCCTCTGGTGGTTACAACTGGTACTGGGTGACTTTGGTGGGTTGCGCTCTCTGGTTTCCACCTGTCCATCAGAGGCTGGGTGTTTCCTATTTAACCTGGCTTTCCTGTCATTCCCTTGCCGGCTATCAATGTATCAGTGTGTGTCTCTGCTACCTGCTCCTAGGCCTTCAAGACAAGCTAAGTCTGTATTTCCCTGTTTCATGATTGCTTTCATGTTTTTTAGTCCAGCTTGCAGATATGTAATTCTCTGCTGTTGGTTGCTCTAGTGGGCTGAAATTACCACTCATGTACCATGAGTTGGCACATGAGTTCAAGTAATTTCAGGATGGTATTTTGAAGGGTTTTTCAGCTGACCGCGTAGTTCACCTTTTGTATCCTCTGCTATCTAGCTTAAGCGGGCCTCATTTTGCTGAGTCTGTTTTCATAACTACGTTTGTGCCTTCCTCTCATTTCACCGTCATTATATGTGGGAGGCTGCTATTTCTGTGGGAATATATCTGGAGGCAAGTGAGGTCTGTTATTCTTCTGATAGGGGAAGCTAGATCTCCGGCTGGCGCGAGACGTCTAGGGGCCCCCCAGGAACGTCCCCCGGCTACTGTTAGTTGAGTGTTGAGGTTCAGGATCGCGGTCAGCTCAGGTTCCATCACCCTAGAGCTCGTCCTGTTTTTGCCCGTGTTATGTTGACTAATTCCCTGCCATTGGGAATCATGACAGGCCCCATAGATGCCACATATAATGCTCCATGCAGTTATGGCCCCATAGATGCTCCATATAATGCTCCATGCAGTTATGGCCCCATAGATGTCCCATATAATGCTCCATGCAGTTATGGCTGTTATGATCCTAGTGGCTGAGGATCACAAAACGGACTAGCTAAGTTTATGAACATAGACACGAGCTCTAGGGAGGTGGTAACTGGACTGACCGCAAACCTGATCCTAACCAACACACTAAAGGAAGCCGGTTAACGTGCCTAAAATCCTGGACGTCTCGACGCAGCCTGAGAAACTATCTACTCCTGGAGGGAAAGTAAGACCTCACTTGCCTCAAGAGAAATCACCCCAAAGATATAGGAAGCCCCCAACAAATAATAACGGTGAGGTAAGGGGAAAACACAAACGTAGAAATGAAAACAGATTAAGCAAATGAGGCCCGCTAATACTAGATAGCAGAAGACAGATAGGGAACTGTGCAGACAGTAAAAAACCCTATGCTAAATATCCACGCTGAGAATACAAGAACCCCCACACCAACTAACGGTGTGAGGGGAGAAACTCAGCCCACTAGAGCTACCAGCAAGCAAGGAAATCACATATTAGCAAGCTGGACAAGAAAACAAAAATAAACCAAGAAACATATGACCACTGATGGTCAAAAAAATGAACCAAGCAAAACTTAGCTTCTCTTGAAGAGACTGATAACAAAGGACTGCAGGAGAGCTCCAAAATAGCACTGAAGACATTGACAGCAGGCAACAACTGAGAGTCCAGGTGAACTAAATAGGAAACCAGCTAAGAGATAATGAGACAGCTGATCCTGCCTCAGACCTGCAGAATGACACAAAGAACCACCAGAGGGAGCCCAAAGACAGCACTCACACAGTACCAGTTGTGACCACAAGAGGGAGCCCAAAAACAGAGTTCACAACAGTACCCCCCCCTTGAGGAGGGGTCACCGAACCCTCATCAAAACCCCCAGGGCGATCAGGATGAGCCACATGGAAGGCATGAACCAAATCGGCCGCATGAACATCAGAGGCGACAACCCAGGAATTATCCTCCTGACCATAGCCCTTCCACTTAACCAAATACTGAAGCCTCCGTCTAGAAATACGAGAATCCAAGATCTTCTCCACCACGTACTCCAATTCGCCCTCAACCAGCACCGGAGCAGGGGGTTCAACAGAAGGAACCACAGGCACCACATACCTCCGCAACAAAGACCTATGGAACACGTTATGAATGGAAAACGACGCTGGGAGGTCCAAACGAAATGACCCCGGTTTAAGGATTTCCAAAATCTTATAAGGACCGATGAAGCGAGGCTTGAATTTAGGAGAGGAAACCTTCATAGGAACATACCGAGAAGACAGCCATACCAAATCCCCAACAAGAAGTCGGGGACCCACACCACGACGGCGGTTGGCAAAGCGCTGAGCCTTCTCCTGTGACAACTTCAAATTGTCCACCACATGGTTCCAAATCTGCTGCAACCTATCCACCACAGAATCCACCCCAGGACAGTCAGAAGGCTCAACCTGACCCGAGGAAAAACGAGGATGAAAACCAGAATTGCAGAAAAAAGGCGAAACCAAAGTAGCAGAACTAGCCCGATTATTAAGGGCAAACTCGGCCAATGGCAAAAAAGTCACCCAATCATCCTGATCAGCAGAAACAAAACATCTTAAATAAGTTTCCAAGGTCTGATTAGTTCGCTCAGTTTGACCATTCGTCTGAGGATGGAAGGCCGACGAAAAAGACAAATCAATGCCCATCTTAGCACAAAAGATCCGCCAAAATCTGGACACAAACTGGGATCCTCTGTCAGACACAATATTTTCAGGGATGCCGTGCAAGCGAACCACATTCTGAAAAAATAGAGGAACCAAATCGGAGGAGGAAGGCAACTTAGGCAAGGGCACCAAATGGACCATTTTGGAAAAACGATCACACACCACCCAGATGACAGACATTCTCTGAGAGACTGGAAGATCCGAAATAAAATCCATGGAAATGTGCGTCCAAGGCCTCTTCGGGACAGGCAAAGGCAAAAGCAAACCGCTGGCACGAGAACAGCAAGGCTTAGCCCGAGCACAAATCCCACAGGACTGCACAAAGGAACGCACATCCCGCGACAAGGAAGGCCACCAGAAGGACCTAGCCACCAAATCTCTGGTACCAAAAATCCCAGGATGTCCTGCCAACACCGAAGAATGAACCTCGGAAATGTCTCTGCTGGTCCATCTATCTGGGACAAACAGTCTCTCTGGTGGGCAACGGTCCGGGCTATCTGCCTGAAATTTCTGCAGCACTCGTCGCAAATCTGGGGAAATGGCAGACAAAATCACTCCCTCTCTGAGGATACCAGCCGGCTCTGAAACTCCCGGAGAGTCAGGCACAAAACTCCTAGAAAGAGCATCAGCTTTCACGTTCTTCGAACCAGGCAGGTACGAGACCACGAAATCGAAACGGGAGAAAAACAACGACCAACGAGTCTGTCTAGGATTCAGCCGCTTGGCAGACTCGAGATAAATCAGATTTTTGTGATCAGTTAAGACCACTAAACGATGCTTAGCTCCCTCAAGCCAATGTCGCCACTCCTCAAATGCCCACTTCATAGCCAACAACTCCCGATTACTATTAGGGTTGAACAATTAATATAAATGTTCAATTCTCTAGTTGCCTACTCCTGGCCTAATGGATATTGATCATGTGCACTAAAGAAATACACCAGACACAGTCAGCTGTAACTCTTCTTGATCAATGTGTGGCTCAGCTCCAAGAAGGGAAGTTTATTAGTCAAACACAATGTTATATATCTCCTGTAAGGGGGCTCGGTTAGCTCTAAAATGGGAGTGATCGGATGTATTCCATTGGTTAGTGGGTTGGGCATGAGCAAGTCCATGGGCGGATCCATGAGGTCATCAAGGTGGGTTGGTCCGTGAGGTCATCAGAGTGGGCGTCGCTGTGGGTGGATCCATGAGGTCATCAGAGTGGGCGTCATCTTGGATACCAGACCGCATGGTCTGCTAAAACAGGAAATGGCAGCCATCTTCAGTGTCTTCATTGTTCATCTTGGATACCAGACCGCATGGCTCTGGTATAGGAGATGGCAGCCATCTTAAGTGTCTTACTTTGTCTGAGGAAAACTTATGTAAGGTTAAACAATACATGTTATGGGTTACTTCTCTCAATTACCTTATGTGTTGAGGTTAATTAAGTATTTGATCTTATGGCTCTCCTCAACAGTCCCCCCTAAATACTTTATTAACCTTTTCTTTTATCTTGATCCCACCGTGGTTCCCTAACCCATCGATGTTAAGTGTTATTATGACATCAGAGGCTTCATGACAATATGGATGCTATAGACACCAGAGAATGTGTGACTAATTATGGGTATACTGAGGAGGTATATCGGAGCGTGTTACCAGTGTCCTCGGGACTTCCCAACCTGCTGGATCTATTACTCTCCAATCTCCCATCTCCATGGTTACTTAGAGTAAAATACACATGTGCGACTAACCCTGTTGTACACATCCTAGATCCGACCGTCTTGCCCGGGAGGGGGAATTGGAGTCTTCACCAGTTTGAGACAAGTTTTCCCTTGTGGAAAACCTCCCTTTGTAGCTGGACTTTGACAAGCAGGTCAGATCCTACTCTGTCCCTAACTGTCTAACAAGTTTATAATGTGAGAGATGGATCCAGGAGGCGCTCAGCAATCCTGACCGAAGTAGGAGTAGTCAGGAGCACTTGGTAGGGACCCTTAAATCTCGACTCCAGGAATGTCTTTTCTGATGAACTTCTTTACAAGCACGTAGTCACCAGGTTGGAAAGCATGGGTACCTTCACTGGAATCTGGACCTGGAATGGATGATAAAACTCGTACATGTGTTACTGACAGTTCTTTAGTAACAACAATTAACAACAATTACAGAATTTACCAGAGTATCACTTCCCAAGGCTAGCTGTTGTGGAAAATATTGACCCAATCTTGGAGGCCCCCCAAAAAGAATCTCGTATGGTGTGAGTTTAATGGGACCCCTTGGAGTGTTTCTGACTGAGTATAAGGCAACGTGCAAAATGTCTGTCCAAGTCTGACCTCCTAACTGGCTTTCAGTATTTTATTTTTGAAGGTGCCATTCAGTGTTTCTACTTTCCCACTGCTATGTAGGTGATATGGAGTATGTAAACCCAAATCAGCTCCCACCAGTGTCCATAGTTCCTTAGTCAGTGCTGCAGTAAACGCAGGTCCTTGGTCACTCTCAATTACCTCTGGGACCCCATATCTGCAGACTACTTCAGTCATCAGTCTCTTAACAGTCACTCTGGCAGTCATGTTGGTTACTGGATAGGCTTCGGGCCATCCTGAGAACATGTCAGTCACTACCAGTACGTACTCGCACTTCCCTACTTTTGGCATTTGAATACGATCGATCTGAACTCTCTGAAAGGGATAGTGGTTTAGCCAAATGTTTCTGAGGCGGTGCTGGATTGCATGTTGCACACACAAGGCAGGACTTGCAATATTTTTGGGTGACAGTAGAAATCCCAGGTGCCATGTAGGTCTTCCAAATCAGGTCATTCATCTGATTCTTGCCTCTGTGGGTGATACCGTGTGCCCATTCTGTCACTGAAGGGTACAGATTACGGGGTAGACCTTTGTGTTCACCCTCCAGACTCCATCTTCATCTTTTTTTAGTTCCTCCTTCTTGCCATGACTTCTTTTCATCATCTGATGTCTTGTCTTGATGTAGATGGATAATCCTCATAAGAGAGGCTTTAGTCCCTTCTTCAGTGTCTTGTGACACGTACATCGCTGCTTTCTCTTTCCTAAATGGATCCACAGCATAGGTTTTTTCTGTTTTGTCAGCAAAGAAGTTCCCCCTTGCTTCTGGAGAATCCAATCTCCCGTGAGCTTTGATCTTGATCACTGCAACCTCTGAAGGTAGATTCAGAGCGACCACAAGTTCTTGTATGATAGCAGCATGTTTTACAGGAGTTCCACTGGACGTTAGGTATCCTCTGGCTGCCCAGATACTGCCGAAGTCATGAGCCACTCCAAAAGCGTATCTTGAATCCGTGTAGATGTTGACCACCTTCTCCGTCGCTTCCTGACAAGCCAACGTCAAAGCTTTAAGTTCCGCTTCTTGTGCAGACATGTGCGGTGGTAGCGATCCAGCTGAGATGACCTGGTCATGTGTAACCACGGCATATCCCGTATGGAATCTTCCTGTTTCATCTGCAAATCTGGAACCATCAGTGAAGAACGTCAGGTCAGCATGTGGGAGTGGGTCTTCAGACACGCTTTTCTGGGAGGCTACTTCTTCATGCATTTGTTCGAGACAGTCATGATCCTCTGAGTGTGTAGAGGCATCTTCTCCGAGAGCATCAGTATCATCCACATCCCCCCTGGAAAGAGGAAGCAGCGTGGACAGTTTGAAGATGCTGCAGCGGACAAGAGTGACATTATCCGGAACCAAGAGCGAACATTGGAGTCTCATATGATGCTGCACCAACAGATGTTTAGGTTCCAACAAAGCAATTATGTCGTGTGGAGCCATTAAGAGAACTGGATGTCCTCAGATGATATCAGAAGTTTTGTCCAGAAGCATATGTGCAGCATGAACAGCTCTGAGGCAAGTCGGGGAAGCTTGAGACACAGAGTCCAGGCGGGCAGAGTAGTAGCCGATTGGTCTTGTTCTTCCCCCATGTTTTTGTGCTAGGACTCCGGAAGCATGTCCTGCTACTTTACTGACAAACAAGTAAAAAGGTAGTTGATAATTTGGGATTCCAAGAGCTGGTGCAGACTGTATGGCCTGTTTAAGAGCGTAGAAAGCTTCCACGGATTTAGTACATAGTGGAAACGCTGACGTCTTGAGGTCATCGTACAATGGCTGCATCAGCTTTGAGGCATCTGGAAACCTTTGGCAACAATAATAATTGATAGGTCAGCCAACTCATCTGAGGCCCTTGTCTTAGGTTCTTGGCAGAACTCAACACCAGTGTCCCATGCCTCGTCATGCTCCTGTAGAAAGGCATTGGCTGTTTTTCTGGATCTAGAACTTGGTTCAACAGAGTAGCAGCGTGCCGGGGTGTAAACTTGACACAGATGGTGGGCTCTTCAGACATGAGCATCGGCACTGTTGGTGGCGGCACCTGAGGCGGGAGTAGAGATGGCACCGGCAGTGCAGATGTAGTCCCTTGTGTATGAGGAGCCGGAGGAGGTAACAGTCTTGGAATGAGGACCTCTATTTGGGCAGCTCCAGTATCATGGTGTGGGCTCCAGGTGATGCAGGCAGTCTTAAAAGCTTTAACAGTCCTGTCCTCATTACTAATTAGCCTGATTTCAGAGAGGCAGCAAATGCTTGGGGGGCTACACTTGTTTATTATAATTTCAACAATTTCCCTTGTACATGCATGAACAGGGAAACCGAAAATGCCAACACCAATGGCGGGAATTGTCAAGGTCTCAATGTGCTCACTAATATTTGCATACTCTAAAATGCGAGTTATTGCTGCACGAAGTTGTTGAGCACTAACGTCTGGATGAATAGGGTCATAAGTAGGGGTCACAGCATGTATGATCATTCTACATGGAAGATTGCCAGCTTTAGTCACCGCTATGTCCCCAACAGCTATCTGACCACGTGACTCAACAATGATTTGGCTGTCAGCTTGAATAGTCGCCCCTCCTGCTTCCACTATAGCTCTAGCTACACCTCCATTGTGCTCTAACCGAGAATTGGCAGCATTAACAATAGCGTCTGTCTCCATTGTTGTTATGTCACCCTTTCCCACCACTAACAAGGGTCCCTCAGGAAGTTCTTTTTCAAAAATAGGTTGCCAACATTCCCTCCCCTTTGTGCTTCCTGTGCTATTGGTATCCCCCTCCCACATTGAGCCCCCCCCTTGATACAGTCGCCACCGTCCCATACAGGTGTGCGCTTGGCTGCGAGACAGCCTGTGAGGTACTGGGCATAGGGTTATGTAGGCTGCGTGAGAGTGCTGTTGTGGAAGCATTGGGAGGAGAGGCCGCTGCTTGGAGCATCTCATGTGGGTGTGCGGCTAAATTGGCAGTGGAAGTGACAGTAGAAAGGGTAGGTGCTGGGGACGATCCAGGTGGGAGGACTGCTGGATTCACAACAGGAGTGATAGGGGAAAGGGTTGGTGCCCCATTGGAAACGACTGAGACAGGAAACATGGGTAAAGCCTGTTCACTTCCCGAAGGAATATAGTATTGGCCGTTAGTGGTCATTACTGGGTAACAAGGATTTGGTGATGTGGCGTGTAGCCTTAATCTGAGATATTCACCACCAGAACCAGCACATTCGCCATCCACAACATGGCTGCCGTCAGAATTAACACCTTTTCCATCCACAAGATGGCTGCCGTCAGAGTTGTATTTACCACCAACAAAATGGCTGCCGTCAGAATTATATTTACCACCACCAAGATGGCCACCGTCAGCATTATATTTACCACCACTAAAATGGCCGCCATTACATTTAGCACCTGGCTCTGGGCCACCATTTTGGCTGCTATCACATTTAACACATTGGCCATTAACAAAGTGGCAACCATTACATTTACCACATGGCTCTGAGCCACCATTTTGGCTGCTATCACATTTAACACATTGGCCATTAACAAAATGGCGACCATTACATTTACCACATGGCTCTGAGCCACCATTTTGGCTGCTATCACATTTAACACATTGGCCATTAACAAAATGGCCACCATTACATTTACCACATGGCTCTGGGCCACCATTATACGGTGGTGGCCGCTCACAGGATATATTTTTGTAATACACAACTCAAAACTCTATTCTTTCTATTCCTTTTCTCTTCTACCCAATTTCCAATTTTTCCTTTTTTTTTTTTTTTTATATACAGACTTTCAGAGACTCTTTCTCCTGCCCTAGCAATAGACAACAATCCATTATCTTCTAGGGTACCTTTTCTTTTATTCAAGACAAGCTTACACTCCAGGGGCTGTAACCTCCCCCGTCTGGCATTCCACACAATTTCCACTAATGTGCATGAGTCTAACTTGCCATCTGAATTTGGCTTAGTGCCCATTCGGCAGAACTGCATTACTTTCTCCATCTTTCTATAGATACACAGTATATATATCTATCTATCAAGATAACAAACACCAAACAAACAATAAGACGGGGGAGATTACTCAAACCTGAGATTCTAAAGGGAACTGAGTCTGCAGTACCCAGTTCCTATTGCTTCTTGTCACGTGGTCCCTGTCTGACTTCCGTGCTCCGTACTTTACAAACCAATTATTCCCTACTTTGTCAAATTGCTCCCTAACTTACCGGTCCCCGTGCAGAGTCAATTACTCGATGTCACGGGGCAAAAAAAGAAAAACTATAAATTTAATTGGCCCAAACTGAGCCAATTGCTCCAAGTTTCAATGAGCCGCTACACAATTTCTTATGCCCGAACTGAGCCAATTGCTCCAAGATTTACCGGGTCCCCCTAGGCCGAGTCAATTACTCCAGGTCCTAGTCCTCATGTACAGAACTGAAAATCTTATCACAGGCGACAACCGTATACCACAGACAAAAATTATTATTATTTTTTTTTTTCTACACTTGCTTTCTTTCCTTCTTTAAAAACAAAACCTGTTTTTCTCGTCCTACCACATGCTTTTCTTTCTGTAAACAAACCTGTTTATTCTTTCCTAGTAACCTGCTTTGTTCCAAACACAATGCTTTTCTTTAACTACCAGTCATACCCTGTTTTTCCTGTTTTATCACTTGCCTCTAGCCCTCTGTAAACACTTCTATTTGTCATCTCCCCTCTCCACAACATGTAACAGGCAGTA
Source organism: Ranitomeya variabilis (assembly GCF_051348905.1). Classification (NCBI taxonomy): domain Eukaryota; kingdom Metazoa; phylum Chordata; class Amphibia; order Anura; family Dendrobatidae; genus Ranitomeya; species Ranitomeya variabilis. Next base: position 130,760,222 of record NC_135237.1, read on the forward strand.
GGCAACTAAAACGTGACGGTTCTTGCAATTAAATGACCAGCAGCGGAGATACCCTTTCTGCCGTCTTACAGATACCAAGAAAACCGGACACGGTCAGGCAATCTGCACAGGATACCCCGAAGGACACAGGTAAAGACTACAGATTATAAAAAATCAGCAGACTTACCGTGTTCTGTTAAGGAGGTGATCAGTCTCCATTGTTCGGGGTACTCAGTGCATCCAGCCGTTCCACTCGCCGGTTTTACAGGGTTCAGGGCTCTTCCTCTGCTGGCCCCAGGTTGGGCGGCCAAATATTAGGGTTGAACAATTAATATAAATGTTCAATTCTCTAGTTGCCTACTCCTGGCCTAATGGATATTGATCATGTGCACTAAAGAAATACACCAGACACAGTCAGCTGTAACTCTTCTTGATCAATGTGTGGCTCAGCTCCAAGAAGGGAAGTTTATTAGTCAAACACAATGTTATATATCTCCTGTAAGGGGGCTCGGTTAGCTCTAAAATGGGAGTGATCGGATGTATTCCATTGGTTAGTGGGTTGGGCATGAGCAAGTCCATGGGCGGATCCATGAGGTCATCAAGGTGGGTTGGTCCGTGAGGTCATCAGAGTGGGCGTCGCTGTGGGTGGATCCATGAGGTCATCAGAGTGGGCGTCATCTTGGATACCAGACCGCATGGTCTGCTAAAACAGGAAATGGCAGCCATCTTCAGTGTCTTCATTGTTCATCTTGGATACCAGACCGCATGGCTCTGGTATAGGAGATGGCAGCCATCTTAAGTGTCTTACTTTGTCTGAGGAAAACTTATGTAAGGTTAAACAATACATGTTATGGGTTACTTCTCTCAATTACCTTATGTGTTGAGGTTAATTAAGTATTTGATCTTATGGCTCTCCTCAACATTACCAACATCATAATTTCGCTCGGCAGGCGAAAACTTTCTTGAAAAGAAAGCACAAGGCTTCATCACAGAGCAATCAGAGCTTCTCTGCGACAAAACAGCTCCTGCTCCAATCTCAGAAGCATCAACCTCGACCTGAAAAGGAAGAGAGACATCAGGCTGACACAAAACTGGAGCCGAAGAAAACCGGCGCTTCAGCTCCCGAAAGGCTTCCACGGCCGCAGGAGACCAATTAGTCACATCAGAACCCTTCTTGGTCAAATCCATCAAGGGTTTAACCACGCCAGAAAAATTAGCAATGAAGCGGCGGTAAAAATTAGCAAAACCCAAGAACTTCTGAAGACTCTTAACAGATGTAGGCTGAGTCCAGTCATGAATAGCCTGGACCTTGACTGGGTCCATCTCAATAGTAGAAGGAGAAAAAATAAAACCCAAAAAGGAAACCTTCTGTACTCCGAAGAGACATTTTGAGCCCTTCACAAATAAGGCATTAGCACGCAGGACCTGAAATACCATCCTGACCTGCTTGACATGGGACTCCCAGTCCTCAGAAAAGACCAAAATGTCATCCAGATACACAATCATAAATTTATCCAGATATTCTCGGAAGATGTCATTCATGAAGGACTGGAACACAGAAGGAGCATTAGAGAGTCCAAAAGGCATCACCAAGTACTCAAAATGGCCTTCGGGCGTATTAAATGCTGTTTTCCATTCATCCCCCTGCTTAATGCGCACAAGGTTATACGCACCACGAAGATCTATCTTGGTGAACCAACTGGACCCCTTAATCCAAGCAAACAGATCAGACAACAATGGCAAAGGATACTGAAATTTGACCGTGATTTTTTTTAACGCGCTTAGAGGATGCTGAGATAACATGAGTTGAATCACCACAGTAAAAGCACAACCCATTTTGACGTCTATGATTTTGCCGCTCAATTCTGGTCAGAACTCGGTCACACTGCATAGACTCAGGTCTCTGTTCAGAAAACACCGCCAGATGGTGCGCAGATTTGCGCTCCCGCAAACGCCGATCAATCTGAATGGCCAAAGCCATTGAGTCATTCAGACTTGCAGGTGTGGGGAACCCCACCATAACATTCTTAATGGCTTCAGAAAGACCTTCTCTGAAATTTGCAGCCAGGGCACACTCATTCCATTGAGTAAGCACCGACCTTTCCGAAATTTTTGACAATACACCTCAGCTTCATCCTGGCCCTGAGAAAGAGCCAGCAAGGCCTTCTCTGCCTGGTTCTCAAGATTAGGTTCCTCATAAAGCAGTCCAAGCGCCAGGAAAAACGCATCCACATTCAGCAATGCAGGATCTCCTGGCACCAGAGAGAAGGCCCAATCTTGAGGGTCGCCACGTAACAAGGAGATAACAATTTTAACTTGCTGAGCGGAATCACCAGAGGAACGAGGTCTCAAAGATAGAAATAATTTACAATTATTCTTAAAATTCAGAAACCTAGATCTATCTCCAGAAAACAACTCAGGAATAGGTATTTTTGGCTCTGACATAGGGCTATGAACAACAAAATCCTGAATGCTTTGCACCCTTGCAGCAAGATGATCCACACTAGAAGTCAGACTCTGAATATCCATGTCTGCAGCTGAACACAAAACCACCCAGAGATTAACCCCTTCACCCCCAAGGGTGGTTTGCACGTTAATGACCGGGCCAATTTTTACAATTCTGACCACTGTCCCTTTATGAGGTTATAACTCTGGAACGCTTCAACGGATCTTGGCGATTCTGACATTGTTTTCTCGTGACATATTGTACTTCATGTTAGTGGTAAAATTTCTTCGATATAACTTGCGTTTATTTGTGAAAAAAACGAATATTTGGCGAAAATTTTGAAAATTTCGCAATTTTCCAACTTTGAATTTTTATGCCCTTAAATCACAGACATATGTCACGCAAAATACTTAATAAATAACATTTCCCACATGTCTACTTTACATCAGCACAATTTTGGAACCAAAATTTTTTTTTGTGACGGAGTTATAAGGGTTAAAAGTTGACCAGCAATTTCTCATTTTTACAACACCATTTTTTTTTAGGGACCACATCTCATTTGAAGTCATTTTGACGGGTCTATATGATAGAAAATACCCAAGTGTGACACCATTCTAAAAACTGCACCCCTCAAGGTACTCAAAACCACTTTCAAGAAGTTTATTAACCCTTCAGGTGTTTCACAGGAATTTTTGGAATGTTTAAATAAAAATGAACATTTAACTTTTTTTCACACAAAATTTATTTCAGCTCCAATTTGTTTTATTTTACCAAGGGTAACAGGAGAAAATAGACCCCAAAAGTTGTTGTACAATTTGTCCTGAGTACGCTGATACCCCATATGTGGGGGTAAACCACAGTTTGGGCGCATGGCAGAGCTTGGAAGCAAAGGAGCGCCATTTGACTTTTCAATGCAAAATTGACTGGAATTGAGATGGGACGCCATGTTGCATTTGGAGAGCCCCTGATGTGCCTAAACATTGAAACCCCTAACAAGTGACACCATTTTGGAAAGTAGACCCCCTAAGGAACTTATCTAGATGTGTGGTGAGCACTTTGACCCAACAAGTGCTTTACAGAAGTTTATAATGCAGAGCCGTAAAAATAAAAAATCATATTTTTTCACAAAAATGATCTTTTCACCCCCAATTTTTTAATTTTCCCAAGGGTGAGAGAAGAAATTGGACCCCAAAAATTGTTGTGCAATTTGTCCTGAGTACGCTGATACCCCATATGTGGGTGTAAACCATTGTTTGGGCGCAGGGCAGAGCTCGGAAGGGAAGGAGCGCCATTTGACTTTTCAATGCAAAATTGACTGGAATTGAGATGGGACGCCATGTTGCATTTAGAGAGCCCTTGATGTGCCTAAACATTGAAACCCCTAACAAGTGACACCATTTTGGAAAGTAGACCCCCTAAGGAACTTATCTAGATGTGTGGTGAGCACTTTGACCCACCAAGTGCTTCACAGAAGTTTATAATGCAGAGCCGTAAAAATAAAAAATCATATTTTTTCACAAAAATGATCTTTTCACCCCCAATTTTTTATTTTCCCAAGGGTAAGAGAAGAAATTGGACCCCAAAAATTGTTGTGCAATTTGTCCTGAGTACACTGATACCCCATATGTGGGTGTAAACCATTGTTTGGGCGCAGGGCAGAGCTCAGAAGGGAAGGAGCGCCATTTGACTTTTCAATGCAAAATTGACTGGAATTGAGATGGGACGCCATGTTGCGTTTGGAGAGCCCCTAATGTGCCTAAACATTGAAACCCCCCACGAGTGACACCATTTTGGAAAGTAGACCCCTTAAGGAACTTATCTAGATGTGTGTTGAGCACTTTGACCCAACAAGTGCTTCACAGAAGTTTATAATGCAGAGCCGTAAAAATAAAAAATCATATTTTTTCACAAAAATGATCTTTTAACCCCCATTTTTTTATTTCCCCAAGGGTAAGAGAAGAAATTAGACCACAAAAGTTGTTGTGCAATTTGTCCTGAGTACGACGATACCCCATATGTGGGTGTAAACCATTGTTTGGGCGCATAGCAGAGCTCAGAAGGGAAGAAGCGCTATTTTACTTTTCAATGCAAAATTGACTGGAATTAAGATGGGATGCCATGTTGCGTTTGGAGAGCCCCTGATGTGCCTAAACATTAAACCCCCCCCCACAAGTGACACCATTTTGGAAAGTAGACCCCCTAAGGAACTTATCTAGATGTGTTTTGAGAGCTTTGAACCCCCAAGTGTTTCACTACAGTTTATAACGCAGAGCCGTGAAAATAAAAAAATTTTTTTTTTTCACAAAAATGATTTTTTAGCCCCCAGTTTTGTATTTTTACAAGGGTATCAGGATAAATTGGACCTCAAAAGTTGTTGTCCAATTTGTCTGGAGTACGCTGATACCCCATTTGTGGGGGGGGACCACTGTTTGGGCGCATGACAGAGCTTGGAAGGGAAGGAGCGCCATTTGGAATGCAGACTTAAATGGATTGGTCTGCAGGCGTCACGTTGCATTTGCAGAGCCCCTGATGTACCCAAACAGTACAAACCCCCCACAAGTGACCCCATATTGGAAACTAGACCCCCCAAGGAACTTATCTAGATGTGTTGTGAGAACTTTGAACCACCAAGTGTTTCACTACAGTTTATAACGCAGAGCCGTGAAAAAATTTTTTTTTTTTTTTTCACAAAAATGAAATTTAGCCCCCAGTTTTGTATTTTCACAAGGGTATCAGGATAAATTGGACCCTAAAAGTTGTTGTCCAATTTGTCCTGAGTACGCTGATACCCCCTATGTGGGGGGGAACCACTGTTTGGGCGCATGACAGAGCTCGGAAGGGAAGGAGCGCCATTTGGAATGCAGACTTAAATGGATTGGTCTGCAGGCGTCACGTTGCATTTGCAGAGCCCCTGATGTACCCAAACAGTACAAACCCCCCACAAGTGACCCCATATTGGAAACTAGACCCCCCAAGGAACTTATCTAGATGTGTTGTGAGAACTTTGAACCCCCAAGTGTTTCACTACAGTTTATAACGCAGAGCCGTGAAAATAAAAATTATTTTTTTTTTTTTCACAAAAATGATTTTTTAGCCCCCAGTTTTGTATTTTCACAAGGGTATCAGGATAAATTGGACCCTAAACGTTGTTGTCCAATTTGTCCTGAGTACGCTGATACCCCCTATGTGGGGGGGAACCACTGTTTGGGCGCATGACAGAGCTCGGAAGGGAAGGAGCGCCATTTGGAATGCAGACTTAAATGGATTGGTCTGCAGGCGTCACGTTGCATTTGCAGAGCCCCTGATGTACCCAAATAGTACAAACCCCCCACAAGTGACCCCATATTGGAAACTAGACCTCCCAAGGAACTTATCTAGATGTGTTGTGAGAACTTTGAACCCCCAAGTGTTTCACTACAGTTTACAACGCAGAGCCGTGAAAATAAAACATATTTTTTTTCCCACAAAAATGATTTTTAGCCCCCCAAATTTTTATTTTCCCAAGGATAACAAGAGAACTTGGACCCCAGAAGTTGTTGTTCAATTTGTCCCTAGTACGCTGATACCCCATATGTTGGGGTAAACCCCTTTTTGGACGCACGGGAGAGCTCGGAAGGGAAGGAGCACTGTTTTACTTTTTCAACGCAGAATTGGCTGGAATTGAGATTGGACGCCATGTCGCGTTTGGAGAGCCCCTGATGTGCCTGGACAGTGGAAACTCCCCAATTCTACCTGAAACCCTACCCCTAACCTCACCCCTAACCGTTTACTGAACATTTTCTGACAGTCATAAGTGCCACGTATATAAGTGCCACGTATATAAGTGCCACGTATTTAAGAGCCACGTATTTACGTGCCACGTATTTAAGTGCCACGTATTTAAGTGCCACGTATTTAAGTGCCACGTATTTAAGTGCCACGTATTTCAGTGCCACGATATTTCAGTGCCACGTATTTCAGTGCCACGTATTTCAGGCACTGAAAAATACGTGGCACGTAAATACTTCAGTGCCACGATATTTCAGTGCCACGATATTTCAGTGCCACGTATTTCAGTGCCACGTATTTCAGTGCCACGTATTTCAGGCACTGAAAATACGTGGCACGTAAATACGTGGCACGTAAATACGTGGCACGTAAATACGTGGCACTGAAATACGTGGCACTGAAATACGTGGCACTTAAATATGTGGCACTTAAATACGTGGCACTTAAATACGTGGCACTTAAATACGTGGCACTTAAATACGTGGCACTTAAATACGTGGCACTTAAATACGTGGCACTTAAATACGTGGCCACTGAAATATCGTGGCACTTATATACGTATATACGTATATAAACGTATATTTCAGTGCCACGTATTTCAGTGCCACGTATTTCAGGTTAGGGGTAGGGTTAGGGGTAGGGTTAGGGTTTTTTTTTTTTTTCTTGTTTTCTTGTGTTTTTCTATAAAAACGCATGCGTTTTACCGCGTTTACATGCATTTTTTCACACATGTGGTTTTTTAAAAAAACGCATGCAGATAAAAACGCAAGTGTGAAACCAGACTAAAAGACGCTTTTTATAGCAAAAACGTTTTTGCGTCTCCACATTTTGAGACCTATAATTTTTCCACAGAGTCATGTGAGGTCTTGTTTTTTGCGGGACGAGTTGACGTTTTTATTGGTAACATTTTCGGACACGTGACCATTTTTTATCACTTTTTATTCCGATTTTTGTGAGGCAGAATAACCAAAAACCAGCTATTCATGAATTTCTTTTGGGAGAGGCGTTTATACCGTTCTGCGTTTGGTAAAATTGATAAAGCAGTTTTATTCTTCGGGTCAGTACGATTACAGCGATATCTCATTTATATCATTTTTTTATGTTTTGACGCTTTTATACGATAAAAACTATTTTATAGAAAAAATAATTATTTTGGCATCGCTTTATTCTGAGGACTATAACTTTTTTATTTTTTTGCTGATGATGCTGTATGGCGGCTCATTTTTTGCGGGACAAGATGACGTTTTCAGCGGTAACATGGTTATTTATATCCGTCTTTTTGATCGCGTGTTATTCCACTTTTTGTTCGGCGGTATGGTAATAAAGCGGTTTTTTGCCTCGTTTTTTTTTTTTTTTTTCTTACGGTGTTTACTGAAGGGGTTAACTAGTGGGCCAGTTTTATAGGTTGGGTCGTTACGGACGCGGCGATACTAAATATGTGTACTTTTATTGTTTTTGTTTGTTTTTTTTAGATAAAGAAATGTATTTATGGGAATAATATATTTTTTTTTATTATTATTTATTTAGGAATTTTTTTTTTTTTTTTTTACACATGTGGAAATTTTTTTTTTTACTTTTTTACTTTGTCCCAGGGGGGGACATCACAGATCGCAGATCTGATAGTGTGCACAGCACTCTATGAGATCCGCGATCATCCTTTCATCGGAGCAGGCTGCAGCTTTCATCTGCAGCCTGCTCCGACCCGGAAGTGCTCCCTGCAGGACCCGGATACAGCCCCTCGGCCATTTTGGATCCGGGGCCTGCAGGGAGAAGACGTTCGGTACGAGGTGAGTACATCACCTTGTACCGATCGTCTCAGGGAAGCCCGCAGGGAGCCCCCTCCCTGCGCGATGCTTCCCTGTACCGCCGGTACACCGCGATCATGTTTGATCGCGGTGTGCCGGGGGTTAATGTGCCGGGGGCGGTCCGTGACCGCTCCTGGCACATAGTGCCGGATGTCAGCTGCGATATGCAGCCGACACCCGGCCGCGATCGGCCGCGCTCCCCCCGTGAGCGCGGCCGATCGCGTATGACGTACTATCCCGTCGGCGGTCATGGGGGCCCACCCCACCTCGACGGGATAGTACGTCAAATGTCGGGAAGGGGTTAAGGGGATGAGAGAAGCTGGACAGACTGCAGCAAAGATAGAGAGAAAAAAAAAAAATTGTACTCAGGGCTTCTCTTATCCCACTTCTGCGATGCATTAAACACTTTTTCGGCCTGCTGTACTGTTATGATCCTAGTGGCTGAGGATCACAAAACGGACTAGCTAAGTTTATGAACATAGACACGAGCTCTAGGGAGGTGGTAACTGGACTGACCGCAAACCTGATCCTAACCAACACACTAAAGGAAGCCGGTTAACGTGCCTAAAATCCTGGACGTCTCGACGCAGCCTGAGAAACTATCTACTCCTGGAGGGAAAGTAAGACCTCACTTGTCTCAAGAGAAATCACCCCAAAGATATAGGAAGCCCCCAACAAATAATAACGGTGAGGTAAGGGGAAAACACAAACGTAGAAATGAAAACAGATTAAGCAAATGAGGCCCGCTAATACTAGATAGCAGAAGACAGATAGGGAACTGTGCGGTTAGTAAAAAACCCTATGCAAAATATCCATGCTGAGAATACAAGAACCCCCACACCAACTAACGGTGTGAGGGGAGAAAATCAGCCCCCTAGAGCTACCAGCAAGCAAGGAAATCACATATTAGCAAGCTGGACAAGAAAACAAAAATAAACCAAGAAACATATGACCACTGATGGTCAAAAAAATGAACCAAGCAAAACTTAGCTTCTCTTGAAGAGACTGATAACGAAGGACTGCAGGAGAGCTCCAAAATAGCACTGAAGACATTGACAGCAGGCAACAACTGAGAGTCCAGGTGAACTAAATAGGAAACCAGCTAAGAGATAATGAGACAGCTGATCCTGCCTCAGACCTGCAGAATTACACAAAGAACCACCAGAGGGAGCCCAAAGACAGCACTCACACAGTACCAGTTGTGACCACAAGAGGGAGCCCAAAAACAGAGTTCACAACAGTACCCCCCCCTTGAGGAGGGGTCACCGAACCCTCATCAAAACCCCCAGGGCGATCAGGATGAGCCACATGGAAGGCATGAACCAAATCGGCCGCATGAACATCAGAGGCGACAACCCAGGAATTATCCTCCTGACCATAGCCCTTCCACTTAACCAAATACTGAAGCCTCCGTCTAGAAATACGAGAATCCAAGATCTTCTCCACCACATACTCCAATTCGCCCTCAACCAGCACCGGAGCAGGGGGTTCAACAGAAGGAACCACAGGCACCACATACCTCCGCAACAAAGACCTATGGAACACGTTATGAATGGAAAACGACGCTGGGAGGTCCAAACGAAATGACACCGGGTTAAGGATTTCCAAAATCTTATAAGGACCGATGAAGCGAGGCTTGAATTTAGGAGAGGAAACCTTCATAGGAACATACCGAGAAGACAGCCATACCAAATCCCCAACAAGAAGTCGGGGACCCACACCGCGACGGCGGTTGGCAAAGCACTGAGCCTTCTCCTGTGACAACTTCAAATTGTCCACCACATGGTTCCAAATCTGCTGCAACCTATCCACCACAGAATCCACCCCAGGACAGTCAGAAGGCTCAACCTGACCCGAGGAAAAACGAGGATGAAAACCAGAATTGCAGAAAAAAGGCGAAACCAAAGTAGCAGAACTAGCCCGATTATTAAGGGCAAACTCGGCCAATGGCAAAAAAGTCACCCAATCATCCTGATCAGCAGAAACAAAACATCTTAAATAAGTTTCCAAGGTCTGATTAGTTCGCTCGGTTTGACCATTCGTCTGAGGATGGAAGGCCGACGAAAAAGACAAATCAATGCCCATCTTAGCACAAAAGATCCGCCAAAATCTGGACACAAACTGGGATCCTCTGTCAGACACAATATTTTCAGGGATGCCGTGCAAGCGAACCACATTCTGAAAAAATAGAGGAACCAAATCGGAGGAGGAAGGCAACTTAGGCAAGGGCACCAAATGGACCATTTTGGAAAAACGATCACACACCACCCAGATGACAGACATTCTCTGAGAGACTGGAAGATCCGAAATAAAATCCATGGAAATGTGCGTCCAAGGCCTCTTCGGGACAGTCAAAGGCAAAAGCAAACCGCTGGCACGAGAACAGCAAGGCTTAGCCCGAGCACAAATCCCACAGGACTGCACAAAGGAACGCACATCCCGCGACAAGGAAGGCCACCAGAAGGACCTAGCCACCAAATCTCTGGTACCAAAAATCCCAGGATGTCCTGCCAACACCGAAGAATGAACCTCGGAAATAACTCTGCTGGTCCATCTATCTGGGACAAACAGTCTCTCTGGTGGGCAACGGTCCGGGCTATCTGCCTGAAATTTCTGCAGCACTCGTCGCAAATCTGGGGAAATGACAGACAAAATCACTCCCTCTCTGAGGATACCAGCCGGCTCTGAAACTCCCGGAGAGTCAGGCACAAAACTCCTAGAAAGAGCATCAGCTTTCACGTTCTTCGAACCAGGCAGGTACGAGACCACGAAATCGAAACGGGAGAAAAACAACGACCAACGAGCCTGTCTAGGATTCAGCCGCTTGGCAGACTCGAGATAAATCAGATTTTTGTGATCAGTTAAGACCACTACACGATGCTTAGCTCCCTCAAGCCAATGTCGCCACTCCTCAAATGCCCACTACATAGCCAACAACTCCCGATTACCAACATCATAATTTCGCTCGGCAGGCAAAAACTTTCTTGAAAAGAAAGCACAAGGCTTCATCACAGAGCAATCAGAGCTTCTCTGCGACAAAACAGCTCCTGCTCCAATCTCAGAAGCATCAACCTCGACCTGAAAAGGAAGAGAGACATCAGGCTGACACAAAACTGGAGCCGAAGAAAACCGGCGCTTCAGCTCCCGAAAGGCTTCCACGGCCGCAGGAGACCAATTAGTCACATCAGAACCCTTCTTGGTCAAATCCGTCAAGGGTTTAACCACGCCAGAAAAATTAGCAATGAAGCGGCGGTAAAAATTAGCAAAACCCAAGAACTTCTGAAGACTCTTAACAGATGTAGGCTGAGTCCAGTCATGAATAGCCTGGACCTTGACTGGGTCCATCTCAATAGTAGAAGGAGAAAAAATAAAACCCAAAAAGGAAACCTTCTGTACTCCGAAGAGACATTTTGAGCCCTTCACAAATAAGGCATTAGCACGCAGGACCTGAAATACCATCCTGACCTGCTTGACATGGGACTCCCAGTCCTCAGAAAAGACCAAAATGTCATCCAGATACACAATCATAAATTTATCCAGATATTCTCGGAAGATGTCATTCATGAAGGACTGGAACACAGAAGGAGCATTAGAGAGTCCAAAAGGCATCACCAAGTACTCAAAATGGCCTTCGGGCGTATTAAATGCTGTTTTCCATTCATCCCCCTGCTTAATGCGCACAAGGTTATACGCACCACGAAGATCTATCTTGGTGAACCAACTGGACCCCTTAATCCAAGCAAACAGATCAGACAACAATGGCAAAGGATACTGAAATTTGACCGTGATTTTTTTTAACGCGCTTAGAGCATGCTGAGATAACATGAGTTGAATCACCACAGTAAAAGCACAACCCATTTTGACGTCTATGATTTTGCCGCTCAATTCTGGTCAGAACTCGGTCACACTGCATAGACTCAGGTCTCTGTTCAGAAAACACCGCCAGATGGTGCGCAGATTTGCGCTCCCGCAAACGCCGATCAATCTGAATGGCCAAAGCCATTGAGTCATTCAGACTTGCAGGTGTGGGGAACCCCACCATAACATTCTTAATGGCTTCAGAAAGACCTTCTCTGAAATTTGCAGCCAGGGCACACTCATTCCATTGAGTAAGCACCGACCTTTCCGAAATTTTTGACAATACACCTCAGCTTCATCCTGGCCCTGAGAAAGAGCCAGCAAGGCCTTCTCTGCCTGGTTCTCAAGATTAGGTTCCTCATAAAGCAGTCCAAGCGCCAGGAAAAACGCATCCACATTCAGCAATGCAGGATCTCCTGGCACCAGAGAGAAGGCCCAATCTTGAGGGTCGCCACGTAACAAGGAGATAACAATTTTAACTTGCTGAGCGGAATCACCAGAGGAACGAGGTCTCAAAGATAGAAATAATTTACAATTATTCTTAAAATTCAGAAACCTAGATCTATCTCCAGAAAACAACTCAGGAATAGGTATTTTTGGCTCTGACATAGGGCTATGAACAACAAAATCCTGAATGCTTTGCACCCTTGCAGCAAGATGATCCACACTAGAAGTCAGACTCTGAATATCCATGTCTGCAGCTGAACACAAAACCACCCAGAGATTAAGGGGATGAGAGAAGCTGGACAGACTGCAGCAAAGATAGAGAGAAAAAAAAAAATTGTACTCAGGGCTTCTCTTATCCCACTTCTGCGATGCATTAAACACTTTTTCGGCCTGCTGTACTGTTATGATCCTAGTGGCTGAGGATCACAAAACGGACTAGCTAAGTTTATGAACATAGACACGAGCTCTAGGGAGGTGGTAACTGGACTGACCGCAAACCTGATCCTAACCAACACACTAAAGGAAGCCGGTTAACGTGCCTAAAATCCTGGACGTCTCGACGCAGCCTGAGAAACTATCTACTCCTGGAGGGAAAGTAAGACCTCACTTGTCTCAAGAGAAATCACCCCAAAGATATAGGAAGCCCCCAACAAATAATAACGGTGAGGTAAGGGGAAAACACAAACGTAGAAATGAAAACAGATTAAGCAAATGAGGCCCGCTAATACTAGATAGCAGAAGACAGATAGGGAACTGTGCGGTCAGTAAAAAACCCTATGCAAAATATCCACGCTGAGAATACAAGAACCCCCACACCAACTAACGGTGTGAGGGGAGAAAATCAGCCCCCTAGAGCTACCAGCAAGCAAGGAAATCACATATTAGCAAGCTGGACAAGAAAACAAAAATAAACCAAGAAACATATGACCACTGATGGTCAAAAAAATGAACCAAGCAAAACTTAGCTTCTCTTGAAGAGACTGATAACGAAGGACTGCAGGAGAGCTCCAAAATAGCACTGAAGACATTGACAGCAGGCAACAACTGAGAGTCCAGGTGAACTAAATAGGAAACCAGCTAAGAGATAATGAGACAGCTGATCCTGCCTCAGACCTGCAGAATTACACAAAGAACCACCAGAGGGAGCCCAAAGACAGCACTCACACAGTACCAGTTGTGACCACAAGAGGGAGCCCAAAAACAGAGTTCACAACAGTACCCCCCCCTTGAGGAGGGGTCACCGAACCCTCATCAAAACCCCCAGGGCGATCAGGATGAGCCACATGGAAGGCATGAACCAAATCGGCCGCATGAACATCAGAGGCGACAACCCAGGAATTATCCTCCTGACCATAGCCCTTCCACTTAACCAAATACTGAAGCCTCCGTCTAGAAATACGAGAATCCAAGATCTTCTCCACCACATACTCCAATTCGCCCTCAACCAGCACCGGAGCAGGGGGTTCAACAGAAGGAACCACAGGCACCACATACCTCCGCAACAAAGACCTATGGAACACGTTATGAATGGAAAACGACGCTGGGAGGTCCAAACGAAATGACACCGGGTTAAGGATTTCCAAAATCTTATAAGGACCGATGAAGCGAGGCTTGAATTTAGGAGAGGAAACCTTCATAGGAACATACCGAGAAGACTGCCATACCAAATCCCCAACAAGAAGTCGGGGACCCACACCGCGACGGCGGTTGGCAAAGCACTGAGCCTTCTCCTGTGACAACTTCAAATTGTCCACCACATGGTTCCAAATCTGCTGCAACCTATCCACCACAGAATCCACCCCAGGACAGTCAGAAGGCTCAACCTGACCCGAGGAAAAACGAGGATGAAAACCAGAATTGCAGAAAAAAGGCGAAACCAAAGTAGCAGAACTAGCCCGATTATTAAGGGCAAACTCGGCCAATGGCAAAAAAGTCACCCAATCATCCTGATCAGCAGAAATAAAACATCTTAAATAAGTTTCCAAGGTCTGATTAGTTCGCTCGGTTTGACCATTCGTCTGAGGATGGAAGGCCGACGAAAAAGACAAATCAATGCCCATCTTAGCACAAAAGATCCGCCAAAATCTGGACACAAACTGGGATCCTCTGTCAGACACAATATTTTCAGGGATGCCGTGCAAGCGAACCACATTCTGAAAAAATAGAGGAACCAAATCGGAGGAGGAAGGCAACTTAGGCAAGGGCACCAAATGGACCATTTTGGAAAAACGATCACACACCACCCAGATGACAGACATTCTCTGAGAGACTGGAAGATCCGAAATAAAATCCATGGAAATGTGCGTCCAAGGCCTCTTCGGGACAGGCAAAGGCAAAAGCAAACCGCTGGCACGAGAACAGCAAGGCTTAGCCCGAGCACAAATCCCACAGGACTGCACAAAGGAACGCACATCCCGCGACAAGGAAGGCCACCAGAAGGACCTAGCCACCAAATCTCTGGTACCAAAAATCCCAGGATGTCCTGCCAACACCGAAGAATGAACCTCGGAAATAACTCTGCTGGTCCATCTATCTGGGACAAACAGTCTCTCTGGTGGGCAACGGTCCGGGCTATCTGCCTGAAATTTCTGCAGCACTCGTCGCAAATCTGGGGAAATGACAGACAAAATCACTCCCTCTCTGAGGATACCAGCCGGCTCTGAAACTCCCGGAGAGTCAGGCACAAAACTCCTAGAAAGAGCATCAGCTTTCACGTTCTTCGAACCAGGCAGGTACGAGACCACGAAATCGAAACGGGAGAAAAACAACGACCAACGAGCCTGTCTAGGATTCAGCCGCTTGGCAGACTCGAGATAAATCAGATTTTTGTGATCAGTTAAGACCACTACACGATGCTTAGCTCCCTCAAGCCAATGTCGCCACTCCTCAAATGCCCACTACATAGCCAACAACTCCCGATTACCAACATCATAATTTCGCTCGGCAGGCAAAAACTTTCTTGAAAAGAAAGCACAAGGCTTCATCACAGAGCAATCAGAGCTTCTCTGCGACAAAACAGCCCCTGCTCCAATCTCAGAAGCATCAACCTCGACCTGAAAAGGAAGAGAGACATCAGGCTGACACAAAACTGGAGCCGAAGAAAACCGGCGCTTCAGCTCCCGAAAGGCTTCCACGGTCGCAGGAGACCAATTAGTCACATCAGAACCCTTCTCGGTCAAATCCGTCAAGGGTTTAACCACGCCAGAAAAATTAGCAATGAAGCGGCGGTAAAAATTAGCAAAACCCAAGAACTTCTGAAGACTCTTAACAGATGTAGGCTGAGTCCAGTCATGAATAGCCTGGACCTTGACTGGGTCCATCTCAATAGTAGAAGGAGAAAAAATAAAACCCAAAAAGGAAACCTTCTGTACTCCGAAGAGACATTTTGAGCCCTTCACAAATAAGGCATTAGCACGCAGGACCTGAAATACCATCCTGACCTGCTTGACATGGGACTCCCAGTCCTCAGAAAAGACCAAAATGTCATCCAGATACACAATCATAAATTTATCCAGATATTCTCGGAAGATGTCATTCATGAAGGACTGGAACACAGAAGGAGCATTAGAGAGTCCACAAGGCATCACCAAGTACTCAAAATGGCCTTTGGGCGTATTAAATGCTGTTTTCCATTCATCCCCCTGCTTAATGCGCACAAGGTTATACGCACCACGAAGATCTATCTTGGTGAACCAACTGGACCCCTTAATACAAGCAAACAGATCAGACAACAATGGCAAAGGATACTGAAATTTGACCGTGATTTTTTTAACGCGCTTAGAGCATGCTGAGATAACATGAGTTGAATCACCACAGTAAAAGCACAACCCATTTTGACGTCTATGATTTTGCCGCTCAATTCTGGTCAGAACTCGGTCACATTGCATAGACTCAGGTCTCTGTTCAGAAAACACCGCCAGATGGTGCGCAGATTTGCGCTCCCGCAAACGCCGATCAATCTGAATGGCCAAAGCCATTGAGTCATTCAGACTTGCAGGTGTGGGGAACCCCACCATAACATTCTTAATGGCTTCAGAAAGACCTTCTCTGAAATTTGCAGCCAGGGCACACTCATTCCATTGAGTAAGCACCGACCTTTCCGAAATTTTTGACAATACACCTCAGCTTCATCCTGGCCCTGAGAAAGAGCCAGCAAGGCCTTCTCTGCCTGGTTCTCAAGATTAGGTTCCTCATAAAGCAGTCCAAGCGCCAGAAAAAACACATCCACATTCAGCAATGCAGGATCTCCTGGCACCAGAGAGAAGGCCCAATCTTGAGGGTCGCCACGTAACAAGGAGATAACAATTTTAACTTGCTGAGCGGAATCACCAGAGGAATGAGGTCTCAAAGATAGAAATAATTTACAATTATTCTTAAAATTCAGAAACCTAGATCTATCTCCAGAAAACAACTCAGGAATAGGTATTTTTGGCTCTGACATAGGGCTATGAACAACAAAATCCTGAATGCTTTGCACCCTTGCAGCAAGATGATCCACACTAGAAGTCAGACTCTGAATATCCATGTCTGCAGCTGAACACAAAACCACCCAGAGATTAAGGGGATGAGAGAAGCTGGACAGACTGCAGCAAAGATAGAGAGAAAAAAAAAATTGTACTCAGGGCTTCTCTTATCCCACTTCTGCGATGCATTAAACACTTTTTCGGCCTGCTGTACTGTTATGATCCTAGTGGCTGAGGATCACAAAACGGACTAGCTAAGTTTATGAACATAGACACGAGCTCTAGGGAGGTGGTAACTGGACTGACCGCAAACCTGATCCTAACCAACACACTAAAGGAAGCCGGTGAACGTGCCTAAAATCCTGGACGTCTCGACGCAGCCTGAGAAACTATCTACTCCTGGAGGGAAAGTAAGACCTCACTTGCCTCAAGAGAAATCACCCC
Organism: Ranitomeya variabilis; assembly: GCF_051348905.1. Lineage (NCBI taxonomy): Eukaryota > Metazoa > Chordata > Amphibia > Anura > Dendrobatidae > Ranitomeya > Ranitomeya variabilis. Next base: position 130,777,432 of record NC_135237.1, read on the forward strand.
AAAGATATAGGAAGCCCCCAACAAATAATAATGGTGAGGTAAGGGGAAAACACAAACGTAGAAATGAAAACAGATTAAGCAAATGAGGCCCGCTAATACTAGATAGCAGAAGACAGATAGGGAACTGTGCGGTCAGTAAAAAACCCTATGCAAAATATCCACGCTGAGAATACAAGAACCCCCACACCAACTAACGGTGTGAGGGGAGAAACTCAGCCCCCTAGAGCTACCAGCAAGCAAGGAAATCACATATTAGCAAGCTGGACAAGAAAACAAAAATAAACCAAGAAACATATGACCACTGATGGTCAAAAAAATGAACCAAGCAAAACTTAGCTTCTCTTGAAGAGACTGATAACGAAGGACTGCAGGAGAGCTCCAAAATAGCACTGAAGACATTGACAGCAGGCAACAACTGAGAGTCCAGGTGAACTAAATAGGAAACCAGCTAAGAGATAACGAGACAGCTGATCCTGCCTCAGACCTGCAGAATGACACAAAGAACCACCAGAGGGAGCCCAAAGACAGCACTCACACAGTACCAGTTGTGACCACAAGAGGGAGCCCAAAAACAGAGTTCACAACATATGGCCCCCTAGATGTCCCATATAATGCTCCATGCAATTATGGCCCTATAGATGTCCCATATAATGCTCCATGCAGTTATGGCCCCATAGATGTGCCATATAATGCTCCATGCCGTTATGGTCCCATAGATGCCCCATGTAATGCTCCATGCAGTTATGGCCCCATAGATGCCCCATATAATGCTCCATGCAGTTATGGCCCCATAGATGCTCCATATACTGCTCCATGCAGTTATGGCCCCATAGATGTCCCATATAATGCTCCATGCAGTTATGGCCCCATAGATGTCCCATATAATGCTCCATGCAGTTATGGCCCCATAGATGTCCCATATAATGCTCCATGCAGTTATGGCCCCATAGATGTCCCATATAATGCTCCATGCAGTTATGGCCCCATAGATGCCCCATATAATGCTCCATGCAGTTATGGCCCCATAGATGCACCATATAATGCTCCATGCAGTTATGGCCCCATAGATGCTCCATATAATGCTCCATGCAGTTATGGCCCCATAGATGCCCCATATAATGCTCCATGCAGTTATGGCCCCATAGATGTCCCATATAATGCTCCATGCAGTTATGGCCCCATAGATGCCCCATATAATGCTCCATGCAGTTATGGCCCCATAGATGCCCCATATAATGCTCCATGTAGTTATGGCCCCATAGATGTCCCATATAATGCTCCATGCAGTTATGGCCCCATAGATGTCCCATATAATGCTCCATGCAATTATGGCCCCATAGATGCCCCATATAATGCTCCATGCAGTTCTTTATGGCCCCATAGATGCCCATTATAATGCTCCATGCAGTTCTTTATGGCCCCATAGATGCCCAATATAATGCTCCATGCAGTTCTTTATGGCCGCATAGATGCCCCATATAATGCTCCATGCAGTTATGGCCCCATAGATGCCCCATATAATGCTCCATGCAGTTATGGCCCCATAGATGCCCCATGTAATGCTCCATGCAGTTATGGCCCCATAGATGCCCCATATAATGCTCCATGCAGTTATGGCCCCATAGATGCCCCATATAATGCTCCATGCAGTTATGGCCCCATAGATGCCCCATATAATGCTCCATGCAGTTATGGCCCCATAGATGCTTCTTATAATGCTCCATGCAGTTATGGCCCCATAGATGTCCCATATAATGCTCCATGCAGTTATGGCCCCATAGATGTCCCATATATTGCTACCTCCATGCAGTTATGGCCCCATAGATGCCCCATATATTGCTCCATGCAGTTATGGCCCCATAGATGCCCCATATAATGCTCCATGCAGTTATGGCCCCATAGATGCCCCATATAATGCTCCATGCAGTTATGGCCCCATAGATGTCCCATATAATGCTCCATGCAGTTATGGCCCCATAGATGTCCCATATAATGCTCCATGCAGTTATGGCCCCATAGATGCTCCATATACTGCTCCATGCAGTTATGGCCCCATAGATGTCCCATATAATGCTCCATGCAGTTATGGCCCCATAGATGTCCCATATAATGCTCCATGCAGTTATGGCCCCATAGATGTCCCATATAATGCTCCATGCAGTTATGGCCCCATAGATGCCCCATATAATGCTCCATGCAGTTATGGCCCCATAGATGCCCCATATAATGCTCCAAGCAGTTATGGCCCCATAGATGCTCCATATAATGCTCCATGCAGTTATGGCCCCATAGATGCCCCATATAATGCTCCACGCAGTTATGGCCCCATAGATGCCCCATATAATGCTCCATGCAGTTCTTTATGGCCCCATAGACGCTCCATACAGCATTGTGCCACATGTGGTGCTGCTGCTGCTGCAATAAAAAAAAAATCACATACTCACATCTCGTCGCTGCTCCTCAGCGTCCCGTCTCTCTGCACTGACTGTGCAGGTCAGAGGGCGGCGCGCACACTAATATGTCATTGCGCCCTCTGACCTGCACAGTCACTGCAAGAGGACGGGAAGACGGAGCGGCGCCCGGCGGATGGAACGCGGACAGGTGAATATGAAATACTCACCTGCTCTTGGCGCTCCTGACGCTGTCCCTGCCTGTCCCATGGTACCACAGCTTCTTCCTGTAATGAGTGGTCACATGATACTGCTCATTACAGTAATGAATATGCAGCTCCGCCCCTATGGGAGTGGAGTCCATATTCATTACTTTAATGAGCGGTACCACGTGAGCGCTGAATAGAAGAAGAGCTGGGACAGCGTTAGGAGTGCCGGGAGCAGGTGAGTATGCGACAGTCCTCTCTCCCCCTCACCCGCCGACCATGACTCGAGTATAAGCCGAGAGGGGCACTTTCAGCCCAAAAATTTGGGCTGAAAATCTCAGCTTATACTCGAGTATATATGGTAGTTGGGGACACACAGGGTTAATAGCAGCGGTAAAGGAGTGCGTTACACCGCAGCCCGTTACCGCTGCCATTAACCCTGTGTGAGCGGCGACTGGAGGGGATTATGGAGCGGGCACCGGGCACTGACTGTAGGGGAGGGACTAATCGGACTGTGCCGGTCGCTGATTGGTCGCGGCAGCCATGACAGGCAGCTGCCGAGACCAATCAGCGACGCGGGATTTCCGTGACGGAAGTTGAGGACAGAAAGACGGAAGTTCCCCTTAGACAATGATATAGATAGATGATGCGCTGCCGAAAACAAAGATTTTTTTGTGCCCCACAAAAGATCATTTCACTCGATGAACAAGTATGTTACTCGTTCGTCGGGTGATCAGCAGCCTGTTCGGACTAAATGATTATCGTGAAATGAGCATTCTTATGAACGCCACCAATTCATCAAAGCTTTTATGCTAGAAAACTGGTGTAAAAAGATTTAAAGAATATCAACATTTTTGTGCATCTTAGAGTGAGCAACAGCAGGAAGGGGGCACAAGGGGGGGTGGGACACAACAGGTCTTTTAATTCATGATGAGCGTTGGCGTTCCTTATGGCAGAAATGTTATTCCAGTCTGGGACTGGAGTCAGATTTGTGTTGAAATGCACAAAAGCACATAACACTCGTGCGCCTCCTAATCAATCAGTAGCTTCTACACCAGTCCACCATATCCCCTCATCAAGACCAGTGTGAAACACACCAGTTTTGATTAACCGGGCCATCAGTGTACAAGATACTTCCAAATTGCAGTACATTTTTAAAGATTCAATTTTCATAGTTTCATAGTCTTCAAGGTTGAAGGTAGACTTAAATCCATCGAGTTCAACCTATAGTCTAACATGTTGATCCATAGGAAGGCAAAAACCCCATGGGGCAGACACTAATACCTTCAGAGTCCCTCCTGACTCCAAACAGCAATAAGACTAGTTCCTTAGATCAAAATGAAATCAATCAAACCATCTAGTGGCCACAACCTGTTACATTATATTTTCAAAAAAGGCATCTAGGACTTTCTTGAATATTAGTAGTGAATCAAACATTACAACATTATACAGCAAAGAGTTCCATAGTCTCACTGCTGTTACACTAAAGAATCTGTTTGTGATTATGGTTAAACCTTCTTTCCTAGATCTAGAGCAGTGTTTCTCAACTCCAGTCCTCAAGACCCAGAAACAGGTCATGTTTTCAGGATTTCCTTAGTATTGCATAGGTGATGGAATTAATGCTTGAGCGGGTGATGAAATTATCACCTGTCCAATACTAAGGAAATCCTGAAAACCTGACCTGTTGGTGGGTCTTGAGGACTGGAGTTGAGAAACACTGATCTAGAGGATGCCCCATTGTCACCGTCACAGGCCTAAGTATAAAAAGATCATTAGAAAGCTCTCTGTACTATCCCATCATATTGTTATAAGATCGCCCCTAACCGTTTGATTTATTGATGGAAAAACAATTTGATTTATTACGGTTGTTGTGAAACAAATTGATGACACTCACAGGACATTTGTTCTTTTTTTCTGGAACAACAGCGGACCGATTTTATTTTCGACGATGCCCTAAAGGGCATAATCAAATGCGGACAGGTACAGTTAAAGCATATATGAAATTTGCATGCACATATCCACATCTATGTGTCCTCATATTTTTTCCTTTTCTTTTTTGTAATGCAGAATGGTGTTTGGGTTAGAAGTTGTGTATTCACTGCAGCATATGGTGCTTCAATAGAACTCTTCCATGGATATTGTATAAGAATTTCCATTTATTTGCTTTTCCATTCTGAATTGTGAGGTTTCCTTTACATTCTTTCACGATCTATAAAACATCAGAAGAGCCTTCGTATTCACTTGCTGCCACATGTAACCGATTATACAAAGCTATTCTGATTACATAATCTATACACCTAATTTAAGTAAAATGTTAAGGTCTACTATTCATGTTCCTCAGGATTTAAAGGCAGGAAACTAAATTTGTATGGTACATACCAACGCTGAATAAAATTTTCAAAACAGTAATAGAAACTTACCCCAAAGCCAGTTTTCACCTTCATGACCAGGCCAAAATTTACAATTCTGACCAGTATCACTTTATGCGGTAATAACTCTGGAACGCTTCAACGGATCCCACCGATTTTGAGAATGTTTTCTTGTGACATATTGTACTTCATGCCAGTACTAACATTTTTTTGATATGACTTGCATTTATTTAAGAAAAAATTGGAAATTTGGCAAAAATGTGGATAATTTAGCAATTTTCAAACTTTTAATTTTTATGCTCCTAAAGCAGAGCGTTATGTCACACAAAATAGTTAATAAATAACATTTCCCACATGTCTACTTTACATCAGCACACTTTTTGAAACATAATTTTATTGTTAGGAAGTTATAAAGGTTAAAAGTTGACCAGCGATTTCTCATTTTTACAGCAAAATTACAAAAACATTTTTTAGCGACAACATTTAAAGTGACTTTGAAGGGCTTATATAACAGAAAATAGCCAAAAGTGACATCATTCTGAAAACTGCAAGTCAAGGTGTTCAAAACCACATTCAAGAAGTTTGTTGACCCTTCAGGTGCTTCACAGGAATTAATGTAATGTGGAGGGCAAAAAATGAACATTTAACATTTTTCGCTAAAATTTTACTTTAGACCCAAAATGTTTTTATATTCGCAAGGGTAACAGGGAAAAAATGGACCCCATCTCCTGAGTACACTAATACCCCATAGGTGGGGAAAAACCATTGTCTGGGCACATGGCAGAGTTCGGAAGGGAAGGAGCGCCATTTAACTTTTTGACTGCAAAGTAGAAAACGCTCACAAGTGACACCATTTTGGAAACTATACCCCTCAGTGAACTTATCTAGATATGTGGTGAGCACCATGATCCCCCCAGGTGCTTCACAGAAGTTTGTAACATTTAGCCGTGAAAATAAAAAAAAATCATATTTTTCACACAAAAATGTTTTAGCCTCAAATTTTGCATTTTCATAAGGGTCACAGTAGAAATTGCACTATATGTGAGGGAAAACTATTTTGGCACATTGCAGGGCAGCCCCAATTTTTTATTTTTTTTATTTTCACAAGGGTAACAGGAATTGACAAAAATTGTTGGAGTACACCTGTAGGGGGTGGTGCTTGGTGCTGTTATGGACAGTAAGGAACACCCTGCCACTTTAAGAGACAGCACCCCCTTGTCTGGTGTGAAGGAATGTTCTGCTTCCCCCTGCAATAGACTGTGTGAATGAACTGCCCTGTTGTGAGGGGTTGAGCCTTTAGAGCCTGTGAGCAAAAGCTGCTGCAGGGAACGTCTGTGCTGGTAGCTGTGAAAGAGGACTGACAGCCTGGGATGGAGTGGACTTGTGAAATTGGACAGATTCTTCGTGTCAGGACTCTGAACATTTTTTATTACCTTTTGTGCATTACTGCCCTTTTCCAAGATGGCGTCTTTGGTCTCATGTGCACTGTGTCTTCCTGCTATAAAACTCCACCCCAGCCTTCAGTCTATGCTAGAGTATTCTGCCTTGCATCCAGCTCCTGACCTCTGGTTACTCCCTGGCTATATACCTGCTCCTGTAAACCTGTGGGGTTATCCTGCTACTCTGCTCTGAGTTCCTGCTGCATACACCAGTTCCAGTAATCCTCCTTCATCTGCTGCTCGTGTTTACTTCCATCTGCATTTGCTGGACATGTAAGCTGTTGCTGCTCTGCAAGAACCTGAGACTATTACCCAGGCCTCCCTGGTTGAGCTAAGATATTGGAACTGCCTTATAAGCATATCTATCTGTGTTTTGGACTAAGCAAGGACTTATTCGTGTAAAGTATCCTCAAGAATAATTGTGCTCCATAGACTTTCTGCGTGACTGCATTTTCCTCTGAAGTTTCCTATAGACTGCTAAGCTGTATTTAATATTTACTCCAAGTGTTGTGGACTTGAGTTTCTCTCTGCACCTGTTTGAATCACCGTGTGATAATATAGACTTTACCACTTATAAAACTGTGTCCTGTAGTTGTCTTGTTCCACGCAAAGAGTCTCCTGAGTTATCCCCTATAATTATTACACTTCAGGTGTAGCAAGGTTGGTTGTCCTGTGCTAGTTTGAGAAGCTATGAAGATACCGAGAGAGGGATTTACAGTTTCCAGGAGCATCTCCCGGACCCAGAAGCAAGGAGGACCCAGAAGCAAGGAGAAGACCACGTTTCATGGAGCTGGCAGAGGGCCATGCGCACCATCGGGACTGTTGAGGGCCCCCGGGATTGGATTTGAGTCCCCAACATCACCGTGAGTTCCTGTTTTGTGCACATGTCAGGGCCTAGTGTAGGCTTCAACAGACAGAACACGGCAGCCGTGTAGCCTGCTTAGTAGAAGCCAGGGAGACTATACATAAAGTACCATCATTCTTTGTTTATTGTTTGCATTTGCTTGTGTGACGTATATTGATTCTGTAATAGTTGGAGCACCGTGCTATTTGATGGCCCAGCTAAAGAATACAACTCTTGTAAATTATCTTTTGCCATTGCATACCCCTGTTTGCACCTTCCTCTTCCACTTCATTCCTTGCCTTCTAATAAATTTACCCTTTGTTGTTTGCACCTCATCTTGTGTACGGTAGTCTCTCTGCACCGTGGTGGTTCCCCGGCCATCGCTTCACACAAATACCCTATATGTGGTCGAAAACTACTTTTGAGTGCAAAGCTCAGAAGCGCCATATTGGAGTTCAGAGTTTGCTGGATTGGTTTGAGGATGCCATGTCACCTTGGTAGAGTCCTTGAGGTGCCAGAACAGCAGAACCCCCATAAGAGACCCCGTTTTACACACCTACACCTCTTAATGAATTCACCTAGGGGTGCAGTGGTCATATTGACAACACAAGTTTGTCATAGGTTTTTATAACATTGGGCAGTGAAGAAAAAATAATTTAATTTTTACCACCAAAATCTTGTTTTAGCCCCAAATTTTACATTTTCACACCGGGAAATGGATAAAAATGGTGCCACAATTTTTCCTACAATTTCTGCTGAATGTGGAAATATCCCATATGTGGCCTTACAGTACTGCTTAGCCACAAGGCAATACTCAGAAATGTGGAAATATCCCATATGTGCCCTTACAGTACTGCTTAGCCACAAGGCAATACTCAGAAGGGACAAAAATCTGTTTGTGAACTTCATATACAGAGCTCCTAAGTGCTAAAAGAGCAGAATCCCCTTTCAAGTGACCCCATTTTGGAAATTATACCCCTTTTGGAGTTTATCTACAGGTGTAGTGATGATTTTTACTTCCCAGAAACAAGCAGCAGTGGAAGTTGCTGAGTGCAAATTGCAAACTACCATTGTAGTGCCCAATACGTTGTAGTCACCAGTACATTGTAGTGCCCGGTACGTTGTGGTGCCCAGCTCATGCTTCTGGAGACACGCACATGTAAATTAGGTGGGCTGTCATTGCTACATAAAAGCCAAACATGTAGACACTAAATGTGGTTTGGCACACTGTGGGGCTTAGAAGGGAGAGGGGTATTTGGTTTTGGGAGCGTAGAATTTGCTGAATTCCTTTTGGGTGTACAAGGAGCTATAGCGCTTTTACAAAGCCTTTTTTACTACCAGTAATGTGGAACTATAATGAGTCAGCAGAGTTACTCTGAACTCTGTCTGCCCTCTGTTCAGTGTTGTCCTTCTTTTCAGATGTGCACCAAACGGTGGCTGACCACTATTTTATGCACGCCTAACAAGATGGACACCGGTGGATCAAAGGTCAGATGGTATCCACAGTGCCTCCATCTGCCTCATTATAAGGAAGCTTCCGTCTGTATAACATATTTTAGAGATTTACACAAAAATCCCTGTGTAAGCGCTCAGCGTAGAGCACAGGATAAATATGCACTGAGTCTTACTGCGAGCTTTAGTTAAAAAAAAACTAAACACAGCAGGTGAAGAATTGGCTTTATTTATTTTTTATGCCGTTCCTTGTGTGGTATAAGTAGTTAGACAACTTTATTGTTTGCGTCAGTGCAATTACAGTGATACCAGATCTATACTTTTTTTATGCTTGACTGCTGTCACACACTATAGGGCCATTTTTATTGCAAAAACAATTTTTTTATCCCCATATTTAGATAGCTATAATTTTTCCATATTTTGGCTGACAGTCATGTGAGGGCTTGTTTTTTGTGGGGTAAGTTGACATTTTTATTGGTACCATTTTCGGGCACATGACATTTTTGATCGCTTCCTATTCCGATTTTTGGGAGGCAAAATGAATAAAAAACAGCAATTCAGGAATTTTTTTTTGAGTTTTTGTTTATGCCGTTCCACGTGTGGTAACCGTGGTGAGGCAGCTTTATTCTTCAGGTCAGTACAATTACAGCGATGCCACATTTATATAGTATGTTTATGTTTTGGCGCTTTTCCGCAATAAAAACTATTTTATAGAAAAAATAATTATTTTTGCATTGCTTTATTCTGAGAGCTTTAATTTTTTTATTTTTGCACTGATGGAGCTGTATGGCGGCTTGTTTTTTGCGGGACAAGATGATGTTTTGAGATATACCATGTTTATTTACATTTTTTTTTATCATGCTTTATTCCACTTTTTGTTCAGCGGTATGATGATAAAGCTTTGTGTTTAACTAGTGAAACAGTTTTATAGGGCGGGTTGTTCCGAGAGCGGCAATGCCACATATTTGTACTTTCTTTTGATTATTTTTACATAAATACATGTATTTATTGTAATAATGTTTAATATCTTTTTTTTTGTTCTTTATTTTTTTAAACATTTTTACAATTTTTATTATCTTTTTTACTTTTTGATATTGTCCCAGTGTGGGACATCAACTGTATAGTGACAGATCGCTGTCACTATACTATGCATTATATTGGTGTCTCTCACACAGGGAAGAGTCATGTCAGCTCCTGCTCTGAAAATGAGCTGACAGGCCACCGTCCCTGTGGGAATGGAGCCGCAAATTCATTACTGTAATGAGCAGTACCATGTGACCGCTCAATACAGGAAGAAGCTGCTGGTGCCCGGAGAACCAGGGACGTGCAAGGACCGCATCGGGAGCAGGTGAGTATGGTGGCATATTCACCTGTCCCATGTTCCATTGTCGGCACCGCTCCGTCTTCTGCATCCTTTGCAGCGACGCTCAGGTCAGAAGGCGCGATGATGCGATTAGTGTGCGCCATCCTCTGCCTGAACGTCAGTGCAGAGGACGTGGAAGACACAGCGGCGCTCAGTGGTGAAACGGGAAAGGTGAGTATTGCAAGTGCCGAGGCCTGAGCGACGAGAGGTGAGTATGTGATTTTTGTTTTTTATCGCAGCAACAGCGTATGGGGCAAATATTTCTATGCAGCATCTTATGGGGCCATGTGCAGCATTATATGGACAAAATATCTCTATGGAGCATCTTATGGGGCCATGTGCAGCGTTATATGGGGGCAAATATCTCTATAGAGCATCTTATGGGGCCATGTTCAGCGTAATATGGGGCAAATATTTCTATGGAGCATCTTATGGGGCCATAATCAGCATTTGTGGAGCATTATTGTTGTGAATTCTGCTCTTTGGGCTCCCTCCGGTGGTTGTAAGTAGCACTTTTGTGAATTCTGCTCTTGGGCTCCCTCCTGTGGTTTTGAGTGGTATAGCTGCTTCTTGGATTTAGCATCAGCAGCTGCTTCCACTGATCGTCTTTCTGGCTCGGCTATTTTAGTCTGGCCTTATCCCTCAATCAATGCCAGTTGTCAATTGTTCCTGCTTGGAGCCACTGCTCTTTTGGATTTCCCTGACACTCTGTCCAGCTCAGCAAAGATAAGTCCTTGCTTGTCCTTTTGCAGTCCACTTGTTGTGGACTTATTTGTTCAGCACATTCTATGTTTTGCTCATTTGTCCAGCTTATCAGTATGGATCTATTCAGCTAAGCTGGAAGCTCTGGGCTTCAGATTTTGCCCTCCACACCTTTAGTCAGGTGTGGAGATTTTTGCATATCTCTGCGGTGGACTTTTTCTAGTTTTTATTACTGACCGCACAGTGTTCTTTCCTGTACTATCTATCTAGCTAGAAGTGGCCTCCTTTGCTAAATCTTGTTTCATACTACGTATGTCATTTCCTTCTCCTCTCACAGCCAATATTTGTGGGGGGCTGTCCTATCCTTTGGGGATCTTCTCTGAGGCAAGACAGCTTTCCTGTTTCTACCTTTAGGGGTAGCTAGTTCTCCGGCTGTGACGAGGTGTCCAGGGAGTGACAGGAACATCCCACGGCTACTACTAGTGTTGTGTTAAGATCAGGAACTGCGGTCTGTATAGTTACCACCTGCTCAGAGCTAGTCGCATGTCGCTCCTAAATTACCAGTCTATAACAGTACAACTGGCCTCAAATGAGTTGAATGCATCTCAAAAGAAGGAAAAGAAAAAGAGTTCTGAGCCATTTTTTTTTCTCTTTAGTCTGTTTTGTCTTTTTCCTTCCTCTTAATCTCTGGGTGGATTTGGGCGCGGACATGGATGTTCAGGGTTTGTTTTCTCGTGTGGATCAGCTTGCTGCAAGAGTTCAGAGTATCCAAGATTATGTTGTTCAGACTCCAGCCTTAGAGCCTAGAATTCCTACTCCAGATTTGTTTTACGGGGATAGATCTAAGTTTTTGAACTTTAAAAATAACTGCAAATTGTTTTTTGCTCTGAAACCCCGTTCCTCTGGTGACCCCACTCAGCAAGTTAAAATAGTTATTTCTCTGCTGCGTGGTGACCCTCAGGACTGGGCATTCTCCCTTGAGTCAGGGGATCCGGCATTGCTTAATGTAGATGCATTTTTTCAATCGCTCGAATTATTGTATGACGAACCTAACTCTGTGGATCATGCGGAAAAAACCTTGTTGGCCCTGTGCCAGGGTCAGGAAGCGGCAGAATTATACTGCCAGAAATTTAGAAAATGGTCTGTGCTCACTAAATGGAATGAGGACGCTCTGGCAGCAATTTTCAGAAAGGGTCTTTCTGAAGCCCTTAAAGATGTTATGGTGGAGTTCCCCACGCCTGTTGGTCTGAGCGAATCTATGTCTCTAGCCATTCAGATTGATCGGCGCCTGCGCGAGCGCAAAGTGGTGCACCATATGGCAGCATCCTCTGAACAGAGTCCTGAGCCTATGCAATGTGATAGGATTCTGACCAGAGCGGAACAGAGGGGATACAGACGTCAGAATGGGCTGTGTTTTTACTGTGGTGATTCAGCTCATACTATCTCTGATTGTCCTAAGCGTATTAAGAGGGTCGCTAGATCTGTTACCATTAGTACTGTACAGCCTAAGTTTCTCCTGTCTGTGACCCTGATTTGCTCATTGTCATCTTTCTCTGTCATGGCATTTGTGGATTCAGGCGCTGCCCTGAACTTAATGGACTTAGAATTCGCCAGGCGCTGTGATTTTCTTTGCAGACTTTGCAGAGCCCTATTCCTTTGAGGGGTATTGATGCTACACCGTTGGCCAAGAATAAACCTCAGCATTGGACTCAGCTGACTATGTGCATGGCTCCAGCACATCAGGAAGATTGTCGTTTTCTGGTGTTGCATAATTTACATGATGTTGTTGTACTGGGTTTTCCATGGTTACAAGTACACAATCCAGTGTTGGATTGGAAATCGATGTCTGTGACTAGTTGGGGTTGTCAAGGGGTACAAAGTGACGTTCCTTTAATGTCAATTTCCTCTTCCCCCTCTTCTGATGTTCCTGAATTTTTGTCAGATTTCCAGGATGTATTCGATGAGCCCAAGTCCAGTTCCCTTCCTCCACATAGGGACTGTGATTGTGCTATTGACTTGATTCCAGGCTCTAAGTTCCCTAAGGGCCGACTTTTCAACCTGTCTGTGCCAGAACATACCGCTATGCGGAGCTATGTTAAGGAGTCCTTGGAGAAGGGGCATATTCGGCCGTCTTCGTCACCATTGGGAGTGGAATTCTTTTTTGTTGCCAAGAAGGATGGCTCCTTGAGACCCTGTATTGATTATCGCCTTCTTAATAAAATCACGGTCAAATTCCAATACCCTTTACCTTTGCTCTCTGATTTGTTTGCTCGGATTAAGGGGGCTAGTTGGTTTACCAAGATTGACCTTCAAGGGGCATATAATCTTGTTCGTATTAAACAGGGTGACGAATGGAAAACTGCATTTAATACGCCCGAAGGCCATTTTGAATACCTGGTGATGCCTTTCGGGCTTTCTAATGCTCCTTCTGTATTTCAGTCCTTCATGCATGACATTTTTCGCAATTATCTTGATAAATTCTTGATTGTATATTTGGATGATATTTAGATTTTTTCCAATGATTGGGAGTCTCATGTGAAGCAGGTCAGGATGGTATTCCAGATCCTTCGTGATAATGCTCTATTTGTGAAGGGGTCTAAGTGCCTATTTGGAGTTCAGAAGGTCTCTTTTTTGGGGTTTATTTTTTCTCCTTCGTCTATAGAAATGGATCCTGTTAAGGTCCAAGCCATTCATGACTGGATTCAACCCACATCTGTGAAGAGCCTTCAGAAATTTTTGGGCTTTGCTAATTTTTATCGCCGTTTCATTGCCAACTTCTCTAGTGTGGTTAAGCCCCTGACCGATTTGATGAAGAAAGGCGCTGATGTGACAAATTGGTCCTCTGAAGCTGTTGAGGCCTTTCAGGAGCTTAAGCGCCGATTTACTTCTGCCCCTGTCTTGCGTCAGCCGGATGTGTCTCTTCCTTTTCAGGTTAAGGTTGACGCTTCTGAGATTGGGGCAGGGGCCGTTTTGTCACAGAGGAATTCTGATGGTTCCTTGATGAAACCATGTGCCTTCTTTTCCCGAAAGTTTTCGCCTGCGGAACGCAATTATGATGTCGGCAATCGGGAGTTGTTGGCTATGAAGTGGGCATTTGAGGAGTGGCGACATTGGCTTGAGGGAGCCAAGCACCGAGTTATGGTCTTGACCGATCATAAGAATTTGATTTACCTCGAGTCGGCCAAGCGGCTGAACCCTAGACAGGCTCGATGGTCCCTGTTTTTCTCCCGTTTCGATTTTGTGGTTTCATATCTTCCGGGATCTAAGAACGTTAAAGCGGATGCCCTCTCTATGAGTTTTTTGCCTGATTCTCCTGGAGTTCTTGAGCCGGTTGGCATTCTTAGGTAAGGGGTGGTTCTTTCTGCCATCTCCCCTGATTTACGGCGGGTGCTTCAGGAATTTCAGGCTGATAAACCTGACCGCTGTCCTGTGGGGAAGCTGTTTGTTCCTGATAGATGGAGAAGTAAGGTAAATTCTGAGGTCCATTGTTCGGTGTTGGCCGTTCATCCTGGGATTTTTGGTACCAGAGATTTGGTGGCTAGGTCCTTTTGGTGGCCTTCCTTGTGGCGGGATGTGCGTTCTTTTGTGCAGTCCTGTGGGACTTGTGCCCGGGCTAAGCTTTGCTGTTCCCGCGCTAGTGGGTTGCTTTTGCCTTTGCCTGTCCCTGAGAGGCCCTGGACGCATATTTCCATGGATTTTATTTCGGATCTTCCTGTGTCCCAGAGGATGTTATCTGGGTGGTTTGTGACCGGTTCTCTAAAATGGTCCATTTGGTACCTTTGCCTAAATTGCCTTCCTCCTCTGATTTGGTTCCATTGTTTTTTCAGCATGTGGTTCGTTTGCATGGCATTCCGGAAAATATTGTGTCTGACAGAGGTTCCCAGTTTGTTTCCAGGTTTTGGCGGGCCTTTTGTGCTAGGATGGGCATTAATTTGTCGTTTTCTTCGGCGTTCCATCCTCAGACAAATGGCCAAACTGAGCGAACTAATCAAACCTTGGAAACCTATTTGAGATGCTTTGTGTCTGCTGATCAGGATGATTGGGTGGCTTTCTTGCCGTTGGCCGAGTTTGCCCTTAATAATTGGGCCAGTTCGGCTACTTTGGTTTCACCTTTTTTTTTGCAATTTTGGTTTCCATCCTCGTTTTTCTTCAGGGCAGGTTGAGCCTTCTGATTGTCCTGGTGTAGATTCTGTGATGGACAGGTTACAGCAGATTTTGACTCATGTGGTAGACAATTTGACGTTGTCTCAGGAAAGGGCTCAGCGTTTTGCTAACCGCCATCGGTGTGTTGGTCCTCGGCTTCGTGTGGGGGATTTAGTCTGGTTATCTTCTCATCATGTTCCTATGAAGGTTTCTTCCCCTAAGTTCAAGCCTCGGTTTATTGGTCCTTATAAGATTTCTGAGATTATCAATCCAGTGTCTTTTCGTTTGGCCCTTCCAGCCTCTTTTGCCATCCACAATGTTTTCCATAGATCTTTGTTGCGGAGATATGTGGTACCCGTTGTTCCCTCTGTTGATCCTCCTGCCCCGGTGTTGGTTGAGGGGGAGTTGGAATATGTGGTTGAGAAAATTTTGGATTCTCGTCTTTTGAGGCGGAGGCTTCAGTATCTTGTTAAGTGGAAGGGTTATGGCCAGGAGGATAATTCTTGGGTGGTTGCCTCCGACGTCCATGCTGCCGATTTGGTTCGTGCTTTTCACTTGGCTCGTCCTGATCGGCCTGGGGGCTCTGGTGAGGGTTCGGTGACCCCTCCTCAAGGGGGGGGGGTACTGTTGTGAATTCCGCTCTTGGGCTCCCTCCGGTGGTTGTAAGTAGCACTTTTGTGAATTCTGCTCTTGGGCTCCCTCCTGTGGTTTTGAGTGGTATAGCTGCTTCTTGGATTCAGCATCAGCAGCTGCTTCCACTGATCGTCTTTCTGGCTCGGCTATTTTAGTCTGGCCTTATCCCTCAATCAATGCCAGTTGTCAATTGTTCCTGCTTGGAGCCACTGCTCTTTTGGATTTCCCTGACACTCTGTCCAGTTCAGCAAAGATAAGTCCTTGCTTGTCCTTTTGCAGTCCACTTTTTGTGGACTTACTTGTTCAGCACATTCTATGTTTTGCTCATTTGTCCAGCTTATCAGTATGGATCTATTCAGCTAAGCTGGAAGCTCTGGGCTTCAGATTTTGCCCTCCACACCTTTAGTCAGGTGTGGAGATTTTTGCATATCGCTGCGGTGGACTTTTTCTAGTTTTTATTACTGACCGCACAGTGTTCTTTCCTGTACTATCTATCTAGCTAGAAGTGGCCTCCTTTGCTAAATCTTGTTTCATACTACGTATGTCATTTCCTTCTCCTCTCACAGCCAATATTTGTGGGGGGCTGTCCTATCCTTTGGGGATCTTCTCTGAGGCAAGATAGCTTTCCTATTCCTACCTTTAGGGGTAGCTAGTTCTCCAGCTGTGACGAGGTGTCCAGGGAGTGACAGGAACATCCCACGGCTACTGCTAGTGTTGTGTTAAGATCAGGAACTGCGGTCTGTATAGTTACCACCTGCTCAGAGCTAGTCGCATGTCGCTCCTAAATTACCAGTCTATAACACATTATATGGGGCAAATATCTCTATGGAGCATATTATTGGGCCATAATCAGCATTTGTGAAGCATTGTATGGGGCAAATGTGTCTATGGAGCATCTTAAGGAGCCATAATCAGCATTTGTGCAGCATTGTATGGGGCAAATATCTCTATGGAGCATCTTATGGAGCCAAAATCAGCATTTGTGCAGCATTATATGGGGCAAATGTCTCTATGGAGCATCTTATGGGACCATTATCAGCATTTGTGCAGCATTATATGGGGCATGTTTTAATATGGAGCATCTTATGGGGCCCATCATAAACTGTATGGAGCATTATATGGGGCGTATTTTGTATGGAGTATTATATGGGGCCCATCATGAACTGTATGGAGCATTATATGGGGATCCTGATTCAATATGGATATTCAAAAACACTTAACCTACTGATGTCTCAATTAATTTTACTTTTATTGGTACCTATTTTTATTTTTGACAATTACCGGTAGCTGCTGCATTTTCCACCCTAGGCTTATACTCGAGTCATTACGTTTTCCCAGTTTTTTGTGGCAAAATTAGGGGGGTCGGCTTATACTCGGGTCAGCTTATACTCGAGTATATACGGTATTTAGTCAGCCACCAATTGTGCAAGTTCTCCCACTTAAAAAGATGAGAGAGGCCAGTAACTGACATCATAGTTAGACGACAACTATGAGAGTCAAAATGAGAAAACAAATCCAGAAAATTACCTTGCCTGATTTGGGAAGATTTATTTTGCAAATTATGGTGGAAAATAAGTATGTGGTTATTAACAAAAGTTCATCTCAATATTTTGTTATATATCCTTTGTTGGCAATGACAGAGGTCAAATGTTTTCTGTAAATCTTCACAAGGTTGGCACACACTGTTGGTGGTATGTTGGCCCATTACTACATGCAGATCTCCTCTAGAGAAGTGATATTTTGGGCCTGTCGCAGCAGTTGATATGATTTGCATGTATTTATGAAAATATATAAGATTTGCAAATATTTTGAAAAAATCTCAATTTTGAAAATTTTTATTTTATGCCCTTAAAACAGACAGTCATGCCACACAAAATAGATTATAAATAACATTTACAATGTGTATACTTTACATCAGCCTAATTTTTAAAATATGTTTTTTGTTAGGATGTTTGAAGGGTTACAAATTTAGCATCAATTTTTCATATTTTCAATGAAAACCTATATTTTTAGGGACCACTTTATTTTTTAAGTGACCTTGGGATTATATGTCAAAAAACCTTAAAACAAGACCCCATTTTAAAATCTACACAACTCAATATATTCAAAACCGCTTTCAGTGTGTTTGTTAACTCTTCAACTGCTTCACTGGAATTAATGCAACCTGGAAAAAAGAAATAAAAAATTACATTTTTTTTAATAAAATGTTGCTTTAGCC
This sequence comes from Ranitomeya variabilis, assembly GCF_051348905.1. Classification (NCBI taxonomy): domain Eukaryota; kingdom Metazoa; phylum Chordata; class Amphibia; order Anura; family Dendrobatidae; genus Ranitomeya; species Ranitomeya variabilis. Next base: position 130,795,191 of record NC_135237.1, read on the forward strand.
ACACATTTTTCATTTTTACTAGAGTAAAAGGAAAAAATTGACACCATAATTTGTTGCACAATTATTTCTGAGTACACCGATACCTCATATGTGGTTGTAAACTGCTGTTTGGACACACTGCCAGCCTCGAAGTGTAAGGAGCGCTATTTGATTCTTACAGCATAAATTTAGCTGCAATAAATTGCAGACACCATGTCGCATTTGCAGAGCCCCTGAGACCAAAACAGCAGAACCCCCCCACTGATCCCATTCTTGGAATTGTACCGCTCAAGGAAATCATGTATGGGTGGGATTACCATCTTGAGCCTACAGGTGTTTTACAAAATTTTATAATATTGGGTAGTGAAAATGTAATATTTTTTTCTTCCATGAAAATGTAGCTTTAGACCCAAATTTCTCAGATTCACAAGAGTAACAACAGGAATTGCACAATAGATTGTGACATCCATTTTCTCTGATACCCCACTGTCACGAATCACAGCCTGGGGGTTAATGCCTAATCCTCCACACTTTTATTCTTTTCGTCTCAAACAGCCCTCTGCTGCCTCATATCGTCAGGACAATTACCCGATGAAGCTGCGGTGGTTATTACCACTAATAGGCTGGTTAATGAAGAACTAACAGTGAGCATACGGTATATACATCTCCGATTCCAACACATGGAATATATATATATACCACGGTACGGTCACTGCTAACTCCACAATAATCCAAGAACTACTCGCTGCCACCACCAATCATTTATACAGGCTGACTGGACGCATGATTTCTGGTAACGTCTGGCTTCAGGGTGCAGTTTACAGAGCAAAAGGAATAGAACTAATACATTTTAAATTTAATCCAGAACGATAGGCAATGTTTATAAAAATATGCAAAAGATTTTACAAAGAGGACAAAACAATACAGCATATACTGTTAAATAAGATGACAAACAATAGAAACGTACTACGCTGATCACAGCGATGGCTCAGTTTAGCGGATGGAAGCTATCCGAATTAAGACGTGGATTAAGGCAACACTGAAAAGTATCTTCCTTAGCATTGAATCCAGATCATAATTTGCCTTGACCTTTTTTCAGCAGCTAAGTTACACCCCCCCCTTGATGTTCTCACATGGGCTGGGTTGTGGAGTACCGAGTAAGCAGATATGTTATTGATGGCAGACAAGAAGGGAGAGAATAAGTAGGAGCAGAGTTTTTTGCAATAGATCAGAGGGAGACCATCTGGACATGTGGTGTTACCTGAAGGAGAATTCTTGACTGCAATTCTATGATCCAGCTCAGAGATAGGGCTCTCTACGGCAGTGATATCATCACTCTTCAATGAAGGGATGCAAGAGTTTTTGATATAATCATGAATACGGTTCTGGAAATCTGCCCTGGCAGAGCCAGAGGTAGACTTATCTATAGAGTATAGAGAGTATACTCTATCTACACATTATATTTTCTTGTATATCTATATAACTGTGTTGCAGTTCATACTGGTTATTATATAGACCCACTATGGAGTCTTTGAGTTCTGTGACCCCATTTGTATGTGTACCATATGCCTATTGTATTGCTCTGCTTTACAAGCTTTTAATAATTCCTATTGATAGAGTAATTATCCTAAATTATCCTACCAGTGTACTATACACTAATGACCACCAGGTTTACCCACCTCTCTTGTCCTTCACTTGCATTCCCCATTTTTTGTATATTTATTCAAGTATTATTTTTTCTATTTTTTTTATGTATCTTAATAAAATATCGTTTTTAGCCTTTGCAGAAAAAAGTCCCATGTTTAGTGCTTTGTTTATCTATGCTTTTTGCCTGAGCATTGAAGGATGAGGATATTGGTGTCAATACTGTGCAATAATGAGTTTCTTCTTCTTCTCCACAGCAGATCCATGAGAATAGAGCATTTATCGGGGCTATGAAGGTGCTTAACTTTGAGCAAGCCCACAGGAATCTCAGACTGTGTCTGCTGAGACATGTTTGGAAAGGGCATCTGGAAAGAAGAGAGAAAAAAAAGGGGAGGGGGGATGAGGGGAAAAGTAGGACTGTAGAAGGAAGAAAGACCAGATGTAATAGTTAGAAAAAAAGTCAGTAAGGGAGGACACTAGAAATAGAGAAGAAGAAGCTTACAAAAAGCAAACAGACCCCTGATCCAGTAAGGAGCCCATTAGGAAACAGTGGACATGAAGCTAGCCATATGGAGGGAGCTTGGTGGCCCGCACGCAATAGAACCATAAGCTAATCACTCACCCAGCTCTTGAGAGGGCACAAACTTAAACAAAAGTAAAAAACAAAAAACAATCTATTTTATGAATGAGGACAATAAGTCCAGACACCTGTCCTCCCATGTGGAAGGCTGGCCCAGATTAGTCCCAATTACTGAGATCCAGAGTGTTGTATGAACATTGAGAGAATGCTCAATGTCGTAGCCCTATATGGAAAGAGCTGAGAAGAGGCTCTAAAATGAAGACATTAAGTCAGATTTCTGTTGAAGGAGCTGGAGTGTTCATAGGCAAATTATGCAAGTCAGATGAGGAAACTGGGTCCATCTTAGCAGGTGAGGCGATATATGATCTTTGTCGTCTTTCTCTTTGAGGCAAGGCCTCTGGGAGCTCCAAAGAAAGCCAATCAGGAACTGACATGTGACTTGATCCCAGAAACCAGGGAGATCTTCATGTTTTTTCAGGAGAAAGGACGAGTCCCCTTTGCATACAATAAGCAGGAAAGGATAACCCCATCTGTGCGATGCATTAGATTCCTTAATTTTAGCCAAGAGTGGCTCAAGCAAGTGCCTCATATACATGGTACGGCTTGACACATCTGGGAACAATTTCACCTGGGCGCCATCTAGGATTACTGGTCCCTGAGACCAAGCCCTTTGTAAGATCTGTTCCTTGTCAACAAAATAGTGCAGGTGGCATAGCACATCTCTAGGGGTAGAGAAGTACCTAGAGTTAGGTCTAGAGACTCTGTGAACCCTGTCAATCTTGTAAGTAGCCTCTAGGGGTCTATTAGATATGGTAGTAAAGATAGTGATTATCCTATCATGTAACAGCTCATGAGGCCAGCTTTCAGGGATACCTTTCAGTCTCTCATTGTTCCGCCTGCCTCTGTTTCCTGATCATCCAGGAGCAATGAAATGCCCTTTAATTGAGCATTGGATTTCTCATATTCCTTCTCCAAGACAGCCACCCTTTTTACTAGGGACACGCTTGGCTTCAAAGGGAATTTGAAGGTTTAGAACGTAAGCTTTTTTCCTACTGGAAATTCTATGAGAGAGGAAGCATGCCCCTTGTGACAAAGTCACTGGCAAGGTGTTGGAGGGGAGATATGTTTTGCTGAGGCTAATTGCTTCAGTGATTTAAAAAGTTTTTCCTCCAGCACATTAAGTGTTGTGAGATGTTAACTAGCCATTTTGCTGAAGGGCTGGTTTTTGTGAACAACCATAGAGAGGATAGGAGGTTGTCCACCTTATCTCCACCCCAGGATGTGGTCTGGAACTTTAATAGTTGGCCTCCAGAGTGTTAGCACCATGCCGGATCCCTGCACTGACAGGCAGGGCCTTCACTCATCCGCACTGCGCTCGGCTCTCCCCTTTCTCTGCTTCCAGCAGAACTTCAAGCCAGGCCTCTAGCCATGTCTTTAGAGAACGTGGGCGCTCCCACCCTCTTAAAGGGCCAGCGTGTGCACTTGCTAGTTCCTCCCCAGTCAACAACTGTGTGGCAGTATGTAGATATTGCTTCCTCCCCTTTGGGGAGGTGACTGAGCAACCTTCCTATTTTGCAGTCTATGCTGTGTAAGGTTGCATACCAGTCCCTGCTGCACACTGGTGCAAATCCTACCTGCTGCACTCTGGTGCAAATCCTGCCTGCTGCACTCTGATAAAAACTCTGCCTACGGCACCCAGTTACAAACTCTGCCTGCTGCTCCATCCAGTCTGTCCTTCTGGGACTAGTTGCTGCATGACTGTTGGTCTGTCTTCGAGTGGCACCTGGCATTCATCGGGGACAAATCTAACCTCACCATCAGAGGCTCTAGTGAACAGTCTGGTGCTCGCTTAGTCACGCCCCTCCCAGGCTCTCCGCGGTCCGTGGCACAGTGGTTCCACAAACCACTTCCGTGACACAGAGGCAGTCAGTGTTCAGTAGAGCTGGAGAGTAGAGATGAGTTACTTTTACTTTTTTCGGATCGAGTCGGCTTTTTGTCAAAAGTCGGGTCAGGTGAAATCAGCCGATTATTGCGAAAAGTCGGGGGCCGACTGAAACACGAAACCCAAAGCAAGTCAATGGGGAATCAAAGTCGGCAGTGAGTGGAGGACAGGAAAACACCTACAGTGCCCATTTTAATGCCAAAAACATCAATTTTTATTACTTAAGCTTGTCAATCTTAATTTACTTTATAATAATAGTTAGGCATTGAAAACTGGGGGTCATTTGGCTAAAGTTGTGGGGGGTAGGGCTGGGTCAAGATTTTCGTGGGCCCAGGAAACACGGAAAACGTCACGGCGGTGGAGTAAGGAGAGGTAAGTATTTAAACTTTGCAAGTGCTGTGATCCTGAGCAAGCAGGGGGGCCACTCGTTTGTAGGAAGGTGCAGATGAAAGTGCAGGTTCCTTCATCAGGTGGAGGGCATACTCGTTGGCGACATCACTGGCACAGGGCCCCTCATAGTACGGCGGTGTGTTTGACGGCGGGTGGCGCCTCCCACTTGCAGAGACACTTTTGCATACTATGAGGGGCCCTGTGCCAGTGACGTCGCCAACGAGTATGCCCCCCCACCTGATGAAGGAACCTGCACTTTCATCTGCACCTTCCTCTTTGTCCCCGTGTAAGGTGGTATAGTATGCGGGAAGGGGAACCTGACTTTCAGCAGGGTCAGATTCTGGCTGTGTATAGTGCAAGGGGAATGTAGTGGTCTGGGTCAATGTACCAGCAGACTCATCTAGCAGTGGCTGGGCAATGGGCAGGATGAGGAGGAAACACAGTTAGTAGGCCCAAATAATAAAGTGGGCTAAATGCAGTTCAAATGTGGTAACAGGACTAAACAGGCGGCATTGCTTTGTTCAGTGGAGGAAAACTGTAATGAGTGGCAGACACAGTTAGTAGGCCCAAATAATAAAGTGGGCTAAATGCAGTTCAAATGTGGTAACAGGACTACACAGGCGGCATTGTTTTGTTCAGTGGAGGAAAACTGTAATGAGTGGCAGACACAGTTAGTAGGCCCAAATAATAAAGTGGGCTAAATGCAGTTAAAATGTGGTAACAGGACTAAACAGGCGGCATTGCTTTGTTCAGTGGAGGAAAACTGTAATGAGTAGCAGACTAAGTTAGTAGGCCCAAATAATAAAGTGGGCTAAATGTCTGCCAAAAAATTGTTCATAAATAAACAGGTGGCATAGCTAGGTACAGGGGTGGGCTCCTCTGCTGAGTAGCAGACAGTGGTAGTAGGCGCAAAGTATTAACTGGTCTAAATGGAGGCCAGGGCCCCTGTATATTTTAACTATTATCTATCATTTCAACAAATTTGTATTGGCAGTGCCATTGAAGGATTTAACAGCACAGACTACACAGTGGTGGAGCAGGGAGAGGTAAGTATTGCAAGTGGTAGAGCACTGTTCGAGTGGGGGGAACACTCTCGTGGGCGGCGGTACTGGCACAGGGCCCCTCATATTACGACGGTGTGTCTGACATTGGTTGTGCACCACCACCCCATGATATACACTTCATTGTACTGAGGGACCCTGTGCCAGTGCCGTCACCCCCAAGATTGGGCCCACCTACCTGTCCAGGCAAACGGCACTCGGACGGGTGCTTGCACCAGGTGGTGACCACGGCCCTGTGGGGGGAGTCAGCCCATTTAGGGAGGTATAAAAATGGCCTATGGTGGACATTCAGCAGCTGCAAATGGAGGAATTGGAGAAATCAGTAAGAGGAGGCCAAAAGCAAGACATTTTTCAGGCAAGCTACGTGTCAGCAGGGGAAGGTGGGGCAAAATAATTTGAAATCCATGATTGGTTCATTTTAATGAAGGTTAGATCATCAACATTTTGGGTAGCCAGATGATGACGCTGGCTCAACACCTCCAGCCTTAGGTGCTATTGTGCTTTTGCCACTACCACCAGATGCACCACCACCAGCACCATCAGTACCAGCTGGCAACCACCGCCCACGGGCTTTTCCACCAGACTTCCTCATTTTTTGGAAAATCTAACCAAAATAACATCCGTTATATGGTACTGTAAAACAAGGTAGAAGGTGTATATAAACTTGTTGAGAATTTAAATCTCCCTTTTTTGGGGGGAGACTGAACCAAAACTCAGGCCCTGTGCATAAAACAAAACAATGTAAGTGGCTGGCTGATATACGACAAACAACAGGACTGAAGTATATCTACTTTGTGAGAATTTGAATCTCACTTTTTTTTTTGGAGACTGAACCAAAACTCAGGCCCAGTGTATAAAACAACGCAATGTAAGTGGCAGAAAGTGGCTGGAAGATATACGACAAACTAACAGGACTGAAGTATATCCACTTTGTGAGAATTTGAATCTCACTTTTTTTTTTTGGAGACTGAACCAAAACTCAGGCCCAGTGTATAAAACAACACAATGTAAGTGGCAGAAAGTGGCTGGAAGATATATGAAAAAATACAAGGACTGTAGTACAATTTCAATCTCCCTACAATGATCTCAGGACAAGTATGGCAGCAATAAAAAGGACTGCTGCACACAAAAGTGTGGACTAATAAACAAGATAACTGTGCAGGAAGGAGCAACAGGACTTTTACTTTTAAAAAAAGCAGTTGGTTTGCACAGCAGCGTGCAAACAGCAATGCAGCTATCAGGGAGCCTTATAAGGCAGACTAATAAGCTACAGAGCTGATGCACAAAAATATAGCCTCCACTGTCCCTACAAAAAAAGGGTGGTGTTGGACAGTGGAAATCGCTACAGCCCAAGCAGTTTGGGGGTTAATCTTCCCTCCCTAACTATATCCCTTTTTCTGATGAAGCTGCAGCAACCTCTCCCTATGCTAAGATCGGCAGAAGTAAGATGGCGGTCGGCGTGCACGCCCCTTTATAGCCCCTGTGACGCCGCAGAAAGCAAGCCAATCACTATCATGCCCTTCTCTAAGATGGTGGGGACCGAGACCTATGTCATCACGCTGCCCACACTCTGCGTCCTCCTTCATTGGCTGAAAAATGACGCTGAAAGCGTCATATGAAACGTGACTTTGGCGCGCAGATCGCCGACCTCATGGCCGATCCCACACTAGGATCGGGTCGAGTTTCATGAAACCCGACTTTGCCGAAAGTCGGCGATTTTTGAATTTGTCCGATCCGTTTCGCTCAACCCTACTGGAGAGAGGAACTCCAGCGTTTTGTGTACTGAGGAGGAAAATTGAACCTGCAAATGCTAAGTTCTCCAGAGCGGGCAGATCCCTGCAATTTAAAGACCATTTGTTTTGTTTTTCCGGTTTTGCCTGAAGGGTTGTATTTATTTTCACTTCAAGATGGTCCATGCTGCCTGTATAATAAACCAATGGAAGATTTAAAGAGACATTGTTCCTGATTCTACATCCGTGTGCCGCTGATTGAGCTGAACTACCACAGGTGGTGTTTCGAATGCAGGCAACGTTCCAGGAACAGGGGTAATGGCTGTGGACAAATCGCATGTCCTGGGTAAAGTTGGCCATAAGCCAGGAGATGAGAGATAGCATGGAGGACCTGATTAAGCATCAGGTGAAAACACAGCAGCAGCAACAGCTGGCCCTTAAGGAGACAAGTAAGCTGCTTATGCAACAGATGCAACAACAGAAGCAGCAGATCCAACAACAGCAGCAGTACCAACAAGACCAGTTCAGACAACAGAAGCAGCAGATTGAGTTGCTTGCAGAGGTGTTCATAGGAGGCCGGAAGCTTATTCCCCAAGTCCAGGTGATGACAGATACATCCGGAAGGCGATGAGGAGCGATGCAGAAAATGACACTGGGGCAATGATGGAGACCCATTTTTGACAATTTTTTTGCAGAGCAGGAGACGTTGGACCCAGAAGGTTTACTATGACATGGCCTTACAACATGCCCGGGAATATGCCAAATTAAAAACTGAGATATTGGCACGCTCAGGGGTCATTATGTCTGTCAGTGCCCAAAGGGTTCATCACTGGGCGTATTATCGTGACAACCCCCCTTGCTCTCAAATGTTTGACTTAGTGCATCTGGTACAGAAATGGTTGCAGCCGGAGTCCTCCACTCTAGCCCAGATGGCCAAGCAAGTTGTCAAGGACAGATTTATTCACTCCCTCCCTAGGCCAGTGCAGACCTGGCTTGCCCAGAGAGACCCCCGAAATTCAGATAACCTGTTGAGCCTTGTAGAAAGTTACCAGGTAGTCGAGAGGTTTCTAAACAAGTCAGTGGACGGTGCTTCTTCATACTGGGGTAATCAGCAAGAGCCCTAGCCCTAAAAGAGGGTTAATAGAGCCACCAATGGGGGGAGTCCGAGATCCCAAGGAATCACTGAGGGGTTGCCAAAGGCGGCTGGTAAAGACCTGGTCTGCTGGAGGTGCCACGGTCCTGGACACATAGCCTGCCATTGTCCTATGTTCTCTGAGCAGATGGACTGCAGCCTAGGAAGACACTATGCCTATGCAGTGTGGACTATCAACCCGAGGAGGGGCCGCATTCATCTCCCTTGACAATAAATGGCGCACTGGTGTCGGGACTCTTGGATTCAGGGAGTTTGGTAACTCGGGTAAGGGCCACAATTTTCCACCAGTTGGTCCACGGAAAAAACGTGGGTGTCCGTTGTATTCACAGGGATGCCAAGGACTACCCAGTTACCAGAGTGACTACAAAAACAAACTGTGGCACTGAGTCCCATGAGGTCGGGGTAGTTAAAAACTTGCGACACCCCGTAATAATAGGGCCAGACTTCAGCCTGTTCTGGGACTTGTGGGGAAATGCGAGGGTGCTCACTAATTCAGACAGGAGTCAATTCACCCAGGAAGAATCCCCATTGCAATCGAAGGTGAATGACGTTCCCCTGTGTGTTATTGCTCTCGACAAAGACCAGACAGTGACTCATGATGAGATTCCTGGATTTGGGGGGAATTTTGGGACTGCTCAAATGGAGGACCTTATGTTAAAAGGGGCATGGGACAATGTGGTTGTGTTAAATTGGGTTGTCCAAGAGAAGGGGGCCGACACCAGGTTCCCTTATTTTCAGTTAATGAGGAGCTGTTTTATCGGGTCACTAAACAGCGAGCGGAAGTATTAGAGCAGCTGTTAGTCCCAGGACCCTATAGATGTAAGGTGCTAGACCTGCCCCATTCTCATGTCTTTGGGGTGGCATCTAGGAGTAGATAAAACCCAAGAGCGGGTACTTCAAAGATTCTACTGACCTGGGGGTCACTGGTAGTTTGTTAGTTATTGTTGATCCTGTCATACATGTCAGTTAACTGTTCCCGTTTCCCACTTCTGCAGTCCCCTAGTTCTATTACCCATTATGACTATGACTATGAATTAATATATATGTCTGGATCGCCATGGACCTGTAAGGCCTTTAGTTAAGTCCGCCAGAGCCCACCAATACATCTTTGTGGTCATAGACCATGCAACACGTTATCCGGAGGCGGTACCACTGAGGAACTCCTCAGCCAGGAGTATAGCCCGAGAGCAAGTCGATATTTTCTCCTGGACGGGCCTGCCCAGGAAAATTCTGATGGCCATAGGAACAACATTCATGTCCAAAGTAATGATAGAGTTGTGTAAGGTCCTCCAGATTACCCAACTCAGGACATCTGTGTATCATCCACAGATAGACGGCCTGGTGGAAAGGTTCAACAAAACCTTGTAGTCTATACTTAAAGGGAACCTGTCACCAGGTTTGGCCGATATGAGCTACGGCCACCACCTTTCAGGGCTGATATACAGCATTCTATATTGCTGTATATAAGTCCCCAACCTGTAAGAGAAGAAAAATAACTTTTATTACACTCACCTGCAGAGCGGTCTGGTCCGAGCGGTGTGACTCTTCTTGGTCCGGAGCCTCCCATCTTCTTGCGAAGCCGCCCTTAATGCTTTCTATAACATCCACATGTGGTCAGAAACCACTGTTTGGGCACACAAAGGGCTTGCAAGGGACAGAGCACCATTTGTCTTTCTCAATTTTTATTGGAACAGATTGTGGATACCAAGTTGCATTTGGAAAGTTTCGGAGGTGCAAAACAGCATTTTGGAAACTGCACTCTTCTAGGAATTTATTTATGGGTGTAATGAACATTTTAAAGAAACAGGCGATTTGTGGAATTTTATAACATTAAGCTGTGGAAATGAAAAATTATTTTTTTTCCACAAAAATGTTGCTTTAGCCCCAAGTTTTTCATTTTCAAAAGGGCTAATAGGAAAAAATGAACCACAAAACATTTGTTTCACAATTTCTCCTGGTTGACCGAATACCCAATATGTGGTCTGAAACTACTTTTCATGCACAGTCCAAAGCTCAGAAGTGAAGAAGCGAAATGCTGGACTACAGATTTTGATGGAATGGTTTTTGGGTATCATGTCAAATTGGCAGAGCCTCTTTGATGCCAAAACAGTATGACCCTCTATAAGAGGTCCCATTTTACAAACTATATCCTTCAATCAATTAATTGAGGGTGCAGTGAGCATATTAACACCACAGGTGTTTCACAAAATGTTATACCATTGGGTGTCGAAGAAAACATAATTACATTTTTACCATCAAAATTATGTTTTATTCTCAGGTTTTCCATTTCCACAAGGGGAGTTAGGTGAAAATGGCCCCATAAATACAACAATTACCCCCCAATTTGAGGCTGTACAGTACTGTTTGGCTACACGACAGGGCTTGGAGGGGAAGAAATGCTATTTGACTTTTGGAGTGCAGATTTTCCTTAATACACTCCATTTGAAGAGCACATAAGTGCAAGAACTGCAAAAAAACTCTCATGTGATCCCTTTTTGGAAATTACACACCTTTGGGAATTCATATACAGGTGTAGTGACGATTTTTACTCCAAGGGGTTTTCCCAGAAACAAGCATGTAATTTATGTTGCAGAGTAAAAATTGCAAATCTGCAATTATAGTGCCTAATACATTGTGGTGCCAAATACATTATGCCCAGCTTGTGTTTCTATTTCTGTTTTTGTGGGTTCAGTTGAAGCTTTTATTGATACCATTTTGGAATACATAACATTTTGAATCACTTTTAAGGCTTGGTTGACATTTCTTCTGATCTCTACACTGAGTACTTATATTGGGGTTTACAACTAAATCTCCGAAAAAGTAGAAGGCAGAGGGTTAAATAGTAGGTCAGAAGGTTTATGTTGAATTATGTTTATTTGAACACATTGCTGTCCCAATTATCAGACATAGTGTTTTATGTCCAAGTGGGCATTAAAAGATCTTGATAAATGATGTCACTGAAAAATACAGGGCCACCTGTAAGACCCAATATGGAGCACAGCAAAGGGCTGCGGCCATAGAGGAAAGGAGCAGTGCTGGGCTCTAAAGAAGAGAAAGATATGTAAGAACATAAAACTTTTAGGGCAAGAAATAAACATTCTATTTACCGTAAACTGTGAATGGATCACTGTTTAGTGAGGCTAGAATGTGGATGGATTTGTGTGTAATTGTTAATAATAAATTATATTGCGTCATGCAATTCTAGTCTGATGCGATAACAAGGTATTGTCTTACATCAGTAAAGGCATGGCTTATAGAGTAAAAAAAGGTTTTTTTTACACTCGTTCCACACAAAACACTGGTTTGTATGTAGTCCATGTTTGAGCACCAGTGCCAAAAAAATCAAATAGCTGGTTCAAACAATAGCAACCAAGTTAAAATAAAATATGGACAATTTCAGTTATAAGTATAAATTAAAGATAGTGCATGTCCCTATACAATCCAATGCAATGAATTATTATTTTTGTGGACGCAGTAGAAAATTCTCTGTGCCATTTCGGCCCCTGATTTAAATAGAGTTGAAAGTAAATTGGTGAACTTGAGACCTAGGTGTTTTTTTAACTAAACAATGCAAGAATATATACATTATTTTAAATAATAGAATATGCGTTATAATGGATTGTTTTTGAACAGCTCAAAAACGCATTGATAAAGCGGGAACACATACATCTCAAATATCACTTTATTTATACACTGTAGCTGCTTGTTTATTGAAGAATTCCATTTGCACATCAACTACTGTAATAAAAACTACACATTTAGATGAAAATTCATTTACATGTGCTATTTCTGTCCACATCCTAGGGGCATTTAGTTGTGTAATGTGTGCATAACATCATCTGTCACCCTCTCCCCAAATAGATTGCCTGAATCTACTTCTGATGTTGGTAAATGATGGATGGGAGACAGATCTCCGGAGTGCTAGAGTGAATGCAACCCACCAGATACAACTTGACTTTGTAATGTAAAAATAAAATACTTTTTAAAAGTTGAAATGATATATTTCTCAAGCTATATGTTAGCAGATTACCAAAATAAGAAGTATTCAGCATCACTTGCATGGCACAGTATTTAAGATTAGAATCCTGTCTCCAGCCGGGTTTAACGTTCTGATGTGAGTGCATGTGAATAGTTCTTGTGTAATTCTTCTGGCCAAAGAAGAGCTAATTTTGTGAGATGAATAAGAACATTGCTTTATCACTGAGGCTTCAGCTAGTGGAGTGGTGAGTGGGCGACATTCTATCAAAGGGGGAATGTGAACAATCGGTGCCACACTAATCTAAACGTATGGCAAAATTATTCAAAAGATTATATCCCATCCAAACCTAAAACACAATGCAGGAGCGTAATAATGAAACACATAACCAAGCAAAAATAGAAACGCACATGTGGCACACACCAAGGTGTCTGAAAGGTGAAGATGAGCGAATCGATTCATATTTGTTTGATTTTTAGGAATTTACAGAATTCACTGAAATATAAAAATTGTGATTTGATTTCAGGCAGCCACCATTTTAGTGATTGCAGCAGAAGATCATACGATTTCGGACAAGGCCGGGGGGTTCAACATCACATGGAAAAGCAAAGCCAATCAGAAGGGAGCATCATAGCTTGTAAGAAAGCAGAAAATGCAGCAGCCATTTTGTAATTAATCTGGATAGCGAGAGGACGTCACAGCTCACAGCTTAGCTATAGATAGGGAAAGACATAAAACACTGATTAAACTGTACAAATAGTGTGTGAAAGCACAGAAGTGAGCAAGAGTAGAGTGTATGGAAAATAGAATTATACAGATTTAACAGAGTGGGAGAAAGATAAAAGGGCAGATGAAGTCTATAAGGCAGGGCCAGCATAGTTATACAGTTGCATAAGCCGTTACTATTTTGTTTGAGATAGTGTTAACTTAGAACCCTATGTTATTTACAGTTGTGCTCAAAAGTTTACATCCCCCTGCAGAATTTTTGCTTTCTTGACCTTTTTTCAGAGAATATGAATGATAATACCAAAACTTTTTCTCCACTCATGGTTAGTGGTTGGGTGAAGCTATTTATTGTCAAACTACTGCGTTTTCTCTTTTTAAATCACAACCCAAAACATCCAAATGACCCCGATCAAAAATTTACATATCCCATTTCTTTATACCGTGTATTGCCCCCTCTAGCATCAATGACAGCTTGAAGTCTTTTGTGGTAGTTGTGGATGAGGTTCTTTATTTTCTCAGATGGTAAAGCTGTCCACTCTTCTTGGCAGAAAGCCTCCAGTTCCTGTAAATTCCTGGGCTGTCTAGCATGAACTGAGAGCTTGAAATCTCCCCAGAGTGGCTCAATGATATTGAGATCAGGAGACTGAGATGACCACTCCAGAACCTTCACTTTGTTCTGCTGTAACCAATGACAGGTCAACTTGGCATTGTGTTTTGGATCGTTGCCATGTTGGAACGTATAAGTACGTCCCACCCACGACTTCTGGGCTGATGGGTGCAAATTTACCTCTAGTATTTGCTGATAACGTGCTGAATTCATCTTTCCTTAAACTTTGACCAAGTTTCCTGTGCCTTTGTAACTCACACCTCCCCAAAACATCAGCGATCCACCTCCGTGCTTTACAGTAGGAATGGTGTTCCTTTCATCATAGGCCTTGTTGAATGTAATGTTCATGGCTGTGGCCAAAAAGTTCAAATTTGGTCTTATCACTCCAAATTACCTTGTTTCGGAAGTTTTGAGGCTTGTCTCTGTGCTGTTTTCATATTGTAGGCAAGATACTTTGTGGAATTTGCACAGTAATGCCTTTCTTTTGGCGACTCGACCATGCAGCCCATTTTTCTTCAAGTACCTCCTTATTGTGTATCTTGAAACAGCCACACTGCTAGTATTCAGAGAGTCCAGTATTTCAGCTGATATTTGTGGGTATTTCTTTGCAACCCAAACAATTTTCCTGGCAGTTTTGGACAAAATTTTTGTTGGTCTACCTGACCGTGGTTTTGTTTTTACAGAGCCCCTGATTTTCGATCTGTTTATCACAGTTTGAACGCTGCTGACTGGCATTATCAGTTCTTTGGATATCTTTGTGTATCCCTTTCCTGTTTTATACAGTTCAGCTACCTTTTCCCATAGATCCTTTGGCAATTCTTTTGCTTTCCCCATGACTCACAATCCAAAAACGTCAGTGGCTGGATGAAAGATGCAAGAGTCTGTCTGGATCCCAGAAACTTACTGAGCTTTCATGCACACACACTGATTACAAGCAAACAGGTCATGGATGAGGATGTTATCTTTAGTAGCCATTTAAACCCATTTGTGTCAAGTTCTGTTCATGTTATCATGCCAATATCACCAGGGTATGTGAACTTTTAATCAGAGTCATTTGGATATTTTTTGCTGGCATTATGCTTTAAAAAGAGAAAACAGTAGTTTGACAATAAATGGCTTCACCCAACCACTAACCATGAGTGGAGAAAAAGTTTTGGTGTTATCATTCATATTCTCTGAAAAAAAGCCAAGAAAGCAAAAATTCTGCCGGGGTATGTAAACTTTTAAGCACAACTGTACATGTACTATTGGTATTTACTTACTACAGGGTATATGTCTGAAGCGATGGCTGGGGGACCACCACAGTGCAGGAAGACTACCGTACACAAGAAGAGGTGCAAACAACAAAGGGTAGATTTATTGGAAGGCAAGGAATGAAGTGGATGAGGAAGATGCAAACAGGGGTATGCAATGGCAAAAGATAATTTACAAGAGTTATATTCTTTAGCTTGTCCGTAACATAGCACGGTGCTCCAACTGTTACAGATTCAATATATGCCACACAAGCAAATGCAAACAATAAACAAATAATGATGCTACTCTACGTATAACCTCCCTGGCCTCTACTAAGTAGGCCACATGGCTCCCTTGTGCTGACTATTGAAGCCTACACTAGGCCCTGACATCTGCACAAAACAGGAACAAACTCACGGTGATGTTGGGGACTCAGATCCAGTCCCGGGGGCCCCCAACAGTCTAGTATGGTGGTGGCTTTCTGCCAGCTCCGTGGAACGTGGTCTTCTCCTTGCTTCGGGGTCCTGGAGGTGCTCCTGGAAACTGTAATTCCCTTTCTCGGCATCTTCGTGGCTTCTCAAACTCACACAGGACAGCCACTCTTGCTGCACCCGGAAAAGTCTGTCAAATTTCACAAGTCCACTCCATTACAGGCTGTGGGTCCTCTCTTGCAACTATAAGCACAAAGTTCTCTCTGCAGCATCTCCAGCTCACACACGTTGTCCAGGCTCCACCCCCACCCTCTGCTCAGTCCAGTTCATTCACACAGTCTATTGCAGGAGAGAAGCAGAACATTCCATCACGCCAGACAAGGGGGTGCAGTCTCTTAAAGTGACAGCGTGTTCCTTACTGTCCAGCACAGCATCACCCTCTTACATGTCTGTGAAATGGCCACAGTGTGATCGTGCTCTTCCACATTGCACTTATACCAGCTTATGCACTGGCTCATTTGTTTGGTTTTGGGTCAATGGTTGCCTAATGTTAATAGAAAAATGATAAATTGGTAGAAATCTCATAGAAGATAGAAAAATGTAATGTTGCATCTTCTAAATAGGGAGCATTCTACACAGGAGCTGATACAGACAGAAGAGGGCCCCTGTGTTAGGACAATATGTGGGCCAATAGCTCATCTTAATGCATACTTCAACCTAATTTGGAGGTAGAAGTTGGCCCCCTTACCTTTTGGCCCCTGTGAAGCTGCCCATGTTGCACCATAATTCTCCCGGTAAATTAACTTCAAGAGTAAGAAAATTAGATACGGTAATTATTATTGCTTAGATGATCAATACACTCATGGAGTAGAACATACAGTTTGAAAGCATAGCAAGAGATTTACTAAACTAAATATGCCAGGTATCTGCCGTACATGTCTTGTACCGGATATATTGTTTCAGACACTTTTTGCACCTTACTTGATAGAGGTGCGATTCTTAGCAAGAAAGTGCATGGTTTAAGGGGACATTGCCATCTAATTCATACCACCAAAAATGCTAGTAGCATAAATTAGAACCTGACTGCATGATTGCAGCCAGATATATTTCTCATAAACTTTACAGCATTTTAGGGAAAACAAACTTTAAAATCCCATCAGGGACCATAGTCAAAGAAAAAATTACGTCAAATGGGCAATTAAAACAGCTTTTTTGCACTAAAATAATTGTCACAACACAGCTGTCGGGTGACCCGGGACTAGGGGCTCCTTCCCTGTCCCTAATGCTAGGGGGTGCCCTGGCTTGTCCTACTCCCTGGGATACTTCTGAAGGTAAAAATGCCGGGGACTCCACCCTTGCCTTATCTCAGTGTTCCCCAACTCCGGTCCTCAAGAGCCACCAACAGGTCATGTTTTCAGGATTTCCTTAGTATTGCACAGGTGATAATTGCATCACCTGGACAGGCAAGCATTCAATCACCTGTGCAATACTAAGGAAATTCTGAAAACATGACCTGTTGGTGGCTCTTGAGGACTGGAGTTGGGGAACACTGCCTTATCTCCTGAATTAGCCCTCCGTCTGTTCTCTTCCTCCACCCAGTGAAGAAGGGCGCTACTGTGCATTGTAGTACAACATCCCGACAATCAAGGCAACACAAACAAGGATTAACAGAAAACTTCAGGCATACAAAATATTCACTCACATATAACAGAGGAATGCACCAGGGTGTGGAGGTAGGGGAATAAACCAAAATAATGGATAGGGAATTTCCACACATACAAACCAAGCAACAGTCACAGATAACCCGTCCACCTCTCCTTCTCATATCAACTCCATTCCCTCCGTTAGCCATGCAACAATGCTTGCTCTGACAAGGATTTGTAACAGAGCCCAGATTATAAAGAGGAAAGGAGTGGCTAACCGAGCTCAGCTGTGAGCTCAGGGATTTCCAATATGGCCGATTAACCCCTCTTCTGCCAGAAGTAAACACATTTAAAATGAAATGCTTCTTCTCAGCGCTGGAGTGGGAGCAATCAGACGCTGCAGTCTTCTGGCTCCACACTGTTGTGGTAACCCCGTGACAATAATGGTGTGCTGCTTCCCCATTCTCTCTCTATATATAAATTTGTCACAACTCTATTGTCAGGTGTCCCAGGACCAGGGGCTCCTTCACTGTCCCTAATGCTTGGGGCTCCCTAGCTCGCCCTGTTCACCATGGTGGAGATGCCAGGGCCATGTACTTGCCTTAGCTCCTGAATCCGTCCTGTCTGTACCCTTACCCCACCTAGGGAAGAGGGGAGTAGTAGTATATCTAAGAACACCAACCAGACTAATAAGGTGCTACAAATGGGTAATAAAAAATACAAACAAACATACAAATAAACAAATATACACACATAAACAACAGAGGTAAGCACTGGGGAGTGGAGGATGGGGTTAAACCAAAGTAGGAGAAGGAAGGGAATTATCACACACTCATTTCCCTAGCAACAGTCACACACTAAAAAGGTCTATCTTCATCTCATCAGACCAGAGAATCTTATTTCTCATAATCTGGGAGTCCTTCGTGTGTGTTTTAGCAAACTTTATGCAGGCTTTCATATGTCTTGCACTGAGGAGAGGCTTCGGTCTGGCCACTCTGCCATAAAGGCCCAACTGGTGGAGGGCTGCAGCGATAGTTGACTTTGTGGAACGCTCTCCTATCTCCCTACTGCATCTCTGGAGCTCAGCCACAGTGATCTTGGGGTTCTTCTTTATCTCTCTCACCAAGGCTCTTCTCCCACGATTGCTCAGTTTGGCTAGACAGCCAGGTCTACGAAGACTTCTGGTAGTCCCAAACTTCTTCCATTTAAGGATTATGGAGGCCACTGTGCTCTTAGGAACCTTGAGTACTGCAGAAATTCTTTTGTAACCTTGATCAGATCTGTGCCTTGCCACAATTCTGTCTCTGAGCTCCTTGGCCAGTTCCTTTGACCTCATGGTTCATGTCCTGCTCTCTCAGGGTTAATATTGCAGGCCTCTCTTTGGATCTGGGAGGGGTATTTATACACACTCCAGACTAGGATTCCCTGTAAGCTATACTTTCGCTTAGTCTGTGTGTCTGACCCTTTAGGTACCGTCACACTCAGCGACGCTGCAGCGATATAGACGAGCCAATCGCTGCAGCGTCGTTGTTTAGGTCGCTGGGGAGCTGTCACACAGACAGCTCTCTCCAGCGACCAACGATCAGGGGAACGACTTCGGCATCGTTGAAACTGTCTTCAATGATGCCGAAGTCCCCCTGCAGCACCCGGGTAACCAGGGTAAACATCGGGTTACTAAGTGCAGGGCCGCGCTTAGTAACCCGATATTTACCCTGGTTACCATTGTAAAAGTAAAAAAAAAAAACACTACATACTCACCTTCTGATGTCTGTCACGTCCCCCGGCGTCCACAGGGTTACGCGCTGCTGCTCAGAGCTTCCTGCACTGACTGTGTCAGCGCGGCCGGAAAGCAGAGCACAGCGGTGACGTCACCGCTGTTACTGCCGGCACTGACACATTCAGTGCAGGAGGCTCTGAGCAGCTGCGCGGAACCCTGTGGACGCCGGGGGACGTGACAGACATCAGAAGGTGAGTATGTAGTGTTTTTTTTTTTACTTTTACAATGGTAACCAGGGTAAATATCGGGTTACTAAGCGCGGCCCTGCGCTTAGTAACCCGATGTTTACCCTGGTTACAAGTGAACACATCGCTGGGTCGGCGTCACACACGCCGATCCAGGGATGGACAGCGGGTGATCAGCGACAAAATAAAGTTCTGGACTTCTAGCTCCGACCAGCGATATCACAGCGGGATCCAGATCGCAGCTGCGTGTCAAACACAACGAGATTGCTATCCAGGACACTGCAACGTCACGGATCGTTGTCGTTCTCGCTGCAAAGTCGTTTAGTGTGAAGGTACCTTTTGAGTGTGTGCTCGTTTACATTTGTTTGCTTCACTCAGCTTGTTTGTTCAGTTGGCTTCCTGACCCTGTCATGTGGTTCAGGTCCTGTTTGCTACCCGCTCTGCTCTCAGCTCTCTTGCTGCGGCGCGCAGCTCTCCCCGCAGCCGTAATACCTGGGAGTCGTGACATTATAGGTGACTGTACAGTCTTTCCCTGGTGGTGCGGTGCTAATATATTATGGATCCGGTACATGCTCTCACTGAGCAGGTTAGTAAGCTCTCACAACTTATGCAGAAGCTGTCCATGGAGCAGCTATTCCTGGTTCACTCGCACCAGCAGGTGCAGAGAGATGTTTTATGCGCTCTACAGGGGTCTGCTCCATTGGGTTTCTGGGAGGGGGGGCCCACTGATGTATCCTTAGCGGACCCCAAGCCACAGGTAAAGTTACCCGACAATTTTTCCGGAGATTAAAAATTGTTTAGGGTCTTCAAGGAGGGATGCAAGTTGTTCTTTGAACTGCATCCCCAGGCCTCTGGAAATGAAAGGCAGAGGGTGGGGATCGTAATGTCCTTGTTAAGGGCGGCTTCACAGGCATGGGCTTTCTCCCTCTCTTCCTGTGCTCCTGAACGTATGTCTGTGAACCTATTCTGAGGCTCTGGGGCACATTTATGATAAGCCTGATAGAGTGCGCCTGGCAGAGGATAAGGTGATGAGTGTGACACAGGGGAGTCACTCCGCTGAATGGTTCTGCTCAGAGTTTAGACGTTGGGCAGCTGAAGTATCTTGAAACTACGACGCCCTGAGGGAGTTGTTCCGCAGAGGCCTGTCTGACCGCCTACAGGACGCCCTGGCATTACTTCCTTCTCCTGATACTCTGGAGGACACTGTGACACAGGCGGTCTGTATGGATTGGAGACTCCGTGGTAGAGGAGTGATGCAACAAAAGACATCCCTTGTACTCCAAATTGTGTGACGCTACACCCGTACCTGAGCCCATGGAGATTGGGTATATCTCAGTAAAGGAAAGAGAGAGAATACACCGTAGAGACAACATACTATGCTTTTATTGTGGAGCCTCTGCACATTGGAAAAGGGACTGTCCCTCCTGCCCTTCTTCAGTGAAACCGTCAGAAAATGACTGAGTCTGGACAACAATCGAGGAGGTTGTCCAGACTCCAAGGTACATTTTTCCTCGCTTGCTAAAATTGTGCTCCAGGTGGAATTAGAACTTGCTGGCAGTCCTGTCGAGACCACCGCCTTTGTTTACTGTGGTTCCTCCATTAATCTGATTGATTCCCAAGTTGTGACACTTAATAAAATAGTAAACTTCCACCTGATGAAGACGGTTTAACTGTTGAAACGCGTTGTAGTTCAACACTAAAATCCTTGTTTTGGTCTCATTTCCAGCGCTCCTAGGACCGTTATTATTATTTTCTACTGCACTTAATAAGATAGGGACAGTCAGGCTGAAAGACCCTTTTAAAATTGTGGCTGTTGATTCAACCCCTCTTACCCGGGAGGGAATTTGTTTCATGTCTGATGGCTTTCCTCTGAAAATGGGTTTCACTCATGTGGAAAAAATTAAGTTGTTTTGTTATGAATAATCTGCCTACAGGATTGGTACTGGGGATGCCCTGGCTGCAATGCCACAATACTGTCATTGATTGGGAGACAGGGGAGATCACTCAATGGGGATGTAAGAGTAACGGTCCATGTTGTAACCTGGGACCTTTTGTCAACCCGGTAAAATCTGTATCTGTGTCATCTGTTGGTCTGGAGGGTATTCTGGAATACCTTAAGGATTTCGAAGACGTGTTCTCTGAAAGTGAGGCTGAGGCGCTTCCACCACATCAACCTTTAGATTGTGCCATTGATTTAGTCCCAGGAGCCAAATTACCCAAGGCTCGTTTGCTTAATTTGTACAGGCCTGAGCGCAAAGCCATGAAAGAGTACATCTCAGAGAGCCTCCGCAAGGGGCATATTTGCCTTCTGTCTCACCCGTGGCAGCAGGGTTTTTCTTTGTAAAGAAAAAGGATGGTGGTTTGCGACCATGCCTCAAATTTCAGGAACTGAACAAAATTACTGTAAAGAACATGTACCCTCTCCCTCTGATTCCCGATTTATGCAACCAACTCACGTTGGCCAAAT